>NC_035437.2:101440756-102144892 GCF_002127325.2 Helianthus annuus
ATATCCTTGGCATTATCTTACGAGATGGCCGCGACCAGAGCACGGGGTGTAGGCGTACACCCGTCGTGTATAACTCTTTAATGTGGTGTGTCAATTAAATCTCTAGCCCGGACAGTAGATCCCGGGCCACCAGAGATATAAGTGCATGTAAATCGTTCACAAGTTCATATTAAATGATTATCCCAAGTTAATAAAAATATTTATGCCTTGTGCATTTAAATCAATTTTCAATCATTTTCAAAATGAGTCAGTCGATTTGTATTTACCAGTGTAAACTGACGTATTTTTCCCAAAAGATTAAGTGCAGGTACTATACGGAAATAGGCTGGCTGTTTCCTAGAGAGCGTCCACAATAGTCTCGCAAACTCGGACGACATTATCTGTTGAACTATTTATTTCTATTTTTATTTGATCCGCCTGTGGATCCATTTCAACTACTGTGATATTTATTATTACACTTTATTTAAAAGTTGAAATGTTTCTATTCTGCTTCCGCTGTGCATTATTATATTGTGTTGATTGTCTATGACGATGCCAACTACGTCACTGTACCCCACACCGGGCCCACCGGTGACACGTGGAAATTCGGGGTGTGACAGGTTGGTATCAGAGCCAACGCTGAGTGAATTAAACACTATCCTAATGTGTTTAATCTCAGTTACACAATTGCACATTCCTCGATTTTCGAGTCTAGACAAAGAACTTAGGAAATGTTCGACATTTCGTTTAATTTCATTTTATTTATTATTGCATTATCTTATATATTTTGTTGTGCAACTTGTTTGACTTTTGACAGGATCAGGATGCCGCCAAGGATGAGAGGTCGTGGAGGATTTCCTACATCGCACGATCATGAGGCTGGTCCCTCACATAGGCGGGCTCCATCTGCTACACACAACGCAGCCGCTAACGACCTTTGGAGGTCTTTTGCCGAGCCTGCTAGGCATTCGGTTTCCGCGAGCACTTCTTCGTCATTACCCCACTCGTTTGGGCCCCATTCGGAGAACGGGCCCCATGATTCGCTTGGATCATACATACCGTTGCACCAGTCACCACACCAGCACCCAGCGCCAGCCTACCAGGGTTTGTATAACCCTAATGCTTATATGGAGGAGCCAGTGGGCCATAACCCACTTGGACAGGAGGGCCACTTTTCTGGTGGTCACGAGATGGACGTAGACGAGGAGACGGACCCTTCGCTCCCACCATCAGGTACACCAAACCACCCGATTGAGATATCGGATGGGTCACCATACACAGGATCACCATTTAATGGTGTGGACAGCTTCCAGGAGAGGTTCAAGCAGCATGATTGGTACTTCACCCCTAGCCACAACTCTCCGATGCTTCAATCACTCCATGGTACTCCGATGCTCCAATCGCTCCATGGTTCGCCGGTGCACTCGCAGCACCACTCGCAGCAGCTCCAGCAGCAGCCGCCTCTACCGCAGGACCTATCTGAGGCCCTGTGGCGTGACGTGATCACTCCGTCACCACCGCCGCCGCCAGTTTTACCTCCTCCACCTCAGAGGCCGAGGAGGAATGCGCGCATGTCTACGCGCGGAGGGATTCGCATAGGCACCCCTCCACGTGTTAGTAGCAGCCGCTACACGTCTCTACCCGGGGAGTCTGAGACAGGGGAGTCTCAGCATCCCGTATCGGAGGTTACTTCTGTTCCGATTCCGCCTCTGCCGCCGCAGAATTTTGGAGAGACGATTCCGGCTTATGCTAGTGCCGCTCAGTTCAACCCGTTCGAGCAGGTATTCCCTCAGGGTTATGATTACACGGGAGACCCTTATTGGCAAGCTGTGAACTACAGCTCACTCCCACATAGTGGTCCACTTGGAGACCCTTGGGCTGCTGGCCCATCTACTTTTGGTTACCCTCCGGGTTACCAGCAGCCACCGCAGCCGCAGCCTTACCAGCCGCCGCAGCCGCAGCACTACCAGCCACCACCACCGGCGCCTATGATGTCGCCGCCGCAGGTTCAGGAGATCCTGCAGGGGATTGATAGCATGCGACGCGAGTTTCAGCACAATATGCGAGAGGATCGCCGACGCACCAGTGGCATGTTTAAGAAGGTATTCGATTTGCTCAAGGGTAAGGGCAAGAAGGATCGTTGAATCCTTCGATTATCATTTTATGTACTCATGTCCCTGCGTGGACATTTATTCCAGTACTCTACCCCTGCGTGGGTATATCTATCTTTCTCTACCCCTGTGTGGGTATATTATCCTGTTAACCCCTGCGTGGGTTTGTTTTATTTTAGTTGTTATTGTTGTACTTGTTTAGCCCCTGCGCGGGCATGTTATTCATGCTAGTTATGTTATTTCAAAGTCCCGTTTAGGGCAATTATGTACTGGTATTTTATTTGAAATTTGAAATGATTAATTTGAATTCCTCATTTTATTTATATGCATGAATAATATTAAGATAATGGAAGATATCAATTTTTATTTGATTTGCCATCTTATAAGAATCTTAGTAAGGTATAACCTAGCCTGAATGCCTTATTAACAGGCCTGGCCCTGATGGTAAAACCTGGTTGAAAGGATTCAACTCCCTGTTAACATCTGAGAACATGTTAACATTCTGGGCTAAGCGTGATCTGTAGAATCACACGACCCACCTTTTAATAAAATATCTACAGATTATATCTGTATACAAGTCTATTAATGACTTGATACCTACGGGTTATGACTATGTCATATAGTGGCAGTTGTGGTCTATGACTCCCTGCCTAGTAAAGAAATTATCTACAGATTTTATCTGTACACAAGTCTATTAACGGCTTGATACCTACGGGTTATAATTATGTTATAGAATGACAGTTGTGGTCTATGACTCTCTGTCTAGTAAAGGATTATTTGTTTAATTATACAATTTATAGTCCTATAAAAATCTAAATTTATAATTTAGTGATTGTCCTTGTGACTAGGCCTATGGTGCCAATATATATATTTTCATTCCTTGATTGCTAAAAAGAGCCTGAATGAAATTTATTAAATTAACTGCTAAGGTTTTTGATACCATGGTTAATAAATCGTCTAGAACGATAATACTGTTAGGTTCTAAATAAGACCTTGTCCTTTATTGTAGCTTAAAGCTACAATGGCCAAATCGGAAGAAACCAACAGTCATTCTGGGGAACGCTCAGATAATGCAAAGATTCACGTTACCGGTGCAGAATTGCAAGCACTGATTGATAATGCTGTCGCCAAGGCTATGGATAGGCAGTTCAAAGAATCTAGTGGTACTCAGAGTAGAACCCGCTCAGTGACGCATGTCAAGGCTAAGACTCATTCTGGGGCTCATAGTAAGCCGCCTTCTAAAAAGAGTGAGCCAAAGAAAGCTGAGGATGATAATCATTCCTCCAACCACAGCAGCGTCCCAAAGCAGGAGATTGAGCTGAAACGTGACACGTACAGCAGGTCCTGTACGTACAAATACTTTGTATCCTGCAAGCCCAGAGATTTCACTGGGGAAAAGGGAGCCGTCGATTGCATGACGTGGATTGACGAGATGGACACTGTAGTTGATATCAGCGGGTGTGCTGATAGGGACGTCGTGAAGTACGTGTCCCAGTCATTCAAAGGAGATGCGTTAGCATGGTGGAAGTCACTCCTACAAGCTGCCGGTAAGGCCACACTGTACGGTTTGTCATGGGAACAGTTTGTGGCCCTGATTAAAGAGAACTTCTGTCCGCAGCACGAGGTCGAGCGAATCGAATCGGATTTTGTATCCTTAGTTATGAAGAACCTCGATTGTCAAGCGTATCTTACTACGTTCAACACGCTGTCTCGTTTAGTGCCTTACTTGGTGACCCCGGAGCCGCGTAGGATTGCTCGATTCATTGGGGGTCTGGCACCGGAGATTAAAGCCAGCGTCAAAGCTTCAAGACCTACTACATTTAGGTCCGTAGCGGATCTATCCCTCTCCCTCACTCAAGACGTGGTTAGATTGAGAGCTATGAGGAGCTCTGAGGAGAACAAACGAAAACGTGAGGATGACACCTCACGAAGATCTGAAAAGCGACATAGAGGGAACAACGACCGTAGGAAAGGGTCGGGGTCTAGGAAAAATGATCATCAGTCGGGTGAGAAACCCAGATGCAAGATCTGCAGGAGGCACCACTTTGGGAGGTGTCGGTTGGAAACGAAATCCCAGTCTTTCGAGAAACGTTGTGGGATCTGCAAGTCCACAGATCATAAAGCTGTGGATTGCAAGAAGATGAAGGATGCAACCTGTTTTGGGTGCAACGAGAAAGGGCACATTCGGCCCAACTGCCCAAAGTTTGCAAAGAAGGCCGAGGAAGGGAAGAAGACTAATGCTAGAGTCTTCAAAATGGACGCAAAGGAAGCAGTCCTTGACGATAACGTCATTACCGGTACGTTTCTTGTAAACGATATTTTTGCTAGAGTTTTGTTTGATTCGGGGGCTGATAAGTCATTTGTAGATGATAAGTTTTGTAAACTGTTGAACCTTCCTGTTAAAACCTTAAGTGTGAAATATGAGGTGGAATTAGCCGATGGAACCATAGAAACCGCCTCAACTGTTCTAGATGAATGTGTTATATCCATTAGGAATCATTCCTTCCCGTTATCCTTGCTTCCCTTTAAGCTAGCTGGATTCGACATAGTGATAGGCATGGATTGGTTGTCGAGTAACCAAGCCCAGATTCTGTGCAATAGAAAGCAAGTAATAGTTAAGACTCCGTCTGGTGAGTCACTTACTATTCAAGGAGATACCCAGCATGGATTGCCGGAGCAAGTGTCCATGCTCAAAGCATCCAGATGCATGCAGAAGGGATGTGTCATTTATATGGCACAAGTTACCATTGATGAGCCGAAGCCGAAGATTGAAGATATTCCTGTTATCTCGGAATATCCTGAAGTGTTTCCTGAAGAACTACCCGGTTTGCCACCGGATAGGCAAGTAGAGTTTCGGATAGACATCATACCAGGTGCAGCACCTGTAGCAAGAGCACCATACAGATTGGCACCAACGGAGATGAAGGAGTTGAGGACGCAGTTGGATGAGCTTTTAGCCAAAGGTTTTATTAGACCTAGCTCGTCTCCTTGGGGAGCGCCAATCTTGTTCGTTAAGAAGAAGGATGGTTCGATGCGTCTGTGCATCGATTATCGTGAGCTTAACAAGGTCACTATCAAGAATAGGTATCCGTTACCCAGGATCGACGATCTGTTCGATCAGTTGCAAGGAGCAAGTTACTTCTCCAAGATTGACCTCAGGTCAGGTTATCATCAGTTGAAGGTCAAGGAGGAAGACGTACACAAGACCGCGTTTAGGACTCGTTATGGACATTACGAGTTCCTAGTGATGCCGTTTGGGCTCACTAACGCACCAGCCGCGTTCATGGATCTCATGAATCGTGTCTGCAAGCCTTATCTAGATAAATTCGTCATTGTCTTTATTGACGACATCCTTATCTACTCGAAGAGCCAAGCTGACCATGAGAAACACCTTCGTTGTATTCTCAAACTTCTGAATCAAGAGAAGCTTTATGCCAAATTTTCAAAGTGTGAATTTTGGCTTCGAGAAGTCCAATTCCTTGGACATGTTGTAAGCGAGCGTGGTATCCAAGTAGATCCCGCTAAAGTCGAAGCAGTCATGAACTGGCAGGAGCCGAAGACTCCCACCGAGATTCGCAGTTTCCTCGGATTGGCAGGATACTATAGAAGATTCATCGAGAACTTCTCAAGGATTGCTGCGCCCCTAACCTCATTGACCCGTAAGAAGATTAAGTTTGATTGGGGCCCTAAGCAGCAGGAATCCTTTGACATTCTGAAGCAGAAGCTGAGCAATGCGCCAGTGTTGACATTGCCCGATGGTATAGATGAATTTGTGGTGTATTGTGACGCATCACATACTGGCATGGGTTGCGTACTCATGCAGAAAGGCAAAGTCATTGCCTATGCTTCTCGCCAGCTAAAGGTGCACGAGAAGAACTACACCACCCACGATTTGGAATTGGGTGCAGTTGTATTTGCTTTGAAGTTATGGAGACATTACTTGTATGGAACCAAGTGCATAATTTATTCGGATCACAAGAGTCTTCAGCATCTGTTCAATCAGAAGGAATTGAACATGCGTCAAAGGCGATGGATGGAAACTCTCAATGATTATGACTGTGAGATACGATACCATCCAGGCAAGGCAAATGTGGTTGCCGACGCCTTAAGCAGAAAAGAAAGGGTTAAACCAATCAGAATCAATGCCAAGCGCATTGAGATAAGAAATAACTTGAATAAAAGGGTGTTAGCTGCACAGAAGGAAGCTGTGCTGGAAGCTAACTATCCTGCAGAAAAGTTGGGAGTAACTGAGGAGCAGTTATCCCACGACAAAGATGGAATGCTACGCCTAAACGGACGAATATGGGTTCCAGTATATGGAGGACTTCGGGATGCTATCCTCCAGGAGGCCCACAGCTCTAAGTATTTCGTTCATCCTGGAGCTGATAAGATGTACCAGGATTTGAAATCAAACTACTGGTGGATTGGGTTGAAAAAGTCCGTGGCCGAGTATGTGGCCAAATGTTTGACTTGTGCGCAAGTCAAGGCTGAGCATCAGAAGCCGTCAGGTTTGCTTCAACAACCTGAAATTCCCAAGTGGAAATGGGAAATGGTGACAATGGATTTTATCACCAAGTTGCCAAAGACGAAAAAGGGAAATGATACCATATGGGTCATAGTTGACAGACTGACTAAGTCAGCTCATTTTCTACCCATTAAAGAGACGTATAGCTCATATATGTTAGCTCAATTATACGTCGATAAGATAGTAGCGCTACATGGTATACCTATATCTATTATCTCTGATAGAGATACTAGATATACGTCGCATTTTTGGAAGAGTTTCCAACAATCGTTGGGCACTCGTTTAAATTTTAGTACTGCTTATCATCCTCAGACTGATGGTCAGAGTGAGCGTACTATTCAAACCTTGGAAGACATGCTTCGAGCATGTGCGATCGACTTAGGTGGTAGTTGGGATAAGCACCTACCACTGATTGAATTCTCCTACAACAACAGCTACCATTCCAGCATAAAGGCTGCGCCTTTTGAGGCCCTATACGGTAGAAAGTGTAGATCGCCCATTTGTTGGGCAGAAGTTGGAGATGTCCAGCTGTCTGGACCAGATATCGTCTTTGAGACGACAGACAAGATCGTTCAGATCCGTGATCGTTTGAAAGCTGCCAGGGATAGGCAGAAAAGTTATGCGGGTCCTAAGCGCAAAGATTTTCACTTCGATGTGGGTGAAAAAGTGTTGCTTAAAGTATCACCTTGGAAAGGTGTAATGCGATTTGGAAAGAAAGGCAAGCTAAGCCCAAGATACATAGGACCTTTCGAGATAATCGAACGTGTCGGGGCAGTCGCTTATAAGTTGAACTTGCCTGAAGAGCTTAGTGCCATTCATAATGTGTTTCACATCTGTAATTTGAAGAAGTGTTTCGCTGACGATTCAATGGTTATACCGCATACAGATATACACATAGACGAAAGTCTAAAGTTTATGGAAAAACCTTTGTCGATTGAGGATCGACAGGTAAAGAAGCTTCGAAGGAAGCATGTGCCTATTGTTAAGGTCAAGTGGGATGCCCGTAGAGGTCCCGAATATACGTGGGAAGTGGAATCCACGATGAAAGAAAAATATCCCCAATTGTTTGAATAAATCTCGGGGTCGAGATTTCTTTTAAGGGGGTGAGGATGTAACACCTCGAAAAATTTCGTCCAATAATGTCTTGACACGTGTCATAAGGTTCCGTTATGTGAAAACATACTTTAGAGGGACCAAAAGTGACAAACAGTGAAAACTATGGAACGTAAGGGTCCAAAGTGTCAACAATGGATAAATAGGCTCTACGACAACCCCACATAATGTTTATAACCTTTAACGGATGGTTCATGGATCATACGACGCGGAAATTGCCCAAAGGTGAAGTATTGTAAACTATAGGGGCCAAAAGTGTCAACATGTTTAATTTATACCTCTGAGTGAACTTTTGGCAGACCCGAAGCTTTGTATAGCTAAAATATACTCACTAGAATATGTGGTAAAAATTTCATGAAGTTTCGTCAACGTATGAGAAAGTTATGGCCAAAACCGTACTTAAGGGACCAAAAGCGTCAACGTCGAATTCAGGGCTTTTCGGTTGAGCGCAAAGTTATCCGAGGGCATTACCATGTTGGTAAAAGTCCTAAGGTCCTTAAAAACCAAGTTTGAGGGTTTACGGGTCGAGAAAAGTAGCCGAAACGGCACGTTCAAGCTCAGGGACCAATTCTGTCAATACACGAAAGTTGGTTGGCTGAAACAGGGGTCAGGCGACCCGCCTGGGAAAGCCCAAGCGGGCCGCGTGGGTTGCCCAGCGACAGAAATCGTGTTTGGGTCAGATTTGGGTCCGATTTTGAGTTGCTAACAGCTGGTCTTGCCTCCAATTGCACCAATTAAGAGCCATGCATGCCTACCATCAACAGTAAACCTCAGAATCTCAGCTTTAAATCCGAATTTAGCTCATTTCTTGACATTTACAATAGTGAACAAGAACACCAAGACTTGCAAGAGCTCTCAAAGCTTCTCTGGAGATAATCTGAGCATCAAGGCCGACTTCTAGTGTCCACTAAACATCTTTAGGACCATTGTAAGCATTCAATTCGTTCTCTAATCCATTCTTGTTGTGATTATTAGTAAAAGTCAAACTGGGTGTTCATAACCTTTGACTTTCTGATCAAACGGATTTCTTTCAGTAATTTCTCGAATTGAAACTTGTTATAGATTAGTATTTATGTGGGAAATAAACCCTCTAAAGGGTACTAACTGATTCCCACTACATGCATGCTTAATGTCGAGTCAAACATGGTTCTAAAAAGTCAACAGAAGCAATCTTTGTGAAAAATAACATGATTAATGATATAGATGACATGCAACCTGATTTATCATTAAAAATAACTTGTAACACATATAAGAATGTGTTTTAATCATCATCAACTCGACAATCTATAGTGTAGACACGAATCGGAACCGAAAGTCTTGTAAAACGATTATTTCGTAGACTATCGATTCGGATTCGTACATGCATGTTCAAGATCTGTATTGGAAAGTATTTTTGACTATTTTTATTTTAGTTAAACTTTCTGGAATTTTCTTTGATTGAGTCTATGCTTAGCCTATTCGAATGCTTGTTTCCGGTTTATGCATAAAGTTGACTATCTTGCCCTTTTTGATTTAAAACGGGATTTTTGGAAAAGTAAAAGAGTAGAGATCTGTATTTTTATTATATAAACTTGCACCGAAAATTTCGGATCAGTTGGTAGTCCAGATTGTGAGTTATGGCCATTAGCGTAAACTATATTATAAATTTACATAAACGGTCCTTTTTGCGTAGAACCCGTTTCTGGCCACGTTTTGGTACAAAACTTTTTACCAACTGATTATATATAATATTCTGGGAATTTTGATGATTTTTAAGTAATTTTTGGCTGAACGGATCCTAGATCACCTAGTCCTTTCGGCTTATGTCGGTTTTGACCGTTTTAGCCATAAAATGAGTTTTACACCTCCTTTTGACCCGAAACCTTTTTCTACTGATTTTGTATGATGAATAAATTATTATAAGACTTCTGGAAATATAAAAATCTCAGATTTTATTTGAAAACCCGAAAACGCCCTTAAATCGTATTTTTAGCATTTTAAGCGCATAGTAAGCGTTGTACTTGTTTTAAACCTATAAAACTTATACCTACTGATGTAAATCACATATTTTCATATAACAACAGTAAGTATGATATTTTGAACTCAGGTTTCCAGTTTTGGCATTTTTAGCCCTTGTGAAATTACTAAATTACCCCTACGGTGCATAGTTTGGTTTTAAATGATATATTTGGTATATGGGTCATACCCTACTGATATAATATGTTATATTAAGTATACTTACTGTATGAACCAGACCCGAAACTCAGATTTCTAATTTTATCCTTTTATTATCTTTTAAATGACCAAAATGCCCTTCTAAGGCATAAATTGAGTTTAAAATTATCCCGGGCAATATAGAACATAACTTACTGATATAATATCATATTTTGAGCATATTACATCAGGGAACTTGCATTTGAATCTTTTGGCTACCCGTATCGCCCTTTTCGCGTTCGGTTCGGTTTACGTGACTAGTTTGCGTAAATTGACCAACACGGGTCAAACGATATCATTTTTACTTCAAAATCCAGAATGTATTTAGTATACCCATATTATACAAGTATTCAAACTTGTCGGGTCTAAATCACATTCTATCCGGTCTTTCGCTTAATCGTGCGTAAACCGTATCATTCCTAAAACTAACCGGTCAAAGCTTAAGCTTAAATAAAAGGCCGTTAGGAATCTAATAGGTTAATTATAAACCTTTGTTCCAGATTAGGAAGCCCGGTAAAAGCTACCGCTCTTATCATTTGTGACTTATACTTGCTCAGGTAAATACATTTTGGCTTATTTTCCCTATACGGGCTTGGGGTACGGTATTTAAAATACCGCTTGATCGGGCGCACAAGTCCTGCGCCCTATGGGTGTACAGTCTTGAATAGCTTGTGTGATTTCGTTTAAACAGTCTTGTCTTACTTAAAGGCTTTGGGGGGTTATTGACCATGTCCCGGATATCCTTGGCATTATCTTACGAGATGGCCGCGACCAGAGCACGGGGTGTAGGCGTACACCCGTCGTGTATAACTCTTTAATGTGGTGTGTCAATTAAATCTCTAGCCCGGACAGTAGATCCCGGGCCACCAGAGATATAAGTGCATGTAAATCGTTCACAAGTTCATATTAAATGATTATCCCAAGTTAATAAAAATATTTATGCCTTGTGCATTTAAATCAATTTTCAATCATTTTCAAAATGAGTCAGTCGATTTGTATTTACCAGTGTAAACTGACGTATTTTTCCCAAAAGATTAAGTGCAGGTACTATACGGAAATAGGCTGGCTGTTTCCTAGAGAGCGTCCACAATAGTCTCGCAAACTCGGACGACATTATCTGTTGAACTATTTATTTCTATTTTTATTTGATCCGCCTGTGGATCCATTTCAACTACTGTGATATTTATTATTACACTTTATTTAAAAGTTGAAATGTTTCTATTCTGCTTCCGCTGTGCATTATTATATTGTGTTGATTGTCTATGACGATGCCAACTACGTCACTGTACCCCACACCGGGCCCACCGGTGACACGTGGAAATTCGGGGTGTGACATATACCTTATGGTCACGCCGTTTAAGTAGTTGTATGACAAGTGGTTCTTATGCCTTAGGTAAATTACCAAAATGCCCTTTTTACACTAAAATTCATTTTAAACTTATGTAACATAATTTTTTGACACCTAAACTGATTTAGCAACAATATTAAGTGTGTTAAGGCATATCTTGCTTGTCATAGGGCTAGTTAGGCGTTTCAAGCGCGTTTTACGCAAACGACGCGTTAAAGTAGCATAAGCTACCTAAGCGGGTCGTAACGGGTCAAAAGCACTTAGGATAAGTTTCGTTTTAGTATGTAGGCTTTGTCAAACCATATTACATAAGTTCCCACACTTATTTGGTTTGAGAACCCTCGTACTACCCGATCCTCCGATAGGTCCGTTTATTAATGTAGATGCCTTTATAGGTGCCGTTTGATTCCGTGATCTTCTAAAATTGCTTGGTGGTTGTTCTACGACTTCTAAGCAATCTCAAGTGAGTACATAGTCCCCTCTTTTACTGTTTTCCAAACATTTTGGGGTGAAACACATGTGCCTACTTGTTACTTTCATGATTTCATGCTTTTATATCATATACTTGCTATGTTCATTAATACATCGATTTACATGACATTTTACGTTACGGATGTTCGTTTAGCGCATACTTAGTATATTTGTTTTACATGACATTTTCATGCTTACATTTTGGGTATGACATTTGGTTTGTTTAAGTGGGACAATATACATTCATTAACATTGATCACGCCGCTCGTTAGTATGTAATGGTACCATAGGAATTGACAACTCCCGTTCCTGAAATCCTGGGTATGTTTGGGTTGGAAGGAATGACCGAATTCGATTAAAACATTTAGACAGATAGACCTTTAATTTGTTTAAAGGTTTATCACCACAGTTGCAAGGCTTGGATGTATGCATTTTCACAATACCGCATAAATGTCTGTATTCATTATAGCATGCATTTTCCACAAAACATAGCGTTGATTTAAACCATGTTTTACTTCAATACACTGTTTTGTGCATTTTTCCTATGGTTTAGTTGATACATATTTCACTAACCATACATTGACATTTTGATTACACATTACATGGTTGATATTTGACATAGACAATGTTGATATTGATATATATACATTTTGACATGGTTTTCACAATAACATTGGGCAAATAGTTTAGACATGGGCAACTTTCATTGGGTGGTTTATTTAAGTCATTCAACTTGGACTTATTCATTTTTCTTACAAATAACATATTTTTCACAAGACATTGTTTTACAACACTGTTCGATATATATATACAAACTCATTTTACTTAGTTATTCATTTAACCTTACATTACTTTTTCACATATCATCTACTTTATAATCGCTTATCGAATGATTTATAAAACAAAACATGTTACAAGGATCATGACTGACTTTGTTAAACAACCCTTTTCTAAAACCTAAGTCATGAATCCTATTTTCACAAAACCTATGTTACTCACTGGCATTTTTATGCTAACGTACTTTATTTTCACATGTGTTTCAGGAGCTAATGCATAGCTTGATCGTGATACGCTAGGGTGGACTTGGGCCTTAGTGACTTTAAAATGAAGCTAGTCTAATTAAAACATGTTATGTACTCTATGTTTCAGTTGTTTCAAGACAATGTACCTCTTTCATTGATAAATAAAATATAACTTTAAATGCCATGGTTGTGAAACAATAATTCTGTTACAACACTCCTCGATGTTTCCGCCACGAATTGATGTTTTACGTGGTCGGGGTGTGACATTGGCATAGCACATAGTTAACCATCCGAACATAGTTTTACGCTAATGACGCCTTATAGTGACTTATGTTACCATAATGTGTCGAAACGGGTCAAAAGCACTTAGGTATGCTTTCTAATCAGAATGTTGGGACTATAAAATCATACCATATGAGTTCAATTACTCATTTGATTTATAGAACCTCATTCTATCCTATCTCCCGATTTAGGAGCCGATTTATTAACATAGTTACCTACACTAGGTGCCGGTTGATTCCGTGACCCTTGGAGCTTAAATTGGTCTTATTCTCAAGACTAATTAGCAATCCCAAGTGAGTACATAGTTCCCCTATTTTACTGTTTTCAATTGTTTTGGGGTGATTCATATGTACAAAACGAATTTCAAGGTTTAAACGATAATTTCAAAAACGATGGTTTATACTAAACTAATAACGATTTCAATAAGGTGAACAAGACTTGTTGGTTGTGATTACATAACGAATGACATTCATTAGCTTTGGCCGAGCTGACCAGTATTAGGTTATGGTACCATAGGATCTGACAAATCCCGGACTACACCCATGGTTATGTGTGGGGGTTATGTAGGTAACGGCCGAACCTGATGATTGTTAACTTACCCTTTGGTGGTTTGTTAATACGAAACGAGAAACGAGTTAGATGAGTCACGAAGGTTTGAATGTTGTTAACGAGATGACCAAAAGTAGTTTCACTATTAAAACGAATACGATTTTGGGACGAGTTAAACGATTTGAAACGAGATACACGATTTGAAACGAGTTAAACGAATTAAATGATTGGTTTTGGGTAGTGATTAGATAATGGGACGGGTGTAGTATGATAGAATCATGGTAGATACGCCGCTGGTACATCTTATATATAAGTGCTTCTATCATGTTACATTGCGTGTCATTATTTTGTTTACTGGGGAAACGATTTTGAAACGATGTCACAGAACGAGGTTTTCGAAACGATATAAACCATACGAGTTTTATTAACGAGTTTTTACGAGATGTTTACAAGTTGTTATACTAAAACAAATCTTTTTGAGTTAAGAGTCATGGCTACGAGATTTTATAAACTATAACCAATTTGATTTGTGTTGGTTATTTATGTTGCAATACACTTTTCAAAACAAGGTTTGTATTTTGACTCTTGTAGTCTAACGAGATACTGCAACATATAAACGAACCATGAATCCGATACTCCCATAAAACCTATGTACTCGCCAGCATTTCTTTGCTGACTTTATTTTTACATATGTTTCAGGTGGTATTGCTTGATGTTGCTTGCTAGGAAGCGAGTTCACTTAGGATCTGGACAAGGCCTTAGTGACTTAAAAACAATTATAAACAATATGTAGTTTGTTTGTTTGGTTTAATGACAATGAACATTTCATAATATTTCAATAAAACAAAACTTTTAACTACCATGGTTGTGGAACAATAATTCTGTCGCCTCACTCCCCGGCGTTTCCGCCGCGGTTTGTTGTTTTAACGCGGTCGGGGTGTGACAGAAGAGTTGGTATCAGAGCCAATGGTTATAGGGAATTAGGTTATTAGCATTGCTTTGACCTAGACTATAACTTTCTAGGACCCCAACACAAGTTTACTTGTGTTTAGATTCTAAAACAATACCGTCACCTATCCTTAGGTGATAACCACAACGAGAACACAATATTGAATCCGCTTCGAAAATTAATCATCTATCCTTGGATGATTGATTAATAGGTTTTGAACCTTCTGTTATGAGGTTTTGAACCCTTTGTTATATGGTTTTGAACCCTTCTGGTTTGATCCATCTTTAACTTAGTGCCTTTTGAGTTTTCCAAATCCCGTCAAAGTTTGGGTCTAAATAATGTGAACATGTGCAAACTGGAAGAGTGAACGCCTGTACCCTGAGTTTTCTGTCTAAGGCTAGAGTGTTCGTACAAATCCACATCATCGGACTAGTCACTCTTACCTGGGAACTCTTGGGGTGAGTGTTCACTTATAGGCGAGCATGTCTTCGGTGATAGATTATTATGACCTATTTACTTTGATTTGTCACTGCATGTCATTTGTTTGTTCGAGGTAACGAACGAATGATCGCCTTCCTTGTGTTTTGTCGGTGTTTTCATTGCCTCTTTTGTTTCCCCAATTTTCGACCTCACTCGTTTCCCATGTTTCCTTGTTAGACAATGCCTCCTCGACGTGATGCTCAAACTTTTACTGCTGAGGAAGTCGCGGCCCTTGTCTCTCAGCAAATGGCTGCTGTACTTCCAGGCATTGTGACCCAAATCCACGAATTATACAACAATAACAATAATAACAACAACAATGCACCGTGTAATTTCAAGAATTTCAATTCTGCGAAGCCGCTTAAGTTTTCTGGGTCACAAGGAGCAACCGCGCTCCTGCAATGGTTTGAGAGTATCGAGAGCACATTCAGACATGTGCAATGTCCGAATGCGCGCAAAGTTGAGTTTGCTTCAAGTGTGTTCGAGAACCGAGCTCTTACATGGTGGAACGGAGTGATGCGTGATAGGGGTGCCGAAGTGGCACTAGCACAAACTTGGGAAGAGCTCCGAGCTCTCATGATGAGAGAGTTCTGTCCCCGTCACGAGATTCGAGTGTTGGAACGAGAATTTGACGATTTGAAACAAGTCGGGGGAGAACACCGTGCTTATACGGATCGATTTGAGGAGCTTAGTTTGTTGTGTCCCACGATGGTTACCCCGCTGGATAAGGCAATCGAGAGGTATATCGATGGTTTACCCGACTCCACTCAGGACATCCTGACTGGCGTTAATCCTACTACAGTTCGTCAAGCAATCGAGTTGTCTGCTACCCTGACTGAGTCCCAAGTCAGGAAGGGTAAACTCACCCGCAAGGGTGATAAAAAGGAGTCAACTGATTCTGATAAGGAAAAGGGTAAGGGTAAGCAGCAGGGTGAGTCTTTGAAAAAGTCAAGGAAGCGCAAGGCTTCCCAAAACTTTGCTGTCACCAATCAAACTGCTCAGAACCCACCAACTCAACCTCCTGCGAAGAAAGCATATGCTGGTACTGCACCTCACTGCACTCGATGTAATGGTCACCATGTTGCCCAACAGGCCTGTAAACAGTGTGCTACGTGTGGTAGGCTTGGGCATTTGGCCAATACTTGTCGTTTTGGTCAAAATCAGGCTGCCCAGGTTCCAGCTCAAGCTCAAGGGAATGTTGCGAGATTCCCACCTGGTTCGTGTTTCAATTGCGGAGAAATGGGTCATTTCTGCAACAATTGCCCGAGATTGGTAAATGCGAATGCGAATGCGAATGTTAACCCAAATCCGAACGCGAACGTGAATCCCGCTCGTGGACGAGTGTTTAACATCAACGAGGCGATCGATGATGCAGCAATAAACAATTAGTATTTTGTATTTCTTTTGGTTGTTATCTTTTAACATTTAAAGACAATGCGGTTGTTATATAAATAAAATTTGTGATTTTATTTTGAACTACTGCAATTGTGTGAATGTTTGATGCAACCTTGTAATGTCAACACAAAGACAAACTGCTCGTGTGGTTCTGTCATTTCCATGATCACTTGTGATCTTCCCTAAAAACCTTAAACGATCTTTTCGAATGTGTATCGATTTTCGTGAGCTTGATAAGCTTACCATCAAGAATCGATAGTCCCTACCTCGAATCGATGACCTCTTTGATCGGCTGCAAGGTGCTACCTATTTTTCCAAGATCGACCTGCGTTCTGGGTATCCTCAACTTCGTGTATACGAAGAAGATATTCCCAAAACTGCATTCCGCACGAGATATGGACACTATGAGTTTACTGTCATGCCTTTGGTTTGACAAATGCTCCAGCTATCTTTATGGACTTAATGAATAGGGTCTGTAAACCTTATTTAGACAAGTTCATCATTGTGTTCATCGATGATATTCTTATTTATTCGAAGTCTCGAGCCGACCACGAGCAACACCTTCGTTCGACTATCGAACTCCTAAAGAAGGAACAACTTTTTGCTAATTTCTCTGAGTGTGAATTCTGGCTTAAAGAAGTTTAGTTCTTGGGACATATAGTCAACGAGCAGGGTATTCATCCAAAATTGAAACAATTAAGGATTGGAATACACCTACGACACCCACAGAAGTTCGTTCTTCTCTTGGTCTCGCTGGTTATTATCTTCGTTTCATTACAAACTTCTCTAGGATTGCGATTCATGAGGATCTATCTGCTGATAAACTTGCAAAGATTTATGTTGATGAGATTGTATCACGACATGGTGTTCCTTTGGATATCATTTCCGATCGTGATGCTCGATTTTCATCTCATTTTTGGAGAACCATGCAATCTGCTATGGGAACCCAACTAAATCTAAGCACTGCTTATCATCCCCAAACAGATGGACAATCCGAGTGGACGATTCAAACTTTGGAGGATACGCTTAGAGCATGTGTGATCGACTTTGGTGGTAATAGAGATTCTCATCTGCCATTGATCGAGTTCTCTTACAACAATAGTTATCATGCTAGCATTATTATGGCACCATTCGAAGCTCTTTACGGTCAAAAATGTCGTTCACCTGTCTATTGGAATGAGGTCGGTAAGGTTCAGCTTACTGGACCTGAACTCATTCTGGAAACGACAGACAAAATCAAGAAAATTCGCGATAATCTTGTGACAGCGAGAAGCCGTCAAAAGAGTTATGCGGATTTACCACGCAAGCCCTTAGAATTTCAAGTCGGAGACCATGTCCTACTCAAGGTGTCACCTTGGAAAGGAGTGGTGAGATTTTGAAGGAAAGGAAAACTTGCACCATGATATGTTGGACCATTTAAGATTGTTGAAAGAGTTGGAAAGGTTGCCTATCGACTAGAGCTACTTCCAGAGCTTGGAATATTCATCCGACTTTTCACATGTCCAATTTGCGAAAGTGTTTAGCTGACACTGATCTTCACATTCCTCTCGACGAGATCCAAATCGATGAAACGATACACTTTGTCAAGAAACCTGTGGAGATAATGGACTGTACATTCAAACAGTTGATGAACAAACGGATTTAAATTAGTCAAAGTTTGTTGGGTATCCAAACGTGGCCCAAAGTTTACTTGGGAATGTGAGGACCAAATGAAGACGAAATATCCGCAATTGTTCTCACAAGTTTCCTCTAGTTAAAATTTCGGGACGAAATTTCCCAAAGTAGGGGAGACTGTGACAACTGTGCTCTTTAATCGATGAACAATGCAAAACAATGTTAGTTATCAATAAATCAATGTGTTTGGTGTTATTATATGTGTTTTATGTGTTTGATGATTTTACAATTCGATCCGATTCGATTTCAAGCTTTAAATCGCTTTCTGGAAAGTTATACGCAAACTGGTGCGTGAACGCAATCAGTTACACGTGACAAACACTCCGGAATAGTGAAATAGGCTTAACATACCTTAAATAACCTTCACATAACTTAGAAATAAGTTTTGGATGGTTTGGTGTGTCGAAAACAAGTTTGTTCGATCGAAGGGACTATTTGTGTCAAACTGTGAAACTATACCGATTCGTATGATGTCGAATAGTCCAGAACTTGATCATAAGCTAAACATACCATAAATAACCTAAAAATAGCTTAAAAATAAGCTTTGAGGGGTTCGGTGTGCGAAAACATGCTTATTTGATCTTAAAGGGACTAAAAGTGTCAAAAACGGCGTAAGTTTGCATTTTCGCGCATATCTTACGTTCTGGACACATCTGGATATCCAAAATTTTTGTACACACTAAAATATTTTTATTTTAGTAATCGGCATGCAAAAATTCCATTCGGCACTTAGTTTGGTTCGTTTTCGCGTCCGTTTGAGTTTCGTCGTAATTTAACGAACAACGCGACCGTACGACCAAACGAACCGACATCCGTGATATTTCAGAGCATATTTCAGGTCCCCTACACTTTAACGACCTTGTGGAGCCTTGAAAATGACTTTACGGAGGTTAAAAACGTCAAAAACAAGCTTAAACACGTGCAGGGACCATTTCTGCCAAACTTTGAAAGTTCAGCCTACATCGTCGCGCTGCGCGACGACCGTAAGGCCTTGTGGTCGCGCTACGCGACGATCACATCTGGGCAGAAAGTTTGTTTTCAGCATCAGTTTGTAAATTCAGGGGCCTTTCTTGCAATTCCTTTGTGTGGTGACCAAGTTAGCACCTCTCCAAGCAAAGTATAGCTGTCAATTACACATGTATGGCCAGATTTCATTGCTTAATGGCTAAACAAACCACTTGGAATGATCCTAGAGCCTCACAGCAACTATAAATAGCATGCCAAGTTCACTTCATTCCTTGCTCATTTCCTCTCTTCTCTTCTCTCATCTGCTTGGGAGCTCTTATAATCTGAATTGGGACTTTGTCTTCTTGTTGAAAAGATAGCAAGGACCCTAAGTGAGCTTCTTTCATGCTTTTTATTGGCTTTTTCCTTATGTAGTGCAGAAAGTCAAACGTTTGGCCAACAGTTTGACTTTCGGTTTTGACCATCAATTGGTCAAGTCAAAGTTCAATTGAACTTTGAAACGTGATTGTAATCACGATAGTTATAATCCTTCGTGATTATAGCTGCTGATTACCACGTTAGCTAGTTGTAGTGTCGAGTCAAAGTTTCGGTCAAAATGCGTTTTAGCACGCATTTTGCCTCGGAACTACTTTAGGGTATCAAAACACTTTGTTTTGATACCAAATCAGTAGGTTAGACATGTTTTGACATGTTTAACTCGACACTATTAGTTTGTGCTTGTTTAGGGTCGTAAGGTAAGCGGTCTAAACAACCGCTTACACTTTCGAACGCGACCCGTTTGGTCGATCTTTAGGATCCGACCAAGCACACTTAGTGAACATGGTTACATAGGTAATAACCACTGAGGTTATACCTTATGATCACATAGGATTGGTTAGTCATATGCTTGTTAGCTTGTATGCCCATAGGAAATGACCAAATGCCCTTTTGAAGCATAAATCCGTATTTTGACTATGTGAACATAATTTTGACATATAACCTGATTTAGTAACATGTTTAGGGATTATTGGGCATGTAAGACTTGGCATAGCACATAGTTAACCATCCGAACATAGTTTTACGCTAATGACGCCTTATAGTGACTTATGTTACCATAATGTGTCGAAACGGGTCAAAAGCACTTAGGTATGCTTTCTAATCAGAATGTTGGGACTATTAAATCATACCATATGAGTTCAATTACTCATTTGATTTATAGAACCTCATTCTATCCTATCTCCCGATTTAGGAGCCGATTTATTAACATAGTTACCTACACTAGGTGCCGGTTGATTCCGTGACCCTTGGAGCTTAAATTGGTCTTATTCTCAAGACTAATTAGCAATCCCAAGTGAGTACATAGTTCCCCTATTTTACTGTTTTCAATTGTTTTGGGGTGATTCATATGTACAAAACGAATTTCAAGGTTTAAACGATAATTTCAAAAACGATGGTTTATACTAAACTAATAACGATTTCAATAAGGTGAACAAGACTTATTGGTTGTGATTACATAACGAATGACATTCATTAGCTTTGGCCGAGCCGACCAGTATTAGGTTATGGTACCATAGGATCTGACAAATCCCGTTATCAGACTACACCCATGGTTATGTGTGGGGGTTATGTAGGTAACGACCGAACCTGATGATTGTTAACTTACCCTTTGGTGGTTTGTTAATACGAAACGAGAAACGAGTTAGACGAGTCACGAAGGTTTGAATGTTGTTAACGAGATGACCAAAAGTAGTTTCACTATTAAAACGAATACGATTTTGGGACGAGTTAAACGATTTGAAACGAGATACACGATTTGAAACGAGTTAAACGAATTAAACGATTGGTTTTGGGTAGTGATTAGATAATGGGACGGGTGTAGTATGATAGAATCATGGTAGATACGCCGCTGGTACATCTTATATATAAGTGCTTCTATCATGTTACATTGCGTGTCATTATTTAGTTCACTGGGGAAACGATTTTGAAACGATGTCACACAACGAGGTTTTCGAAACGATATAAACCATACGAGTTTTATTAACGAGTTTTTACGAGATGTTTACAAGTTGTTATACTAAAACAAATATTTTTGAGTTAAGAGTCATGGCTACGAGATTTTATAAACTATAACCAATTTGATTTGTGTTGGTTATTTATGTTGCAATACACTTTTCAAAACAAGGTTTGTATTTTGACTCTTGTAGTCTAACGAGATACTGCAACATATAAACGAGCCATGAATCCGATACTCCCATAAAACCTATGTACTCGCCAGCATTTCTTTGCTGACTTTATTTTTACATATGTTTCAGGTGGTATTGCTTGATGTTGCTTGCTAGGAAGCGAGTTCACTTAGGATCTGGACAAGGCCTTAGTGACTTAAAAACAATTATAAACAATATGTAGTTTGTTTGTTTGGTTTAATGACAATGAACATTTCATAATATTTCAATAAAACAAAACTTTTAACTACCATGGTTGTGGAACAATAATTCTGTCGCCTCACTCCCCGGCGTTTCCGCCGCGGTTTGTTGTTTTAACGCGGCCGGGGTGTGACAAATTTGGACAATCATTAAATCCTTCCCTCTCCATTTAAGAAATAGTGTTTCATCAATGGTACCTCTTTTTACCATTTGAGAGTAGGAAGTTGGAAAGAGTTTCATACCAGGCCCTTGGTGCTTGTTTCAGGCCATACAAGGCTTTGTTCAGCCTGTAGACATGATCAGGATAAAAGGATCCTCAAGAGCTGGAGTTTGACATACATACACCTCTTCTTGAATTGTACCATAGAGGAAAGCACTTTTGATATCCATTTGAAACACCTTCATGTTGTGGTTGACAGCAAAGGCCAGGAACAGTCTAATGGCTTCCAATCTTGCAACAGGGGCGAATGTTTCATCATAATCAATCCCCTCTTCCTGTCTGTAACCTTGAACCACAAGCCTGGCTTTATTCTTGACAACAATGCCCCTTTCATCAGTTTTGTTTTTGAAGACCCACTTTGTGCCAATGGGACTAACCTCTTTTGGCAGTGGTACAAGCTCCCATACTTGTTGTCTTCTAAACTGTTGGAGCTCCTCTTGCATGGCTTCTACCCAGCTGTTGTCTTTCAGTGCCTCTTGGTACTTGACTGGCTGATGGAGTGATAGAAAACTAGCAAAAAGACAAATGTGTTAGTGCACTACATCTGTTGATTGCATCTAGGTGTCTACGATCAGGTCTTATATCGTATTGTATAGCTTAGGGCACGTTTTACGAGAAAACAGGAGTCTGTATAGGTTTTATATGCTAGGTTCGCTCATAAGGACATAAAGTACTAGGTTCGCTTATTTGGCATTATGGTCCGCTTATGTGGACTAAGCTGGTCTGCTCTTATGGTCATATGACACATAAGCGGACCCAATTGCCTATATATAGGGTTGTTTGAGCGGACCTCATAACGTGATTGTCGGATTCCACGCCGAAGCTCTGCCGGTGTGAAGATTAAGCTGTAAAACGTTTCAAATCAATAAAACTAGCAGTTAGGAGGAAGAACAAGCTATATCTACTTGCATTTCTTATTATTCCGCATCTGAAACGCAAGAGACAACCTCTGAACGACTCGTTCGGGTCAGCAAACGATCCTACAAGTGGTATCAGAGCTTGGGAGGAGGTTTTCTGCAGATTATAGCCGGATTTCATTGTTTTTTTCTCTCTTCTACACCGTCTTTTCTTCGTTCGGAAAGTTTAACGGTCGGAATTGTCTCAAAATTTCAAGGATTGTGCGCATCTGTATAACGACAAACCCTGGAAAGTTTCGTGTCATAATTCGAAGTTTTAGTGGGTTAAATCGTGTTCGTCATGTGGTTCGCTCGTACTGACGTCATCGAGATCTGCTCTTAGATCACGTCTGGTTCGCTTTTCTGGTCGTGGTTGGTTCGCTTTTTGATACAAGTTTCACCTGGTTCGCTCCAAAATTGGTGTTGTTGGTTCGCTCCAAAGGACAATATCAGGTCCGCTTATTTGGTCTTGATTCGGTCCGCTCCAAAAGCATTCGATTAGTTCGCTTATACGTCGGTCTGCTTATCAGGCTTGTCTGGTCCGCTTATCTTGCTGGTTCGCTCCAAGAGATTTGGTTGGATCGCTTATTGTACTTGATTCGCTTTTCTGTCACTTGCTTTGAAAAACGTGCCGAGTCAATATGGATTCCGAGTTCTACAACGCTTTTGCTACATCGACTACTCCAGCCGCAATTGCTCAAGCAATGAATTTAGAAAACGAGACGGGAACGACTCAAAAGCCCCCTAGATTGATGAGCATTGAGGAGTATTATGGGTGGAAGGATCGGTTTGAAAACTGGGTTTAGGAAAATCATCTCAGATCATGGGAATGTATATTGAAGAAGTACACATTGCCTCGAACAGATTTGCAAGTTATTAAAGAGATATCCGAATTTACCGATCAAGAACGAGCAATGTATAGAGCCGAGAAAATGATGATCAGTTTGTTGCAGCAGGCGATAAAAGAAGATATCTTCATCTTGTTACAGCACGACAAAACTGCTAAGTCAATATGGGATGCTCTTAAGGTTAAATTCGAGGGAAGTGAAAACATGATCAAGAGCAAGAAAGCACTGTTAAAGAAAGAATCCGATTTGTTTAGCAGTTTGCCGGGAGAGGATACTAAAAAACTAATCGAGAGATACTGTCACTTGGTGCGATCATTATCGATGTTGGGAGTTGAGGAAGGTCGTGAGGAATGGGTGGATAAATTGGCTGACGCGTTACCTCAGAAAGAATGGGGAACATATTTGATGATTTTAAAGAATACTGGTGTGTACGATGGATTGACAATCTCACAGTTTATTGAGAAAATTGAGAGTCAGGATCTTGAGCAGCAAAAGATTGCTAGGATGAATAGTCCGAGTGGTCAACAGGATGTTAAGATGTACTACCGGGGTAGTGTTCCAGTCACTGAGTCTGAAAGAACTCCAAAGATACAAACTGCATTCAGTGCTGGTGATTCATCTGAAAAAGCTGATCAGGGTTCGAACAAGAGTAGCAGCGGGTTTTCATCATTTCCGAGTGTGAATCCAAAAGAGACTAACACAAGTTTTCAGTCTCAGAGTACAAAAACTAGAAACGGATACGTTATTCAATGCAACATAGCTCTTAATCTTCCAGAAGGTCAAAGCTTCTCTGAAGACACTGCTAAAGACCACATGGCACTTCTGGGTTCAGTTCTGTTATCCTATGAAGGTCTTGTTGCTGGTCGGATCGGAAATCCTATGCTTACCAAAGAGGATTACGATCAGATAGACGCCGAAGAAATGGAACTCATGGATATTAAATGGTGTCTTGCTAGTGTTCTTCGACGAGCTGAGAAATTCAAAACCATTACCGGGAGAAATGACTTTCTTGATGCTCATGTTTCAACTTTAGGTTTTGATAAATCTAAAGTTACTTGTTTTCGATGCAGGGAGAAAGGCCATTTCAAGCGGGAGTGCAAAGGAAGAGAAGCTAGCGGAGCACAGAATCTATTCGGGAAAGATGATTACTATCGCAGAGCTATCTATCAGCAAGTTGGTCAATCCCAAGAACCGCAGACAGCTCACGGGAGAAAGATTGAAGATCCGAAGAGAGCATGTTTGGTAGATTTCAGCTGGAGTAATTACATATCATCTGAAGCCACAGCAGCACGCATCATTGATCAAGATGATGAGAAACTACCAGAAGGTTTCAGCTGGGATATGTTTGTGGATGAAAAGGGAGAGTTTAAAGCTTTCATTGCCAAGATCGTCCGAGAGCCAGATTTGTTTGCTACTTGGATGAGATCAATTGGAGAGACTGTGAAAAGTGAAGATGAAAAATCTGTGTCATCTGATGAAAGTTCAGACAGTACTGATAAACTTTCAGAACATTCTGGGGAAGTTTCAGAAAGTTCAGATGAAGAATTACAAAGTTCTGATAAAAGTGTACAAAATGAAAATGTTCAAGAAAAAGAAGTTGTTTTTGATAAAACACCGTCTGATTCTGATGTATCAGATGGTGACTCTGATAAGACTGTACAGTTTGATCAATCACCGGATCACAGCAGCAGTGATGATGAGGAAGAAAAACACATAAATATTGCAAAAACTCATCTTTCACCTGAAAGTTTTCATTTCTATTTTGCAGAAAGAATGGAGAAACTGAAGGAGAAACGAGCTGCTAAAGAACAACAATCCGAATCTGAAGGTGATATTCAAAACGCTGAGAATGTTGCTGAGAAGATTACTGAGGTTGTGGAAAAAGAAGAAAAGGTGATTGAAGTAGAAAAAGTGGTAGAAGTTGTTAAAACAATGGAAGTTGAGAAGATTGTTGAAGTCGTCAAACCATGTGAGAAGTGCTTGGAAGTTTGCAAGAATTGTGCAGCTAAAGACGACATCATAGCTGAGTACGAGAAGAAAAAGGAGCAGTTACTGTTCAACCTTAACTATGTGAAAGAATCATATGATGTTCTGAATAAAACAGTAACTGGTCTCCAAAAGACTAACTCAGAGAGAGAACAAGCACTGACGATGTTGAATGCAATTTTAATGACAAAACAAAAAGCAATAAACTTCTACATTGAAGATAGTGCTAAGTGGAAACAAGAGTTGGAGACGGAAAAGATAGAGAATGAGAGAATTAGACGCTTATTGTAAAGTTATTCTAGTTCTGATTATCTAATTGATCGTATTTACCCAACTGTTGCAGGTATGGAAGCTTTCAAAGATGAGAAGCTAAAAGACAAGAAAAACTGTGGTAAGAAATCGACTGTCAGTTACAACAAATGTCCACCTCCGATTTGGGATGGTTATTCACCTAGGAGACCAAATGAGGAGCAATTGGAAACAGCAGTCAATATAAAGCTTAAAACCGACACAACTGACGTTTTACCAGATAACATAGATGTCACGTATACCTCGTCCGATACTGATCATGAGTCTGTACTAATCAAAAAGGTGGTCGGTCAGGTGTTGGATACTGATGAGGAGTTTGAGTCGAAATCTGGGTCTGGAAAGTCAAAGTCGTCAGTCAACAGTCAAAATTCGTCGGATAAACGGTCTTATAGTAAAGAATTTTTATTGTCAAAGGCAGATTTGAATGATGAAACATTCGAAGTTGTGTATACTTTGAATGGTTCGGACAAATTATATTACAATAAAGAGTTCCCAATAATGAGTATTAAAACGGAACTAATAAACAAAACTTTCAAACTAATAGAAATTAATATTCCAGAATTAAAAGTTTTGAAAAGTTTTGAAAAATCTAAAAAATATACTTCTAGAGTTCAGCGACGTTTAAATAAGAAAAAGGGCAACAATCCTGGTTCTGGTTTTCAAAAGAAACCTAAACAGAATCGTAGCTACAAAAAGAAAGGTCTTGGTTTTGTTCCACCAGAAAATGATAAAAATATGAAAAATTCTAAAACAAATTTGTGTCAGGTGGAAGTGCTGAGGAAGAACAGCAGAAACCGTTCTGGAGACAGTCTAATAAAGAGTTTCTTGCTGAGAAAAAGAAGAATGGAGCTGATATTTGTTATAAAAGAGAGATTAGAACCTGTTATAGATGCAATGAAGCTGGTCATATTGCATGGAATTGTTCGAATAGTGTCCAATCAAAACAGGGAGTTTCTCAGAAGTTGAAAGAGAAAGTTGTTGATGTTGACACACCAACCAATAGACCTAAAATTTTTGATAATTCAAAATTCGAGGTTGGTGAGTGTTCAAAGAAGAATAAATATGAGAAGAAAGGTAAAGACAACCAGGTGTGGGTTGCGAAGAAAGATGAAGTGAATGTCGACGATGAATCTGGTTCCACAAAGCCAGAAGAGCCACAGGTTGAGAAGAAGATTTCAGTGAATGATGAGGAGTTTCCATCATTGAAGTTTGAGGAAGTAAAGAAGAAAGTGGGAAAAACTGAGATTTCTAATCAGTTTTATAAAGAAAAAGATGAATTTGATGTCGAGAAAACATTCAACGGGAATGTTAAGAAGATATTTGGGAAAATGTTGAGTGGGAGAGCTAAAGGGGTTAAAGATTTTTACGCGACTAAAAAGGCAACATACAACCCTACTGCTCAAGAGCTGAAAGCCATCAAGTCTGAGAAGACTTGGATGGAAGTCTGCTTCCCATGATATTCGAAGGACTATGCCGGAGATCCCAAGTTTATATCGTGGATCAGGAATCGGCATCTTTCTAGTGTTTGAAAAGTTTGTTTGAAAGAATTTGAATAGTGTTTTGGATTTTACAGGTTGAAGGACTACGCCGGAGCTTCCAGGTTGGTAAGTGCGAAGCAGGAATCGGCATCCTGATTGGTAAAATGGTGATGCAGACGTAACATTCCTACTAGTGGTAATCTTGATCTTACAAGTGGTATTTGTGGTTATATTTTGAGATGTTTGTATTTTTACAAGTGGTACAGAAGGTTCTAAAATGCAAATGGTAAATCAGGGACATTAAATTGTACCTGATTTACTATTCATGGAAATAGATAGACAAGATGATGAACCACATCCCCGTTTTAAAAAAATGATAAACTTACAAATGGTTTTTATCAACACAAACTCATTTTCTGGAAAAGTCATTTCGATTAAAACAAACTTAAGTGTTTTGAAATCTGAAATGAGAAAATGGTTTGTGATTGGGGGAGTTCTGATTGTTTATGCTGAGTGAATGGCGATTTGATGTGATTCAGTGTCAGTTGTCAAGTTTTTGTACAGTTTGTATTGTTTTCTATTTTTCTAGTAGTTTTCAAATTTCCTTTGAAATGTGTTTGCATTTTAGGGGGAGTAAGAAATATTTCTGAAAATTCAAAAACATATGAAAATTTGAAAAAGCCAAAAACATGATAAAATTCAAAAAAAGAGTTTTGTTGCGAAAAAGAGGAAATGATAGTACATCAGTGGACTATCACAGCACGCTAAAGAAATGTAAAGTTAAAATGTGATAAACAATCTTAATGCGGATGTGTCAGTAGATTTTCGCACAGTTAGTAAATTGAAACGAGATATAAACCTAAATTCAAACTTGCTTGATTCGTGGGTAACTATTCTTGAATATATGGGTAACCCCCGAAATCTTGTTTGAAAGGTCCCATATTCTGAGATACTAGGTCTTTATACTCAGTGATATCTGGGGTATTATCCCGGGACTTCTGCTGACTGGAAGTTCTGACCTAGTCCCTGGATAATACTTTCTGCAAATGCTTGAAAAAGCGCCGCCCTCAGCAATCTGATTAAACAATAAAATTGATAGTCATTGCTGTTGTAAAAAAGATCCTCTAAAGGGGACCCACCAAAAGTCGAGCCGTCATCTCTCTGCTGAACGGAAGTTCTGACCTGAGCTCTCACGGTTTCGCACCTAACCCCTTTACAGATATCATCTGTGGTATACTCACCTGTAAGACTGAATATTTGGGATCCGGATACAGGAGTATATTCAAGTGGAGTGATACACAATTAAGTTTAAGACTCTAAAACATTAATATCGTATCTCGAATCGATTGAAGTCTGTGTGAGAATTTAAGTGGGCAAACATACTGACAATCTAGGTAAATTGTTTAAAGCTTAAAATGAAATCAAGCTTAACGGTGTTGGTGATAGGTCTCATTAGCTGATATGATCCTCTTGCACAAACTCACAAAAAATATTGTTTGTAAATATTACATTTTCTGTATGTTTGTGTTTACTAGTAGTGTCAGGTAATATCTCTCAGAAAATCCAAAAAGATTTTGTGTGTGTTTTAGCATTTTTTTTTTTAAAAAAAACAAAAAGATTTTCGACTGCTGACGTTGGAAAACTGATTTTCAAAATTCCGAGTGCTAAACATGATGAGCAGCATTTGAGAGGGAGTGTTTATATAAATTTGTTTTCTTTAAATCTAACCTTCTTCAAGTGGTTCATCATAAATATTTGAGAGAGAGCCTGAGTTGGTTCAATTATATATTTTTTTAAGTGGATATGAGAGTCAAATGTTGGTGCAGAGTTATTTGAAATATTTGTGAAAGAAATTTATTTCGGGGTTGAGATTGTGCAGGTAGCCAGGTTTCGATTCCTGAAGATCTCTGTTGGAGCCAGGTTGATCGATCCTGAAAAAATGAGTAGAGTCAGATTCTGATCCTGAAGATCACGTCTATTGTTGATACTAATGAACTTAAGGAATCAAGAGATCTTATCAAGAGAATTAGAGTGTTTTAAAGCCAGACAACGATCCTGAAGATGTTACTGAAGAACAAAAGAATGCCAGTAAATCGAGAGGGGGAGTCTGAAGATTGGAAAAAGGAGAAAGCCCAGAGACTGATCTAGACTAAAGATGTGAAGACACAGTTTCGCTGTCAAGGTGTATTGGCGACTTCATCAACATCTGAGGGGGAGTCTGTTAGTGCACTACATCTGTTGATTGCGTCTAGGTATCTAGGATCAGGTCTTATATCGTATTGTATAGCTTAGGGCACATTTTACGAGAAAACAGGAGTCTGTATAGGTTTTATATGCTAGGTTCGCTCATAAGGACATAGAGTACTAGGTTCGCTTATTTGGCATTATGGTCCGCTTATGTGGACTAAGCTGGTCCGCTCTTATGGTCATATGACACATAAGCGGACCCAATTGCCTATATATAGGGTTGTTTGAGCGGACCTCATAACGTGATTGTCGGATTCCACGCCGAAGCTCTGCCGGTGTGAAGATTGAGCTGTAAAACGTTTCAAATCAATAAAACAAGCAGTTAGGAGGAAGAACAAGCTATATCTACTTGCATTTCTTATTATTCCGCATCTGAAACGCAAGAGACAACCTCTGAACGACTCGTTCGGGTCAGCAAACGATCCTACAAAATGTTTTGGGTTTGACTTCTTGTGAGCACCCCTTCATTGATGTTGCCAATGATTTGATCAGGTGGATGAGATCTCAAGAAGATTAAATCTCCTTGGTATGGTATGATGGCATTTGTTGGTGAAGTCTGCAAATCTGTATCATCTGAGCTAACCACTGCTGGTGATGACCCAGCAGTGGCTTCAAAAGGTGGTGGAATAGGAGGTAATGAAGTGGACAACTGCTGACTTTTATCCACTGTTTGAGGACTTTTGTCAGCAGTGTTTGAGGATGTGGAAGCAGTGGTGAATGGGCTACTTTGGTCAACAACTGTTGAGGTAGCAGTGGTTGAGCTTTGACAGCTGTTTTGAACAACTGATGCTTTTCCATTTGTGACAGACCTTTGAGGGATGATGATTTCATACCCATAGTCTGGTGTTGTATCCTCTGATGGACCTGCACTGTTAGTCTTGACAGCAGTATTTTCAAAAGTAAACTTTTCAAGATCAAACAGATCAGCAGGATTTGCTGGGATTTTCATTGAGGAAAGTTCATCGAACTTTACATTCAAAGTCTCCTCCACTGCCTTGGTCCGTGTATTGAACACTTTGTAGGCCTTGGCAGTGGATGAGTATTCCAGGTGATAACCACAATCAATTTTGGCTGCAAATTTTGAAATAGAATCTTTTAAGTTCAAAATAAAGCATGGGCAGCCAAACACCTTGAAATATGAGATCAGTGGTTTGATTTTATACAGAATTTCATAAGCAGTCTTTTTGTGCCTGGGGTTTATTAAAACTCTGTTCTGGACATAGCAAGCAGTGTTTACTGCCTCTGCCCAGAAAGTTAATGGCAAACCTGAATCTGCAAGCATAGTTCTGGCAGCCTCAATCAAAGTTCTGTTCTTTCTTTCAACAACCCCATTTTGCTCTGGTGTTCTAGGGATGTTGTACTGCCTTACAATCCCTTTCTTCACACAGAAGGCATCCAACTCCTTATTTTTAAATTCTATGCCATTGTCACTCCTGAAGCTTTTTACTGGAAGGTCAAATTGCTTTTCAACCTGTGTCACAAAGTCTTGCAAAATGCCTGCAGTTTCATCTTTAGAGTGCAAAAAGAAAGTCCATGTAAACCTAGAAAAGTCATCAACAATAACCAAACATTATCTTTTCCTTTTGAGACTCATGACTTGAACTGGGCCAAACAAATCCATGTGTAGCATTTGCAAACACTGGGTTGTTTTGGACTCTTCAATGGACTTGAAAGAACTTTTATGTTGTTTTCCTTTTAAACAGGAAATGCAATGTTCAGGACATGAAAACATTTTTTGTGGTAGGCCTCTCACCAAACCATTTTTTGAAATTTCACTGATTGTCTTAAGATTTGTGTGCCCCAGCCTTCTGTGCCAAAGTTCTGTCTCTTTGTTAGAGGCAGATGAGAACAGACAGGCATCAGCTCTGGGACACTCTTTTGACATATCAACAACATAAACATTGCCACTTCTTTAAGTAACAAGTTTAGTGTGACCAGTTTTGATTATTGCTTCAATCTTTTTAACCATTTCTGGTCCAACAATCCTACAACAATCTTTTGTGAAGAATGACCCAAACCCTTTGTCACTCATTTGTGATACACTCAGAAGATTGAATTTTAGATTGTCTATTAGATTGACATTTTCAAATTTTACATTTCCAGATTGCACTGTGCCAGACCCTAGAACTTTCCCTTTACTATTATTCCCAAAGGATATATCACCCCCTCCATGGATTTTAAAGTCTTTGAGGAGGGCTTTACATCCTGTCATGTGCCTGGAGCCTCCACTATCTACATACCAAAGACTATCAAAGCATGCAAAAGCTCCCTGCACATGAAGTAAAAGGATTAGTTCATTAAGGGCTCCAAAGCCAACAAGGCTTTGGATGGGGATTCAGCAGTGTCTGGTATGGATGCAGAGTGATGGACAGTGGTTAGGTCAGGGGTTTGGACAGTTTTAGTACTGTTTCTTGCTAACCACTGTTGAGGGTCTTGACCAATCACCTACTAATAGCCAAAAGGATGCCTATTCACTTTAGGTTTAGAGGGCCTTTTGTAGGCCTCATAAACGTGTGGAATCCTTTGGTAAGACTGTTTTTCCTTACCTTTTCTGAACTGATTGGCAGGGGGTGCATCAGTAACCTGAACATCTCTTTTGACAGATGTTTGGTTCAGCTGTTTTGTGACAGCTGTTTGAACTGGTACAAACAGTGGTTGTTTTTTGGTGAATTTGACAAATGATGATGCTGATGGACTCAAGGATGTTTTAGCAAGGTACTCATTCTTTTTCACATCAATGTTTTTGAGATACACACATGCTTGAGTTTTGTGGTTTGTTTTACCACAAACAATGCAACTTTCAGCTGGAACTATGACACTTGTTCTTTTTATATCATAAGCTTTTAAGTGGAAACAATCTTTTGTTAGATGGTTCCTTTTCTCACAGAATTCACAAAACAAGTTATCAATTTTTTCTTTCTTCTTTCTCTTTTCAGACTCCTTTGCAGCAGAGGTTTTAACCACTGCTGGAATGTCCTTGAGAGGTATGACTTTAGCTTTTGGAGCTTTGACACCATCAGTTGATGTAAAGTCCATTGGCTTGAAATTTTCAAGAATATCACACTCATCAGACCATTTAGGTTTAAACTGATGATTTTCAATCTCCTCAAAAGTAGAGGATCCCATTGGTCTGTCAAGTGTGATTTTGTTACCAAGTTTGTCAGTGATTTTCACTTCTTGGCCATTCTTGTTTGTGGGGATGAACTCAGTGGTTACATCAGTGGTTTGAACAGATTTTTCAAAAGCAATGTTTTCATCATCATGTTTTCTATAGCCAACCCCAAATTTCTCATTGCTTTTTATCTGTTTCTCAAGCATAACCTCATACCCTTTGCATGATTCCACCCATCTCTCACATGTGATCTGGGTGGACTCTAACTCCTTTTTGCAAACTTGGTATTTTTCTACCAAAGTTTGGAGTTGGGTTTTGGTTATGCTCTTCTCTTCTTTCAAGCTGCTAATCTCTTTGTCCTTTTCAGTCAATTTGTTTTTAAGTTCTTTTAGAGATCTTTCAAATTTGACTTCATCAGTTAAGATTTTATCCTGAAGGTTTTCGTTCACCTCTTTGATGTTAGAAAAAGCAATAATGCAATTGTCAGAACACAGTTTTTCAAGAACTTGAGGTGTTACCTTGGCAGCAGCCATCATTGCACAATCACATTGAGGATTTTCTTCATCTTCAGCTCTTTCTTCTTTCTCACCTGCTTTTTCTTCTCTCTTTTCTTCCTTGTTCTCTTCTGACCATGGGTCTGTCAGTGGTTCAATCAGGGTACCTGAACTTTCTCCCAACAGTACTTCATTAGCCACAGTAGTAACCACTGCTTCAATCACCTCATCCACTGTTTCAGAACCCAGCTGTTCCTCTTCAGATTCAACACCCTCCTGTATTGACTCTAATGCCATCAAACAAAATTCATTATGAGAAGAAACATTGGAAGCATAGAGTGCAAAATTTTCATCACTGAGGTCTTCAGGCATACAGCTCCAGTCAACAAACCCTTGAGTGAAAAAACTTTGTTGATCTGGTTGTACTGCTGCTGGAGCAGTGGTTTGAGGTGCAGGTTGCACTTGTGCCTGAGGGACAGGGGTTTGAACATATTTGATCTGTGGAACAGTGGTTTGGACATAGTGCACTGGCACAGGGGCAGCAGCATAGTGAGCAGTGTTCACTTGAGCTGCTGGGGCATATTGGGCATAGTGCACAGTGCCTTGATTTTGAGGTCTAGGATTTGAGCTAGGATGAGTGATTATGGGACCAGTAGTTTGACTCCTACATTCCCAAGCAAAGTGTCCCAACCTATTACACTTGTAGCACTTGATTTTCGATTTATCCAGCCCAACCCTTAGATTCCCATGCAAACCTGGGAATTTTCGCCCTGTTCTTTTATAAAATTTGCTAGTTCTAACACTTAGCAAGGCCAGTTGATGCAGGATGTCCATTTCCTCTAAGTCAGTGGGGTTAAAATGCTGTAGATCATTTAGTTCAAAGCTTAGGTTGTCTGACATCTGGTTTTCGTTTGCAGTGAATGCATAACTTGTAGAGTGAGGATCAGGGTTGTTATAATTTGCACCAGCAGTTATGTCAATGAAGTGATCATAACGCTGATCCTTACCACTACTCCCAGATTCTTCTTGACCCAAAAGAGCAATGTTACCGAATGTATAATCATCAACGGTTTTTCCTGACTCTTGTAACTTCCTTTTCTGGTTCAACTCCCTTTCGTAGGTCAGGAGTCGACCATGGAGTTGGGTCAAGGTCAGATCCTTGAACTCAGGTGAATTTCGGGTGACAAAAGCTATGGTGTCCCATTTTTCTGGCAGTGACCTGAGAAACCTGCTATTTTGAGTTGAGTTTGTAAAAGTGGTTTTAACAAGCCTCAGTTCACTGATGAGACAACTGAAACGCTCAAATTGTTGCGTCAGTGATTCACCTTTAACATGACAAAATGTTTCATACTGTTGGTTCAGGATTTCCCTATTGTTTTCTATGACTTCTTCGGTACCCCCAAACTGTTCCTTAAGCGCGTCCCACAATTCTTTGGCACTGTTACAGTGTAACAGTCCAGCATATATTTCATTGGGCAGCGCTGAAGCTATGATGCTAAACGCTTTAGCATCTAGTTCGATCTTTTGAAAGTCGGTTTCGGTATAGTTTTCAACTGGTTTTGGAACGAACTTTTTAGTATCTTCAGCGCTTGGCACTGTAGGAACATGGGGACCAAAGACGACAGACCTCCAACAACCTGTGCTTTGTTGAGCGAGGATGTGACCCATCCTCCTCTGCCAGATGTTGTACTCATTTCTTTTTATCATAGGTGATTTAAAAAGAGAGCCGATGTTGTTTTTATCATCCTGAGATTGTGACGTCATTCTTGTTGTTTTACAGACACTGAGAAATCAACTTTAATGGTGATTAATCCTTGCTCTATTTTTCAACAAACGAACAAACGATCAGTATCAACTGTTATGAGCTGAACTATTTACGTCAAAATGATTGTTAAATCAAATTTGACTGTCCTAACTCTGATACCAATTGTTGGAGCTGAGTTTGATTTTGATTGTTTTTTGTGTTTGTAACTAAAGTGAAAGTGAATGAGTGTGCAGCGGAATTATGGTGAAAACAAACTTTGCATATAATCAAACGAGAGTAATACTTTGATCAAACATCTTTACACAATGAACCGAAAGATTGAATTTATTTCAAGAACGATTACAATGATTGATGAATGAATGCAAACTCCCCCTCAGTCAGAGCTCAGTTGTTTGTTCGTGCAAAGAAGACGATTGTGCAAAAGAGCTAATAGAACAGTACAAAGTACTGAACTATTTATAGGCACTTGCAAACTACTAAGCATCTTAGCTGACGTCACCATGAAAGTGACATCTAACCTCCTAACAAACTCTAACCTCTGACCTATACAAACACTGCTGTGTTAACTACTGCTACTACATTACATTACAAAACAGACTATTGATCAGCTGCTGCAACCTTCACCTGTTGTGAACCCAGCAGCACTTGTCCGGATCAGCAGTGCTTGACTCAAAGCAGTAGATTGAATCAGCAGGACTTTAGTCTTTCATCAGGTCTTTACTTGATCAGCAGTTGTAGGTCAGCAGTTTAGCAAGATCAGCAGATAGGAGGTCATCAGATGTTGAAATCACTTTCAAGGGGAGAGACTTGTATGTAAACATCTGCTTATTCTGGATCCACTGCTCTGATCCAGTTTTGGCTTTAATTATCTGTTCCTCTGATAGGGTTCAATCCCAACAAACTTTAATCAGTTTTGAATTGGAACCCAATCCATACTGGATTTAGGTTGACCAAATTCATCACTGTAAGAAACAACAGTCCATTCACAATCATGTTTATCATCGAACAGTTTTGAAATTTCCATTGAGGTAGAAACTTCATCTGAAAATTTAGCTCTCTAAATTTTTGGTTTTGCAACTGTTTGATGAATAATTTTCTTCTCCACTTTTCTCTCTTCTGTACTCGGATTTGTATATGACGAAAGTGTTTTACTTAACTGATCACTCTTTGTAGAGTAAAACGATTCTTCAGACCTATTATCTGACTCAACGGTTGTATCCGAGGACAAAATTTTCTCTAAATACTCTCTAACATTCTTTCTTTTCTTTCTTTTCTTTCTCAATTTATCTTTCTGCCCTTGTGATAGTTTTACTTTCCGTTCTTTGGGCTTTTCTCCTGCTTTTTTAGTTTTCTTTTCTTCTTTCTTTTCCTTATCTTTCTTGTGCGATTTATCCAACAATTCTCTCTTTGATCTCAATGGACAATCACTGGCAATCTGACCTTTGATTTGACAATTATAGCATCTTTTCATAACAAATCTCTTTCTCAGACAGTTAACAACAATGTGTCCACTTTCTCCACAATTGTAACACACCCTGTTATCATACCAATCTTCTCTTTCAGATCAAACACTCAAATCATAACACAGATTTGATGTGTAATAGTCATCATTCCAGCTTCTTCTGTAATATTGATTTGACCATGAAGCACTATGGTCAAACCTGCACCACTTATTCAAATTTTGTGAGTTTTGTTTTTCAATTTTTTATGAATTTTTATAATGATTGGATGATTGAACTAATGATCTTTTATTGTTACTTTGAAAATTTTTAGAATGTTTAAGATTTTGTTTTTGCTTTTGTTCCCCATTTTTCTTAGAAGGTTTTTGTGAAAAAAAAATTTTAGTTTCAAAAATATTTATTTTTATCAGTTTTATCATCATCACAATCTTCAATTATGACTTCGTCATAGTTTGTGACATTGTCACTTATTGGAATTTCAACTGGGAGAGTTTTATTTTTAGTGTTATCAGGTACAACCATTTTTTATTTAACTTTTCCCGACGGTTTATACGCAATACCACGTTTACAAAATTCATATTCGTCCTCCCCAGTTTCTTCATTTTTCTTGATTGGTTTTGGAACAATATGATCTAATATTAAGGACAAGGTAACAAAACCCTTCAATTTTTATTCACAATCTCAACTTCATTTTTAGCAATTTCAATTTCTTTTTCAAGCTGAGATATTTTTTAAACATATGAATTTATTGCAATTTGATTTTCAAAACATTTTAATTTAAAACCAAATTTTCATTTTCTAAAATTTTTATTTGATTTTTCAAATCATTTTCAATTTTTTAAAATTTTTGTTTACTAATGTCAAACTCTCCAAATCATATAGGAGTTTGGCATTAACTGATCTAGATTTATCACATTTGGAGCACGTTGGTGTAGAACATGAAGCCTCATTCGTAGATATAACAGATTCTTTGACTTCAATATTCTTCACCACCATCTTTTCTCTTTCCATCCTTAGCCTCAAAGTTTTCTTCTCTTCAATTTTTGGTATCTTTGACTCAATCATAACAATAAAATCATATTCATCATACTCATGCGAATCGATCTTTGTTTTTCTCAACATTTCATCCAAATCTGATGATAATGATTTAGTTAATTTTACATTCTTTTTACAGGGGTTTTATAAAGAGTTAATGGATTTAAACACCCCCACCTATCGCCATTTGGCCGATGGCACTGTCAACTTTCACTTTGGCTCAAACCACTCCCAACTTAACACATTGAATGTCATGGCACCCCCTCGTTAAATATTCACTAACCAGGTTAGTAAATTTAGCCTATGTGGTAATTTTATCTGATGTGGCATTTCATACGTGTCATACATGAGCTTATATGGAACGTCCCTGATTCGATGAAGTTTATAATCCCCAAAATACATAACACTTCACTCAAACCAAGATAATAACATATCAGAAGCTCTCAAGTTCATCAATGACGATCAAACCCTAATCGATCAGAGGTACGTTTTCTCTCAAATATTTCTGGTATTGTTCACTAATTGCACTGATGGAGGTTATCGATGTGATGCTATGGTATGGTGGAACATTGGATTTTAGTTTTGATCAACCTCAATATATTGGAGGTCAATCTAAGTTGATACGTATGGATGTTGATCACATTGCATAGTTTGAGTTGTTAGAGTATGCAATGGATATTGGTGTTATGAAAGTAGGGATTTTAAAGTGAAAGTTGATAGTGCCATCGGCCAAATGGCAATAGTTGGGGGTGTTTAAATCCATTAACCCTTTTATAAACACCAAATATATTCATTTCAGAAAATAAATTTCTATATCTATCTAACCCTTCTTCTAACGTCTCATTTTCTTTGATTTTAAAATTTTTAAATCTTTCTCTTATACTTTGTTTACTTTTATACCTTTGATAATCACTTTTTGTCATTTAAACAAATTTTGTCAATCAACCAATTTTTGAACTCGTTTAAGCGGACAAAATCCTTTCGTGCGGATGTATACTTTCAACCAAGCAAAATACTTTCATGTGAAGGGAACAAATTTGTACGAATGAAATCACTTTCATGCGGATGAAGTAATTCAAACGAATGAGCACACTTTCATGCGAATGTAGTTCTCGTTTTTGCAAATGAAGATTTTCAAAAACAAATCAAATATTACTTCCGTGTGGATGTACTTGGTTCGTGCGGATGAACTCTAGTCCGTGCGAACAATTACTTCCGTACGAAGATGAAAATCTGATTTTTCTCGTTTTTTGAAAATTTCGGCATAAAAACGTTTGAATTTTAAGCTGAATTTTCAGTATGCTGTTTAAAACTGAGTTTTTCACAATCCTTGGAAAAATCAGTCCATTTTAACCGTGAAAACTATGAAAACAAAGAAAATGTGTAGAAAGAATGTTTAAAGTGTCCAAGTCTTGTAGTTTCTGTAAATATCAGCCTCCTGCTCTGATACCACTCGTAGGTCCGTTTTAGCGGATCAACATTAATGATTATGGAGATATCTAGCCCTAAGTCAGATGTGCGGAATCCATCAGAAATAGGTAGAAACACAAGACTTTACAATTTTCTACGTTTTCTATATAATTCACAATCATGGTAGAATTTTGACAGCGCTTCGCCTCAAAGTCCGCCGCCACATTATTACCGAACACTTAGTCTGCATGTCTATTTATAGACGTTTACATTCGCGCGGACGAGAGGTTTACGTTCGTACGGACCTGCACCTTCGTGCGGACTAAACTACTATCGTGCGAACCTGCTCAACCGTGTATATGCGCTACATCCATACGGATGAGCCTGTTTTTCATACACAACTCATATTTAACAATATCTAGCCCTATTACATCAAGACATAGGCAACATACATATGCACTAACAATAATGCTAAGATTTACTAAAATTTATTTTAAGAAACAATTTAAATTTTAAATACAAATAAAAAACGATATCAATGAAAATCATTAAGAAAGTCTATCAATAAATGCGGAAACAATGCAAATGTTTTTTTTCCTTAATTGTTTAATAATTTTTCATATCTTTTTGGATCCATGCAAACAAAAATGTGAAATATAAAAGAATATTTTTAATAGATACAATCCACTTTCAAAAAAACATGTATACATTTGAACTATCTATAAGCTAAACACTTTCTAATCTTAAAATCATCTTTATCATCAAAGATGGATCACAAACATAAACCATAAACTAATAAAAGTTCATAGTTTGAACCTTACTCATAAGTCTTTTTATAATTCAACTCAAATATTTGCGCTTTTTGTGTATAATAAAACCTAAAACATCTCATTATTTAGAAAATCTATTTAAATATATTCATAACAAAAACTGCAGAATCCAACAAACAAATCTTTTTCATACTCAATACCATCCTCTTCAAACATGAATTACAACCAACAATTGTTAATAAAACCAAATATTTCAAAATTTTTGTTTAATCTTGAATCATAATATAATACAATACAGAAAAATACATACATAAATACAATAAAAAAAGTACTTGTATCGATGATCATGTTTTTAGATGATGAACAGAGAAGCGTATGAACCGATATCCAAAGAACTAATGTTAAATAAAAAACAACAAAACACATATTTAAGACAATGTTAATCATAAAATATGAAAATAATGAAAGATCACGTATCTTTTGTTTAGAGTGAAGAATCAGTGTGAAAAGTATCACAAATTGTATACATTGAGGATCGGGATTGCAGTTTAAAAAACAAAAATGTTAGGATCTGAGTTTGATTGTTGCGACAGTTTAAGATGGAACAATGAATGAAGATAAACAAATATGGAAATATGCAACAGAATAATAAACTTTTGAATCACAACAATGGAAAGATTGCTTTCATCATCATGCTTTTATAAAGATTGCAATTAAAATGTTTACGTATGCATATGAATTACAACTCCACCTCAGCCTGGTCACTCCTAGTTTGCTCGTACAAAAATGTCAAGAGGAAAGTGATAAATAGAACAGTACATGCACTGTTCTGTTTATAGTACAAATCAAACATCTGAAGCATCTAAGCTGAAGTCACCTAGACAGCGACATCTAACAGCCTAACAAACTCCTAACATCTTCTATTAGCCTAAGCATTGTTACATTGATAAACTCAATTGATCAGCATATGTTGAATAATCATCTGTTGGTCTTTAACATCTGTTGAGCCATAGCAAACCTTTAGCTTCTTCAGACTTTGTCTTCATCAGCAGAGGATGATCAGATCTTTGCTTCAACAGACTTTATCTTCATCAGCAGAGGTTTACTTTGGCAGACCTTTGGATCAGCAGACTTTGGTGCTGTTTGTTTTTGAAGAGGTAAAAGGTCTGCAGTCTGCGGACCACATCTGCAGGCATCTGCAGGAGAAGAGGTAGACCAAAGGTCTGCAGTCTACAAGATGAAGAGTGTTTGTTTAATTCTACAAAAACCTCTTCTCTTCTCATTTATCAAACAAACACAGACCACTCATCTTGTGACAACTCGAATTTCCAAGATTCGATTTCATATGTATTACACGATCATGTATTGACTAGTTGTTTATTTGCACATTTGGTTGCCATGAAATTTTATACGTTTGATTGTTTGACTGTACATAGTTGTTTGTTTGTTACATTGCGAAACTTGTAAATGTGTAAACTAGTTAGTGTGAAACACATTACATCACACAAACAACCTTCCGAAGGATGTCCAACCTTCGAAGGATGTCCACGAAACATGATAAATAGATCGAAGGATCACGAAAGATAACTTTGGGTTCGAAACATAATCCTTCGACATCCTTCGGCCCAGTCCTCTAATGGGCTTGGCCCATTCCAGTGACACGTTTATAATTGTGAATGCATGAAATCAGTAGTTATTTTTCTAAAAACCCTAGAGCACCTTTACTTGTGACGGCAACCACAAACTTACGGAGACTTCTTGCTGATCATTTCCCTTGTTTTCATTTCCGGTTAGTGTTTAATAAATATGATTTCATGATTTATCGATCGTCCTACAATATGTTGTTGATATGATAACCGGTTATGTATGTTAAGTGGATATGGATGTTAATCGGACTTGTATGCTAATCGATTCTGTCGTGATGATGGTTAGTGATAAGGTGTTTGGGGATCGGTTGTTTTATCATGCAATTCGGATATATATTATTGTTATTGGAACCGGGACATAATATGATTGAATATTGTTATTGTTATTGTTCATGTGAATATTGTTATTGTTATTGTCAAATCGATTAGGGTGTTATTGGTGAGATCTGAATGTTCATGGCATGTTAATAGGGTTCGATAATGTGACATACTATGTTAATCGGCTTGGTGTACACATAAACTAGGGATCACAATGGGTATTAGTATTATGATGATTGCATGATGATTAGATGATGATCCTATGATTACTGCATGATTGTTGTTTGATCGATAATGTTGATTGACGGCTGTTAGCATGCTTAGGGTTTCTGGAATTGTAACTGTTGTTAACGTAACTGATTGTATCGAAAGATACTTATTGTCGAAACATAGATGTGACCGAAAGATGCTTGACCTTCGAACCATAGTAGTGTTGACCGAAGGATAGCATTGACCGAAACATAATTACCGAAAGATGCCTTTAGGTCGAAAGATGGCATGTGTCTCGAAACATAACATTCGGTCCGAAAGATAACTGTGATAACTGATATGTCGAAAGATAACTAATAGGTCGAAAGATAAGGGTGGATTCGAAAGATATGTGGTTATAAACATACTTTGAATGATTTAATGTGAAGTAATACGTGTTGTGCCGATATGCAAACTGACTGTTATGTGAACATTAAATTGCATGCGTATCATTGTGAACATGAACTGATTTGTTATACGTGCATACAATAGGACTTGATTAATTACTTGTGAGTGCATAACCTAGCATACCGAGCAAACCAAGGTGAGTTCACACTCTTACCAAGGCATGGGATTCCCGGGGTGTTGGGAATGGGATTGAAAGGATAAGGTTGATTAGATACATTATTGACACTATGACTAGACTACCACATTACTATCCTCGGATGTGAAGGATACTTATACTGATCACTATCCTCGGTTGTGAAGGATACTTATACTGATCACTATCCTCGGTTGTGAAGGATACTTATACTGATCACTATCCTCGGTTGTGAAGGATACCTATACTGATCACTATCCTCGGTTGTGAAGGATACCTATAGTTACGAGTAGTCTAGTGGTTATACAACGTGGAACACCACCACCAGTAACGTGGAACACCACCACCAATAGAACATACAATCGGCCCAGTAGAGCCACTTGTTACAAACGAACTTACTTTTACGCATTTACTATCTGTGAACTCGCTCAACTAGTTTGTTGATCATTCTGTTACATGCCTTGCAGATCGTTAGGTACTTGGAGCTTGCACACGGAGGAGCTGGTCGTTGTGGGGCTTGAATCGTGATCACCTTGTTAAACACTTTTGATGTTTGATACTTATTTGCTATGGGTTTTACAATAATACGCTTCCGCTAAACAATGTTAACTTACTTATGTTTTGGAAACACCTTTCATATGGAAATGGTTGGATTATAATGTGTTTACTTTTACTTTATACAATGTTCTGTATGATTGGTGGCTTGATCCTGGTCAGTCACGCTCCCAAGCGATGATACTCCGCAGGTGGATTTTGGGGGTGTGACAGATTGGTATCAGAGCCATTGGTTATAGAGAACTTGGTTTTAATATGGGAAAACGTTTTTATTAAAACCAGACTATAACCAGAACAGTGCTCTCAACGATCCACAACGACGCTTCGCTCCACGTGCAAGACTCGACATCCTAGGTAATAAGGTTTATGTTTATTACCTGCTTGCTAGAATTTGCATAGAACTTTGCTCGTAGTATGCTTACATTACCTTGCTCACAACTTGTCATTGCATGAGAATACTTATGTGCTTACACTCTTCTGTCATCGCACTATTCGCGAACCTTTCTCACTTATGTTGCCTTTGATGTGAAGATCAATGGCCGCACGAATTACCATGACTCAAGCCCAGCTAGAGGCTCTCGTTGCTGCGGCAGTTGCAGCCGCCCAAGCAGGTAGTATACCCTGCAGTATAGATACTAGGATCTTTAGATCCTACATTAATTCTCGTACTTAACTTTGCCCTATTCGTACACAATAGGTCAACCCGCTCAGCAACAGCCTGGGTGCACCTTCAAGAATTTCATGGAATGTCGTCCTAGTTCGTTCAGTGGCACGGAGGGAGCAGTTGGACTCCTCCACTGGTTTGAAAAGCTCGAGTCGGTTTTCGAGATGTGTGAATGCCCTGAGGCTCGCAGGGTGAAGTTCGCCACTGGCACACTTGAAGGGATTGCGCTCACTTGGTGGAACGCACAAGTGCAGATCTTAGGGTTGGCAGCTGCTAACGCCACACCCTGGAATGAATTCAAAGAACTGATCAAGAGGGAATACTGCACTAGAGAAGACATTCACAAGTTGGAGGACGAGTTGTATAACTTGAAAATGGTTGGTTCGGAAATCGAAGCTTACACCAAGAGATCGAATGAGTTGGCTGTGTTATGTCCAACTATGGTGGACCCTCCATACAAGCGTATTGAGTTGTATCTCAAAGGGTTGGCACCAGAAATACAGAGCCACGTTACCTCGGCTAACCTCAACAACATCCAGGAAATCCAGCGTCTCGCTCACCGCATCACCGATCAGGCAGTGGATCAGAATAAACTGCCTAAGCGTATCAGTGCTACTGCTACCGCTACTGTTTCTACTACACTTGCTACTCCCAGTGAAAGTAAGAGAAAATGGGATGGGGATTCTAGCAAGGGATCAGCTTCAGTGCAGTCACAAGCTCAACAGCGAAAGACAGACAGTTACCAGAGTCCAAGTCAACACTCCTCAGGCAGCCACAGACAGGGAAGGTATCGAGGAAATCTTCCAAAGTGTAACACCTGCAACAAGCATCATCGTGGCCAGTGTAACCAGGTTCGTTGTCAAAGATGCCTCAAGGCGGGTCATGAGGCCAAAGATTGTAGAAGCCCTCAACCTGCAAACCAGAATCAGCAGCAACCTCAAGCACAGCAGAATCAGCAGCAGGGTAACAAAGGGTGTTTTCATTGCGGTGCAGAGGGTCACTTCAAAAGGCATTGCCCTCAGCTGAACAGAAACCAGAACAACAACAACCATAACAACAATCAGGGTAATGGTAACAACAACAACGGGGGAAACAACAACAACAACGGCAATGAAGCTCGTGGTCGTGCTTTTGTGTTGGGTCGAGGAGATGCAGTGAATGATCCCAATGTGGTTATGGGTAAGTTTCTTCTCGACGATATTTATGTTACTGTCTTGTTTGATTCGGGTGCTGATACAAGTTATATGTCCTTGAAAATGAGTAAATTATTAAAACGTACACCAACACCTCTAGACACCAAACACGTCGTAGAACTAGCCAATGGTAAAAGTGTAGAAGCCGCACATATAGTCAAGGGTTGTAGTATTGTTCTAGCGGGTCAGACTTTCCCGATTGATCTCATACCCATAGTTTTGGGTAGTTTCGACGTCGTCATCGGTATGGATTGGTTATCTCAACATCATGCGGAGATCTTGTGCAAAGAAAAAGTTATTCGTATTCCTCGCTCCAGTCAAGAACCTCTCGAAGTACAAGGTGACAAGAGTGGTGCTGTGGTTGGCATCATCTCTTACTTAAAGGCGCAGAAATGTTTACGAAAGGGACATACTGCCATTCTGGCACTTGTCACTGACGCATCAACAAAGGAAAAGAAGCTGGAGGATATACCAGTTGTGCGTGATTTTCCTCAAGTGTTTCCTGAAGATTTACCTGGTTTACCTCCTCATCGTCAAGTTGAGTTTCAGATTGAGTTAGCTCCTGGAGCAGCACCAATAGCCCGCGCACCGTATCGTTTAGCTCCAACCGAACTGGAAGAACTGTCGAAGCAGCTACAAGAGCTCCTGGAAAAGGGCTTTATTCGTCCAAGCTCTTCGCCTTGGGGAGCTCCAGTGTTATTTGTGAAGAAGAAAGACGGTACGTTCAGAATGTGTATAGACTACCGTGAACTCAACAAGGTGAAGAACCGTTATCCTCTTCCGCGCATCGACGACTTATTCGACCAGTTGCAAGGGTCGTGTTACTATTCCAAGATTGATTTAAGGTCAGGATATCATCAGCTGAGAGTCCGGGATGAGGACGTCTCCAAAACCGCTTTCAGAACTCGCTACGGTCATTACGAGTTCCTTGTCATGCCATTCGGGCTTACAAACGCGCCTGCAGTATTTATGGATCTTATGAACAGGGTGTGCAAACCCTATCTCGACAAGTTCGTTATTGTTTTCATCGACGACATCCTGATTTACTCCAAGAGTCAGGAGGAGCACGAGCAGCACTTACGTCTTATCTTGGAACTTCTTCGAAAAGAGCAATTGTACGCAAAGTTTTCAAAATGCGACTTCTGGCTTCGTGAAGTCCACTTCTTAGGCCATGTGGTGAACAAGGATGGGATTCATGTTGATCCATCCAAGGTTGATTCGATCAGAAACTGGCCAGCACCACGTACACCGACAGAAATACGCCAATTCTTGGGTTTGGCGGGTTACTACAGGCGATTTATCAAAGACTTCTCCAAGATCGCGCAGCCGCTTACTATGCTAACACAGAAAGGTGTCGTTTACAGATGGGGTAATGCGCAAGAGACCGCTTTTCAGTACTTAAAGGATAGGCTTTGCAGCGCACCTATTCTTTCATTGCCAGAGGGCACAGATGACTTCGTGGTATACTGTGATGCATCCATCCAGGGTCTTGGATGTGTGTTGATGCAACGTGATAAAGTGATAGCCTACGCTTCGCGGCAACTCAAGGTTCATGAACGGAACTACACGACGCACGATTTAGAGCTGGGAGCTGTTGTTTTCGCGCTTAAGATATGGCGACACTACCTGTACGGTACCAGGTGCACGATTTACACCGATCACAGGAGTCTCGAGCATATTCTTAAGCAAAAGGATTTGAATATGCGTCAACGGAGATGGGTTGAACTTCTAAACGACTACGAATGCGCCATCAAGTATCATCCAGGCAAGGCCAATGTTGTGGCTGATGCCCTCAGTCGGAAAGACACTCTACCTAAGCGCGTGCGAGCGCTACAGCTTACTATTCAGTCCAGTCTTCCTGCACAGATACGAGCTGCTCAGTTAGAAGCACTGAAACCCGAAAACGTCAAAGCTGAAGCCTTACGCGGCTCAAGGCAACGCATGGAACAAAAGGAAGACGGCGCCTACTATGTAACGGGGCGTATTTGGGTCCCACTTTATGGCGGTTTACGCGAGCTTGTAATGGATGAAGCCCACAAGTCTCGCTATTCGGTACATCCAGGGTCGGATAAAATGTACCACGACATTAGCACTACTTATTGGTGGCCTAGTATGAAGGCTCACATCGCTACATACGTCGGAAAATGCTTAACCTGTGCGAGAGTCAAGGTTGAGTATCAGAAACCAGCTGGTCTACTTCAGCAGCCTAAGATACCACAATGGAAATGGGAAGAAATTTCCATGGATTTTGTTACCGGTCTGCCTAGATCTCAGCGTGGGAACGATACAATATGGGTCATAGTTGATCGACTCACCAAGTCTGCACACTTCCTACCGATCAAGGAAACGGATAAGTTCTCCACTCTCGCAGACGTTTATCTTAAAGAAGTTGTTTCGAGGCACGGGGTGCCCACCTCTATTATTTCGGATCGCGATGCACGATTCACGTCAGAGCTTTGGCAAGCGATGCACAAATCCTTCGGCTCACGTTTAGACATGAGCACAGCATATCATCCTCAGACGGATGGGCAGTCTGAGCGAACTATCCAAACTCTAGAAGACATGCTTCGAGCGTGTGTCATCGATTTCGGCAACGGCTGGGAAAAACACCTCCCTTTGGTGGAGTTCTCGTACAATAACAGTTACCATACCAGCATTCAAGCCGCTCCATTCGAGGCATTGTACGGACGTAAATGCCGGTCACCTCTCTGTTGGGCAGAGGTGGGGGATAGTCAGATTACGGGTCCAGATATTGTAGTGGACGCCACAGAAAAGATTGCACAGATACGACAACGCATGGCGGCAGCACGCGACCGTCAGAAAGCCTACGCGGACAAGCGTAGAAAACCATTGGAATTTGAGGTCGGGGACCGGGTTTTATTGAAAGTATCACCCTGGAAGGGTGTGGTTCGATTTGGTAAACGAGGCAAACTGAATCCGCGGTACGTCGGACCATTCGAAATCTTAGAAAAGATTGGCAAAGTAGCCTACAGATTAAACCTACCTTCTGAACTCGGTGCAGTTCACAATGTATTTCACGTGTCGGATCTGAAGAAATGCCTATCAGATGAGACCCTTATAGTTCCTTTTAAGGAACTCACTATCGACGAGCGGTTGCAGTTCGTCGAGGAACCAGTTGAAATCACGGATCGGGATGTTAAGGTCCTCAAACACAAGAGAATCCCTCTTGTTCGAGTTCGTTGGAACTCCCAGCGTGGTCCAGAGTATACCTGGGAACGCGAAGATCAGATGAAAGAAAAGTACCCCCAGCTATTCGAAACCAATGCATCCACTTCTGAGGCTGAAGCTACTACTACTGAATTTCGGGACGAAATTCCAAATCAACGGGGGGATGATGTGACACCCCAGGAAAACCAGTGAATGATGTACCTTACCTAGCTTCCTCAGTGAGTGCGTACCAAATTTCGGGACGAAATTTCTTTCAAGTTGGGGATAATGTGACAACTCGAATTTCCAAGATTCGATTTCATATGTATTACACGATCATGTATTGACTAGTTGTTTATTTGCACATTTGGTTGCCATGAAATTTTATACGTTTGATTGTTTGACTGTACATAGTTGTTTGTTTGTTACATTGCGAAACTTGTAAATGTGTAAACTAGTTAGTGTGAAACACATTACATCACACAAACAACCTTCCGAAGGATGTCCAACCTTCGAAGGATGTCCACGAAACATGATAAATAGATCGAAGGATCACGAAAGATAACTTTGGGTTCGAAACATAATCCTTCGACATCCTTCGGCCCAGTCCTCTAATGGGCTTGGCCCATTCCAGTGACACGTTTATAATTGTGAATGCATGAAATCAGTAGTTATTTTTCTAAAAACCCTAGAGCACCTTTACTTGTGACGGCAACCACAAACTTACGGAGACTTCTTGCTGATCATTTCCCTTGTTTTCATTTCCGGTTAGTGTTTAATAAATATGATTTCATGATTTATCGATCGTCCTACAATATGTTGTTGATATGATAACCGGTTATGTATGTTAAGTGGATATGGATGTTAATCGGACTTGTATGCTAATCGATTCTGTCGTGATGATGGTTAGTGATAAGGTGTTTGGGGATCGGTTGTTTTATCATGCAATTCGGATATATATTATTGTTATTGGAACCGGGACATAATATGATTGAATATTGTTATTGTTATTGTTCATGTGAATATTGTTATTGTTATTGTCAAATCGATTAGGGTGTTATTGGTGAGATCTGAATGTTCATGGCATGTTAATAGGGTTCGATAATGTGACATACTATGTTAATCGGCTTGGTGTACACATAAACTAGGGATCACAATGGGTATTAGTATTATGATGATTGCATGATGATTAGATGATGATCCTATGATTACTGCATGATTGTTGTTTGATCGATAATGTTGATTGACGGCTGTTAGCATGCTTAGGGTTTCTGGAATTGTAACTGTTGTTAACGTAACTGATTGTATCGAAAGATACTTATTGTCGAAACATAGATGTGACCGAAAGATGCTTGACCTTCGAACCATAGTAGTGTTGACCGAAGGATAGCATTGACCGAAACATAATTACCGAAAGATGCCTTTAGGTCGAAAGATGGCATGTGTCTCGAAACATAACATTCGGTCCGAAAGATAACTGTGATAACTGATATGTCGAAAGATAACTAATAGGTCGAAAGATAAGGGTGGATTCGAAAGATATGTGGTTATAAACATACTTTGAATGATTTAATGTGAAGTAATACGTGTTGTGCCGATATGCAAACTGACTGTTATGTGAACATTAAATTGCATGCGTATCATTGTGAACATGAACTGATTTGTTATACGTGCATACAATAGGACTTGATTAATTACTTGTGAGTGCATAACCTAGCATACCGAGCAAACCAAGGTGAGTTCACACTCTTACCAAGGCATGGGATTCCCGGGGTGTTGGGAATGGGATTGAAAGGATAAGGTTGATTAGATACATTATTGACACTATGACTAGACTACCACATTACTATCCTCGGATGTGAAGGATACTTATACTGATCACTATCCTCGGTTGTGAAGGATACTTATACTGATCACTATCCTCGGTTGTGAAGGATACTTATACTGATCACTATCCTCGGTTGTGAAGGATACCTATACTGATCACTATCCTCGGTTGTGAAGGATACCTATAGTTACGAGTAGTCTAGTGGTTATACAACGTGGAACACCACCACCAGTAACGTGGAACACCACCACCAATAGAACATACAATCGGCCCAGTAGAGCCACTTGTTACAAACGAACTTACTTTTACGCATTTACTATCTGTGAACTCGCTCAACTAGTTTGTTGATCATTCTGTTACATGCCTTGCAGATCGTTAGGTACTTGGAGCTTGCACACGGAGGAGCTGGTCGTTGTGGGGCTTGAATCGTGATCACCTTGTTAAACACTTTTGATGTTTGATACTTATTTGCTATGGGTTTTACAATAATACGCTTCCGCTAAACAATGTTAACTTACTTATGTTTTGGAAACACCTTTCATATGGAAATGGTTGGATTATAATGTGTTTACTTTTACTTTATACAATGTTCTGTATGATTGGTGGCTTGATCCTGGTCAGTCACGCTCCCAAGCGGTGATACTCCGCAGGTGGATTTTGGGGGTGTGACACATCTCTCTCTCTCTCTCTCTCTCTCTCTTTGCCTTCATCTACCACCACCACAACCATCCGCCACCACCTCATCTACCACCGTCCACCTGCCACCACCACAACCAACAACCATCGTCAAGCACCACCGCCTCTTGTCTCCTAGCGTGAAGCCAAGCACCACCGCCATCAAAACCCACCACCGCCGTCGACTAGAAGCCACCGCCATCAAACCCACCACCGTCGTCGTCTAGAAGCCACCGCCATCAAACCCACCACTGCCATCGTCTAGAAGCCAAGCACCACCGCCGTCGTCTAGAAGCCAAGCCACCGCCATCAAAACCCACCACTGCCGTCGTCTAGAAGCCACCGCCATCAAACCCACCACCGCCGTCGTCTAGAAGCCAAGCACCACCGCTATCAAAACCCCTCTCTCTATCTCTCTACGGTCTCTCTTTCTACGGTCTTTCCCTCTCTCTCTCCACCGATGATGATAGTGGTGGACGATGTAGCTCCGATGATGATGGTAGTGGTGATGTATCAGGTGGCGGTAGTGGTGATATGGTGGATCTGGGTGGTGGAGGTTGAAGAGGAGAGGAGAGAAGAGGTTTGAAGAGGTTAGAAAACATGGGTTGATGTCTGCATCAAGAAGAGGTCTCGCAGACCTTTTTTTAATGAAAGGTCTACGAGAAAACAAACAATCTGCAGGATCCAAAGGTCTGCGCATGTCTGCGCGACGCAGACATAAGTGCTCATAAGATCTTTTGCCCAAAAAACAAACACCACATTTGTCTTCAAGCAGAGTTTCTCTTAGGTAGACCTTTGGCTTTAGCAGACTTTAGAGAAAGCAGATGTTAAGTCTTTGCCATTGGGGGGGGGGCAAATCTTCAAAGTACTGTTATTGGTGATCAGATGTTGTAGACTATTTTGGCTTTCCAATCATCTGTTCTTTTGTGGGGTCCACTAGATCCAACAAAAAACAAACAAACCATTGCTAACTTGGATTAACATATACAAATACATAAACATTAAAAGATTCAACATACCTTTCTTAAAGATTGAAGAATCATCGTTCAAACAACCACAAATTGAACAAATCGAGTAGTTAAGGTTTTCAAGTTATAAACAAAAACAAACAAAACATTAGTAAATTCAATTAAAATAGAAACATCCATAAATATCTAAACATTAAAAAACGCATGATTTTGTTTGATGAACCGATGAATCAAAAAAGAGATGAAGATGTGTGTCGGTTAGGGTTTAGAGAGAAAAGTATGTGCAGAATATGATCTCAATAATTGAGATATAACCTAATATATGGATCCAATATCCTGGGTAATGGATAACCTGAATTAATATTGATCCAACATAAAATTAGAATAAGTGAAGGATATGCATTCCCTACCAAAATAAGCTTGAGGCTAGGGGTGCTAAATGGGTCGTGTATGCCGGTTGACGAGTTCAACCCGACCCGAACCCAAAATTTTAGACAAAACCGAACCCGACCCGCGAATTTCGTGTTAGGTTCGTGTCGTGTTTTCAGGTCGTGTTAAAAATTCACACCCCTACTTGAGGCTCCATCATAACATACCACGTGTTCCAAATGCATCTCATGTATTATATTATATATATATATATATATATATATATATATATATATATATATATATATATATATATATATATATATATATAGATTTGTTGGTTGAGACTTAAAGCTGATCAAAATCGTGTTTCTTTTCAAATAAATTATACTAGGTTAGAACCCCGTGTATTACACGGGTTGAATAAATATAATTTTATATACTAAGTAATAAAATAATTACATCTTTTTAAAACTCGTGTACTGCACGATTTGAATAAACACATGTCTTACACGAATAATGTAATCCGTTAACACATTTAGGGCATGTTTGGCTAAGCTTTTTGAAACAACTTATTGACTTATTAGCTTTTTAGAAAAGTCATGGAGTGACTTATTGACTATAGTTTTTTCCCCTTACATACACCCTCGTTGCCAAACATCTTTTTGGAGCTTATGATTTTTCAAAAACCCAATAATTCAATAAGTTGTTTCAAAAAGCTTAGCCAAACATGCCCTTAGTCATCAAGATGTGTTTTCTAACAAAATGAACTTTGAGATACTATTTACTTATTATAACATCTCAATTTATTTTTTATTAGGTTAGAGAGTTGTGTATAACATGGTTTATAACATTTTACTATGTTTTTTTATTTATTATTAGGTTAGAAACTTACGTATTACCTAATGTTCGATAATCAGCAGAAAAAAAGGAAATATTTTAGTAAAAAATATTAAATATATAAGAGATAAGCTGGATATTATGATTTAATATTATTATTTCATTGGAGTGTAAAACGGGATAATGAGATCCTTTATTAGAAGTAGGATTCTAAGTATACCACATGTATAAAAAAATATATATATTCTACATGTATTGAATAAATACTTTTAACAAAACAGTTGATTAAAATAAATATTTTTATTTTTAATATGTGATTATCAGTTATCCTTGGCCTTATCATCAAAATATAAAATAATTAGAACTACCAATTGAATAAAATCTTTATCTTTATAAATAGTTAAAATGCTAATATATTTTTTAGATTTTAATAATTAATATATGATTATAATAATTAATATATTGTTGTCAGTTATCTTTATCTTTATCATTAAAATTTCTTCTACAAATTTTAAATTTAATATTATTAATAATTGATTTTCCATAATAAATGCTTAGAAAAATAATTAAGACCGCCTCATAAAGCATCATGTGTTCTTTGAATGATTTCTTTTATTATATAGTATAGATAGATATGAAAAAATATCTAAAGTTGATAAAATTGTCTTCTTCAATGAAAACAAACAAATGAGTAATTTGGTGTAATCAAATGTTGATTGTTGTAGTAAACGAGAATGTGGTTGACCTAATCTTAATTATATTATTCATTAGTTATATTTATTCATTTATTAAATATATAATAGGAATATTTTATTTACATTAGTAAACCAACATACCAACTCATGTACTAATACTATATAAGATAATTTATTCAAATATTAAATAGAAAGGAAGCTTCCATTCATGAATATATACATGTATTTTTTATTTAGTAGGTAAAATATTGTTTTTTATGATACGGGACGCTTTACACTAATATAATTATTTAGGGTATGGAATTTTTTTAATTCAATCTATGAAGTTTATATAATCATATAAATTATAAGTAATAATTACTAATAGTAATAATTTTATTAAGGAACTCGGGGTGTCAACGTGATGGCCACCGTGGTGGCGTGATGACTACAATCAAACCTTTGCAAGTGGTGTGATTACAATAGTGGTGGTGATGGGTGTGATGGTGGTTACGGTCATAGTTGTTGTTTCTAGCTATTGTCAAACGACCTTATGATCATTAGAAATTAAAAAAAAAAAAAAACATTTTTAAGACTATATATACCAATTCTTAAACATTTTACACACACTTCACTACTCAAAAAACCACTACAACATCACACTTGAAAAAAATACTAAATGGAGGATTCAGGCTAAAAACATCGGCTACAAAGAAAAAATTAGGTCGAAGGTTCGTGCTAATCTAGGCAGACCCAATAGATTTCATTTACAATGAGAAATGCTACCAAGCCAACCATTTCCAAACCAAAATCCACTATACTTCACCCAACCCAACATCCCAACCCAAATCTCAACCAGGCATTTCACTTTAACTCCCGACCCAGTGGACAAACAACTTATCGATCCTTTCGCGTATCGTGAACCTACACATGGATACCAAAACCTACTGTTCTGTAACCCGATTCGGATGAAGAACAAGAAGCCCCAAGAAGAAGAACAACAACAAGACCAAGAAGTAGAATTGCAAGATACGCATAGTTAATTGTAACTTATAGGTTATTTGTTTTTATATTTTATGTACTTTTCATTTTAATGAAAATGCATTTCTATTTTATTTGTCTTTTGTATTTTTTTTTTTTTTTGTATTTTAAAGTTGTTGGGTTTTTGTTTATTTTGTATTTTAATTAAATAAAAGTTAGTGATAAAATGGTTTAATGATAGGTGGTGATAGTAATTTAGTGATGGTTTGATGTAATTGAAGGGGATGCGGGGTCACTTATGATTGAATGATTGTTTAGTGATGGGTGTGCATTCCCTCCTTATAGAATATATTTTTTAAAATTTTATTTTTTATTTTTATAAATAATATATGTCTTTAACTCCCTTAGTAGTTTCATTATATTTGATATTTCTATAAAAACTTGTGTTTGATAATTTAAAAAAAAACTAATGAGAAGGTGTGTTTAATTTTTTTCCCCAATATTCCGGTATAAATTTTATTAAAAACGAAATTGTTTTTAAAAACTTTCTCCATGCGAGAGATCCCCACCGGCACGTATTTAATCACATATCACAAAAAAAGAAAACATTTACAAAAGAAAGTGTCAGCAATGTTAAAAATAACATTCTAAAGTGTTTGTTAGAGCATCTTCAATGCAAACACATATCCAAAAACAAGATCTGCCGCATCATTCCAAATCTTTACTCTTGAAAGTCATTTCTTCCTCCAACGCTAACCCATCCAAACCACCAACTCATTACCCACTTTTTCTCTTTATTTGTAATTTGTTTATATTTTATAACATTATTTTTTAATTAACAATCATATAACTAAATCAGTTTAAATAAAAAAATGAAGATTGCAAAAAAAACACAAAATTAAAAGAGAAAACACTATGAAAATTACATAAAATACTTGCAACGTTTAAAAAACAAAAATCGTAAAATTCAATTAATAAAACCTTACACATTTAAAAGGAGACTTGGATAGATTTGCAAAACTTTGAGCTAAAATTCATGCTTTATAATATAGTAGATTTGCAAAATTTTGAGCTAAAATTCATGCTTTTGATCCTCCAACCAAAGCATTTGAGCTTGAAACTTCAAGCTTCAATGGACGTTTGGTTGAATGAAGAATAGGAAATGGCTATAAGTGGTAAAGACAAGAATGTTTAAGGAAACCTTTTCAAGAACATACCTTTTTGGGTATGTGTGCAAGATCCGGAAGGATCTTGATCTTTTTAGAATGGCTCCAAACATTCTCCTCAAGGCTGACTATATTGAAAGTGACAGCACGTCGACATGGCCCTGTGCCTGGGAAACACGGCCCAATGTCTTCTGCATGAGTCAGAGAATGTTGTCCGTTAGTGAGACACGGCCCATGTCTAGGTTTACACGGCCCCGAGCTGAAAAATACGAGGGGCACAGCCCCGTGTTGGTCTAACATGCCCTCATGTCTGGAAAAAGATTAGACACGGCCCCATGCTTGAGGAATATGGCCCCATGTTTCAGGATTTTTATGAAGTTTTGTCTAAGGTTTTTAAGGAACCGTATTTTATTGGGTGGTTCCTTACTGGTCGGAACAACACCATATTGCCGGATATACCTTAGGCTCCGGTGAGAGGTACGAAAACGCAAGAGCTTGTCTGAAAGATGGAATCCTAATTTAAAAATGGGAGGGCGAAACCTTCCCTTATTTACCTTATCCGGGCCCTTGTTAAAGAAGGTTTGAGTCGACTCGATCCTGTCCAAACCGTCGATGTGAGGCTCATACACTGTAAAGGGGACTGTCATCATGAGGTAGGTTTGTTGGTCTTGGTGTTGTTTGTGCCTGAATGTTCGTCCATCGATTCTCCTTCGCTTTTGTTCCTTGATGAACACCGCGCCTTCATCATGGATTCTATTTTTTTGAGTTTTTGGAGAATCCTCTTTTCTATTTGACTTACGTCTTCTAGGTCTCCTAGGTATGAGGGTTGATGTGATTCAGGTGGATAGATGTCATTATCGTTTTTACTCCCGCCCATCTTAAGCTAAAATTCATGCTTTTGAAAACTGACAAGGGTTTTCGAAACAGTACTTCTAACCATCCAAAGTGTATTTAACCCTTGACCATTCAAATTGCTTTTGACCCTTTTGACCATTCAAATTATTTTTGACCCCTTGACCTTTCAAATTGACATGTTGACCTATTGACTTGTTGACTAATTTAACTCAGTTCTAACAATGAATTTAACTTGGTTAGTTTTGTGCAGATAATGGCTCAGATAATGGCAGATCAGCGTAAACTCGATGTGGAACTCTTTGATAATCAGGTTGGATATCTGTCGGATCTATCTACGAAACACTTTGATATGTTTAACTCGATGATCGTTAGCTTGAACAATTGCAGAATCATGCATGCTTTAAAGACCAATCATGTGATATGTCACGGTACAATTCGAGACTTCTGGTTGTCTGCCAAAGTCTACAGAACATGAGGTGATGGTGCGAGGTCAATAAAAGCGAAAACGCAGAAGAAGGAGGTTATTATCACAAAAGCGATAATCCGGGAAGTGCTCAAATTTGAAGATCAACCAAAGCATCCAACGACTTTTGAGCGTGGAAAAGTGATTAAAGCATTAAGGAGGATGAGTTATGAAGAAGATTACCCGATGTTGAAGAAGTTATTTCCACCATAATGGAGATTATTAGTGCACGTCTTCCTATTATGCATTTCAGAGAACAAAGGTGGTCTGGATCAGCTGAATCAAACTCAGATGTCTGCATTGGTCTCATTGGTGAACAACTAGGATTATTACTACTCAGCGTTTATATTCAACAACATGAAGAAGATGTTAGAGAACCCAAAGAAAAAGATTTCATGTTATATCCAAGATTCATCCAAATGATCCTCGATGCCAAATATCCAGAGTTGGTCAAGAGTGCAAATCTGTTAAATCTGAAGCTTGTAGGTCTAGGGTGTTTTGATATTGTGAACATGAATCGGGATACTGCAAAGAGATATCAATTTATGGGAAGGATTCCGTGAGAGAAGCATGGGAAGTTTGGACCAGTCGTACCAGCACCGAAACCTTTGAATGTTACGATTGTCAAAGAACATGATGTGCAACTTATGAGTGTTGTAGCTAAGACTGCAATAGAGACATAAGTGTTGGTGACGGATGAAGAAGGAACCGATGATGACAGTCATGTGGAAATGATTGGGCCAGAGGCAGTTGAGGAAACCGTTAGAGACTTAACATTGATGACATCTGAAAACCTTAAAGTGTTAATTGCATCTCTACAGTATAGTCTCGGGAACCCTCATTTTGCGATTGTTCCTTTACAAGAAGAACATACTGAAGATGCTGAACAAGAATCACGCAAGAAACAAAGAACTAAACCTGAACCAAATACTGAACATCTGAGCCTAAATGTTTAACCTGAGCCCGTTATGCAAGCTAAACCTAAAATTACTGCTGCAACTCAAGATACAGACATACCAGATTTCTTTAACTTTGATATGCCAGAGACAACTACTAAATCGCAACCAGAAAGCTCAAGCAGCGTTCGGTTTGATGTTGGCAGTTCCAGTGGTGGTTTGTCTGAACATGATAAAGCGTCGATGCGAGTTGCTGCAGAAAAGATGAAATTCATTGAAGAAGCTGATAGTAATGAGGATATGGATGTATACATTGCAAAGCTGCAGAGAAGGGTTATAGTGTTAGGACAAGATGATGCTTTGAAAGACGCTCAGATCTTGTCCTTGCAAACACAAGTATCCAGCAAAAAGCAAACTATAAATCAGCTGCAAGGTGATGTAACTTTGTTAATGACTATGGTTTTGATCTAAAAGTGAAGCTAGAGAAGAAGTTTGGAAGTGAATTTGCGGATCATGATGATGATCCAATGAAAGTAGCTCAACACGAAAGAACTGCTAAATAAAAGGCTGCTGTTGACGCTGAATGAGAAGTTGGTCTAAATGCATACTTAGCAGCTGAACGAAAGAAAAGGAGGAAGTTGCCGACAAAGAAACAAAGCAACAAACAAATGCTGATCATCAAGAATCAAGTTGTGAATCCTCTAGATGAATACTTCCAACCTAAGGATCTAACAAAGAAGTCTTACCGTTATGTCATAGAATTAGGTTCGAGTCATTATGATAAGGTTGGAAACAAGTCGAAAGTTGCGAGCTGCAGATTTGATCATGATAAGAATCTGTGGTTGATAACTTGAAAAAGTGGACACAAAAAGTATTATGTAAAGGACTCTTAGTTTGAATCATGGATGAATATTGATCTGTAGAATTTGTTGCATGCTCTATCACGACTCAGATTCAAATCAACGAGGAAGAGGTTGGGCTTTCCATTTGAAGCTGAAAAGAGAAGTTAAGAATAATTTTCAAAATATGAAGGTGGCTAAATCTTATCTGAAGAAAAGTCATGGTGTTCGTGATCCACATACAAAGCGAACGATCAAGACAGTAATCTGGTCACTAACTGATAAAGAAAAGGTCATTCCAGTTGCTCCTTACATTTGCTAAAGGTGTGCTCAAGAACTTCAAATTCGGGGCATACGATCCAAAGATGGCCGAAGCGGTGATTGTGACAGAAGAAAATTCGTTTTGGTTAGCAGACACGTTGGATCTAATAAGTTTTCATGAAGAGGATATCAAGATCTTAAGTGAGCATCAAATTCAGACCAACAAACAGTATGAAATGTGTGCTAATTCCTGGATGAGTGCAGCGGTGAATGTGATCGGAAGCAGGTTATTTGTTGATGTTGCTCCTATGTTCGGTGGCAATGCGTCTGGTGGACCCTCAAGCTGATGCGGCACTAATGATATAAACCTAGGGGGAGATTGTTAGGCCCTTAAGGTTTATACATTAGTTAATTAATTAGTGTTGGGCTAGTTTATTGTTTCTGTTAGTGCATATTATGTGTGTCCACCACTGTGCGAATAGGCTAGCATGAGCGTGTGTTGAATACTGTATAGTTGTTATACGAACACATGACTTCGGAGAAGACGAGAATGGTTTCGCACAAATGAGCCAGTTTCACACGGATGAGTCAGTTTCGTGCGGTTGAGACTCATCCTCACGAAGGACTCGTGCTCACGAAGCACTCATCCTCACAAAATCTCATGTCTATAAATAGGATTCATGTGTTCATAGTTGTTAAGTTTTGGAGTTCTCAGAGGGGAAATGTTGGAGAAATTTTTTCTACAGCTTGAAAATGATGTAAACTCTTTCGGTATGAATGAAGCTTTCGACTATTCTGCTTCTACTCCATTCTTAATAATAATATTCTACCAAATTAGTTCTTTTCTACCCAAATTCCGTCTAAACCCGTCGAATCCTGAACTCTCAATTGGTATCAGAGCTAGGGTACCGATTCAATCGATCTAACAATTAATTGAATCACCTACGCTCATGAATTATGGCTTTTTAGGGGGGTTTTAGACGTAAAACATCAATTTGAAGGTCAGTTCATGGATGGAATTTGAAATTGAAGACATCATTACATTCGGAATTGATTTTCGTTCATAGTTGTTCATTCATAGTTGTGAAATATCATCAAGAAATTCGCAGAAATAAAGATTTGGGATCGAAAAATGTGATCAAAAGCGTTCGTTCATGAGAATGAACCCTTTGCACGAAGAGAATGAGCCCTTCTCACAAAGAGAATGAACCCTACGCACGAAGGGACTAAGTCAGTCGCATGAAGGGATCATGTTTACTCATTCTAAAAATCATCTCATTCGCACAAATGGACCTACTCCATTCGCACGAATGAGCTAAATGCCTAAAAAAGGCTTTATTTGATCGCAGTGACGAGACGAGTGTCCAGAAAAAATTTGGTGATTGAAATTTTTTTCGTGATTTTACCGACAAATACGAGCAGTTCGGGGACACCGTCTGGAACTTCAAAGAATAGATTTGATGATGCGATCACAGAGTAGTGAAGATAGTGGGGTAGTCATGATACTTATGCAGAATGTTTATCATCTGGGTTATCTGACTATTAATGGGCCAAATCGAAAAATCCGCATTGATGAAAAACTGACTTTTGTGTGGCAAAATGACACATTTTCAGCATAATTGAGTTTTTTCAGAGAACAGAGAGGACTGAATTTGCCAAGTTTGAGGGGGGAAATTCACTAATACAGTTTAGAAAGCTCAGAATTTGCAAAAATGAGGGGGAATAAAAATTTCACCAAAATATATTGAAATTCCAGCATTTTTGAAATTCGTGACATGCAACAGCATTCGGGTGGTTTCCGACTTCAGATTGTTTGGGGATGCATAGGATCTAGATTCGGTAGTTCATGATCATAGGAAGTTCAGATTCTACAGATCAGGGTCAGATTAATGTCTTAGGGTTTGAGTCCCGGGTCTTCTTCAACCCGGTTAGCAGGATTAGCGTCAGGAGATGCATTAGTATTGTCGATAGTTAAAAGATATCACAACTTTGTGATAGCCTAAAGTGTCAGAATGGTTAATCTTCAAGCAGAGGAATTGTTTTTCAAACTAACCGTCGGGGAATGATGATGTTTGTTGATTAAGTTGTTGTCGGAACTAACGGAGAAGACTATACATCTGTTTTCGTGACTGAAGAGGAAGAATGTGAATCTGATCGTGGAAAAATGTTTCTGAGATATGAATGTCTTACCAGATGATTTGTTATTCGATGAAGATATGTTGATTGTGGAGATTACCGTTTTCGTGGAAGAATGTTTCTGAGATCTGAATGTCTTACCAGATGATTTGTTATCCGATGAAAATTTGCTGATTGTGGAGATTACCGTATACACTGATCAATCATTCAGAAGTGTGCTTAAAGGGATTATGGAAAACGGGATTTCAGATTTTCATGGGTATTCATAGACATGAAGTTTACCGGTGTGGTGATTCGAAGATTCTATCAATTGTCGGTTGGGTTTTTGAAGATTAAAAGATTGAGCTGAATTGGCAAATCAAAAACCAAACACGGAGATGGTTAATGTAAAAACATAAAAGCTGCATTGATTAGTTTCAAGTTAGTGATTATTCGCGAAGATTGCAGTATATAAAATCAGAGGAGGTCGGGAACCGTGCAAACAAAGACCTGAAGATTCATTTCAGGGGTAATTTGTTTTTAACGAAGATAATGTAAGCCTGAATCATCAATTAAGTGGGAATCAATTGAAGATATCAAGATGCCTTATTGAAGTTGCAGAATATTCAAACACGTCTCTCGTTTTCAAAGATCAAGATTCGACAGTGACACACAAGGGGGAAACTATTAGTGCATATTTTGTGTGTCCGCCACTGTGTAAATAGGCGAGATAGAGCGTGTGTTGAATATTGTATAGTTGTGATATGAACACATGAATTTGGAGAGGACGAGAGTGGTTTCGCACAAATGATTCAGTTTCGCACGGATGAGTCAGTTTCATGCAGATGAGTTAGTTTCATGCGGATGAGACTCGTCCTCACGAAGGACTCGTCCTCATGAAGGACTCATCCTCACGAAATCTCATGTCTATAAATAGGAGTCATGTGTTCATAGTTGTTAAGTTTTGGAGTTCCGAGAGGGGGAATGCTGGAGAAATTTTTTCTACAGCTTGAAAATAATGTAAACTCTTTTGGTATTAATGAAGCTTTCGAATATTCTGCTTCTACGCCATTATTAACAAGAATATACTACCGAATTAGTTTTTTTCTACCCAAAATTCTATCTAAACCCGCCGGATCCTGAACTCTCAATTTATTAGAGTAAGCTTGTATTGAATGGGCTTAAGGGGCTAATGGTCTTAGTGTTGACTGGTATAGAGAACAATTTTTGTAATGGGGTTTAATTGTATTAAAAATTGTGTTGAGAAAAAACTTGATTTAGGGTTACATAGGAAGGGTGTTTATATAGAACACCATGTTACATATTTACCCCTATACTACGACACATTGCTTACTTTCCGACACTCCCCCTCTAGTTGAGTAGTGGAGTCACCAATACTTAACTTGCTAAAACAACTACTAAAGGCGATTCCGTTGACGGCTTTTGTGAGAATATCTGCAAGTTGATCTTTTAACGTAACGTACGGGATTTCTATGATTCTCTCTTCCAATTTCTCCTTGATGAAATGTCGATCTACCTCCACTTGTTTTGTTCGATCATGTTGAACTGGGTTTTCTGAAATTTGTATTGCAGCTGTATTGTCACACATAACTTTACTGGGAGTGTTTTGGGAGAAACTAATGTTTTCTAACAGCTTCCTGATCCAAAGAACTTCGCTTAGCCCTCGATCTATACTACTAAATCCCGCTTCTGCACTCGACAGAGCGACCACCTTCTGTTTCTTACTTCTCCAGGTAACTAGATTTCCACCAACCAAGGAAAAATACCCCGATGTTGACCTTCAGTTTCCCTTCTCTCCTGCCCAGTCTGGGTCAGTGTAGAGCTTAATATTTAAATGTCCATTTGTTTTGAACACTCCATGGCCTGCGGTTCCCTTGAGATATCTCAAAATTCTCTGAGCAGCTCCCTTGTGGGCAACTTGTGGTTCATGCATGAACTGACTCACCACTCCCACAGCATAAGCTATATCAGGGCGAGTGTGAGAGAGATAAATTAACTTGCCCACGAGTTGTTGGTACCTTTCTTTGTCTGCAAGTTCTCCATTGAGTTCCATGTGAAGGTTGTGGTTTACCACTATTGGAGTATCTGCTGGTTTACAATCAATCAACCCAGATTCCGCCAGGATATCAAGGACATACTTCTTTTGGCAGATGAAAATCCCTCGTCTAGATCTGAGAACTTTTATTTCGAGGAAATACTTGAGATTCCCAAGGTCTTTCATTTCAAACTTTGTGAACAGCTTCTTTTTCAGCCGTGCTATTTCTTCTATGCCATCTCCGGTAATAATCATGTCGTCTACATAAATGATCAAGCATGTTACCAGGACGTTTCTTCTCTTGAGGAACAGAGTATGATCAGCGTTACTTTGGTGACACCCATATTATTTCATTGCTAAAGTGAACTTTCCGAACCATGCCCGAGGATACTATTTTAGCCCGTAGAGGGACTTTTTCAACTAACAAACTTCCCCTTCTTTAAAATCTCCTGAAAAGCCTGGAGGTGCTTCCATGTAGACTTCTTCCGTTAAGTCTCCATGAAGAAAAGCGTTTGTAACATGAAACTGGTGGAGAGGCCATTCCTTGTTGGCTGCTACGGAAAAGAGGACTCTGATAGTATCCATTTTTGGAACCGGAGAAAATGTCTCAGAGTAATCGATCCCATACATCTGAGTGTACCCCTTGGCTACAAGTCGAGCTTTGTATCGTCCAATGGAACCATCTGGGTTATACTTGATTGAATGCACCCACCAGCATCCAACCGTTTTCTTTCCTTTAGGAAGAGTGCACTTCTCCTATGTTTTGTTTTTCACAAGAACATGCATCTTCACTTCCATTGCTTCCTCCCAGTTTTTCTTACCTTGAGCTTCTTTTACATAACTAGGTATTTGTTTAGAGTATAATGAGGTAACAAATGCTTTTGCATTGTTAGATAAGTTCCCATTGACCATATTAGCTACATGATACCTTGAATTTCTGGTTTCCCTCTCTGGGGAGTATCATTTTGGAGGAACCCCTCTATTGGCTCTAGGAGGGAGAGAGTATGTTCCGGTTGTCCCTGCTGCAACTGGTTCAACATCTGGTTCAACAACTGGTTCAACCTCTTCAACATCAGGTTCAACCTATTCAACATCTGTTCAACATGTTCTGTAGGTTTTGTTGTTGTTGGTTCTTTGTGTTCCACTGTTGTTTGATTATAAGATGGTGTGGGATATTCAGGGTTCTCAATATTTCTTACCTCTGGTATCACGTTGGATGGACTTTCTTCAGTGGTACTGTGCTCCGCAGATTATGTGGCTATGTTTGAAGGTGACTGACTCGAAGTACTGTGATACTCTTCCATTATTACTTCTGCAAAAGATGGAAGTTGAGTTAGCCAACTCAGAGTGTCTATACATTCATTCTCCCCCTGACCAGCGAGTTGTGTGTTATAAAAGTATTTTGTTTCAAGAAAATCACAATTCATTATGGTGAACATTTGATGAGTTTTTGGACTATAACACCGGTAACCTATTTGATCAATCCCATAGCCGACAAAGACACATTTCTTGGCACATGGGCCAAGCTTGTTTCTGTTGGTTTTTGGTATGTGAACAAATATTGTACACCCGAAGATTAGAGGTTCAAGTGTAAGAGGATGGGGAATTCTGGCAGACTTGGACATATAATCTAAGGGAGTTTTAAACTTAATAGCTTTGGTGGGAAGCCGATTTAGCAGATACATAGAGGTTTCGACCGCCTCCGGCTAGAAAGATGTAGGAACATGAGATTCAATGTTTTGTTCAGGGGTATGAGAACAAGAGGTTTGATGAACTAATCCTTTGGTTTTAAAGAATTGCTTCATAGATGTATTGACAAATCCCCCCCCCCCCCCATTATCAGATCGAAGGATTTGGATTTCCCTTTTGCATTGAGTGCGAATAATAGCATAAAACGTGGTAAATTTTTCACAAACTTCGGCTTTGTTTTTTAAAAATATACCCAAGTCATACGAGTGCAATCATCCATGAATAGAAGAAAGTAACGAAAAACCCTGCCCCCCCCCCCCCCCAATAGGAGCAGGACCCCACACATCAGAATGGATTAGTGAAAAAGGGTAAATCAACTTTTGTATTGCTAGGTTTAAAAGGTTGCCGATGGCTTTTGGCACGAAAACAGGTTTCACAAACTATTTTACCATTTGGAGGGAAGATTTTTGGAAACAAAAGATGCGAATAACCGGTGGATGGATGTCCCAAACGTCTATGCCATAGCCAGGCCTCCCGGTTTTCAGTTCCATGTGCCAACATCACCGTACCTTGTTGAGCACTTCATCCACGTAGTACAATCCTTAGCGCTCAGTACCACATCCAATAATCACACCCGTCCTGATATCCTGTAAGGAGCAGAAGGTAGGGTGCATTAGTACCGTGCAATTTAACTGTTTCGTAATATGACTAATTGAGAGCAATTTGTGTGATAATGACGGAACATAAAGGCAGTTTGATAATTTCATAGGTGGTGAAATTTCAATTGTTCCTCCTCCCTTCACTTGCAGTGTTCCGTTGTTCGCGGTATAAATTTGGGTTTTTTGAGGTTTGGTCATTAAAACGCATGTCCAACGGTTCGAACGTCATGGTGTCAGTGGCACCAGAATCAAATATCCATAATCTGTTTTTTCATGATTGATTGTCATCCCCCCCCCTTTTTGGTTTTTTTTTTTTGAAACTCTGTTTACAATAACAAAACCAAACACTAACAAATCGAGCGTATTTGATAAACTATCAAATATGCCAAAAACAAGTAGATACGCTGTCTAGGAACCGCTGTTGAGCAAACAACTGACCCGGTGTATTAATCAAATACGTTATACACTTGAACTCGCGTTCAAGATTTTCGTTCGAAGATATATCAAATACGCCAGGAACCCACGCTAAAAAGAAACTCTGAATAACGACGCTAGGTAGCGAAGTTATCTTACCAGCGTATTAATCAAATACACCGGCAACTTGAACTCGCGTTCAAGATTTAAAGTCGCCAGCAAATAACAATTCCGCTACCGACAACGTATTTATCAAAAAAGGAAACTTTCAAGATTTAAGGAAATCTTGAAAATCTGGTAATCCTCCGTAATCACAGCACAACGTATTTATCAAAAAAAGGAAACTTTCAAGATTTTAGGAAATCTTGAAAATACGGTAATCCTCCGCTACCGACAGCGAACCCACAAAAACACGGTGATCGGAATAGATGAAGGATCTGCTAATCTTCAACAGATTTGGTCGTAGCTGATCAATGTGCCATACCTATCCTTCAAAAACCCTGCTTCATTTCAAACAGATGTTGGATCATCAAAAGTCACCAACAGTTGTTAGCTCAGATGATTCACATCTGCAGCCTCACCTTTGAAACATCAATATTCCTTAAAACTCAACCACTTTACCAAACACTTGGCAACATCAATGAAAAGGGACTTTTACAAAAAAAAGTCAATCCTAAAATATTTGTCTTCTTATTGGCATTCTACCATTCCATCAACAAGTCAAGTACCATGGGGCACTAAAAGACAGAAAGTTGGGTAGATGTAATGTAAGAAGAGCTTCAGCAGTTCAGTGACAACAAGTTTGAAAAACTTGTACCACAGCCAAAGGACAAGAATCCAACTGGCAAATAGTGGGTCCTCAAAGAACACAGCATATGTTAGGAACATGGTTGTCAAGATTCATGTTATCCAAGAAATTACAACACCAAAAGTGTGGAAGCTTACATCAGGAGGATGTCAATTCCTAGGCAATAAGCTTAGTGTATTTGACTAAGCATAAGCAAGCAGATGTTTCCACATCCACTGATTGAAGAATATTATGATGTTGCTGCAAGCTGAACAGTCCAACTATTTGTAACTTCAAAATATGTTATTGAATTTTGGTATAATTGCTCAAAAGATTTCTTTTATGCAGGACAATCAAGTAGCTGAAATATATCATCAAAAATTCAATATCTCATTAATCCACCATCACTTGACATCAGACATCACTATGTGAAGGTTTGCTATGAAAAAGGTTTGATTTCTCTGTCTCATATTCCAACTAAAGATCAACTGGAAGATGTGCTAACTTAAACATTAGACATATCTACCCCTAAAAAGTTGATCCTTAGGACTGGCATGCTTAACATGGACAAACAAGCAAAATCTTGTTTGCACATGAATAAAAAGCATCAAAAATGTTTTCAGAAAATCAAAAATCCATCCTTAAAAATAGTTAAAATGAAATTTTTTTCATAATCCTTAAAAGTCTGTCCATATCCACTGTTTTGGTTCAAACATCTGATGGTCAATTTTCCATTCACTACTGAAAGACAACCCCTGTTTCTTCATATCTTTTGTTGACCACTGTTGACCAAACATAAGTGTTTCAACCACTGATGTCTATCCACTGATAGTTAAAATCAGTCACTGTTTTCATCTTTCATTGTTGTCAACCACGGATGTTCTCCATCAGTGGTTTCCAAACAACTGCTATTCATTTTCACCACTGTCAACCACTGATATTGCTCATCAGTGGTTTCCTAAACAACTGTCTTCCATTATTCATCATAGGTTGTCACGTGGACAATAATTAGCCGTCAGATCTTTGCAACCGTTGTCACGTCAGCATTCACTTTTCACTTTATAAAACCCTGATTAAAACCCCAATCAGAGGTTTCACTGCCGTATCGAATTCAAAAGTTCTTTCAAAAGCAGTTTCCATCAAAATCCTTCGAATCATTCATCTTCTTCCTCCTCTTGCAATTTCCTTCGAATCACCATGGCTCTTGCTCTAAAAAACCCTCATAACTATCTGTGTACCCTTGAGAAAACAAGTAGTAACACAGATTTCCACTCAACCGTCGATGCTCTTTCATCTTCAAAGTACAAAACTTTATTGACTTGCAACACACCTATCTATCAAGAAACCCTACGTGAGTTCTGGAAACATGCTAAAGTCGAAGTTCAGGACAAAAAGCCTTGGGCTATCACATCAAAAGTAGGAGAAATTCTTGTTTCCATCACACCACAAACCATATCTGAGGTTTTTGAGATGAACGATCATACAGGTAAAAATTCTTTCCCTAAAGATGAGTATCAGACAAATCTGATCGAAAGAGGGTATGTGGGATGAATGACCAAAGCTACTTTATAAAAGGGAAATTTCCACCTCCCATGAAATTTTTATTTCATACCCTGAAATTTTTATCCGAAGTGCTTCTTGTCAAATAAACAGCCTTTCTTCTGAAACTTTTACAAAGCTATCAGATTCAAAAGATTCAAAAACATAAACAGAGGAACCTAAGCAAACTTTGGATGAGTCCACATCTGCTCCCCAGATTTCTGCTGTTGAGCCCACTACTCATGGTGACCACAGCAGCACAACCACTGCTGTGCAACCCACACCAAAAACTACCAAAAAGCCCAAAAAGAAAATTACCAAAAAGCTCACCAACCCATCCAAAAAGGATCTTCTGGAAGATGAGATCCCAGAAGTAACTCCTGTGATAACACAAAAGTCACTAACAACAATAGTTGCTACTTCCTCACCACAGTTGTTAAGATCTCCACCTAAAGCTTCAACTCCTCCTGCTTCTTCACAAAAGGAACAGGTTATAAGCACAGGGACACCACTCTATGATACATTACCCTCACTTGAGAGTATGTTCAATAGCCCTGCTCCCGGGGCAAATTCTCTTTACATTCCTATCTCTACACTCACATTACCACCCACCATTTTACCTCTGTTGCAAGCATTGGATATAGATCAGACACTAATCAGTTCTTCTCACCAGCCTATCACTGAGAATATGCTCCAACAAGTGACTGAGTCTGATGCCTCTACCTTTGCTAACCCATCAATAGCTGAGGAGGTTAAACCCCTAGAGTTACATCTAACTCTCGATGGTAGTTCAAGTGAAGCAGCTACTACAGGTGTTGAATCCACTGATTTTGTGATAACTCGAGTTTCCAATGTTCCATATTCGCATTAATTGCACGTTAATATTTTAGTTGTTTGTTTGCTTGCCTTGTAACTATATATATTGGATTATATGTGAGATGTTTGTTGGTTGTGTTAGTGTGATTAAAGTATTTGATAATCTATCTTGTAACCTGTTTGAAAAACTTAAAACCTATTCACCTTGTACAAGCCCGACGAAACAAGTGTTTCGCCATAACTCACATTGACGAAAAAGGGTTTGTTTCGCCATTCCCATCTCGACGAAAGGGGGGTGTTTCGCCGAAGCCCTTGTTTCGCCTAAGCCCATTAAGGGCCCAGGCCGTTACGCGGATATTTATCGAGTATTCTGTTTCATTCGTCACATTTTAGCAAATAAGAAACCCTAAGGTCTCTCTCTCTCTTGTGCGACGGCAACTACCATCCTTCACCATCATCTCTCCCTTGGATCCTTGCTAGTTCGCTGTGTAATCGGTTAGTGTATAGAGATTTATTAACCAATTCAACTTCCTGGTGTATTTGAATTACTCGATGTCATGATAGAATGATTTGATTTATTTGTTCAGTCTAATGATCTCTGCATAAGGATTATAGGGGTAAATGGTTATGATGATCTGTATGTTAAGATTTAAATCGTTTGTGAGTATGGTACTGATAAATTAGGAATTGATGATCTGTATAGGATGGTGAAATAGTTTATGTTCATAATGCTTAACCTGTTGATGCCTGTGTATTATGATGCTATTTGTTTAGACTGGATTAATGATTAAGTATTACAGTTATGTCGCGTTAATAATGAGGTTTCATGTATACTGTTGTTTGATTGCTGTTTGGGTGCCGCATGATGATGATGAACTGATGATTAGGGTTTTCTGAGTAACTGATAACACGACGTAACTGTTGTCACGACGTAACTGGCATTGTTGGATGAAACGCATATTTTGACGAAACTGGCACGACGAAACAGAGGGTGTTTCGCCGTGGGAGTTCACGAAGAAACATGGGGTGTTTCGTCGAGGGTATTCAAGACGAAACAAAGGTCTTTCGTTGAAGGGGATTCACGACGAAATAAGGGTGTTTCGTCGAGTTGTTAAGCTACACAGTAACTAAGTTTAATTCTGTTAAGGGTTAACCGGGTTAGCTAACTGTGGTTAAAAGATAAGCATGACTTGCATGAACTTGTATGACTGATGAATGCTATGTGTTAGTTATTACTTGCATGTATGTGATGATCTTGCCTATTAGTCGAACATGTGAATATCAACTGATTGTGTGTACATGCATACCATAGACTTTGACTGAATTGTTTGTGCGAGTAATCTTAGCATACTGAGCAAACCTAGGTGAGTTCACACTTTATACAAGGCATGGGATTCCCAAGGGTTGGGAATGGGTAAATAAACTAAACGGTAATCTATATATCCTCCTTGGGTAGGATATGTACGGCCATCCTCCTTGGGTAGGATGCCACTATAATTCCTACGTATTCTCCTTGGGTAGAACTACGTACGTTCGTCCTCCTTGGGTAGGACAACAACCTTAACTTACTAGACAAAACTCTATCATGAAGTCCCTCCTCTTTATATCGACCTAATCGCCGAGGCCGATGGCGAGCGGGTCATTAGTTAATAGCGCTATTGGGTTTAATAAACCTCACACCTTGTCGTTCGAACGAGCGTGTACTAATGGACTATGGCAAACTATCAGTGATGATAGACACTGATGTAGGGCACCACTTATGTTTCGTTAGCAGTTGATATGGTATGGTCTAGTGGTTCACCGGGGAAGCCCCCCACTGATTATGGTTACGGTCTGGGAAACAAAAGAACTGGTTAACTCGTGGTTTACGAAACAACTTATGATTTCAAAACAAACTGGTAAAACTAAACAACCAACTGTGAACTCGCTCAACTTTGTTGTTGACTCGTTGTTACATGCCTTGCAGGTCAATAGGTACTCATGGAGCTTGCACAGGGAGGTGCGGTCGTTGTGGCAACATGGAATGTTAAATCCATGATAAACATTTACACTCTGTAAACTTATTACTTATGTTTGGGGTTTTTACATTTATGCTTCCGCTGAATACTCTAACTATGCGTTTGTTTTAAACACCTTTCATATTGTGTGGTTGAATTTTATTTATTACTTACAATGTTCAATATGATTGGTGGCACCAGAATCAAATATCCATAATCTGTTTTTTCATGATTGATTGTCATCCCCCCCCCCTTTTTGGTTTTTTTTTTTGAAACTCTGTTTACAATAACAAAACCAAACACTAACAAATCGAGCGTATTTGATAAACTATCAAATATGCCAAAAACAAGTAGATACGCTGTCTAGGAACCGCTGTTGAGCAAACAACTGACCCGGTGTATTAATCAAATACGTTATACACTTGAACTCGCGTTCAAGATTTTCGTTCGAAGATATATCAAATACGCCAGGAACCCACGCTAAAAAGAAACTCTGAATAACGACGCTAGGTAGCGAAGTTATCTTACCAGCGTATTAATCAAATACACCGGCAACTTGAACTCGCGTTCAAGATTTAAAGTCGCCAGCAAATAACAATTCCGCTACCGACAACGTATTTATCAAAAAAGGAAACTTTCAAGATTTAAGGAAATCTTGAAAATCTGGTAATCCTCCGTAATCACAGCACAACGTATTTATCAAAAAAAGGAAACTTTCAAGATTTTAGGAAATCTTGAAAATACGGTAATCCTCCGCTACCGACAGCGAACCCACAAAAACACGGTGATCGGAATAGATGAAGGATCTGCTAATCTTCAACAGATTTGGTCGTAGCTGATCAATGTGCCATACCTATCCTTCAAAAACCCTGCTTCATTTCAAACAGATGTTGGATCATCAAAAGTCACCAACAGTTGTTAGCTCAGATGATTCACATCTGCAGCCTCACCTTTGAAACATCAATATTCCTTAAAACTCAACCACTTTACCAAACACTTGGCAACATCAATGAAAAGGGACTTTTACAAAAAAAAGTCAATCCTAAAATATTTGTCTTCTTATTGGCATTCTACCATTCCATCAACAAGTCAAGTACCATGGGGCACTAAAAGACAGAAAGTTGGGTAGATGTAATGTAAGAAGAGCTTCAGCAGTTCAGTGACAACAAGTTTGAAAAACTTGTACCACAGCCAAAGGACAAGAATCCAACTGGCAAATAGTGGGTCCTCAAAGAACACAGCATATGTTAGGAACATGGTTGTCAAGATTCATGTTATCCAAGAAATTACAACACCAAAAGTGTGGAAGCTTACATCAGGAGGATGTCAATTCCTAGGCAATAAGCTTAGTGTATTTGACTAAGCATAAGCAAGCAGATGTTTCCACATCCACTGATTGAAGAATATTATGATGTTGCTGCAAGCTGAACAGTCCAACTATTTGTAACTTCAAAATATGTTATTGAATTTTGGTATAATTGCTCAAAAGATTTCTTTTATGCAGGACAATCAAGTAGCTGAAATATATCATCAAAAATTCAATATCTCATTAATCCACCATCACTTGACATCAGACATCACTATGTGAAGGTTTGCTATGAAAAAGGTTTGATTTCTCTGTCTCATATTCCAACTAAAGATCAACTGGAAGATGTGCTAACTTAAACATTAGACATATCTACCCCTAAAAAGTTGATCCTTAGGACTGGCATGCTTAACATGGACAAACAAGCAAAATCTTGTTTGCACATGAATAAAAAGCATCAAAAATGTTTTCAGAAAATCAAAAATCCATCCTTAAAAATAGTTAAAATGAAATTTTTTTCATAATCCTTAAAAGTCTGTCCATATCCACTGTTTTGGTTCAAACATCTGATGGTCAATTTTCCATTCACTACTGAAAGACAACCCCTGTTTCTTCATATCTTTTGTTGACCACTGTTGACCAAACATAAGTGTTTCAACCACTGATGTCTATCCACTGATAGTTAAAATCAGTCACTGTTTTCATCTTTCATTGTTGTCAACCACGGATGTTCTCCATCAGTGGTTTCCAAACAACTGCTATTCATTTTCACCACTGTCAACCACTGATATTGCTCATCAGTGGTTTCCTAAACAACTGTCTTCCATTATTCATCATAGGTTGTCACGTGGACAATAATTAGCCGTCAGATCTTTGCAACCGTTGTCACGTCAGCATTCACTTTTCACTTTATAAAACCCTGATTAAAACCCCAATCAGAGGTTTCACTGCCGTATCGAATTCAAAAGTTCTTTCAAAAGCAGTTTCCATCAAAATCCTTCGAATCATTCATCTTCTTCCTCCTCTTGCAATTTCCTTCGAATCACCATGGCTCTTGCTCTAAAAAACCCTCATAACTATCTGTGTACCCTTGAGAAAACAAGTAGTAACACAGATTTCCACTCAACCGTCGATGCTCTTTCATCTTCAAAGTACAAAACTTTATTGACTTGCAACACACCTATCTATCAAGAAACCCTACGTGAGTTCTGGAAACATGCTAAAGTCGAAGTTCAGGACAAAAAGCCTTGGGCTATCACATCAAAAGTAGGAGAAATTCTTGTTTCCATCACACCACAAACCATATCTGAGGTTTTTGAGATGAACGATCATACAGGTAAAAATTCTTTCCCTAAAGATGAGTATCAGACAAATCTGATCGAAAGAGGGTATGTGGGATGAATGACCAAAGCTACTTTATAAAAGGGAAATTTCCACCTCCCATGAAATTTTTATTTCATACCCTGAAATTTTTATCCGAAGTGCTTCTTGTCAAATAAACAGCCTTTCTTCTGAAACTTTTACAAAGCTATCAGATTCAAAAGATTCAAAAACATAAACAGAGGAACCTAAGCAAACTTTGGATGAGTCCACATCTGCTCCCCAGATTTCTGCTGTTGAGCCCACTACTCATGGTGACCACAGCAGCACAACCACTGCTGTGCAACCCACACCAAAAACTACCAAAAAGCCCAAAAAGAAAATTACCAAAAAGCTCACCAACCCATCCAAAAAGGATCTTCTGGAAGATGAGATCCCAGAAGTAACTCCTGTGATAACACAAAAGTCACTAACAACAATAGTTGCTACTTCCTCACCACAGTTGTTAAGATCTCCACCTAAAGCTTCAACTCCTCCTGCTTCTTCACAAAAGGAACAGGTTATAAGCACAGGGACACCACTCTATGATACATTACCCTCACTTGAGAGTATGTTCAATAGCCCTGCTCCCGGGGCAAATTCTCTTTACATTCCTATCTCTACACTCACATTACCACCCACCATTTTACCTCTGTTGCAAGCATTGGATATAGATCAGACACTAATCAGTTCTTCTCACCAGCCTATCACTGAGAATATGCTCCAACAAGTGACTGAGTCTGATGCCTCTACCTTTGCTAACCCATCAATAGCTGAGGAGGTTAAACCCCTAGAGTTACATCTAACTCTCGATGGTAGTTCAAGTGAAGCAGCTACTACAGGTGTTGAATCCACTGATTTTGTGATAACTCGAGTTTCCAATGTTCCATATTCGCATTAATTGCACGTTAATATTTTAGTTGTTTGTTTGCTTGCCTTGTAACTATATATATTGGATTATATGTGAGATGTTTGTTGGTTGTGTTAGTGTGATTAAAGTATTTGATAATCTATCTTGTAACCTGTTTGAAAAACTTAAAACCTATTCACCTTGTACAAGCCCGACGAAACAAGTGTTTCGCCATAACTCACATTGACGAAAAAGGGTTTGTTTCGCCATTCCCATCTCGACGAAAGGGGGGTGTTTCGCCGAAGCCCTTATTTCGCCTAAGCCCATTAAGGGCCCAGGCCGTTACGCGGATATTTATCGAGTATTCTGTTTCATTCGTCACATTTTAGCAAATAAGAAACCCTAAGGTCTCTCTCTCTCTTGTGTGACGGCAACTACCATCCTTCACCATCATCTCTCCCTTGGATCCTTGCTAGTTCGCTGTGTAATCGGTTAGTGTATAGAGATTTATTAACCAATTCAACTTCCTGGTGTATTTGAATTACTCGATGTCATGATAGAATGATTTGATTTATTTGTTCAGTCTAATGATCTCTGCATAAGGATTATAGGGGTAAATGGTTATGATGATCTGTATGTTAAGATTTAAATCGTTTGTGAGTATGGTACTGATAAATTAGGAATTGATGATCTGTATAGGATGGTGAAATAGTTTATGTTCATAATGCTTAACCTGTTGATGCCTGTGTATTATGATGCTATTTGTTTAGACTGGATTAATGATTAAGTATTACAGTTATGTCGCGTTAATAATGAGGTTTCATGTATACTGTTGTTTGATTGCTGTTTGGGTGCCGCATGATGATGATGAACTGATGATTAGGGTTTTCTGAGTAACTGATAACACGACGTAACTGTTGTCACGACGTAACTGGCATTGTTGGATGAAACGCATATTTTGACGAAACTGGCACGACGAAACAGAGGGTGTTTCGCCGTGGGAGTTCACGAAGAAACATGGGGTGTTTCGTCGAGGGTATTCAAGACGAAACAAAGGTCTTTCGTTGAAGGGGATTCACGACGAAATAAGGGTGTTTCGTCGAGTTGTTAAGCTACACAGTAACTAAGTTTAATTCTGTTAAGGGTTAACCGGGTTAGCTAACTGTGGTTAAAAGATAAGCATGACTTGCATGAACTTGTATGACTGATGAATGCTATGTGTTAGTTATTACTTGCATGTATGTGATGATCTTGCCTATTAGTCGAACATGTGAATATCAACTGATTGTGTGTACATGCATACCATAGACTTTGACTGAATTGTTTGTGCGAGTAATCTTAGCATACTGAGCAAACCTAGGTGAGTTCACACTTTATACAAGGCATGGGATTCCCAAGGGTTGGGAATGGGTAAATAAACTAAACGGTAATCTATATATCCTCCTTGGGTAGGATATGTACGGCCATCCTCCTTGGGTAGGATGCCACTATAATTCCTACGTATTCTCCTTGGGTAGAACTACGTACGTTCGTCCTCCTTGGGTAGGACAACAACCTTAACTTACTAGACAAAACTCTATCATGAAGTCCCTCCTCTTTATATCGACCTAATCGCCGAGGCCGATGGCGAGCGGGTCATTAGTTAATAGCGCTATTGGGTTTAATAAACCTCACACCTTGTCGTTCGAACGAGCGTGTACTAATGGACTATGGCAAACTATCAGTGATGATAGACACTGATGTAGGGCACCACTTATGTTTCGTTAGCAGTTGATATGGTATGGTCTAGTGGTTCACCGGGGAAGCCCCCCACTGATTATGGTTACGGTCTGGGAAACAAAAGAACTGGTTAACTCGTGGTTTACGAAACAACTTATGATTTCAAAACAAACTGGTAAAACTAAACAACCAACTGTGAACTCGCTCAACTTTGTTGTTGACTCGTTGTTACATGCCTTGCAGGTCAATAGGTACTCATGGAGCTTGCACAGGGAGGTGCGGTCGTTGTGGCAACATGGAATGTTAAATCCATGATAAACATTTACACTCTGTAAACTTATTACTTATGTTTGGGGTTTTTACATTTATGCTTCCGCTGAATACTCTAACTATGCGTTTGTTTTAAACACCTTTCATATTGTGTGGTTGAATTTTATTTATTACTTACAATGTTCAATATGATTGGTGGCTTGATCCTGGTCAGTCACGCCTCCAAGCGGTGATACTCCGCATGTGGATTTTGGGGGTGTGACAGATTGGTATCAGAGCCATTGGTTATAGTGAACTCGGTTTTAATAAGGGAAAAAGTTTTTATTAAAACCAGACTATAACCTGTACAGTGCTAAACGATCCACAACGTCGCCTCGCTCCACGTGCAAGACTCAACATTCTAGGTGTGGTTTATGTTAGTATTGCCTACTATAGAACTTTGCTCATGATATGCTTGGATAAAACGTAGCAACTATTGTTTGAGACACATGTGTGCTTACTCTCTTCTGTCATCGCATTTTCGCGAACCTCTCTCACTTATGTTTCTTTTGATATGAAGATCATGAGTGGACGCATCAACATGACTCAAGCCCAGCTGACGGCTTTAATCAATGAGCAAGTAGCTGCAGCCCTCGCAGCTGCTCAGTGATGTGTGTTGGTGTATATATAATTTAGATGTATAGTTAAGCCCCTTTTACACCTTTAGCCAAGTCTTAAATTTATAAAAACACGATATTCACTAACACTAAACACACATATGGGCAAGTGCACCCATCGTGGATGTAGTATAGTGTTGGTAAGATACCGAGGTCGTCCAAGGACACAAGAGCTTTTAATACCGGTTTATCCTCAACGTCTAATCAAATCAAAAAGTGAGAAAAATGTTTTTAAACTAAGAAAATAAAAACTAACTAAATGCTGAAAAATAAAATAAAAATAAAAACAGATAGACAAGATGAATCACTTGGATCCGACTCGTGTATTAGTATAACCTTTGATTATTTTCGCACTTTTGCACTTGTTTAAGAGATTATCTTAGTTATTGTAGTAGGCCCCTATTTTGAAGGCGACGTTACCCTCAACCCAGTAGTTTGAGTCAGCAAGGATACAATCCTAAAGGGTCGGATTATTGGAAGATAATGAATTAAGTTATTAATGCAAATTATGGTAGGCCCCGCTTTTGGCGGTGACGTTACCCTCGACTAAGTAGTCTGAGTCAGCAGGGATACAGTCCTAAATAGCCGGGTTATAGTATTAATAGTAGTTAACTTATGAGGGGGTCAAAGAGTTTGGATCCCCGCCATCCAATACCTATGGGCATTGAAGGAGATCCTACTAAATTTGACCCAGGTCCCTTGCAGGACCTCTAAACGCTGAACAAGGGCAAGACCCTTACCAAACCGTTCCCTTAACCCCCGACCAGGTAGCCAACATAACTCCATATAGACCGTGGAGATATGAATGGTGAAAATCTTTTATTTTATATAGACAGTAAAATAATGCCAAGACACCACGGACAAACGATAAGGAAAGATCACCTTCAACATAAGCAACTAGTTATTAAAGTCATTAATACTAAACCAAATAAAAAGTGCAAAAGATTAAAAATAAAAAGTATTATACTAAACACTTGTCTTCACCAAGTGATGTAAGAGACTTAGGCAAACATGGCCTTGATTGTCAAGAACTCTTACGATCAATCTTGGATCCCGAGACGACTCACATACTCTACGATGGACAATGGATGATGGTGGTGGATGATGGTGTTATGGTGGTGGTGGGTGGTGGATGAAGTGTGAGAGAGGTGGTGTGCCAAGGGATGAGATGGAATGAAACCAAGCACCCCTATTTATAGGTTGAACAGAAGGCTGGGCACGGCCCCGTGTCCGCTGGACACGCCCCCGTGCCCGTCTGACACTCTCTCTCCTCATTAATTGTAATTCGCAATTACAATTAATGCGTCTGCTGTACTTTCACCACGCCCTCGTGCTCGCTGGACACGGCCCCGTGGTGGGCAATGGAAGCTTCTACTAGTTTGTCTTTTATGCTGCTTCTTGGGCACGGCCCCGTGCTGGCTGAGCACGAGGCGTGTTCAGGCTTCTGTTTTCTCTTTTTTGCTTTGGAGGATGCCGTTGAGGGTCCGGGCAGTCTTCTTTTATTCCTTTCCTTGTATTTATGCTAGAATTAGTTGTCTTTTTGCTTCTTTTGTGAATTTGAGCTCATTTCATCCTGAAAATACAAAAGGAAGACAAAAACACTCTTTTTCCAACATTTGTACTTAAAAAGGGTTAGTTTTATGCCTTAATTGATGTGATTTATATGTTGCATTTTACACACATCAAATACCCCCACACTTGAATTTTTGCTTGTCCTCAAGCAAAACTCTTTAAAATGTGGCTTATACTCCCAAATGGAATAGGTAGAAGAGAAAGTTTTTGGCTTGTCATAGAGTGTCGGGAATCCAAGATCTTTTTAGGTTTTATTTTTATTTATTCACAATTTTATTCGTTATGATTTATTGAGAACGTCTCATAGGATAAATTACTTATTTGGGCATAACATGCCTTTTTTAAAATTCTATTTATATACAAGCTCACATACCTCACGGGATAAATCACTCAACACTCGGCCGTAGGTGTATTTTTAGTGAATCACTCGAGAGCGGCATGGAACTCACACCTTCCATAGGCTTGCCAAGCAATCAATCCTCCTCCTTTTTAACTTTTTACCTTTGTAAATATCAAGAGGACTTTTTGGGTAAAGGGTTAGGCTTGGGCTAAACGTGGGTGGTTGGGTTAGTGGTTAGTAAAAGGGCGAAAAGCGTAAAAAGCGTCGGTTTTCAAAAAAAAAAAAATTTAGTGACTTTTTATTTTGAAGTATTCCTCCAAACAAGCTTTTGTTTGTATAGCTTTGTTTGTTTTTAACTTCATCATCATATATATATATATATATATATATATATATATATATATATATATATTTTTATTTTTTAGTCACATAAAAGAATGAGCTTGCGAAAAACCGAGCTTTGTTACTAAAATAAGGGGTGAAAAATAAAAGGTTTTTTTTTTGGTGGGTAAAAAGGGTTTTAGGGTAATGAAATGAAAGGTTTAGGCTCAAAGGGGTTAACTAGGGGGATTTTGGGTAGGTGGTAAAAAAAATTGAAAAATAATGGTGTAGAAAGAAAAATGGTTAGTCCTAATGCCTCCATCATTTACTTACTTGGGTTTAAGTTGGTAAGGACCGGGAATGAATCGTCGTGGCAAGTTCTAGAGTTGTAAGAACCAAGCGGCTATTCACACAAGAAATGAAAAATGAGCATTTAGTCTAAAGATGTAAATTTGTATGCTCAATAAAGGCTCAAAACTCACTTTTGTGGGAATGGGTTTTTAATGTGATCAAGTATATATAATTAAATTTTAACTAGACTTGTTATGCCGTTTCGTAATTTTCTTATGTTGGTTCTTGTATCACGACGCTTTCGGTTGTAAATTTTATAAAAATATAACCTTATTGATCTTGTGATTCCTAACTTAAACTTTAGACAAGTAAAAATGAAAGGATTTTTGAAAAAAATTTGGGTGTTTAGCGGTTCCAATAGAGTTTTGTGTAAGGCTTGTTGTTAGGACTTGCAAAATTTCAAAGTGTTAGCTTCCCCCCCCCACACTTAAATTACACATTGTCCTCAGTGTGTCCCAAAAATAAATTTTTAGGTTGATTGGATGTGTGGTGTGGTGTTAGAAAGCAAAGATTTATGTTACTGGCAGCCTGGACACGGCCCCGTGGTGACCGGGCACGGCCCCGTGGTCAGGTGCCAGTAACAGAAATTAAAGAAATGAGACAGAAGCCTGGACACGGGGGCATGTCCGTTGAACACGGCCCGTGTCAAGTTACCTGAACTGGGCGTTTTTCTGCAGATGGTTCAGTACGGGGCCGTGTTGGTTGGGCACGGCCCGTGTTGCGCCTTATGTGATGGAGATTTGTGTCGGGTTGCTTTGTTCTTTGTGCATGGGGCCATTTTTCTCGTTCCCTTTTTCATCCATTACCACCATGAGTGTGTTTTATTCCTGCAATTTAAAACTGAAAGATTAAACTAAACTAAGGATAGTTCCGCGGAATGCCTCCGTGGTGCGCCATGTTTATAAGGGTCCTTGGCTAGACCCAATGCGAGGTTATATGTTTTCTGAGTGGGATGCTTGGCGTCCCATGTTACACCGTCGGAGAGCAGCATCCAAGCTCGAATCAATAACCTTCATGTAGTTGACCGGGTCGTCGTCCTCTGTTCTTTTCCCGACTCCGAATTTTACTTCATCATCCCCATATCTCAAAGTGAGTGTTCCGTCATTCATATCTACCACCGCTTGGGCGGTGGCAAGAAAGGGTCTTCCTAGTATGAGGGGAACCTCGGTGTCTTCTTCCATATCTAGGATGACAAAGTCGGCTGGATAGACGAATCTGCTTACCTTTACCAAAACGTTTTCGATGACACCCTGTGGAAATTTGACGGAGCGATCAGCGAGTTGTATGCTCATTTTTGTGGGACTCGTGGTTCCCAAGCCGAGTCTTTTAAACATAGATGAGGGCATGAGGTTAATGCTAGCCCCAAGGTCGGCTAGAGCATTACGAACGGGGGATTCCCCTATTGAACAGGGAATCGTGAAGCTTCCGGGATCGATTTTCTTTTGGGGAAGTTTATTGAGTACGAGTGCAGAGCATTCTTCGCCTAAATTGACTAACTGCAAATTTTCAATTTTCTTTTTATGCGCAAGGAAGTCCCTCATGAATTTAGAGTATTTGGGCATTTGTGTTAGGACCTCGATAAAAGGAATATTGACATGCAATTGTTTTAACAGACTTTCGAACTTTGCGAATTGCTCATTGGTCTTTTGACGAATTAACCTACCGGGGTATGGAACTCGAGGAGCCTTGGTAGGCTCTGGTGACGGAGGGGAGTTCTTCTCTTGCAGAGGTGTGGGTATTGTTTCTTTTGTTGGCGGTGGCGCTTCTGCAGGCCCTACGGTGCGGTTTCGTAGTGTGATGAGGTGAACTTGTGCTTTTGGGTTTGTTTCGGTATTACTAGGTAATGCGCCTTGCGGTCTCTCGGCAAAATTTTGAGCTATTTGATTTAATTGTTTTTCTATGTTTGGAATGCTAGCTTGTTGATTTCTAAAATTTGATTCTAATTGTAGAAATCTTTCCGAGTTTTTCTTTTCAGTGTCGGAGATGAGGCGAGATATAGTATCTTCGAGCCTTTCTCGTCCACTTTGTTGTTGAGTGAAATTTTGTGACTCATTTCTTGGTTGTTGAAAGTTTGTTCGTTGGGTTTGTTGGTTACTACTATTGCCGGGTTCCCTCCAACCAAGGTTCGGGTGGTTTCACCATCCTTGGTTGTAAGTTCCCGTTGGGGGACCCGACGGCCTAAGTCTATTATCAATGTAGTTTACCATTTCTTGTTGATCGTCCGTTTCTTTCATACAACTCCAATTTTCATGTGACCCACCACACCCTTCACAAGCCATAACCGAGACCGTTTTTGTCATTTCCAATTTTTTTATCTTTGAAGAAAGGGCCTCGATTTGGGCTTGTAAGGAAGTGCTTTCATCGACCTTATGGGCGCCCGGGGCAATAGATTTATTCCCCCGGGGGGTGTGCCATTGAAAATTGGTTTGAGCAATTTCCTCAATTTGATTATATATTTCGTGTGGGCGTCGATTACCTAAAAGTCCCCCGGAGCTAGAATCAAGTGTCTGCCTTGTGTGTGGCAACAATCCATTATAGAAAGTGGATACTTGTTGCCATATCGCAAGGCCGTGATGCGGACACTTGCGTAATAACTCCTTGAACCTTTCCCAAGTTTCATATAAGGATTCCCCGTCCTCTTGTGAATATGTATTAATTTCAGTCATTAATTTAGCAGTTTTAGCGGGAGGGAAATACTTATATAGAAATTTTTGGGCTAGTTCATCCCAGGTGTTTACCGATCCAGCTGGGAGGGCGTTGAGCCAAGCTTTCGCTCGGTCTTTCAGTGAGAAAGGAAACATACGGAGGCGGATGGCGTCATTTGATGCTCCGTTGATCCGAAAGGTATCACATATTTCTAAGAAATTGGTGATATGTAGATGGGGATCCTCGTCCGCAAGCCCGTGGAAGGTTGCGGAGTTTTGCAGCATTTGTATTAAATGCGGCCGAAGTTCGAAGTTATTAGCTTCGACATTCGGAGCATTGATAGCGGCGCCTAGGTTACCTACGGTAGGTCGTAGATAATCCATAAGGGTACGTTGGTCCGCCATTGGAGGTGGATCACCCGAAACCTTCTCTTGGTTTTTAGCTTTTAACCTTTTTCTGAGAAAGCGTTCGGGTTCTTCTAGTGGTTCTTTTATGTCCTTATTGGAACTGGAGCTCATACACTACGTAAGGTTGACGTCGGGTTCCAAGTCCTGCAATAAAAACAGAAAAGAATGCTGGTCAGACGGTTCACCACGGCCCCGTGTTCAGCGAACACGGCCCGTGGTCGGAGTTTCAGTTAATATTTTCCAGACCCCAGTTACTGGAAGTTGGACACGGCCCCGTGTTGCACCGACACGGCCCCATGGTCAGCCTTCTGTAACTTGGAAAACTAAAAACTGCCAGTAACGACGCTGGGAACGGCCCGTGTCCGACCAGGCACGGCCCATGCTGAGCTCTGCAGAAGCTGAAAAACTAAGAAAAATCCTAAAAATTAAAAAGAAAAATAAAAATATGATTAGGCCGTTGATTCCTAACTTTCTTAAAATCCTTGTGTCCCCGGCAGCGGCGCCAAAAACTTGATGTGTGTTGGTGTATATATAATTTAGATGTATAATTAAGCCCTTTTTACACCTTTAGCCAAGTTTTAAATTTATAAAAACACGATATTCACTAACACTAAACACACATATGGGCAAGTGCACCCATCGTGGACGTAGTATAGTGTTGGTAAGATACCGAGGTCGTCCAAGGACACAAGTGCTTTTAATACCGGTTTATCCTCAACGTCTAATCAAATCAAAAAGTGAGAAAAATGTTTTTAAACTAAGAAAATAAAAACTAACTAAATGCTGAAAAATAAAATAAAAATAAAAACAGATAGACAAGATGAATCACTTGGATCCGACTCGTGTATTAGTATAACCTTTGATTATTTTCACACTTTTGCACTTGTTTAAGAGATTATCTTAGTTATTGTAGTAGGCCCCTCTTTTGAAGGCGACGTTACCCTCAACCCAGTAGTTTGAGTCAGCAAGGATACAATCCTAAAGGGTCGGATTATTGGAAGATAATGAATTAAGTTATTAATGCAAATTATGGTAGGCCCCGCTTTTGGCGGTGACGTTACCCTCGACTAAGTAGTCTGAGTCAGCAGGGATACAGTCCTAAATAGCCGGGTTATAGTATTAATAGTAGTTAACTTATGAGGGGGTCAAAGAGTTTGGATCCCCGCCATCCAATACCTATGGGCATTGAAGGAGATCCTACTAAATTTGACCCAGGTCCCTTGCAGGACCTCTAAACGCTGAACAAGGGCAAGACCCTTACCAAACCGTTCCCTTAACCCCCGACCAGGTAGCCAACATACCTCCATATAGACCGTGGAGATATGAATGGTGAAAATCTTTTATTCTATATAGACAGTAAAATAATGCCAAGACACCACGGACAAACGATAAGGAAAGATCACCTTCAACATAAGCAACTAGTTATTAAAGTCATTAATACAAAACCAAATAAAAAGTGTAAAAGATTAAAAATAAAAAGTATTATACTAAACACTTGTCTTCACCAAGTGATGTAAGAAACTTAGGCAAACATGGCCTTGATTGTCAAGAACTCTTACGATCAATCTTGGATCCCGAGACGACTCACACACTCTACGATGGACAATGGATGATGGTGGTGGATGATGGTGTTATGGTGGTGGTGGGTGGTGGATGAAGTGTGAGAGAGGTGGTGTGCCAAGGGATGAGATGGAATGAAACCAAGCACCCCTATTTATAGGCTGAACAGAAGGCTGGGCACGGCCCCGTGTCCGCTGGACACGCCCCCGTGCCCGTCTGACACTCTCTCTCCTCATTAATTGTAATTCGCAATTACAATTAATGCGCCTGCTGTACTTTCACCACGCCCCCGTGCTCGCTGGACACGGCCCCGTGGTGGGCAATGGAAGCTTCTACCAGTTTGTCTTTTATGCTGTTTCTTGGGCACGGCCCCGTGCTGGCTGAGCACGGGGCGTGTTCAGGCTTCTGTTTTCTCTTTTTTGCTTTGGAGGATGCCGTTGAGGGTCCGGGCAGTCTTCTTTTATTCCTTTCCTTGTATTTATGCTAGAATTAGTTGTCTTTTTGCTTCTTTTGTGAATTTGAGCTCATTTCATCCTGAAAATACAAAAGGAAGACAAAAACACTCTTTTTCCAACATTAGTACTTAAAAAGGGTTAGTTTTATGCCTTAATTGATGTGATTTATATGTTGCATTTTACACACATCACTCAGGCAGGAGGTATAACCTGCCATTGCGACTTACTCTAGGATCTTTAGATCCTACTCTCATAACCAACACTTGTTCTTAACTTTGTTTATTCTTGCACACACAACAGGTCAACATGCTCAGCCTCCTGCATGTACCTTCAAAACTTTTATGGATTGCCGACCCACTACTTTCAACGGCACTGAAGGAGCTGTAGGCCTCCTCCATTGGTTCGAGAAGCTCGAATCTGTATTCGAAATGTGTGAATGCCCTGAGGCACGTAGGGTGAAGTATGCTACTGGTACTCTTGAAGGATTAGTGCTCACGTGGTGGAACGCTCAGATTCAAATGCTGGGGATTGTTGCTGCAAACGCTACCCCATGGAATGATTTCAAGGAATTAATCAAGGAAGAGTATTGTAGTCGTGACGACATCCACAAGCTAGAGGTGGAGTTTTTCAACCTAAAGATGACAGGGTCGGAAATCTAAGCGTATACGAAAAGGTCTAATGAGCTGGCAATTTTGTGTCCTACTATGGTGGATCCTCCCATCAAGCGAATTGAGTTGTACCTCAAAGGTTTAGGGCCAGAGATCCAGAGTCATGTGACATCAGCAAACCTCGCCACCATCCAGCAAGTCACTCGACTTGCTCATCGTCTCACTAACCAGGTAGTCGAGCATAACAGGCTGCCTAAGCGTATTGGTACTATTACTATAGTCACAGCTACTTCTGATGCTCCCAGCGACAACGAGCGTAAATAGGATGGGATTTCAAGCAAGGGATCGACATCAGCTCAGTCTCAGTCTCAGCAGCGAAAGACTGATGACTACCAGAGTCCTGGTCAGCAATCGTCTGGTAGTCAAGGGCAGGGTGGATACAGGGGAAACCACCCCAAGTGCAACCGATGCAACAGGCATCACAGTGAGCAGTGCAGCAAGGGCCGTTGTCTGAGGTGTAACAAGTTTGGGCATGAAGCTAACGATTGCAGGAGCGCGCGACCTGCGAATCAGAATCGTCAACAGCAACAGCAAGTCTCGCAGAATCAGCCGCAGCAGCAACAGGGTAATAGGGGATGCTTTCAGTGTGGTGCTGAAGGCCACTTCAAGAGAAATTGTCCTCAGTTGAACCAGAACCAGAATAACAACATCAATAATCAAGGAAACAACGGGAACAACAATGGGAACAACAACGGGGGAAACAACGGGAATAATGGCGCCCGGGGCCGTGCATTCGTGATTGGTCAGGGTGATGCAAGGAATGATCCTAATGTGGTGATGGGTAAGTTTCTTCTCGACAACTTCTATGTTACTGTTTTATTTGATTCGGGTGCCGATACCAGTTATGTGTCTCTAAAAGTTAGTCAAATGTTAAAGCGCACACCAACACTTTTAAGCACCAAGCATGTCGTAGAGTTAGCAAATGGTAAAAGTTTAGAGGCCATACACGTAGTCAAGGTTATGATCTTATCTTAGCTGGTCAGACCTTCTCTATCGACCTCATTCCTATCGTTCTAGGTAGTTTCGACATCATTATTGGTAAGGATTGGCTATCTCAACATCGAGCAGAGATCCTTTGCAAGGAGAAGATCGTCCGCATTCCTAGTTCAAATGGAGAACCTTTAGTGATACATGGCGACAAGAGTGGTGCTGTTGTTGGCATCATTTCTTTTCTCAAGGCCCAGAAGTGTTTGCGAAAGGGGCACACTGCTATTTTAGCCCTCGTTACTGACGCTTCGAAGAAAGAGAAGACGATAGAAGATATTCCAGTTGTGCGTGATTTTCCTGAGGTATTCCGTGAGGAATTACCTGGTCTCCCACCCCATCGACAGGTTGAGTTTCAAATCAAGCTAGCTCCTGGAGCAGCACCAATAGCTCGAGCACCTTATCGTTTAGCCCCATCAGAACTTGAAGAACTATCTGCGCAACTACAAGAGCTCTTGGATAAGGGGTTTATTCGTCCTAGCTCTTCGCCCTGGGGAGCTCCGGTGTTATTTGTGAAGAAGATTGACGGTACTTTCAGAATGTGCATCGACTACCGTGAACTCAACAAGGTAACTGTGAAGAACCGCTATCCACTCCCATGCATTGATGACTTGTTCGACTAGCTGCAAGGGTCGAGCTACTATTCAAAGATTGATATGAGATCAGGCTACCACCAATTGAGAGTCCGGGACGAGGATATCTCTAAGACAGCATTCAGGACTCGCTATGGGCATTATGATTTCTTGGGTTATGCCTTTTGGGTTGACAAACGCGCCTGCAGTCTTCATGGATCTTATGAACAGGGTGTGCAAGCCATACCTGGATAAGTTTGTGATAGTATTCATCGACGACATTTCTGATCTACTCTAAGAGTCAGGAGGAACACGAGCACCATCTACGGCTTATTTTGGAACTCCTTCGAGCAGAGCAGTTATACGCTAAGTTTTCGAAATGCGACTTTTGGCTTCGTGAAGTTCACTTTCTAGGCCACGTGGTAAACAAGGATGGGATTCATATCGATCCATCCAAGGTAGATTCGATCAAGAACTGGCCTGCACCCCGTACACCAACAGAAATTCGCCAATTCTTGGGTTTGGCGGGCTATTACAGAAGGTTCATCAAGGATTTCTCCAAGATTGCGCAACCTCTCACTTCACTGACTCAGAAAGGTGTCACCTACCGTTGGGGTGATGCGCAGGAATCTGCTTTTCAGCACTTAAAGAATAGACTTTGCAGCGCACCAATTCTCTCATTACCAGAGGGCACAGACGACTTTGTGGTTTATTGTGACGCATCGATTCAGGGTCTTGGTTGTGTATTGATGCAACGAGATAAAGTCATTGCATACGCCTCACGCCAAATTAAAGTTCACGAAAGGAATTACACTACACACGATCTGGAGCTGGGAGCTGTTGTATTCGCGCTTAAAATATGGAGACATTACCTGTACGGTACCAAGTGCACCATTTACACCGATCACATGAATCTCGAGCATATCTTCAAGCAGAAGGAGTTGAACATGCGACAACGTCGATGGGTCGAGCTATTAAATGACTACGAGTGCGCGATCAAGTACCATCCGGGCAAAGCCAATGTTGTGGCCGATGCCCTCAGTCGAAAGGATACTACACCTAGGCGTGTGCGAGCGTTACAACTCACCATCCAATTTAGTCTTCCTGCATAGATACGAGATGCTCAGGTAGAAGCGTTGAAACCAGAAAACGTTAGGGCTGAAGCCTTACGCGGCTCAAGGCAGAGGTTAGAACAAAAGAAAGATGGCGCCTATTACGTAACAGGATGCATCTGGGTCCCACTGTATGGCGATTTACGAGAACTTGTAATGGATGAAGCACATAAGTCTCGTTATTCGGTACATCCTGGTTCGGATAAGATGTACCACGATCTCAGAACTACGTATTGGTGGCCTAGCATGAAAGCTCACATAGCAACTTACGTTGGCAAATGTTTGACTTGTGCGAGGGTCAAAACGGAATATCAGAAACCATCGGGCCTACTCCAATAACCGGAAATACCGCAATGGAAATGGGAGCAAATTTCCATGGATTTTGTTACTGGCCTGCCTAGATCTCTACGTGGGAATGATAATATTTGGGTGATCATGGATCGACTCACAAAGTCTGCACACTTCTTGGCTATCAAGGAAACGGATAAGTTCTCCACTCTAGCAGACGTCTACCTTAAGGAAGTTGTCTTGAGGCACGGGGTGCCAACCTCTATTATTTCTGATCGTGATGCACGTTTCACCTCAGAATTATGGCAAGCGATGCACAAATCTTTTGGCTCTCGATTAGACATGAGCACAACTTATCACCCGCAAACGGATGGGCAGTCTGAACGCACCATCCAAACCCTAGAAGACATGTTACGGGCATGTGTAATCGATTTCGGCAACGGCTGGGAAAAACATCTCCCGTTAGTGGAGTTTTCATATAACAACAGTTACCACACCAGCATTCAAGCCGCACCATTCGAGGCATTGTACGGGCGTAAGTGCCGATCACCTCTTTGATGGGCAGAAGTGGGTGACAGTCAGATCACGGGTCCAGAACTTATAGTAGATGCAACAGAAAAGATTGCTCAGATACGACAACGAATGGCGGCAGCGCGTGACCGTCAGAAAAGTTACGCTGATAAGCGCAGGAAACCACTCAAGTTCCAGGTCGGGGATCGAGTGCTACTCAAAGTCTCACCTTGGAAAGGTGTAGTTCGTTTTGGCAAACGAGGTAAACTTAACGCACGTTACGTTGGACTGTTCAAAATCATCGAGAAAATAGGCAAGGTGGCCTACAAGTTGAACCTACCAGCAGAACTCAGTGGAGTTCACAATGTATTTCACGTGTCAAATCTGAAGAAGTGTCTGTCAGATGAGACCCTCATTGTTCCTTTTAAGGAGCTCACTATAGACGACCAGTTGTGATTCGTCGAGGAACCACTTGAGATTACTGACCATGATGTGAAAGTTCTCAAGCACACCTGAATACCTCTTGTTCGAGTTCGTTGGAACTCCCGTCGTGGCCCAAAGTTCACTTGGGAATGAGAAGACCAAATGAAACTCAAGCATCCCCAGTTGTTCGAGAACAATGCAACCACTACTGAGGTTGAAGCTACTACAGAATTTTGGGACAAAATTCCAACTCAACGGGGGGGATGATGTGACACCCCAGGAAAACCAGTAAACTACACAACACAACTAGCTTACTCAGAAACCGCATGCTAAATTTCGGGACGAAGTTTCTTTCAAGTTGGGGATAATGTGACAACTCGAGTTTCCAAGGTTCCATATTCGCATTAATTGCACATTAACTGTTTAGTTGTTTGTTTGCTTTCCTTGTAACTATACACATTGGATTATATGTGAGATGTTTGTTGGTTGTGTTAATGTGATTAAAGTATTTGATGATCTATCTTGTAACCTGTTTGAAAAACTTAAAACCTGTTCACCTTGTACAAGCCCGACGAAACAAGTGTTTCGCCATAACTCACATCGACGAAACAAGGGTTTGTTTCGCCATTCCCATCTCGACGAAAGGGGGGTGCTTCGCCGAAGCCCTTGTTTCACTGAAGCCCATTAAGGGCCCAGTCCATTACGCGGATATTTATCGAGTATTCTGTTTCATTCGTCACATTTTAGCAAATAAGAAACCCTAAGGTCTCTCTCTCTTGTGCGACGGCAACAACCATCCTTCACCATCATCTCTCCCTTGGATCCTTGCTAGTTCGCTGTGTAATCGGTTAGTGTATAGAGATTTATTAACCAATTCAACTTCCTGTTGTATTTGATTTACTCGATGTCATGATAGAATGATTTGATTTATTTGTTCAGTCTAATGATCTCTGCATAAGGATTATAGGGGTAAATGGTTATGATGATCTGTTTGTTAAGATTTAAATCGTTTGTGAGTATGGTACTGATAAATTAGGAATTGATGATCTGTATAGGATGGTGAAATAGTTTATGTTCATAATGCTTAACCTGTTGATGCCTGTGTATTATGATGCTATTTGTTTAGACTGGATTAATGATTAAGTATTACAGTTATGTCGCGTTAATAATCGAGTTTCATGTATACTGTTGTTTGATTGCTGTATGGGTGCCGCATGATGACGATGAACTGATGATTAGGGTTTTCTAAGTAACTGATAACACGACGTAACTGTTGTCACGACGTAACTGGCATTGTTGGACGAAACACATATTTTGACGAAACTGGCACGACGAAACAGAGGGTGTTTCGACGTGGGAGTTCACGACGAAACATGGGGTGTTTTATCGAGGGTATTCAAGACGAAACAAAGGTGTTTCGTCGAAGGGGATTCACAACGAAACAAGGGTGTTTCGTCGAGTTGTTAAGCTGCACAGTAACTAAGTTTAATTCTGTTAAGGGTTAACCGGGTTAGCGAACTATGGTTAAAAGATAAGCATGACTTGCATGAACTTGTATGACTGATGAATGCTATGTGTTAGTTATTACTTGCATGTATGTGATGATCTTGCCTGTTAGTCGAACATGTGAATATCAACTGATTGTGTGTACATGCATACCATAGGCTTTGACTGAATTGTTTGTGCGAGTAATCTTGGTATACCGAGCAAACCGAGGTGTGTTCACACTTTCTACAAGGCATGGGATTCCCAAGGGTTGGGAATGCGTAAATAAACTAAATGGTAATCTACATATCCTCCTTGGGTAGGATATGTACGGTCATCCTCCTTGGGTAGGATGCCACTATAATTCCTACGTATTCTCCTTGGGTAGAACTACGTACGTTCATCCTCCTTGGGTAGGACAACAACCTTAACTTACTAGACAAAACTCTATCATGAAGTCCCTCCACTTTATATCGACTTAATCGCCGAGGCCGATGGCGAGCGGATCATTAGTTAATAGCGCTATTAGGTTTAACAAACCTCACACCGTGTCATTCGAACGGGCGTGTACTAATGGACTATGGCAAACTGTCAGTGATGATAGACACTGATGTAGGGCACCACTTATGTTTCGTTAGCAGTCGATATGGTATGGTCTAGTGGTTCACCGGGGAAGCCCACCACTGATTATGGTTATGGTCTGGGAAACATAAGAACTAGTTAACTCGTGGTTTACGAAACAACTTATGATTTCAAAACAAACTGGTAAAACTAAACAACCAACTGTGAACTCGCTTAACTTTGTTGTCGACTCGTTGTTACATGTCTTGCAGGTCAATAGGTACTCATGGAGCTTGCACAGGGAGGCGCGGTCGTTGTGGGAACATGGAATGTTAAATCCATGATAAATATTTACACTTTATAAACTTATTACTTATGTTTGGGGTTTTTACATTTATGCTTCCGCTGAATACTCTAACTATGCATTTGTTTTAAACACCTTTCATATTGTGTGGTTGAATTTTATTTATTACTTACAATGTTCAATATGATTGGTGGCTTGATCCTGGTCAGTCACGCCTCCATGCGGTGATACTCCGTATCTGGATTTTGGGGGTGTGACAGATTTACACATGGACAATAGTTTCATAAGTAAGCCTCCTATGAAGGCAACCATTGCAGATGCTGTCAAAGTTTCCACTTGTGTGTTTAAATTACCCACTGGTGTTAAATAAGATAGTTAATGTAGAAGGAAGTCCCCAGTACCAAGAAAAAGGGGCATCAGTGGATGAACCATTGGAGACTTCTCCTGGTCCAACTGCTAATACAACCACTGCAAGTGGGAAATCAGATGATCCCATTAACTTGGGTGATGGTTTATAATATCAGGACTTGACGGAGAGAGTTACCAATCTTGAAACATCAGTGGCAGATATCAAAAATATGCTGCATCAGTTGTTACAATCATCAAAGTCTCAATCCACTGTTTCATCCTCTGCTACCACAACAACTGAGCTATGGAAACCCCTACAACCTCTGCTTCATCAACAAAGAAAATATGCTGATCAACAACATGAAATCCAGTTACCAATGTTCAGAAATGTGATGGATGCAAGGTATAAGGGTACTCAAGCTATCATTAAAGCCATCAAAGCTCATTTACTCCAAACCACTTGTACTTCTCCTCCTACAATTATCTATGTTGAAAACCCTGATGAAGCCAAAAAAGGGGGAGAAAGGAAAGAAAGGAAAGGAAGGTTTACACCTAGAGCCTGATCCAAAAGCTAAAACTGTTGTAGAGATTCCTAGGCCAGATGGTACAAAAAAGGTTGATGTGATTCTCAACTTATTTGCTGAACAAAAAGCCAATAGAAAAGAGAGAATGGAACAAAAGGATTCTAAAAGATTTGCAGAGGAAACGGAAGTTTTGATGGCAAAGGAAGAGCAGGGTACTTCAAATAAAAGAAAAACTACCAGAAAGGTCAGCCAACCCAAAATCACACCTTCCAAAACCACTAAACATACCTCTGAAATCCCTAAAAGCTCCTCACCTCAAACCTCTAAGCAACAGATGTTGAGACACCTGTTATATCAACAGCGGGTTGATACATCAGTGGTTTCAACAGATGTTGTTTCAACCAATGCTCTCATCACCTTCCCAACCACCACTAAACCCAAATCAACACTACCATCACAAAAACCACCTGCCAAAAAGCAGAAGACAACAGTTGACACATCAACAGTTGTAATGATAATAGTGGTTGAGACACCAGTTGTTTCAACTACTGTTAGTCAGTCACCCATCACTTCAAACAATCCTTCCCAAACCATAATCCTTTCTGTTCCAAAACCTCAAACAAAAACACCTTCTCCTAAAAAGGTATATGCAAGAAAAAGAAAGTTTCAGGTGCATGATGATGACATACCAGCACCTGATCCTATTTCATCTATACTCTACAATCAAATCAAACCTCAACCATTCATTCCACCAAAACTAGCGAACCCAATCAAGGATCCAACAATACTTGAAGGACATGATCCTACAAGGGTTGTTCCTTTAGCAGCAAACTACCCACTGGAACTGCATGCTGTTAAAAAAAATGAGGCGGTTCTACACAGTGGATGACCCTGCCAAAAGAAAATTCCCATCCCTCTGTGGTTTCAGACCTCCTAATGTCACACCCCGACCACGTTAAAACAACAAAACGTGGCGGAAACATCGGGGAGTGTTGTAACAGAATCATGGTTTCAAAACACACGGAAATTTGAAGTTTCGTTTTATTAAACATTAAATATTTACATCGTCTTGAAATCTAACAAATAAGTTAAACATAGTCTATCATTGTTATTAAGTCACTAAGGCCTTGTCCAGTCCCGTGTGAGTGCATCCATCAATCAACATTACCTGAAACATATGTGAAAACAAAGCCAGCAAAGAAATGCTGGCGAGTATATAGGTTTTATGAGAGTGTCGGATTCATGGCTAGTTTATATGTTGTAGTACCTCGTTAGACCCTAAGAGTCAAAATACATACCTTGTTTTGAAAAGTGTATTACAACATAAATAACCAACTCAATTCAAATTGGTTATAGATTGTTATAAAATCTCATAGCCATGATTCTTAACCCAAAACATTTAGTTAAATCAATTTGTAAAAATCTCGTAAAAACTTGTTAACAAAACTCGTATGGTTTATATCATTTCAAAAACCTCGTTTGTGTGACATTGTCTCAAAATCGTCTACCCAAGTGAACTAAATAACGCCATGGTATGTAATATGTTGAAAACACTTATATATAAGAAGTACCAGCGGCGTATCTACCATGTTTTCACCATATTACACCCGTCTCGGTATCTAAACACTAACCAAAAACCAACCGTTTACCCAAATCGTTTAACTCGTTAAGATCGTTTCAAAATCGTTAACTCGTTTTAATTTGTGAAACTACTTTTGGTCGCCTCGCTAATAATATCCAAACCTTCGTGACTCGCCTATCGCCAATCTCGCATTAACTAACCACCAACGGGTAAGTTAACAATCATCTCGCATTAACTAACCACCAAAGGGTAAGTTAACAATTACAGATTCGGTCGCTACCCACCTATCCCACACATAACCATGGGTGCAGTTTGATAGCGGGATTTGTCAGATCCTATGGTACCATAACCTAATACTGGTCGGTTTGGCCAAAATTAATGGATATTATTCGTTATGTAATTACAACCAACAAGCTTGTTCATATTATCAAAATCGTTATTAGTTTTAATATAAACCATCTTAATCGTTTTTAAAAAACGTCGTTTAAACGTTGAAATCATTTAACACATATGGATCACCCCAAAACAATCGAAAACAGTAAAATAGGGGAACTATGTACTCGCCTGAGAATGCTTAGTGGTCTTTGAACAACAACCAAGCAAAGCTAGAAGGAGCACGGAATCAATCGGCAACCTAATAACTATATAAATAAACCGGACCTAAGTCGGAGGATCGGATAGGATGAGGTCTTGTAAACCAAATGAGTTATTGGAACTCATATGACATGATTTAACAATGCCTACATACTAAATTGAAACCTAACCTAAGTGCTTTCGACCCATCGCGACCCATTAAGGTAGCTTACGCTACTTTAACGCGTCGTGCACGCAAAAGCGCGTTCGAGACGTCTAACTAGTCCTGTGCCAAGTATTATATGCCCATACATGTTTAATTATGTTACATAATTAGTTATGTGTCAAAAGTTTAGGTTACATATGCTTAATTACCAATTATGTATGAAAAGGGTATTTTGGTAATTTACTAAAGGCATATAACTACCTATCATGCGACTTATTAAACCTAAGTGACCATAAGGTATAACCTCGGAAGGTTATTCCCTACTCTACTATGGTCACAAAACATGTTTGGTCGGATCCTAATGATCGACCAAACGGGTCGTGTTCGAAAGTCTAAGCGGGTGTTTAGTCCGCTTGACTTACGACTCTACACAAGCACTAAACTAAAAAGTGACGAGCTAAACATGTCAAAACATGTTTAGTTAAGTTAGAAAACAGGTTTGGTATCAAAACAAACGGTTTTGATACCTAAAAGTAGCTTGGTTACAAAATACGCGAGAAAACGCATTCTGGCCGAAGCTACGACTCGTCACTGAGCCTAGATAACGCGGTAATCAGTAGGTATAGTTACTAGAGACTATAACCATCGTGATTACGCTCACGTTATGAAGTTCAAACGAACTTCGCGTTGACCATAAACTGGTCAAAGCAGAAAGTCAAACACAGTTTGACTTTAACGCTAAAACGAACGATAAACGCGAAAGAATACTTACAGAAGGTCCCCGCAAGGTTTGATTACAAGTAATCTCAGGTAGGAAGTGCACAAACACAACCACTTAGAGAAAAACTCAGATCAAATGTGGGAATGAATGAAGTGGGGGTTGGGTATTTATAGGAAATCCACAACCGTTAGGATAGTTTCTTGGAAAAGAAGGAATGATCAAGACCATACACTTGGGCACAAGGTTTTAAATACCATGGGGACATCAAATACCAGCCCATAGTGTGCAATTCAAGGGGTAAAAACCATTGGAACTGGTGGAATGGACCAGATTCAATGTTTCTGCATTTCTGCTGATCTGGGGACTGCTTACGGACCGTAAGCACATGCCCATACGGTTCGTAAGGGACCTGCAGACCAGCACTTTCATAAAATGACAGTTTAGCCCCTGAACTTGTAAAACTTGCATTTCGGCTCATTTTTGACACGTTTAAGCCCCGTTAACCTTATTTCAAGGCTCTAAAATGAAGTTAAAGTATAGGGAACTCAAAACATGCTCAAAAGTATCTCGGATGTCGGTTCGTTTGGTCGTACGGTTGCGTTGTTCGGTTAATTACGACGGAAGTCGTAACGAACGAAAAAACGATCCAAATTGCGCGACGAATGGATTTTTATTATGCCAAACACTAAAACATAATATTTTAATGCTTACATAAACTTTTGGATGTCCGGATGTATTCAGAACGTAAGATATGCGCGAAAATGCAAACTTGTGCACTTTTTGACGCTTTTAGTCCCTATTGATCAATAAAGTTTATTTTAGCATACCGAACCCTTCAAAGCCTATTTCTAAGCTATGTAAAGGTTATTTAGGGTATGTTTAACTTATGATCAAGTTCCGGAATGTTCGTTACAGTTCAAATTGACATACTTTCGTAGTTTGTCGAATTTAGTCCCTGTAAGCGAATAGACTTGATTTCGGCATACCAAACCATCCAAAACTTATTTCTAAGTTATGTAAAGGTTATTTAAGCTATGTTAAGCCTATGTCGCTATTCCAGAGTGTTTGTTGCGCTAAACTGATTGCGTTTGCGCGTCAGTTCGCGTATAACTTTCAAGAAAGCGATTTAGAGCTTGAAATCGAACGAGAATTGATATGTGCAAATGATACACATATTTATACAAATCCAAGTAAGAAATACAATATTTCATTGATTTGGTATTTGTTTGATGGCCGTGGAGGCACAGATGTCACAGTCTCCCCTACTTCAGGAAATTTCGTCCCGAAATTTTAACTAGAGGAAATTTGTGAGAACGATTGAGCATCACGATTAGATATGACGTCCAAAGGAACACCATGTCGAGATACAATCTCATCAACATAAATCTTTGCAAGATTATTAGCAGATAGATCTTCGTGAATCGGAACAAAATGAACTGTCTTCGTTAATCGATCGATAACAACTCATATAGCATCGTGACCTTTAGATGTACGCGGTAATTTAGTGATGAGATACATAGCAACGATCTCCCTCTTCCAAACCGGTATCTCTGGTTGTACAAACAAACCAGAAGGTCGTTGATGTTCAGCCTTGACTTTGAGACAAGTTAGGCATTCCAAAACATGAAGTCGAAAAGATAAGACAGCACCGGTTAGGGTTATGAACTTCTAGTAACTTTAATATCATTATGCTTGCAATGTAAGAGGGACACTTATATACAAGTATATGAAGCGTCATTGGTGCGTCCACCGTACCTCCATTACATTGTTCACATTCCGTTATTGTTGTCACTATCGGTTCTTACACATGATAAATCTTACTGTGATTTTTGTGCGCTGAATTTCATAATTATGTACGCGTCCATAATTACGTAATTCCTTGCATAGTCCACACAGTGTATTCTATAATGTGTAGGGGAAAACCCGATAAACAAACCTGTGATGAGTGTGACTAGACCACCATAGAGTCCTCTAGATCAATTAATGATCTTTTAAAACAGATCCCCAAGGAGTCTTTCCAACTATATCATCACATGTCATTCCTAACCAGATTTGAATCAATCTTTTTACTAGACCACCCAAAGGGTCTCTTTTCGAATTAAGGAATGGTACTATAAAATCCAAGGGTCTTAACTACCACGTAGAAGCCCATTAAGGATTTAAGGTAGTACCTTTGGATATCCTACTATGAATCCCTCATATGAAGATATGGAAGGTTCTACGAGGATTTGAATAACTCGGATTACACAAAAACATAAAAGAAACACATAATCACATAATCGTTTAACTTGACCTTTAATTTGTTATCTTTGGACACGGGTATTTAAAGCACACCAGGAATCCAATCCGTGGATTTCATTTGGCGCTTTAAACATCTTCAAAAATCTAACTATGAAGATAGAGAGATATTGATAGGAATTCGGCTCGTCCTTATTGAATTGTACATATTAAGGCGTACAAAGAATCCAATCAAGGTTTCCGATTTGAGCGATAATTATTCACATGGATCTAAAAGATCCTATGTGGATTTCAAAATTCGAATAGCAGGGAATACTTCGAAACCTTGCACTAGACGTGCTTAAGTCGATACATGAGGTAGAATCCTCATGAAGTTGAGGTGCTAGCTATGCCAAGGCGACATATGAAGCAGAATTTGGAGTTTGGGTATAAGATCGAAAAATACTCTTAGTTATCTAACCAAGGATTTAAAGTGATTACTCAAAATGTCACTTATATTCGGTATTTCGTTTCTTGAAACGAGTACTTAGAATTTTTGAGGAAATCATGGGCGATCACATGAATGGGAGAACTTACAAGAGTAGTTTGTAAAGAACATAGTTCTTTTGTGTAGATATTATAGGGGTATGCCATACACACATGTAACTACACTTGTACATCAAAATTATAAATAACGATTTATTTATAAACCAAACAGGTTGTTTCAGAGTTCAACAAAAGCATAAGTTTCAAATAATTTCAAGCAGCAACTTCTTCTAATCAGCCCAATGCTCATCCGTGAGTCAGATTTGCATTGACAAACTTTGGGTATTCGTCCCTGAAATGACTTGTCTCGTCATAGAAGTAGCAAGTTCCAAGAGGAAAACGAGCTTGTGTTGGATTTGCTTGAAGTTGAACAGGGTTCTGAATAGTTTGGTTTAACCTAGCGACTGAATGAAAGTCTCTTGCCAAATGACCTACAAGTCCACACTTGAAGCATATTTGGCATTTGACACTAGCATGGTGATGGAGGTTACATTGATGGCACAAAGGGGTTGTCCCTTCGTATGGTGCTCGAGCAACAGTAGGACCTGCAACAGCTTTGTTTTGGATGACAAAGCGGCACATGTTAACCAAATGTCCCCATCGCCCGCAGTGGGTACATTTGAAACAAGGTGCTTGATTTGGATGATGGCCATTGCATTGATTGCAGAAAGGAGCAGTTCCCAAGTACCGCTTCTTGGCTGGTGGTGTTACCACCTGACCAGGTCCTGCTTGATTTGGTGCAACGGCTGGAGGGTTCTTCGAGGTCTTACGCTTCTTTGACCTTTTCGAAGGCTTAGCTTTTGCTTCCTTTGATGCTTCTCGGGTGGTTTCATCCTAGAGACGGGACATGGCAACAACTAATTCAGCAGTCTTCAAAATTACTTCGCCTACTCGTTGGGCAACTTTAGTAGCCTGTTCGGACATCTGAGCATTGTTGCGATGAAGTGACGTTCTAGAGAAAAGGAAGACATAGGAAGAAATGAATGAAATGATATCGGGTAATCAAAATAGAGTGGCAATGCATAAAAATTGCGATCATTTGTTTGTTACCTAAAGCAAACAAATGAGACGGTGACTAATCAAAGTAAATGGGTCATATTAATGTATCACTGAAGACATGCTCGCCTATAAGTGAACACTCACCCCAAGAGTTCCCAGGTAAGAGTGACTGGTCCGATACTGCGGATTTGTACGAACACTCTAGCCTTAGACAGAAAACTCAGGGTACAGGCATTCACTCTTCCAGTTTGCATGTGTTCACATTATTTAGACCCAAACTTTGATGATATTTTGAAAACTCAAAAGGCATAAAGCCAAAGATGAGTCAAACCGGAAGGGTTCAAAACCGTATAACAGAGGGTTCAAAACCTAGTAATCAATCATCCTAGAACAGATGATTAATTTTCGAAGCGGATTCGAAAGTTATGTTCTTATTGTGGTTGTCACCTAAGGATAGGTGACGATATTGTTTTAAAATCTAAACACAAGAATCTTGTGTTAGGGTCCTAGGAAGGTTATAGACTAGGTTAAAGCATTACTAATAACCTAATTCCCTATAACCATGAGCTCTGATACCAACTTTTCTGTCACACCCCGGCCACGTTAAAACAACAAAACGTGGCGGAAGCATCGGGGAGTGTTGTAACAGAATCATTGTTTCAAAACACACGGAAATTTGAAGTTTCGTTTTATTAAACATTAAACATTTACATCGTCTTGAAATCTAACAAATAAGTTAAACATAGTCTATCATTGTTATCAAGTCACTAAGGCCTTGTCCAGTCCTATGTGAGTGCATCCTATCAATCAACATTACCTGAAACATACGTGAAAACAAAGTCAGCAAAGAAATGCTGGCGAGTATATAGGTTTTATGAGAGTGTCGGATTCATGGCTAGTTTATATGTTGTAGTACCTCGTTAGACCCCAAGAGTCAAAATACATACCTTGTTTTGAAAAGTGTATTACAACATAAATAACCAACTCAAATCAAATTGGTTATAGTTTGTTATAAAATCTCATAGCCATGATTCTTAACCCAAAACATTTAGTTAAATCAATTTGTAAAAATGTCGTAAAAACTCGTTAACAAAACTCGTATGGTTTATATCATTTCAAAAACCTCGTTTGTCTGACATCATCTCAAAATCGTCTACCCAAGTGAACTAAATAACGCCACGGTATGTAATATGTTGAAAACACTTATATATAAGAAGTACCAGTGGCGTATCTACCATGTTTTCACCATATTACACCCGTCTCGTTATCTAAACACTAACCAAAAACCAATCGTTTACCCAAATCGTTTAACTCGTTAAGATCGTTTCAAAATCGTTAACTCGTTTAAAATTGTTTAAATCATCCTCGTTTTAATTTGTGAAACTACTTTTGGTCGCCTCGCTAATAATATCCAAACCTTCATGACTCGCCTATCGCCAATCTCGCATTAACAAACCACCAACGGGTAAGTTAACAATCATCTCGCATTAACTAACCACCAAAGGGTAAGTTAACAATTACAGATTCGGTCGCTACCCACCTAACCCACACATAACCATGGGTGCAGTTTGATAGCGGGATTTGTCAGATCCTATGGTACCATAACCTAATACTGGTCGGTTTGGCCAAAATTAATGGATATTATTCGTTATGTAATTACAACCAACAAGCTTGTTCATATTATCAAAATCGTTATTAGTTTTAATATAAACCATCTTAATCGTTTTTAAAAAAACATCGTTTAAACGTTGAAATCATTTAACACATATGGATCACCCCAAAACAATCGAAAACAGTAAAATAGGGGAACTATGTACTCGCCTGAGAATGCTTAGTGGTGTTTGAACAACAACCAAGCAAAGCTAGAAGGAGCACGGAATCAATCGGCAACCTAATAACTATATAAATAAACCGGACCTAAGTCGGAGGATCGGATAGGATGAGGTCTTGTAAACCAAATGAGTTATTGGAACTCATATGACATGATTTAACAATGCCTACATACTAAATTGAAACCTAACCTAAGTGCTTTCGACCCATCGCGACCCATTAAGGTAGCTTACGCTACTTTAACGCGTCGTGCACGCAAAAGCGCGTTCGAGACGTCTAACTAGTCCTGTGACATGTATTATATGCCCATACATGTTTAATTATGTTACATAATTAGTTATGTGTCAAAAGTTTAGGTTACATATGCTTAATTACCAATTATGTATGAAAAGGGTATTTTGGTAATTTACTAAAGGCATATAACTACCTATCATGCGACTTATTAAACCTAAGTGACCATAAGGTATAACCTCGGAAGGTTATTCGCTACTCTACTATGGTCACAAAACATGTTTGGTCGGATCCTAATGATCGACCAAACGGGTCGTGTTCGAAAGTCTAAGCGGGTGTTTAGTCCGCTTGACTTACGACTCTACACAAGCACTAAACTAAAAAGTGACGAGCTAAACATGTCAAAACATGTTTAGTTAAGTTAGAAAACAAGTTTGGTATCAAAACCAACGGTTTTGATACCTAAAAGTAGCTTGGTTACAAAATACGCGAGTAAACGCATTCTGGCCGAAGCTACGACTCGTCACTGAGCCTAGATAACGCGGTAATCAGTAGGTATACTTACTAGAGACTATAACCACCGTGATTACGCTCACGTTATGAAGTTCAAACGAACTTCGCGTTGACCATAAACTGGTCAAAGCAGAAAGTCAAACACAGTTTGACTTTAACGCTAAAACGAACGATAAACGCGAAAGAATACTTACAGAAGGTCCCCGCAAGGTTTGATTCCAAGTAATCTCAGGTAGGAAGTGCACAAACACAACCACTTAGAGAAAAACTCAGATCAAATGTGGGAATGAATGAAGTGGGGGTTGGGTATTTATAGGAAATCCACATCCGTTAGGATCGTTTCTTGGAAAAGAAGGAATGATCAAGACCATACACTTGGGCACAAGGTTTTGAATACCATGGGGACATCAAATACCAGCCCATAGTGTGCAATTCAAGGGGTAAAAACCATTGGAACAGGTGGAATGGACCAGATTCAATGTTTCTGCATTTCTGCTGATCTGGGGACTGCTTACGGACCGTAAGCACATGCCCATACGGTCCGTAAGGGACCTGTAGACCAGCACTTTCATAAAATGACAGTTTAGCCCCTGAACTTGTAAAACTTGCATTTCGGCTCATTTTTGACACGTTTAAGCCCCGTTAACCTTATTTCATGGCTCTAAAATGAAGTTAAAGTATAGGGAACTCAAAACATGCTCAAAAATATCTCGGATGTCGGTTCGTTTGGTCGTACGGTTGCGTTGTTCGGTTAATTACGACGGAAGTCGTAACGAACGCAAAAACGATCCAAATTGCGCGACGAATGGATTTTTATTATGCCAAACACTAAAACATAATATTTTAATGCTTACATAAATTTTTGTATGTCCGGATGTATTCAGAACGTAAGATATGCGCGAAAATGCAAACTTGTGCACTTTTTGACGCTTTTAGTCCCTATTGATCAATAAAGTTTATTTTAGCATACCGAACCCTTCAAAGCCTATTTCTAAGCTATGTAAAGGTTATTTAGGGTATGTTTAACTTATGATCAAGTTCCGGAATGTTCGTTACAGTTCAAATTGACATACTTTTGTAGTTTGTCGAATTTAGTCCCTGTAAGCGAATAGACTTGATTTCGGCATACCAAACCATCCAAAACTTATTTCTAAGTTATGTAAAGGTTATTTAAGCTATGTTAAGCCTATGTCGCTATTCCAGAGTGTTTGTTGCGCTAAACTAATTGCGTTTGCGCATCAGTTCGCGTATAACTTTCCAGAAAGCGATTTAGAGCTTGAAATCGAACGAGAATTGATATGTGCAAATGATACACATATTTATACAAATCCAAGTAAGAAATACAATATTTCATTGATTTGGTATTTGTTTGATGGCCGTGGAGGCACAGATGTCACACCTAAGAAATTGGATGAGTACTTAAAACTCAAATCAAAGCAATCTGAATTACAAGCCAAGTATGAAGGTCAGGGAGAAAGTGATAATAGCATCTGAAGTCAAATGCAACTTTTACTGAGCAAAGTTAAGAAATTGGAAGATTATGCATGAGACTTAAGTAAAGAGATGTCTAATTTACCACCAAATTCTAACCTACAAAGGAGATGAGACAAGACCTCTTGAAGCTGATCATGAGAGAAAAGTTCTATCTTGCCAAGGTTGAACAATTCAAATACTGGCCACTCATTGCACTTTGTGACCATTGTGATCTGTAACAATTTACGATGTAAAACAATATCAATTATCAATAAAATAATGTGCTTTGGTGTTAATATTTGTTTATTTGTGTTTGACGATTTTACGTTTTGATTCGAGTTCGATTTCAAGCTTTAAATCGCTTTCTTGAAAGTTATACGCAAACTGATGCGTAAACGTAATCAGTTTAACGCGAAAAACACTATGGAACAGTGACATGGGCTTAACATACCTTAAATATCCTTTACATAACTTATAAATAAGTTTTGGATGGTTTGGTATGCCGCAAACAAGTTTATTAGATCGTAAGGACTATTTGTGTCAAACTGCAAAAGTATGCCGATTTGTATAGTAACGAACATTCCAGAACTTGATCATAAGCTAAACATACCCTAAATATCCTTTACATAGCTTAGAAATAGGCTTTGAGGGGTTCGTTATGCGAAAATATGCTTATTTGATCAATAGGGACTAAAAGCGTCAAAAAGTGCATAAGTTTGCATTTAAGCGCATATCTTACGTTCTGAACATATCCGGACATCCAAAAGTTTTTGTAGTCATTAAAATATTTTATTTTAGTGATTGGAATGCAAAAATACTATTCGTCGCGTAAATTGGATCATTTTTGCGTCCATTCGAGTTTTCATCTTAATTAACCGAATAACGCAACCGTACGACCAAACTAAGTGACATCTGAGATGTTTCAAGCATATTTCATGTTCCCTATGCTTTAACTTCATTGTAGAGCCTTGAAAATAGGTTAAGGAGGCTTAAACATGTCAAAAACCAAATTTTATGCATGCAGGGACCATTTCTGACATTCTGAGATTTTGGTCTCTGGCGGGGCGCGACAGGCCTCTCGCAGGGCACCACAGAATGATCTGTGCAGAAAATTGATTTTTAGCAATCAACAGCTAATCCCTGGGTTTTGGACATGGTTTTCTCACACTAGGGGCTGGTTTTTGAGGTCCCATGGTATCCTAAACTATGTGCCACAAGTGTTTGGCTTGGATTAAGCTTTGATTCTTGCAAAAACACTTGTAAAGATCTTGTTAACTCATGACTTCCTATAAATACCCATCAAGTTCATTCTCATTCCTTGCACAAGTTGATCAAATCTGCTCTAAGTTGAAGCTAAGGCTTCATACCTGAGTATTTTAGATTAATTCTTCCTTGCTTGAACCTTTTGTAAGCTTCTTTCATGCTTGTTTATGCTTTTCAAGCATGAAAGTCAAACAGTGTTTGACTTTCTGCTTTGACCACGATTTGGTCAACACAAAGTTTGTTCGAACTTTGCAACGTGAGCGTAATCACGATGGTTATAGTCACTTGTGACTATACCTACTGATTACCACGTCGATTAGTCAAAGTGACGAGTCAAAGTTTCGGTCAAAATACGTGTTTATGCGTATTTTGCGACGAAGCTATTTTTGGGTATCAAAACACTTTGTTTTGATATCAAACCTGTTGTTGGTACATAATGTCTATCGTGTCACACCCCCAAAATCCCACACGCGGAGTACCACCGCTTGGAGGCGTGACATGACCAGGATCAAGCCACCAATCATACAGAACATTGCATAAAGTAAAAGTAAACACATTATAATCCAAACCATTTCCATATGAAAGGTGTTTCCAAAACATAAGTAAGTTAACATCGTTTAGCGGAAGCGTATTGTTGTAAAACCCATAGCAAATAAGTATCAAACATTAAAAGTGTTTAACAAGGTGACCACGATCCAAGCCCCACAACGACCAGCTCCTCCGTGTGCAAGCTCCAGTATGTACCTAAGGTCCTGCAAGGCATGCAGCAGATAATCAACAAACTAGTTGAGCGAGTTCACAGTTTAAAGTTCAATATCGTATAGTGTGAGTAATGGTTTAATCGTTACGTTCCATATGATTAGTTCCATCGCGGCCTCCCAGGCAGGTGTGCGAAGATTAGGTTCGAATAGTTCGCGACCATAGTCTTTACCGACCAGGGTGTGTGCGAAGGCGGTTAATCAATTCGCGACCATAGTCTTTACCGACCAGGGTGTGTGCGAAGGCAGTTGAGTAGTTTGTTCGCGACCATAGTCCTTACCGACCAGGGTGTGTGCGAAGGCAGTTCGTAAGCATCAACAGTTTAATCGCTCGTTATAATATCAAAGTATGCACAAGTAATCATCCAACCCATTCCCACCCTGGGAACCCATGCCTTGGCTCGTGTGAACTCACCTTGGTTTGCTCGGTATGCTAGGTTATGCACTCACAAGTAATTAATCACGTCCTATTGTATGCACGTATAACAAATCAGTTCATGTTCGCAATGATACGCATGCAATTTAATGTTCACATAGCAGTCGGTTTGCATATCGGCACAACACGTATATTTTGCACGAATACAAATGTTAACGTTCATCAAGCATGGCATGCCAAATAAATCAAGCATAAAATTCCATTATTCAAAGCATTTTCAAAAACCCTAATATCTTTCGATCCATCAGTCATCTTTCGACCAACAGTTTTGTCATGTTTCGAAACAAAGCTATCTTTCGAAGGACTAGTATCTTTCGGTTCACAGCAACCTATGTTTCGAGCTATTAATATCTTTCGGTCACAGCAGTGATCTTTCGGCATACAAGTCATCCTTCGATACTCATCAGTTACATTTTATTCAAAGTTTCCAATTTTATCCGTGTTTATCAACTAACACAATTTCAAGTATTCTGTCACCTAAAAATCGATCAAACAGGGATTTTTATAATAAACTTTATGAACCCTAATTTACCCACATGAACAATAACAATAACAATATTCACATGAACAATAACAATAACAGTATTCAATCATATTATGTCCCGGTTCCAATAACAATAATATATATCCGAATTGCATGATAAAACAACCGATCCCCAAACACCTTATCACTAACCATCATCACGACAGAATCGATTAGCATACAAGTCCGATTAACATCCATATCCACTTAACATACATAACCGGTTATCATATCAACAACATATTGTAAGACGATCGATAAATCATGAAATCATATTTATTAAACACTAACCGGAAATGAAAACAAGGGAAATGATCAGCAAGAAGTCTCCGTAGGTTTGTGGTTGCCGTCACAAGTAGAGGTGTTCTAGGGTTTTTTAGAAAAATCCCTACTGATTTCATGCATTCACTAATATAACCGTATCATCGGAATGGGCCAAGCCCATTAAAATGACTGGGCCGAAGGATATGTTTCGAGACCCCTTTGATCCGAAAGATGATCTTTCGGATCGAAGGATATGTTTCGTGATCCTTCGATCCTAGGGCCATGTTTCGTGAACATCCTTCGGAGGTTGGACATCCTTCGAAGGTTGTTTGTGATGTAATGTGTTTCACACTAACTAGTTTACACATTTTACAAGTTTCACCATATAGCAAACAACTATGCACAATCAAACAATCAAACGTATACAATTTCATGGCAGCCAAATGTGCAAATAAATAACTAGTCAATACATGATCGTGTAATACATATGAAATCGAATCTTGGAAATTCGAGTTGTCACATTATCCCCAACTTGAAAGAAATTTCGTCCCGAAATTTGGTACGCACTCACTGAGGAAGCTAGGTAAGTTACATCGTTCACTGGTTTTCCTGGGGTGTCACATCATCCCCCCGTTGATTTGGAATTTCGTCCCGAAATTCAGTAGTAGTAGCTTCAGCCTCAGAAGTGGATGCATTGGTTTCGAATAACTGGGGATACTTTTCTTTCATCTGATCTTCGCGTTCCCAGGTATACTCTGGGCCACGCTGGGAGTTCCAACGAACTCGAACAAGAGGGATTCTCTTGTGTTTGAGGACCTTAACATCCCGGTCCGTGATTTCAACTGGTTCCTCGACGAACTGCAACCGCTCGTCGATAGTGAGTTCCTTAAAAGGAACTATAAGGGTCTCATCTGATAGGCATTTCTTCAGATTCGACACGTGAAATACATTGTGAACTGCACCGAGTTCAGTTGGTAGTTTTAATCTGTAGGCTACTTTACCAATCTTTTCTAAGATTTCGAATGGTCCGACGTACCGCGGATTCAGTTTGCCTCGTTTACCAAATCGAACCACACCCTTCCAGGGTGAAACTTTCAATAAAACCCGGTCCCCGACCTCAAATTCCAATGGTTTTCTACGCTTGTCCGCGTAGGCTTTCTGACGGTCGCGTGCTGCCGCCATGCGTTGTCGTATCTGTGCTATCTTTTCCGTGGCGTCCACAACAATATCTGGACCCGTAATTTGACTATCCCCCACCTCTGCCCAACAGAGAGGTGACCGGCATTTACGTCCGTACAATGCCTCAAATGGAGCGGCTTGAATGCTGGTATGGTAACTGTTATTATACGAGAACTCCACCAAAGGGAGGTGCTTTTCCCAGCCGTTGCCGAAATCGATGACACACGCTCGAAGCATGTCTTCTAGAGTTTGAATAGTTCGCTCAGACTGCCCATCCGTCTGAGGATGATATGCTGTGCTCATGTCTAATCGTGAGCCGAAAGATTTGTGCATCGCTTGCCAAAGTTCTGACGTGAATCGTGCATCGCGATCCGAAATAATAGAGATGGGCACTCCGTGCCTCGAAACAACTTCTTTAAGGTAAACGTCTGCTAGGGTAGAAAACTTATCCGTTTCTTTGGTAGCCAAGAAGTGAGCAGACTTTGTGAGCCGATCAACGACCACCCAGATAGTGTCATTCCCACACTGGGATCTAGGTAGGCCAGTAACAAAATCCATGGAAATTTGCTCCCATTTCCATTGTGGTATTTCTGGTTGCTGAAGTAGGCCTGATGGTTTCTGGTACTCGATTTTAACCCTTGCACAAGTTAAACACTTGCCGACGTAAGTTGCGATAAGAGCTTTCATGTTTGGCCACCAGTAAGTTGTTCTGATATCGTGGTACATCTTACCCGACCCTGGATGTACCGAGTAGCGAGACTTGTGCGCTTCATCCATCACAAGTTCGCGTAAGCCGCCATAAAGTGGGACCCAAATACGCCCCGTTACATAGTAGGCGCCGTCTTCCTTTTGTTCCATTTGTTGCCTTGAACCGCGCAAGGCTTCAGCCTTAACGTTTTCGGGTTTCAGAGCTTCCATCTGAGCAGCTCGTATCTGTGCAGGAAGACTGGACTGAATAGTAAGCTGTAGCGCTCGCACGCGTTTAGGTAGAGTGTCTTTCCGACTAAGGGCATCAGCCACAACATTGGCCTTGCCTGGATGATACTTGATAGCGCATTCATAGTCATTCAGTAATTCAACCCATCTTCGTTGACGCATGTTCAAATCCTTCTGCTTAAGAATATGCTCGAGACTCCTGTGATCGGTGTAAATCGTGCACCTGGTACCGTACAGGTAGTGTCGCCATATCTTAAGCGCGAAAACAACAGCTCCCAGCTCTAAATCGTGCGTCGTGTAGTTGCGTTCATGAACCTTTAGTTGACGAGAGGCGTAAGCAATAACCTTGTCGCGTTGCATTAACACGCATCCCAGTCCCCGAATGGATGCATCACAATAAACCACGAAGTCATCTGTGCCCTCGGGCAGTGAGAGAATAGGCGCGCTGCAAAGCCTATCCTTTAAGTACTGAAAAGCGGTCTCCTGTGTAATACCCCATCTGTAAACGACACCTTTCTGTGTAAGCATAGTGAGTGGTTGCGCGATCTTGGAGAAGTCTTTAATAAATCGCCTGTAGTAACCTGCCAAACCCAAGAATTGGCGTATTTCTGTCGGTGTACGCGGTGCTGGCCAGTTTCTGATCGAATCAACCTTGGATGGATCGACATGAATCCCATCCTTGTTTACCACATGGCCTAAGAAGTGGACTTCACGAAGCCAGAAGTCGCATTTTGAAAACTTTGCGTACAGTTGCTCTTTTCGAAGAAGTTCCAAAATAATACGTAGATGCTGTTCGTGCTCCTCCTGACTCTTGGAGTAAATCAGGATGTCGTCGATGAAAACAATGACGAACTTGTCGAGATAGGGTTTGCACACCCTGTTCATAAGATCCATAAATACTGCAGGTGCGTTCGTAAGCCCGAACGGCATAACCAAGAACTCGTAGGGACCATAGCGAGTTCTGAATGCTGTCTTAGAGACGTCCTCATCCCGGACTCTCAGCTGATGATAACCTGACCGTAGGTCGATCTTGGAATAGTAACACGACCCTTGCAATTGGTCAAATAAGTCGTCTATGCGCGGAAGAGGATAACGGTTCTTCACCGTCACCTTGTTGTGTTCACGGTAGTCGATGCACATTCTAACTTACCGTCTTTCTTCTTCACTAACAACACTGGAGCTCCCCAAGGCGAAGAGCTAGGTCGGATAAATCCCTTATCCAAGATTCCTGGTAGCTGCGTCGATAGTTCTTCCAATTCTGGTGGAGTTAAGCGATACGGTGCTCGAGCTATGGGTGCTGCTCCTGGAGCGAGCTCGATTTGAAATTCGTCCTGATGATGCGGCGGTAGACCAGGTAAATCCTTGCGAGACACCTGAGGAAAGTCGTGTACAACTGAATGGTCTTCCAACTTCTTTTCTTTCGCTGATGAGTCAGTAACGAGAGCCAAAGTTGCGGTGTGGCCCTTCCGCAAACATTTCTGAGCCTTCAAGAAAGAGGTGATGCCAACCACGGCACCACTCTTGTCGCCTTGAGCTTCGAGAGGTTCTTGACCAGAACGAGGAATGCGAACAATCTTTTCTTTGTATAGGATTCCTGCTTGCTGTTGCTGCTGGCGATTCCGGTGTGCAAGCCGTGGGCTCCTGAATTCCTTAGCTTCTGCTGTGCTCAGGCGATCACTATTCTTGTGCTGCTGTTGTGCTTGAGACCGAGCGGTAGCTGAACCCTTGCTGGAATACCCATCCCATTTCCGCTTGTTGTCACTAGGAGTAGCGGGAGTAGCAGAAGTGGTAGCGGTAGTAATAGCGCTGATACAACTAGGTAGCCTGTTCTGTTCCACTGCCTGATCCGTGAGGCGATGAGCAAGACACTGAATGTCTTGGATTTTGTCGAGGTTAGCCGATGTAGCTTGGCTCTGAATCTCTGAGGCTAGACCCTTGAGGTACAATTCGATACGCTTGTTTGGAGGGTCCACCATGGTTGGACACAAGATGGCCAGTCCGTTCTATCGTTTCGTATGAGCTTCAATTTCTGACCCCATCATTTTCAAATGGTAAGGCTCCACTTCCAACTTGTGGATGTCATCACGCGTGTAGTATTCCCTTTTAATGTGTTCTTTGAATTCGTTCCAGGGGGTGGCGTTAGCAGCTGCCAACCCTAGTATCTGTACTTGCGCGTTCCACCTGGTTAGCGCGATTCCTACCAAAGTACCAGTGGCGTACTTGACCCCTGCGAGCCTCAGGGCGTTCACACATGAAGTTCTTGAATGTGCCACTGAATGTGCTTGGGCGACAGTCCATGATGTTCTGGAATGTGTGCGTTCTGACCCGTTGCGCGAGAAAGATAGATCAAGGTTAAGCGCGAAAGTTGGGTCACGAGAGTAGGATCTAACATCCTAGAATAGGTCTGGGATAGCAGGTTATACCTCCTGCTTGTGCGGCTGCAAGTGCCGCAGCAACTTGTTCGTTAATGAGAGCCGTCAACTGGGCTTGAGTCATGTCAACACGTCCAGACATGATCGAACAGTAAAGGTAGCATAAGTAAGAATGGTTCACGAATAGTGCGATGACAGAAGAGTGTAAGCACGTATGTGTTCTCAAGCAATAACAAGTTGTGAGCAAAGTAATGTAAGCATACTACGAGCAAAGTTCTATGCAGTTCTAGCAAGCAGGTAATAAACATAAACCTTATTACCTAGGATGTCGAGTCTTGCACGTGGAGCGAAGCGTCGTTGTGGATCGTTGAGAGCACTGTTCTGGTTATAGTCTGGTTTTAATAAAAACGTTTTCCCATATTAAAACCAAGTTCTCTATAACCAATGGCTCTGATACCAATCTGTCACACCCCCAAAATCCCACACGCGGAGTACCACCGCTTGGAGGCGTGACATGACCAGGATCAAGCCACCAATCATACAGAACATTGCATAAAGTAAAAGTAAACACATTATAATCCAAACCATTTCCATATGAAAGGTGTTTCCAAAACATAAGTAAGTTAACATCGTTTAGCGGAAGCGTATTGTTGTAAAACCCATAGCAAATAAGTATCAAACATTAAAAGTGTTTAACAAGGTGACCACGATCCAAGCCCCACAACGACCAGCTCCTCCGTGTGCAAGCTCCAGTATGTACCTAAGGTCCTGCAAGGCATGCAGCAGATAATCAACAAACTAGTTGAGCGAGTTCACAGTTTAAAGTTCAATATCGTATAGTGTGAGTAATGGTTTAATCGTTACGTTCCATATGATTAGTTCCATCGCGGCCTCCCAGGCAGGTGTGCGAAGATTAGGTTCGAATAGTTCGCGACCATAGTCTTTACCGACCAGGGTGTGTGCGAAGGCGGTTAATCAATTCGCGACCATAGTCTTTACCGACCAGGGTGTGTGCGAAGGCAGTTGAGTAGTTTGTTCGCGACCATAGTCCTTACCGACCAGGGTGTGTGCGAAGGCAGTTCGTAAGCATCAACAGTTTAATCGCTCGTTATAATATCAAAGTATGCACAAGTAATCATCCAACCCATTCCCACCCTGGGAACCCATGCCTTGGCTCGTGTGAACTCACCTTGGTTTGCTCGGTATGCTAGGTTATGCACTCACAAGTAATTAATCACGTCCTATTGTATGCACGTATAACAAATCAGTTCATGTTCGCAATGATACGCATGCAATTTAATGTTCACATAGCAGTCGGTTTGCATATCGGCACAACACGTATATTTTGCACGAATACAAATGTTAACGTTCATCAAGCATGGCATGCCAAATAAATCAAGCATAAAAATTCCATTATTCAAAGCATTTTCAAAAACCCTAATATCTTTCGATCCATCAGTCATCTTTCGACCAACAGTTTTGTCATGTTTCGAAACAAAGCTATCTTTCGAAGGACTAGTATCTTTCGGTTCACAGCAACCTATGTTTCGAGCTATTAATATCTTTCGGTCACAGCAGTGATCTTTCGGCATACAAGTCATCCTTCGATACTCATCAGTTACATTTTATTCAAAGTTTCCAATTTTATCCGTGTTTATCAACTAACACAATTTCAAGTATTCTGTCACCTAAAAATCGATCAAACAGGGATTTTTATAATAAACTTTATGAACCCTAATTTACCCACATGAACAATAACAATAACAATATTCACATGAACAATAACAATAACAGTATTCAATCATATTATGTCCCGGTTCCAATAACAATAATATATATCCGAATTGCATGATAAAACAACCGATCCCCAAACACCTTATCACTAACCATCATCACGACAGAATCGATTAGCATACAAGTCCGATTAACATCCATATCCACTTAACATACATAACCGGTTATCATATCAACAACATATTGTAAGACGATCGATAAATCATGAAATCATATTTATTAAACACTAACCGGAAATGAAAACAAGGGAAATGATCAGCAAGAAGTCTCCGTAGGTTTGTGGTTGCCGTCACAAGTAGAGGTGTTCTAGGGTTTTTTAGAAAAATCCCTACTGATTTCATGCATTCACTAATATAACCGTATCATCGGAATGGGCCAAGCCCATTAAAATGACTGGGCCGAAGGATATGTTTCGAGACCCCTTTGATCCGAAAGATGATCTTTCGGATCGAAGGATATGTTTCGTGATCCTTCGATCCTAGGGCCATGTTTCGTGAACATCCTTCGGAGGTTGGACATCCTTCGAAGGTTGTTTGTGATGTAATGTGTTTCACACTAACTAGTTTACACATTTTACAAGTTTCACCATATAGCAAACAACTATGCACAATCAAACAATCAAACGTATACAATTTCATGGCAGCCAAATGTGCAAATAAATAACTAGTCAATACATGATCGTGTAATACATATGAAATCGAATCTTGGAAATTCGAGTTGTCACATATCGCCTACGTCAACAGTCTAGGTCGTGTCAAATAGCTTGTAATACGGTGTAAAGTGTGAAATGTTGAACTTATTTGTGTTTGTAACCATTTCATACGAAATGGATTTTGATAGGCCATTTCGCACGAAATGGACTTTGCCATTTTGTGCGGAATGGAACGTGTCTTTTCGTACGAAATGGATCCCCTATATATAGGGGTGTTGGGTTTTCCATTTGAAATGGTTTGGTGAAAGTTGCCACGAAGTGCTGTCAGATTTTCTCCGTGTATTAACGTCTAAAATCAATGGGAAACCAGTTTAAAGTGTATTTCTCTGCTTCTACTCACATTCTAACACCGATTCTCAGTTACTAGAGTGTTTCCGCCTCTCTAGTGACTTAGATTTGACTCTAACCGACTCATTTAGGTCGAATATCGATCCTACAATTGGTATCAGAGCTCAGGATGAGTCAAATCGGCTGAATCAGTGCTTTGAATGGTTGAGAACTCTCTTCTTCTACTCATTCTTGGATTTTTTTGAACGATTCCATGGACAAAATGGACTGAGATTTGGATATAACGTGTAAAACACCATTTTAATCAATCCTTCAAAGATTCAGACCTAAATTCAAAATTAAACTGATCAAAAAATGGCAAAAACATCATTTCGTTTGAAAAGTTGTCCAATTCACACGAATTGGATCATTTCGTTTGAAAAACGTTCATTCTGCACGAATTGAAGAACTGTCTATTCATTTCGCATGAAATGGCATTCCATTTCGTTTAAAACTGTCGTTTCGCTTGAAACTTCCTTTTGTTTGAAGTCAGTCCATTTCGTTTGAAAGATCATTCCGTTTGAAAATCCATTTCGTGTAGAAGTCATTTCGTTTGAAAGTGTCAGTTTTCAAAACTTAATATTTTTCCGAAAAATTTTTCGAAGTATAAAATGGATAATCAAGAATTTTATAACATGTTTTCCGGAGGGGGAATGACAGCAGTTCAAACTCCAGCAAGTATTATTCAGAATGTAATCATGGAAAACGAGCTTGGTACAATGCAAAAGCCACCAAAGTTAATGAACATTGACGAATATTCAGGGTGGTCAGAGAGGTTTAAAACCTGGGTACAAGCAAATCATTTTGAGTGTTGGATGAAAATTGAGTCAAGGTATGTACCTCCGACGAATGGAGTGGGTATTGAGAAGGCACTTCATCAGTTAACTCCGATTGAACAGGACAGTTTTAAAGCCGAGAAGAAAATGATGAGTATCTTGCAACAAGCAATCAAAGAAGATATTTTGGTGTTGCTGCCAAATCATAGTGATTCACAGTCTATCTGGAATTCACTAAAAGTCAAGTTTCTTGGAAATGTTTCGATGATAAAGAGCAAGACAGCATTACTGAAAAAGGAATTTGACATTTTTATTGCTACGAAGGGTGAGTCAACAAAAGAGTTGATCAAGAGATATTGTCATTTGGTTGTAGAAATGAAGCGTTTGAGCATTGAAAAAACAGATGAAGAATGGGTTGACAAACTGGCAGATGCTTTACCGTATGATGAGTGGGGCACATATTTGTTGGTTTTGAAAAATAACTTGGAATATGTTGGTTTCAATCTAAGCACATTCATCGAGAAAATTGAATCGCATGAGCTTGAACTAAAAAAGAACAGAAAAATGAAATCTGCTAATGTACAACAAGATGTTCAATTGTACTACAAAGGAAGCTCATCGGCAACATCTACCCCAAGTCCAGAAATTCAGACAGCATTTAGTGCTGAGCCTACATCTGGAGTTTCTCAAAGCACACCAAGCAACAATCATTCACCGTTTACAAGCTTCGAACCAAATCCTAAGGTTCAAGAACATGTGTCTCCTCAAAGTTCATCAAGTTCAAATAATCAGAGTTATGTTTCTATGATACATTGCAATATAGCTGTAAACATCAAGAATGGTCAAGATTTTACAGAAGCAGCTGCAAAGCAACATATCGCACTATTAGCTTCTGTTCTTGAATCATATGAGAGTCTAGTTGCTGGAAGGATTGGTAATCCAGACATGACAAAGGAGGATTAAAATCAAATTGATCCTAAAGAATTAGAGCTTATTGATATCAAATGGGGAATGGCGAGCTTAGTGAGGAGAGCACAAAGATTTATGGAAATAACAGGACGAAACAGTCTCTCAGGACCTGATCAAAAGCTTGGATTTGATAAAGCGAAAGTAACTTGCTTCAAATGCAAAGAAAAAGGGCATTTCAAACGTGAGTGTCCAAACAGGGAAGTAAACAATCATCAGAATCCATTCACAAATGACTACTACCGACAAGCAATCTATCACAAAACTAGTCAACAACCATTCAATCAAAGACCTCAAATTGAAAACAAACCAGAAAAGGCTCTTTTGATTAATCAGGATGATGAGAAGGTTGCTGAAGGGTTTAGTTGGGATAAATATATTCCTGGTGAGGGTCTTGCTATGATGGCGGAAATTATTGAAGAGCCAGAATGTGTTGTTGAAACTGGGGAAGTCGTTGAAGTAATGAGTGAAGAGAATCTGGCAGAGCTTGAAGAGGCAGCTGCAGAAGTTTATTATTATCAATCAGAACAGGAGATATTGCTAATTCTTTTAAATCCATAATGCCTCCTATTTTGGTTAAAATTTACCTAAGCAATTTAGTGATCAAATTAGTTAAGTGAGATAGTGTGCTAAGAAAGTGTATCGGAAATATGTTTGTTAACTTGTTTGTAAAAACAGTTTCAGGATATAGCTCAGGATATCGAGCTATATCTATGATCAAACAATGAGCAGAAAGTAAAAAGGGTGGCACGAGATATACGAGGAAAGCCCTTGATCAATCTAGATCGCCGGCACAAAACCTCGGGAGCTGACAATCGCAGCTGCCTAGTTCTTCTTATTACTTCAAACGTCAGGATACAGTGCAGGATATTGATCAGATCGCTAAGTGTTACAATGCTTTTTGTGAAAGTTGCGAGAGAGTTAAAGTGTTGGAGAGCAGTGAGTGTTGTTGTGTCCTGTTCGATCTGATTTATCCATCTATTTATAGCTAGTAAACGAAAACAAAATCCCCTATAAATATGGGATGCCTTCGAATATTCTTAAGTAGCTGTTGGAGACCAGGTAAAGCGGGTTTAACGTCCTTCTTTGAACAACTTAGAGCGAGTCTTCCGGAGAAAAGGTCCTCATGAACGTTGCAAGCTTGGGCACGAGCTCCTGCACATAATCCGTTAGTGATCCTCAGGATACCATCCAGGATGTTACCAATATCCTGAATGAGCATCCCGGGCATGAGCATATATCATACAACCAAGATATAACTTAAGATATTACCCAGGATATGGGCTCAGAATTTCACCCATAACAATTGTCCCCAAAAAATGTTACCGTTTAGTATCCTGGTACTAACAGTTATATTTTTTACGAATAATGAGGCAATTAAGAGATTAGACCTTGATGTGACCGCTTGTAACCGCTTAGTCTATAATTACTCATTACCTCCCTATAACTTCTCATCCTCATCCTCTTTTAACCATTGCCGAAGAGAAAAAAGGTAAATATTTCCTCTTTCATCTTCATTTTCATCCTCCCACCTGTTCCATATTCCGGCACCATATGACAAGACAAACAAGATCGAGCTCCGGTGACTCTGCTCCCACATTCATCCACCAGAATATTCTCCAAGATCCGGAGAAGGAAATATGCACCTTCGATAGTGCCCACTTGTCGGCTCTCAAATCCTCCGGCATCTTCCCGAAAGGGACAGTGTTCCCGCCGTTTGACCGGGAAATCCGGTCGGACATGGTTTCCGACGAGTGGTTGTGTTTTAATGCCTTCCCCTTTACCTTAGGATTGCAGTTTCCTTTCTCGGACTTTATCACCAAGTTTTTTAACCTTACCAAAATTTATTTTAGTCAAACAATGCTGATGCTTTGGCGGGTCCTATCTGTTCTTGATCAAATCAAGAAGAACCATATCCCCGATCTTTCCGTCCATGACCTCCCTTTAGCATACCGGCTTAGATGTCACGGCTCTTGTCGATTCTTGTTTTATTCCACTTCCAGCGACCCACTGATTCTCCGAGCCACCAGGAACGAAGAGGAATGGAAATCCAAGCTCTTCTTTGTAAAAAGAGATTCAATCCCTGGTGGAGCGGATTATCCGGTGAAATGGTTGAAAAAGGGTAGGACCTAGGGTTTTAGGATGATCCTGTCTTGTATCCTGCTTCATATCTTGTACTGACTTTTTTGTTTTCTTGCACACAGCTGATTTTAGGAAGCTTGCACCCCCCTTAGCCGACTCACAAAAGAGAATTGATGCCATTAGACTCCTCCCAGAAGCTGAAAGAAGTTTCAATCCATTCCCACCATCTCCAAGTCCACTTTCCAGTGCAAACATGTCTGGTAAGGATCCTGTACGATATCCTGCATACATGTTTTTATTTGAAGTATTTAGGAAAGAGTTTTACTCCCTGTATGCAGATTCCAGCAAACTTCAAATCCTCCTTGATCTTGACGAGCTCGACAGTTACCCCACTCCACCTATTGTCAAGAAAGAGGCTCCTGCTACTACCAGCTCCAAACCGCTCCCGGCTCCCATGCCCAACCTGAGGGCTCGTACTTCCACCGCCAAGAAGAGGAAGGGTTCTGAAGTTAGTGCCCCAGGCTCTGAAGGGTTTTCTTACGATGAACTCAGCTTCACCGCTTCCTTGGAACCGATGACATCCTTCCTCAACAAGGTAATACCCTGGCACTATATCCTACACATATATCCTGATAGGATATCCTGGTTAGTGAATATTGACTCATACCTGAATTTTGACTTACATGGCCTCCAGCATCTGCTCCACCTTTACACCGATGCTTGTGGTACAGCCGCATTCCATGAAGCCAGGATCAAATAGCTTGAAACTATCGTTGCTGACCAAGGTGCCATTGCCGAAGCGAAGACGCGATATTACAAGGACAAGCTGAAGAAGGTCACCCAGGATGCTGAAATCATGCTGGCTACCGTCCAAATGGAGCATAAACAGGCCATGGTCTCTTTCCAGGAAGGGATCAAAGCGTCTGCCGTTGTCTCTCTGCTACAAGCTCGTATCAAGATGGCTTATGAGGCCAAGGGGACAGGCCTTGAGTGCCCAGCCTGGCCGGTTGAATCCTGGGTGGCAAAGCGGAAGGAGCTTGGAGGCAAGGCTGTGCCATATCCTGCTGAGGCTGGTGAATCATCTAAGTCAGCAGAGGTGTTGGACAAGGCTGGAGAAGAAAAGGATGCTGGGACGGATGCTGGTCAGGATGCTGCGTAGGATGCTGCGTTGATGCCTAGGCCGGAGCCCACTTTTTTAAATTTGATCGTTGGTCTGTAACCCCAAAACAATTTACTTTTTCTGCATTTTACTTTTCCTGCACCTGAACAATTTACATTTCCTGCATGTTTTTTGAACAATATAACAGTTGGAGGTGGATGGGTCTCGGTTTGAGATGAAACCTTCAACTGTTAGGTAAATATGTTTAAGGACTAATTGTGCTTTTGGTGGATGGATCTCGGTTTGATACGAAACCAAACGCACAAACTTTTGCTACGTTAATAATATAACTTTTCTTTTGGCCTTACCATTGTTGTCATTAGTGCATAAATTTTACTTATGAAAATTGTTTTGTTTGAACATTCTTGGGAATATTATGGGAACATATTCTGAGAATATCCTGATAAGTATCCTAAGAGTATCCTAAGAGATATCCTGGTCAGGATATTGTTATATAGCTTAGAAAACTTAAGTCATTCGAAAAAAAAGGAGAAATCATACCAAAGACTCTTAGAGAGTCAATTCCAATCTTCCATCTTAGGAATGTCCCCAGTGCCAATTTTAACTCATCTTTTGAATCGTATGTCCCCTGTGTTTATCATATGGTCATACTTTAGCTTTCCCGTGGATAAATCCTTAACATTCTGGTGATAAACCCTTAATATCCTGGGGAAAAACCCTTAATATTCTGGGGATAAACCCTGATTTTCATGCACTACAGGCGGGAGTGTATAAACTCCAAGCCTTAGAAAGGTGAAAACCATTAAACCTTAGAGAGTATGAAAATACCCTTTCGTGAGAGAGGGTGATCAATCCTCATATACCTTTAGGATCCAGGATATAGCCAACAATAACGAAATTGTCAGCCACTTTTACATGGACTGGTCCCGCTATCTTGAACTATTGCTGGACAACTTGCGCTCTAGGTGGGGTGTTTAAACCCAATTCGAGAGAAAGGTGAATACCTTTAAACCTTTGAAGGGATAAGAATCCCTTAAACGTGAGAGAGGGGGCCAATCCTCTAATCTTTTGATTCATCTTGGGTATATATCCTGGAATAACATCCTGAAGCATATCCTACAAAACACCTTTAAACTAAGGTGGGTGTTACCTTGACTAACACCCCTCTGATGCTTAAGTCAGTGTTGGGTTCAAAAGAATAAATAAAATCAAACATATAAAAAAAGATAGAATTCATACCATCCTGAGTTAGAAACTAAATTCTAAACTCACTTGAAATAGAGCTTAAGGTGTAGAGCATTCCAAGATCTTGGTAACATATCACCTTCCATATTCTTGAGTCGGTATGCTCCTTTCCCAGATTCTGATTCAACTTCATAAGGTCCTTCCCATTTTGGGGCAAGCTTCCCATCAGCAGGATTAGTAGTATTCTGAAAAGCCTTCCTTAACACCCAATCTCCAACTTGAAACCTTCTAGTCCTTAGATTCTTGTTATATGCTCTGGATATCCTCTGTTGATATGCTGCCATCCTCAGCTTTGCCGCATCTCTTGTCTCATCAACAGTATCCAACTCTTGACACAAGGCCTCAAGATTCGACTCAGGATCCAGGAGGCTCGATCTTGCTGTAGGTATCACCATCTCTGTCGGGATTACTGCTTCTGCCCCAGATACCAAGGAGAATGGAGTTTGGCCAGTTGCATTCTTTATTGTTGTTCTATCAGCCCACAAAACAAAGGGTAGTTCCTGTACCCATCTTCCTTTCTTAGCTCCTAACCTCTTCTTCAAGTTGTTGACAATTATCTTGTTCGAGGATTCAGCTTGTCCCTTTGCTTGAGGATGTACTTCAGTAGACGTGATCATTTTGATTCCCCAACTTTTGCAAAAGTCAGTAGTCCTTTTACTTATGAACTGAGAACCATGGTCACAGATTATCTTGGCTGGTACTCCAAACCTGGTCAGGATATTTCTCTTTATGAAGGATACTACTTCTTGGTCTCTAACTTGGACAAATGCTTCAGCTTCAACCCATTTAGAAAAATAGTCAGTCATTGCTAGCCTAAAGACTTTTCCTCCTGGAGCTTTTGGCAACTTTCCTACTGTTTTGGTCAAAAATTACCGAAGCAATTTAGTGATCAAACTTAGTTTGTGAGGTAGTGTGCTATGTAAACTTGTAAAAATGTGTTAACATTGTTGAAAATGTAAACAGTTTCCGGATATAGTTCTGGGATACAGAACTATATCAATTTGTAAACGAAATGCAAGTAAAGTAAAAATTGACACGAGATGTACGAGGAAAGCCCTTGATCTTTCTAGATCGCCGGCATAAAACCTCGGGAGCTGACAAAAGGGGTAAATACTTCTCTCTCTCAATTCCATCTCCTTCTTTCATTCTGTTTAATATTATGGTGACAATATGGCAAGGCAGACAAGATCCAGTTCCGGCGATTCTGCTCCCACGTTTATCCAGCAGAACATTCTCCAAGATCCGAAGAAGGAAATATGCACCTTTGATAGTGCACATTTGTCAGCCCTTAAAACCTCCGGCATCTTCCCGGAAGGGATGGTGTTCCGGCCATTTGATCGGGAAATCCGATCAGATATGGTTTCTGACGAGTGGTTATGCTTTAATGCTTTTCCTTTTACCTTAGGATTGCAATTTCCTTTTTCTGAGTTTATCACCGAGTTCTTTAATGTTACCAAGATCTGCTTTAGTCAGACAATGCCAATGCTCTGGCAAGTCTTGTCTGTTCTTGACCAGATCAAGAGAAATCATGTTCCTGACCTCTCCGTTCACGACCTCCCCCTAGCATATCGCCTTAGATGCCATGGCTCTTGTCGGTTTTTATTTTATTCCACTTCCAGCGATCCACTAATCCTCCGAGCCACCAGGAACGAAGAGGAATGGAAATCCAAGTTCTTCTTTGTAAAAGGAGATTCAATCCTTGGTGGAGAGGATTATCCGGTGAAATGGTTGAAGAAGGGTAGGACCTAGGGTTTTAGGATGATCCTGTCTTGTATCCGGCTTCATATCTTGTACTGACTTTTTTGTTTTCTTGCACACAGCTGATTTTAGGAAGCTTGCACCCCCCTTAGCCGACTCACAAAAGAGAATTGACGCATCAAGATGGCTTATGAGGCCAAGCTCGCATCAAGATGGCTTATGAGGCCAAGGAGTCAGGGCTTGAGTGCCCAGCTTGGCCGGTTGAATCCTGGGTGGCAAAGCTGAAGGAGCTTGGAGGCAAGGCTGTGCCGTATCCTGCTGAGGTCGGTGAATCTTCTAAATCAGCAGAGGTGGTGGACAAGGCTGGAGAGGAACAGGATGCTGGGATGGATGCTGGTCAGGATGCTGGAGCTGAGAAGACGGAGAAAGCTGGAGAAGATGCCGCTGTGTGAGGGCATTCAAGTGGGCAATGATGGATATTGATGCCTAGGCCGGAGCCCACTTTTTTAAATTTGAATGTTGGCATGTAACCCTAAAACAATTTACTTTTTATGCATTTTACTTTTCCTGCACTTGAACAATATGATGGCCAATGGTGGAGGGATCCTAAGTTTCAGGACGAAGCCCTTCGTCATCAACGTTAGTATGCTTTTCTTTTCGACAATATAACAGTTGGAGGTGGATGGGTCTCGGTTTGAGACAAAACCTTCAACTGTTAAGTAAATATGGTAAGGAACCAAGCGTGCTTTCGGTGGATGGACCTTGGTTTGAGGTGAAACTGAAAGCACAACTTTTGGTATGTTAATAATATGACTTTCTTTTGGCTTTATCTCTGCTGTTATACCTTTATTGTATGAATTTTATTTATGAAAAACAGTTTTTGTTTGAACATTCTTGGGAACACATTGTAGGGGTATCCTGAGAGATATCCTGCTCAGTATACTGACGCATAACTTATTAAACCCAAATTATCCAAATAAAAAGGAGAGATCATACCAGAGATTCCTAAGGATTCAATTCGGATATTCAATTATAGGAATGTCCCTAGTGCACACTTATAAGTTTGAATCCATCCTTTAAGTCATATAATATATGTCCCATGTGTTCAATATATTTGAAGACTTAGGAATGCAAACACAAGTCATACTTTAGCTTCTCTCAGTACGTCCTGAATATCCTGGGACAAACCCTTAATATCCTGGGATAAACCCTTAATATCATTGGGATAAACCCTGATTTTCATACGCTACAGGCGAGAGTGTACAAACTCCAAGACTTAGAAAGGTGAAAACCTTTAAACCTTAGAGAGTATGAAAATACCCTTTCGTGATAGAGGGTGATCAATCCTCATATACCTTTAGGATCCAGGATATAGCCAATAGTAACGAAATTGTCAGCCACTTTTACATGAACTGGTCCCGAGACCTTGAACTATCCCTAGATAACTTGCGCTCCAAGCGGGGTGTTTAAGCCCAATTCGAGATAAAGGTGAATACCTTTAAACCTGTGAAGGGATCAGGATCCCTTAAACGTGAGAAAGGGGGCAATCCTCTAATCTTTTGAGTTATCCCGAGTGTATATCCTGAAGCATATCCTGCAAAACAACCTTAAACTAAGGCGGGTGTTAGCTTGGCTAACACCCCTCCAATGCTTAAGTCAGTATTGGGTTCGAAAGAATAAATAAACTCAAAGATATTGAAAAGAGATAGAATTCATACCATCCTGAGTTAGAAATTAAATTCAAAACTCACTTGAAATAAAGCTTTAGATGTATAGCATTCCTGGATCTTGGTAGCATATCCCCTTCCATATTCTTGAGTCGATAGGCTCCTTTTCCTGCTTCTGATTCGATCTCATAGAGTCCTTCCCACTTTGGAGCTAATTTTCCATCAACAGGATTAGTAGTATTCTGAAAAGCTTCTCTTAACACCCAATCCCCAACTTGAAACCTCCTAGTCCTTATATTGTTGTTGTATGCTCTGGATATCCTCTATTGATATGCTGCCATCCTTAGCTTTGCTGCATCTCTTGTTTCATCCACAGTATCTAATTCTTGGCACATTGCTTCAGGATTCTGCCTAGGATCCTGGAGATTGGATCTTGCCGTAGGTATCACCATTTCTGTTGGGATTAACGCTTCTGCTCCAAATACTAAGGAGAAAGGGGTTTGGCCAGTTGCACTCTTTATCGTTGTTCTATCAGCCCACAAAACAAAGGGAAGTTCTTCTGCCCATCTTCCTTTTTTAGCTCCTAGTCTCTTTTTCAGGTTGTTGACTATTATCTTGTTTGAGGATTCTGCTTGCCCATTTGCTTGAGGATGTACCGGGGTAGATGTGATCATTTTGATTCCCCAACTCTTGCAAAAGTTAGTAGTCCTCTTGCTTATGAACTGAGAACCATTGTCACAGATTATCTCGGCTGGTATTCCAAACCTGGTCAGGATATTTCTTGTGACAACTCGAATTTCCAAGATTCCTATTTCGCATTTATTGCACGTTCATGTATTGTTTGGTTGTTTAATTGCACAAATAATTGGCAATGGAATTGTATACGTTTCGATTCAATGAAGTGTATTGTGTGTTTGTGCATGGTTATGTGTTAATCGTGATAGACTTGTCAAATGCATAAACTTGGTGGTGAAACTGTGAAATTGTTTGAGATGGTGCACTATTGTAAAATATAATAATATAGGGTGTAAAGAGTTATTAGTGAAACCTAAATCATACTTAACCCTAATTCCTTTTCACTAATCATTTCACAAACACAAAACACGTACTTGAAATTCTCTGATTCTCTGGCAATCATCATCACCATCATCATTGGCACAAGACATTCAGCACTTTTGATTCCACATTTTCTCTAGAATCAATACAAGGTAATTGTTTATTGATTGCCTGATTATTATCAATTCTTGATTATGTGTTCATGGAAACGCTAGTTGTTCATACAATATTCTGTGATTTTGATTTGATTCTGGATTATTGTGATTATGATGAATGATTAATTGTATGCCGATAAGATTGTTCACATAATGATTGTTGTAATCATCGATTGATTTCTTATGACTTCTGCAATATGTAAGATTGATTAGGGTCTTTGATCGTATGAATGTTGAAGTGTAACTGTTGTGATGCTGTGAATTGTCTTGGAAAAATCACGTATGTTGTTACTCCGTGGATTAGGTCAGAGTTTTAATGAATATGTTTGTCTGAGTTTTGTAACCCTGATTTAACTGTCTGAGTTTTAAAAGGACATGCTTGATCCGAGTTTTATATATTACTACAGTCAGATGTTTTTAATAAGTGTTGTTGTCCGAAGTTGTTATATGAAAACATAAAGTCCGAGTATCTATTGCATGTTCTGTCCGACTTTTGTATTAGATAAAGTGCCCGATGTTTATATACATATAAGACATGCTTATCCGATGTTTATGAGACATAAAGGGTGTCCGACCTTTGATTATTTAAAGAGGTCCGACTTTTATAGTACATGGCAAGTCCGACTTTTATGAATGCTAGCTAGGTCCGAGTTTGATTGAAGAATAGGTAGTTCGACTTTTTATTAAGTGAGGTCTGAGTTTTAATTGTTTCACTTGGTCCGACTTTCTGGAGGGGTTCAAGGGTCCGACTTTTACAACCCTTATGGTCCGAGTTTCTTATACATAACATGGGATGTCCGAGTTTTATAAGACACATTGGTCCGAGCTTTGAACCCCCAAACCACATGTACTAGTCCGACTTTTAACCCCTTGCCACTTGATCCGACTTTTAAACAGGGGAACCCCCCCCCCCACACTTGTCTGTCCGAGTTTTGAATTGGGCAAGGCCATGTCTGATTTTGTGTGATGTTAAAGTGAAGCTGAATGTATGTTACTACATGATTGAAACTGTTAAGTGCTTAACTGTGAGTTCGGTTCTGTATGTCAGGTATGTGGTATGTAACTGAGTTGTGTTAACCGTGTATATAAGCTCTGTGTGTGTGCGGTAACCCTAATGGTTCTGAATTACTCTGTCGTATGATGTATTATTTGATGAACGTGAATTAACTGTTATGTGCCACATGGCGTTGATTGCTTAAACACTTCGTGATATAAACGACATACAACTGATTTTTATACATGCATATTATAGGACGTGATTGATTATTCGTGAGTACATAGTTAGCATACCGAGCAAACCAAGGTGATTTCACACAGCCAAGGCATGGGGTTCCCAGGGTGGGAATGGGATTGATTTATTTATTTGTACTTCTCTAGATAATGGAACGTAGTGATATGATCCTCGGGTGAGGAAGGTGATTGGTTAAGATACTGCTAGACTAGTGATGCTTATAGAACTGATCTTCGCACACACGCCGGGATTGGCTGCGATAATATGACTGATCTTCGCACACATGCCAGGGTTGGCTGCGATAATATGACTGATCTTCGCACACATGCCAGGGTTGGCTGCGATAATATGACTAATCTTTGCACACATGCCTAGGAAGGCTGCGAACTATACACTAAAACTTTGCACAGGTGCCGGGTGGCCGCGATACAAACATACCTAGTCTAGAATACTTGAGAACTTTCCCTAATCTTCACATACTTGCCTAGGTGGGCTGCGATACGAACTATTACGATACATGACTTAATGAACGAATACAAGGCTTATTACACTATTACAATTACTGAACTATAAACTGTGAACTCGCTCAACTAGTTGTTGATCCTATGTTACATGCCTTGCAGGTCGTTAGATACATGGAGCTTGCACAGGGAGGAGCAGGTCGTTGTGGAGCATGGATCGTGGATGCCATGTTAAAACATTTAAACATTTGAACTATGATATACATTGGGTTTTCGTACTTATGCTTCCGCTACACTTGATACTATAATTATGTTTTGAACACCTATCGTATTGAATGATTGGTTTGCATTTATTTTACTTGATATTAATTACATGTTCAATATGATTGGTGGCTTGATCCTGGTCAGTCACGCTCCCAAGCGGTGATATTCCGCAGGTGGATTTTGGGGGTGTGACAGATTGGTATCAGAGCCATTGGTTATAGAGAACTTGGTTTTAATATGGGAAAACGTTTTTATTAAAACCAGACTATAACCAGAACAGTGCTCTCAACGATCCACAACGACGCTTCGCTCCACGTGCAAGACTCAACATCCTAGGTAATAAGGTTTATGTTTATTGCCTACTTGCTAGAATTACATAGAACTTTGCTCGTGGTATGCTTAGATTACATTGCTCACTATTTGTTATTGCTTGAGAACACCTGTGTGCTTACACTCTTCTGTCATCGCACTATTTGCGAACATCTCTCACTCATGTTCTCCTTGATATCAAGATCATGAGTGGACGCGTTAACCTAACTCAAGCCCAGTTGGCGGCTTCGATCACTGAACAAGTTACCGCAGCACTCGCAGCTGCCCAGGCAGGAGGTGTAACCTGTCATCACCACTTACTCTAGGATCTTTAGATCCTACTCTCGTAAACCAACACTTGTGCTCAAGTATGTTTACTCTTACGCACACGACAGGTCAACACGCTCAGCCACCAGTCTGCACATTCAAGAACTTCATGGACTGTCGACCAAGTACGTTCAGTGGCACGGAAGGAGCAGTGGGACTACTCCATTGGTTTGAGAAGCTCGAGTTAGTATTCGAAATGTGTGAATGCCCTGAGGCTCGCCGGGTGAAGTACATCACTGGCACTCTCGAAGGAATAGCGCTAACTTGGTGGAACGCGCAAGTACAGATCCTAGGGTTGGCAGCTGCTAACGCCACACCTTGGGAAGATTTCAAGGAACCGATCAAACGAGAATACTACACACGCGATGACGTCCACAAGTTGGAAGTGGAGCTTTATCATTTGAAGATGACGGGGTCAGAGATTGAAGCTTATACGAAACGGTCGAACGAACTCGCCATCTTGTGTCCAACCATGGTGGACCTTCCGATCAAGCGTATCGAATTGTACCTCAAGGGTCTAGCCTCAGAGATTCAAAGTTATGTGACATCGGCCAACCTTGCTACTATCCAGGATGTTACTCATCTTGCTCATCGCCTCACGGATCAGGCAGTGGAATAGAACAAGCTGCCTAGACGCATTGGTGCTACTACTACTACTTCTGCTATTCCCAGTGACAACAAAGGTGGGATGGAACCTTCAGCAAGGGTTCAACTTCAGTTCAGTCTCAGGCACGGCAGCGAAAGATTGATGACTATCAGAGCACTGGTCAGCAATCTTCTGGTAGTCAAGGGTTGTAACCTCGTCTTAGTTGGTCAGACATTCTCCATCAACCTCATTCCCTAGTCTTGGGTAGTTTCGACATCGTCATTGGGATGGATTGGTTACCCCAACAGCAAGCGGAGATCCTATGCAAAGAGAAGATTGTTTGTATTCCCCGTTCTGGTCAAGGAACCTCTCAAAGTTCAAGGCGACAAGAGTGGTGCTGTGGTTGGCATCATCTCTTTCTTGAAGGCTCAGAAATGTTTACGAAAGGGTCATACGGCTATCTTGGCACTTGTTACTGACGCATCGACAAAGGAGAAAAGAATAGAGGATATTCCAGTTTTACGCGAATTTCCTCAAGTGTTTCCTGAAGATTTACCAGGTCTACCGCCTCATCGTCAAGTCGAGTTTCAAGTCGAGCTAGCTCCAGGAGCAGCACCAATAGCCCGCGCACCGTATCGTTTAGCTCCAACTGAACTGGAAGAACTGTCAAAGCAACTACAAGGGCTCTTGGATAAGGGCTTCATTCGTCCAAGCTCTTCGCCTTGGGGAGCTCCAGTACTATTCGTGAAAAAGAAGGATGGCACATTCAAGATGTGCATCGACTACCGTGAGCTGAACAAGGTCACAGTGAAGAACCGCTATCCTCTTCCACGTATCGACGACTTATTCGACCAGCTACAAGGGTCGAGCTACTACTCCAAGATATACTTGAGGTCAGGGTATCATCAGCTGAGAGTCCGGGATGAGGACGTCTCTAAAACCGCTTTCAGAACTCGCTACGGTCACTAAGAGTTTCTCGTCATGCCATTTGGGTTAACGAACGCACCTGCCGTATTTATGGACCTTATGAACAGGGTGTGCAAACCCTATCTAGACAAGTTCGTCATCGTTTTCATCGACGACATTCTGATTTACTCCAAGAGTCAAGAGGAGCACGAACAGCACCTACGATTGATTTTGGAACTTCTTCAAAAGGAACAATTGTACGCCAAGTTTTCTAAATGCGACTTCTGGCTTCGTGAAGTCCACTTCTTAGGCCATGTGGTGAACAGGGATGGGATTCATGTCGATCCATCCAAGGTAGATTCGATCAGGAACTGGCCTGCACCGCGTACACCGACAGAAATACGCCAATTCTTGGGTTTGGCGGGTTACTACAGGCGATTCATCAAAGACTTTTCGAAGATAGCACAGCCGCTTACGCTACTGACACAGAAAGGTGTCACCTACCGTTGGGGTAATGCGCAGGAAACCGCTTTCCAGTACCTGAAGGATAGGCTTTGCAGTGCACCTATTCTCTCATTGCCAGAGGGCACAGACGATTTTGTGGTCTTTTGTGACGCATCAATACAGGGGCTTGGTTGTGTATTGATGCAGCATGATAAAGTTATTGCCTACGCTTCGCGACAACTCAAAGTTCATGAACGGAACTACACGACGCACGATTTAGAGCTGGGAGCTGTTGTTATCACGCTCAAGATATGGCGACACTACCTGTACGGTACCAAGTGCACTATTTACACCGATCACAGGAGTCTCGAGCATATCTTCAAGATGAAGGAATTGAATATGCGTCAACGACGATGGGTCGAGTTACTTAATGATTACGAATGCGCCATCAAGCACCATCCAGGCAAAGCCAATGTTGTGGCAGACGCTCTCAGTCGAAAGGATACTTTACCTAGGCGTGTACGAGCTTTGCAGCTCACTATTCAGTCTGATCTTCCTGCACAGATACGAAATGCTCATGTTGAAGCATTGAAACCAGAAAACGTCAGGGCTGAAGCCTTACGCGGATCAAGGCAACGATTAGAACAGAAGGAAGACGGCGCCTACTATGTAACAGGACGTATTTGGGTACCACTATACGGCGGTTTACGAGAACTTGTGATGGATGAAGCTCATAAGTCTCGGTACTCGGTACATCCAGGGTCGGATAAAATGTACCACGACATCAGAACAACCTATTGGTGGCCTAGCATGAAGGCCCACATTGCAACTTACGTCGGCAAATGTTAGACTTGTGCGAGAGTCAAGACAGAGTACCAGAAACCCTCAGGTCTACTGCAACAACCCAGGATACCACAGTGGAAATGGGAAGAAATTTCCATGGATTTTGTTACTGGCCTGCCTAGATCCCAGCGCGGGAATGATACTATTTGGGTGATCGTGGATCGACTCACCAAGTCTGCACACTTCCTGGTTATTAAGGAAATGGATAAGTTCTCCACCCTCGCAGACGTTTATCTTAAAGAAGTTGTTTCGAGGCACGGGGTGCCCACCTCCATTATTTCGGATCGGGATGCACGATTCACCTCAGAACTATGGCAAGCGATGCACAAAGCTTTTGGCTCTCGTTTAGACATGAGTACAGCTTATCACCCTCAGACGGATGGGCAGTCTGAGCGCACGATTCAAACCCTAGAAGACATGCTTCGGGCGTGTGTTATCGATTTCGGCAACAGCTGGGAAAAACATCTCCCGTTAGTGGAGTTTTCGTACAATAACAGTTACCACACCAACATACAAGCCGCTCCATTCGAGGCATTGTACGGACGTAAATGCCGGTCACCTCTCTGTTGGGCAGAGGTGGGGGATAGCCAGATTACAGGTCCAGAAATGGTAGTTGATGCTACTGAACGAATTGCACAAATACGACAACGCATGGCGGCAGCTCGTGATCGCCAGAAAAGCTACGCGGATAAGCGTAGGAAGCCATTGGAATTTCAGGTCGGGGACCGGGTTTTACTCAAAGTTTCACCCTGGAAGGGTGTGGTTCGATTTGGTAAACGAGGCAAGCTCAATCCACGGTATGTTGGACCGTTCGAAATCACTGAAAGAATAGGCAAGGTAGCCTACAGACTAAACCTACCAGCTGAACTCGGTGCAGTTCACAACGTATTTCACGTGTCGAATCTTAAGAAGTGCCTGTCAGATGAGACCCTCATAATTCCATTGAAAGAACTCACTATCGACGAGCAGTTGCACTTCGTCGAGGAACCTGTTGAAATCACGGACCGGGATGTCAAGGTCCTCAAACACAAGAGAATCCCTCTTGTCCGAGTTCGTTGGAACTCCAAACGTGGCCCAGAGTACACCTGGGAACGCGAAGATCAGATGACAGAAAAGTACCCCCAGTTATTCGAAACCAATGCAACTACTACTGAGGCTGAAGCTACTACAGCAGAATTTCGGGACGAAATTCCAAATCAACGGGGGGATGATGTGACACCCCAGGAAAATCAGTAAACGATACAACTTACCTAGCTTCCTCAGTAACCACATGCTAAATTTCGGGACGAAATTTCTTTTAAGTTGGGGATAATGTGACAACTCGAATTTCCAAGATTCCTATTTCGCATTTATTGCACGTTCATGTATTGTTTGGTTGTTTAATTGCACAAATAATTGGCTATGGAATTGTATACGTTTCGATTCAATGAAGTGTATTGTGTGTTTGTGCATGGTTATGTGTTAATCGTGATAGACTTGTCAAATGCATAAACTTGGTGGTGAAACTGTGAAATTGTTTGAGATGGTGCACTATTGTAAAATATAATAATATAGGGTGTAAAGAGTTATTAGTGAAACCTAAATCATACTTAACCCTAATTCCTTTTCACTAATCATTTCACAAACACAAAACACGTACTTGAAATTCTCTGATTCTCTGGCAATCATCATCACCATCATCATTGGCACAAGACATTTAGCACTTTTGATTCCACATTTTCTCTAGAATCAATACATGGTAATTGTTTATTGATTGCCTGATTATTATCAATTCTTGATTATGTGTTCATGGAAACCCTACTTCTTCATACAATATTCTGTGATTTTGATTTGATTCTGGATTATTGTGATTATGATCACTTCTCAGCCATCGGGAATTCCAGACGTGCAAATTATGGGAGAATCAAGAGGATTGCACCTCGGATCGACAGCAATGACTCAGGCATCAGGCTCACACTTTCAGCCGGCAGGATCCTATCCCCAGCATATGGGATCCTTCATGAATTCGGGAGCCTATCCGGGAGCACAGCAGTTTCAAAGATCCTACTTTGTTCCAGGATCATCCCAGGGTCAAGGATCCTCCTTTGTTCCAGGATCATCCCAGGTTCAAGGATCCTCCTTCGTTCCAGGATCATCCCAGATACCAGGATCCTTCCAGATACCAGGATCCTTCTAGATGCCAGGATCCCTAAAAAGTTTGCACACAGGAAGTCTAGATGTCCATCAAGGGGACTTCATTCCAATGCAGACCATTGCTTCCACTGGTCCCTCCGTTATCCCAGAATCCCAGCAATATGGATTCACTAACTTGAACTCAATGGGAGGTAACACTTTAAATAATTATCTTACCACTAACCATGGATTCATGCAGGATACAGGTATCAATCATGCTCTGGCCAGGGAGTTGCAGAAGCTAAAAGATATGATCTCAAGTGTTCCAGGGGTAGTCAAGCCTATCCCAGAAATTGCAGATGGAAGCCATAAGGTATCTCGCTTTGCACCACCAATTTGTGATGCAGAGGTACCCAAAAGGTTCCATATCCCTACTATGAAGCTGTATGATGGTACAACGGATCCTGAGGAGCACATAGCACAATACAGGGAAAGGATGGAGATCAATCCAATCCCGGAAAAGCTAAAGAAAGCATGCCTATGTAAAGGATTTGGATCCACTCTTACTGGATCAGCTCTTAAATGGCTGCTAAGTCTTCCCCCTTACTCTATTACTTCATTTGCTAATTTAGTTAATTTATTCAATAACCAATTCTCTTGTAGTAGAAAATTTGAAAGATTAACTAGTGATTTATACAGGGTAACTCAAAGTCATAATGAATCATTAAGGGATTATATAGCTAAATTCAGTAAAGAATCCTTGGACATTCCCAACTTGGATATGGCTACGGCTGTTGAAGCCTTCAAAATGGGACTGCTTAAGGATTCATTATTCTATGATGATCTTGTTATGACACCATGCAGGAATCTAGATGAAGTAAGAACTCGGGCACTCAGGTTCATCCGGCTAGAGGATCCAGGAGAGACAAGTAGGATCCTCAAAACAGGAGAAGCAAGGATCCTCCTTCAAGAACAATAAATTCAAATCCTACCATAGAAGTGACAACCAGAATGTGCATGCTGTTGACCAAGAAGAGGATGATGAAGATTATCCTCCAATCTCAGAATATTGTTTTTCCGTTGATAATCATGAACTAATCCTTGCAATGCAGAATCTAGGAGAAAAAGCTAGGTGGCCCAGGAAGAATGATAAACCATCCGGGACTAAAGACAAGTCAAAATGGTGTGCATACCATGAGGATTTCGGGCATCTAACTGAAGAATGCATAGCTTTAAGAAAAGAAATTGGATATATGTTAAGCAAGGGGCATCTAAAAGAATTGTTGGGAAGAAAAAAGCAAAGGACTCAGGATCCTGAGAGGATCCCTGAAAAGGCTCCAGCCCCTCCGGCGAATGCACAAGTGATCAACTTTATTTCCGGAGGATCAGATATCTGTGGTACATCCTTCTCGGCGGCCAAAAGGCATGCAAAGGAAGCAAAAATGGATAATGGAGAGAGACCTATTCGAACATCAAGTGTCTCGGAAGGAAAGACGATAACGTTTGATGAGAATGATCGCATTAACATCCTGGATCCTCATCGTGATAATTTAGTTATTACTCTCTTTATCTCTAACCATTTTGTCCGCAGGATCCTTATCGACGGAGGAAGCTCAGTGAACATTATCCAGCTTGATGTTCTGAAGAAAACGGGTATCCCAGAATCAGACATCACACCAAGATCCTCCGTGCTTGTAGGATTCAGTGGAGAAACGAAGAAAACTCTGGGGGACATCAAACTCCCAATCTACGTGGAAGGATTACATAATTATCAAAAATTTTGTGTTATTGACTGTTTATCTTGTTGCAATGTTATCCTTGGCAGGCCCTAGATACATGATATGAAAGCAGTCCCATCCACCTATCATCAATGTGTGAAACTCCCTAGCCCATGGGGGATAATCAAGATCGACAGTGATCAGCAAGAGGCTAAGGATTGTTATACCTCATCCATGAAGCCAACCTCGAAGCCTAGGGAGCAATAGCAATTACAGTATCCTCCGAGGAATGTCTTGGAGGCAAGGGAATAAGATGCGGACGAAATCCTCTTGGATCCTAGTGATCCTGAATCAAAAATCTATATCGGATCAGGGATCCTTGGCAAGATGAAAGAAGACATGATATCCTTCCTCAAAAGAAGAAAGTCTACCTTTGCATGGAAGCACGAAGATATGACAGGTACATCTGAGGATGTCATAACTCATAAACTTGGCATTGACAGGTCTATCAAACCAATCCATCAAAAAAGGAGGAAGTTTGCACCAGAAAGGAATGCCATTATCCAAGAAGAAGTAGAGAGACTACTTCGAGCAGGTATGATCAGAGAGGTAAAATATCCAAAATGGTTAGCCAATGTGGTCGTTGTCCAAAAGAAAAACGGAAAGTGGAGGGTATGTGTCGATTTCACTGATCTAAATAAGGCATGTCCCAAGGATCCTTTCCCATTACCCCACATTGACTCCATGGTGGATGCAACAGCGGGGCATGAACTGTTAACCTTTATGGATGCATCATCTGGATTCCAACAAATTCAGATGGAACCATCTGACCAAGAAGATACAGCCTTTATGACCCCAACCGGTTTATATTGTTATATTGCCATGCCTTTTGGATTAAGAAATGCAGGTGCAACATATCAAAGGCAGGTGAATATGATGTTCAAAGAGCAAATTGGACAAACTATGGAAGTATACATAGATGATATGGGAGTCAAATCAAAGAAAGCTGAGGATCACCTAAGGGATTTGGAAGAAGCATTTGATATCCTTGATAATTATAACATGAAGCTTAATCCTTCAAAATGCCACTTTGGTGTTAAGGCAGGTAAGTTCCTAGGATATATGGTAACTCAGAGGGGCATTGAAGCAAGTCCGGAGCAAATTAAAGCACTAGTGAATATCAAGTCCCCTGCCAATGCTAAGGATGTGCAAAGGCTAACAGGCAGGATAGCAGCTCTAAACAGGTTCATATCAAAATCCTCAGAAAAATGTAAAGAATTTTACGATATCCTAAGGAAGAACAAGAAGTTTGAATGGACTGAGAAACATGAGAATGCTTTACAAGCCCTCAAAGAATATATGTCCTCAGCACCAGCATTATCAAAACCCGAAAAAGGAGATGTGTTATCCTTATACCTGGCGGTATCCTCAACCGCTGTAAGTGCCGTCCTTGTTAAGGATCATGAAGGTACACAATATCCTATCTACTATGTAAGTAAGAGTTTACTTGATGCCGAATCCAGGTACCCACACCTCGAAAAACTTATTCTTGCATTAATCATGGCATCAACTAAGTTAAGGCATTATTTTGAAACCCATACTATCGTTGTTAGAACTAACTTTCCAATTAAGAATGTCCTCAGGAAACCAGAGATGTCAGGAAGAATGGCTAAGTGGGCAGTAAAGCTTAGTGCCCATGATATAAGATATGAGCCAAGAACAGCCATTAAATCCCAAGCACTAGCTGACTTTGTGGCTGATTTCAGTAGTGATCTACAAAAAGAAGTAGAATTGGAAGTCCAGCAGCTGGATGAGACCAAGGATCCTTGGATACTACACACTGATGGATCCTCAAATGTCAAGGGCACAGGGCTCGGGATACTACTAAAATCGCCACAGGGGGACAAAATACCCCACTCCATAGCCTGTGAGTTCCAAGCAACTAACAATGAGGCTGAATATGAAGCCTTAATTGCTGGCTTGCAAATTGCTAAGGATATGGGGGTAAAATATCTTAAAGTATATGTAGACTCATTATTGATCACCAATCACTTTAATGGATCCTATGCTGTTAAAGGTGAAAAACTAACCAAATATTTAGAGATAGTCAAGGAATTGGCACTCTCTTTTGTCTCTTTCAGCTTAACACAGGTACCAAGGGAGGATAACACGGAAGCTGATGCATTGGCCAACCTAGGATCATCTTTAAAGATTCCAAAAGATATAAGTATCCCTATCATCCATATCCTGGCCCCTGCCATTGAAAATCAGGTGGCCATCGAAATAGAAGAGGATACTGCAGTGATCCCTAGTGAAGAAGCTCAATCTTATTCAGGATCATGGATCTCACCAATTATGAGATACTTGCAATACGGGGAGATTCCGATAGGAGAAAATCCTAGAGCTTTCAGGATTAAGGTATCTCAATTCACAATCTTAAATAATGTGCTATATAAACGATCTCTTGCAGGACCATATTTAAGATGTATCGAGGATCCTGAAATCGAAGAAGTGTTGAGAGACTTCCATGAAGGAGATTGTGGAAACCACACTGGGGGCAGAGCATTATTCTCAAGGATCCTTAGAACAGGATACTACTGGCCAACTATGAAAAGGGATGCTGTAGAATATGCTAAGAAGTGTGATCCTTGTCAAAGACACAGCAATATCCTCCATCAGCCAGCCGAATTGCTACACCCTATACCATCCTCTTGGCCATTCATGAGATGGGGGATGGATATAGTTGGCAAGCTCCCTAAAGCACCTGGTGGAAAAGTATTTATGCTTGCCATGACTGACTACTTCTCTAAGTGGATAGAAGCTGAAGCCTTTGCTCAAGTCAGAGAAAAAGAAGTTATATCCTTTATCAAAAGAAACATTATAACTAGATTTGGCATTCCCTCTGAAATTGTATGTGATAATGGTTCCCAATTCATTGGAAGCAGAACCACTAACTTTTGTGACAGTTGGGGAATTAAGATGATAACATCAACACCAGTTCATCCACAAGCCAATGGCCAAGCAGAATCATCCAACAAGATCATCATCAACAATCTGAAGAAGAAGCTAGGATCCAAGAAGGGAAAATGGGCAGAGGAGTTACCTTACGTGCTATGGGCTGATAGGACAACTCCCAAGAATGCCACTGGTCAAACACCTTTTTCTTTAGTATTTGGGGCAGAAGCAGTGATCCCAACAGAGATGGTGATCCCAACTGCTAGAACAAGTGCTCGTGATCCTGAAGAGAATGCTACAATCCTGGCTCAGGATTTGGATACTATTGAGGAAATCAGGGATCTGGCTAGGATAAGGATGGCAAGCTACCAACAAAGAATGGCTGGTGCTTACAACAAAAATGTTAGGATAAGGAAGTTTCAAGTCGGAGATATGGTGTTGAGAAAAGCATTCCAAAACACTATTAATCCTGCTGACGGGAAGTTAGCACCAAAGTGGGAAGGCCCTTACTTGATTGAAGCTGAAGCAGGAAAGGGGGCATACAGATTGCTAACCATGGAAGGAAACTTGTTACCAAGAGCCTGGAATGCTGTTCACTTAAAGAGATACTTTATGTGAACACGATCCTTCAAGCATGTCATCCTTACATTGAAGTATCCTCGAAGGATCCCGGTGATGTCAGTGATCCTTACTCTGGTAATGTCCTTATCTTAAAACTATTACACTTCCTTACTTTTTACCTAAGGATAAGGATCATGTATCCTTCATCCTCTTCTCACGAACCATTTGAGTTATGATAGTTCAGGTATCTACAGCATATCGTCAAAGATCTTCAAAAGCAACGCAGATCCTTGGGTTCAACCCCAGTTATCCTTGGGATTATCCCCAGTTTCCGCCAGCAGCGCACGATGATCCTGATATAGTTCACGTCTTTGGGACCAGTACTCACTTCCGGGGCTGACAACCTCATCGTACTGGCTATACCTAGGATCCTACGTATAATGGTAGACGTACCATACATCCGTTCATAAGGTTTCTAACGTTTTCACGTTAGCTAAGGTTTTGACATTTTCATGTCACTAAGTTTGGATAGTCGCCAGTAAGGTCCATACTCCAGTTTACAAACGATCCTTTGAGCTTGTCCCTAGTTATCCTTTGGGCTTGTCCCCAGTTATCCTTTGGGCTTGTCCCCAGTGATCCTTTGGGATCATCCCCAGTTATCCTTTGGGCATGTCCCCAGCTACTAATTTATCTTTTACATTGGCTTAGTCCCAAGTTATGTTCCATTTTTCAGGTTCTCGAAGTAAAATAAGGATCCTTAATCCTTATTATCCGTTAAAATTTCACTTATGGTTATCTTGATTAAAGGTTAGGATCCTAACTTGGATCGTCAGGTATGATCCTTGACTATTTTGATTATACTAAACAACCCTTACACTTTGACAACTAAACCTATGATCATTGAAATTGATTGCTTCAAAAATTTTCAGTGTCAGGATATTTGATCTAGGATCATATCCTAAATTTATTAAACATGGTTTGCTCAACTCTTGTTACTCTAACAAATACGTTTCTAAAACAAACTGGAAAATAAGAAGATAAATAGAGGATAACAACACGGGATAAGCCAGAAAGATTAAAGTTATATTATTAACAAAAGGATCTTAAACCCTTTCAAAAAGTTGTCAAAATTGCCAACCCACATTTCTACCAGCAAAACGTGGCCCGTCCACATGGGTTGGCAAAGGGTGTCCATTGTCTATGCGGTCTTAGCAGGTGCAGGAAATTAAAGGCGGCAGGATCACTAAGGCTTCATCCCCCAAACAGAGGATCCCTCCACCATTTGCGATCCTACCTATTGTTCAAAGGATCCAGGATCCTTAACCCTAAAAACTATTGTTCAAAGTTACAAACCATAATTGTTTCAAACATCAACAACCACAAACAAACCACTACCAAACCTAAAAAATTGGGCTCCGGCCTAGTCTCGAAATATCCATCATCGCCCAATCCAGCAGCTCACACCTTCGCTGCTCCATCACCACCAGCTTCTCCACCCTGATCCTTGTCAGCATCACCGCCCTCCAGCATTGGGATCTCCTCAGCTTCGTCCTCATCCTCCAGCTCTGCCAATCTCGCCTTCCAACCCTCCACGTCCCATGAGCTTTTGTCAAAGGCAGGATCCTGAGCCTCCGCAGCCATCTGCAGCTGGATCTTGTACATGGTTATCGCAGCAGAGACCTTAGCATCCTGGGTGATGTCACGCTTCTCGTAGTCAAAGCTGATCAGTGCTTTGACAGCTTTATCCTAGGTAGCCCGGAGCTCCTTCTCAAGATCAGCTATCTTGAGATCCTTCAGCACACCCATCTGTTGAAGGTCGGCAATTTGGCGGTCTTGATCTTCAACGTGATTAACATAAGTCTCCATTTCGGTAAATTTCTGCAAGAAAAACAGGATATGACGTCAGACACAGGTGATCCTCAAAACCATCAGGATAACCAACAGGGGCAGTGATCCTAACCTCGTTGAAATAATCAAGAAACTGCTGGCGGATCAGGGGAAATCCTTGAAGATCCTCAGAAGCCTTTCTCTTCTTTCCCTTACCCCTAATAGGAGCTTTAGGGGCTGAAGCAGAGGGACTAGCAGCAGGGGTCTTCTTCCTTGAAGGCTTGACATTGGCGAGTTCATCAATACCAAACTTGGAGGCAGACTTGACAGATTTCCCAGCGCCTACATAATCAAAACAAGATAAGTGCTTTAACTAATTTAAAAATCCTACATAGAACTTCTTTTTAATAAATATACTTACTTGACATTGTGGCAGATGCGGAAGATACTTCCTGGGAATCCTGAATGGCAATTTGAAAACTTCTGACTTCAGGATCAAGCTTCTTGAAAGCTAGAACCCTCTCTCTTGCAGCAGGGGTTAACTTGAGATGAGCAATGGAGATAGCTGCACAATAAACAAAAAACAAAGAAAGATATTAGTGATCCTCATCATAAGAGACAAGTCTGACGGTGATCCTTCCAGGATCCTCTATCCTACCATGAGTAGCCCACTCCTTGGACAGATCCTTCCCGTTAGGGATGGTATCCCTCCTAACAAAGAAGAATCGTCGCTTCCAGTTGGTATCATTCTTGGTGACCTTAAGAATAGGGTGATCCTCCCCAGCCTTCCGTTTCAACAAGTATCGACAGGAACCAAACGTGGTAAGATCATATAGCTCAGCCAGCTCCATCATCCCTAAGTCAATCCCTTCTTGCTCGATGATCCTCTCAAGGGTATACAGAACCCTCCATATCATCGGCATGGCTTGGATATAAGACATGTCGGTCAGGGAAAAGAAGGATTGGGTGAAGGCTGGAAAAGGATACGAATATCCTATAGTAAACGGAGTTGCAGGAAAGGCCACCCAGGTGTCGGAAACAGAATCGCTTAAAGCGGTGGAAGTGAATGACTTGAAGATAGCATCCACCGGAAACCAGTGACGGATCCTATCAACATGAGCATCAGTGAAGCAGCACCTCTCGGTAGGAGAGTCTTTGACGATCCCTTGGCTTTTCAGGGGACTGCTCTTCTTGTGATCCTTGTGAGGAGAATTTCGGAGCAACATACTTACAGCAGAATGAAAACAGAGGAGCAGAAAAACAGAGCAAGAGAAGGAAGAAAGAAAAGAAGAGAATACCTGATCGATCTTCGGTTGAGATTATAAAGGGAGTATATCTTGAATTTAAATGCAGATTGATCCTTACCCTATCTCCTATTTATAATCATGATTTGCAGGGATGTCACCTCAGTGACGTAAGGATTGCAACGGCTAGTTCGAGATTAACGGCTAGTTATCCGAGTTGTTCGTTGCAGATAAGATCAAAGCAAAATATAACTCATTTATTTACAAAATCACTCCTTATATTTTGGGGGCAATTGTTAGGGCTGGATTTTTACAATACATGATCCTCACGTGTGATCCTAACCAGTGATCCTTGTTTCTTTGGCAGATAGTGATCCTCAGCAGAGTTCCAGGATCAGGATCACGGACCATCATAGGATCCTCATGCTAACAGTTGCTTTCGTTGAATTTAATGTTGTTTTGCAGGACATCTAGCAGGATCCGCTCTTAAGCATCACAATCAAAGGACGCGTCTTTACAACTATAGCATGTGCTTAATCGGAGATGGACGTTGTGAAGGATATGGAAACTTGGCATGATTTAAGGGCGATAATTTAGGCTAGATTTGCTTTTATTTCTAAAGGGGTAATGAGCTGATTATTAGTCTTTTTACCTAAAATAGGTCACCTACACTTGTATATATAACACTCTTCCCCACTCGGAAGAACACACAACACAATTCTCACACGCTTAGACACTCGAAACTATTGTGATCCTTGTACTCAGCTCATTATCATCCAAAGTTGTAACCATTTTTCTTATATTGAAGTTTGGTGATCGGTAGTTGCCATCACCCGAGGTTTTTTATGCCGGAGATCATACATTGATCAAGGGCTTTTTCCTCGTATAAATCATTGTGTCTTTGCATATTTCATACTGAAGTGATCCTTTACTTTTTCAATAAACCAAGCATCATACCCCGTTTACATAAAGTTTGGTTGCATTATCCTTGTGTGATTTTTGACCAAAACAACGAGTATGAGAGCTCGAAAGTGTGTGTATTCCTATGATCCGGCACTCCTATTTATAGTTACAAGAAATAACAAACTATGCTAAAAATCCGGGATATTCCCCTATTATTCCGGGATCTTGTGAATATTCCTTTTTGATCGTTGTAAACCCCTTCTCCAAGCTTCCAATGTCTTTCTTGTAACCACCTTGACATATTCTTCAGGGAGACCAAGTTTGTACCTTGCAGCCAAAGCAAATTGTTAACAGCACGCAGGATACCCTCGCAGGATGTTACCAATATCCTAGTCTAGTATCCTGGCAGCGAAAATAGACATATAAAGTCAGGATATAATTTCGGGATATAGGTTAGAAAATTCCACCCACAACACCTACTATGTCCATCCCCCACTTCATGAATGGCCACGGGGAAGCTATAGGATATAATGGTTCAGCTGGTTGATGCAATATGTTACTATGCCTTTGACATGCATCACATCTTCGAGCCTATTCTGCAACATCTTTCTGCATTGTCGGCCAATAGTATCCTGTCAATATTTTGTAAAATAACGACTTGCCCCCAGTGTGGTTACCACAATCCCCTTCATGTATATCCTGAAGTACTTCTTTGGCTTCAGGATCTCTTCCAAGCATCTCAAATATGGTCCTGCAAGAGATTTCTTGTACAAAACATTATTTATAATAATGAATCGTGATACCTTCATTCTAAAGGCCTTAGGATTTTCATTGTTCGGGATGTAACCTTCCTTGAGATATCTTATGATTGGAGCCGTTCAGGATTTAGGATCCTCTTCAGGATATTCAGCTCCAGGGTCCTGAATACTTACTACTTCCTTGTCCTGAGGATTCGTCACAGGATACAAGATATGTAATATTGGTATTTGGGTCCCTTCTGGTATCCTGACCGATGATCCCAGATTTGCCAAGGCATCTGCTTCAGCATTATCTTCTCTTGGTACCTGTTCAAGTGTAAAAACATCAAAATATCCTGCTAATTTTTTGAGAATATTGAGATATTCAATTAACTTCTCACCTTTAACTGCATAGGAGCCATTAAAATGATTAGTAATTAACAAGGAATCAACATATACTTGCAAACTTTTAATATTCATGTTTTTAGCCAATTCTAATCCTGCAATCAAAGCCTCATATTCTGCTTCGTTATTAGTGGCAGGAAAAAATTCACATCTAATATCCTGGGGTATTATGTCCCCCTTGTGGGGCGATTTTAGTAGTATACCCAATCCTACTCCTCTAATATTAGATGCACCATCTGTATATAATGTCTAGGATTCTGAGGTTTCTCCTAGTTGTTGAACTTCTAGTTCTACTTCATTTTGAATATCACTACTGAAATCAGCCACAAAGTCAGCTAAAGCCTGAGACTTTATGGCATTTCTAGGTTCATATACTAGATCATAGGCACTTAACTTTACCGACCACTTAGCCATTCTTCCTGACATCTAAGGTTTTCTAAGCACGTTTTTAATAGGATAGTTGGTTTTAACACGAATCCTATGTGTTTCAAAGTAATGTCTAAGTTTTGTTGATGCCATAACTAAGGCTAATATTAATTTTTCTAAATGAGAATATCTAGTTTCAGCATCTAATAAACTTTTGCTAACATAATAGACAGGATACTGCTAACCTTCATGATCCTTTACCAGGACAGCACTTACTGCATTCCCTGATACTGCAAGATATAGGGATCATGGTTCACCATCCTCAGGCTTCATTAGTAGAGGTGCGGTTGAGAGATATTGCTTCAAATCCTGCAAGGCTGCTTCATGCTTCTCCCCCCATTCAAACTTCTTATTTTTCTTCAGGATATCATAAAACTCCTTTCATTTTTCCGAGGATCTTGAGATAAATCTGTTTAATGTTGCTACTCGTCCTGTCAGTCTTTGAACATCCTTCATGTTAGAAGGTGATTTGATATCCAGGATGGCCCTGATCTATTCCGGGCTTGCTTCTATCCCTCTTTTAGTCACCATATATCCTAGAAACTTTCCTGCCCCCACTCCAAAATGGCAATTAGCAGGATTCAGCATCATGTTATACTGATCCAGGATATCAATTGCTACTTTAATATCCTGGAGGTGATCCTCAGCCTTCTTAGATTTTACTACCATGTCATCGATGTACACTTCCATAGTGTCCCCCAGTTTGTCTTTGAACATCATGTTTACCAATCTTTGATATGTTGCACCTGCATTTTTTAAACCGAAAGGCATAGCAGTGTAACAATAAATACCTGTTGGTGTCATGAAGGCAGTATCCTCCTGGTCTGAAGGTTCCATCTGGATCTGCTGAAATCCTGAGGATGCATCCATGAAGGTTAACATTTCATGGCCGGCAGTAGCATCCACCATTGAGTCAATATGTGGAAGAGGGAATGGGTCTTTTGGACAAGCTTTGTTTAGGTCTGTGTAGTCTACACAAACTCTCCATTCCCATTTTTCTTCTGTACCACAACTACATTTGCTAGCCACCCCAGAAACTTAACCTCTCTGATCATTTTGGACTTCAACAATCTGTCTACTTCTTCCTGAATGATTATATTTCGTTCTGGAGCGAATTTCCTTCTTTTCTGTTAGACAGGCTTGAATGACCTATCAATACCAAGCTTGTGTGTTATAATATCCTTGGAAATACCTGTCATATCCTCATGCTTCCACACGAATGTTGACAACCTGCATTTCAAAAAATTAGTTAATTGGTCCCCAATATCCTGAGGGATATTGGTTCTCACGAGCTCCGAGATATCTGGGTTATCCTGATCCAGTATAATTTTCTTTACATCCTGCTTGGAAGCCTCCGCAATATCCTGGGCCCGTATCTTTAATTTCTACGCTGCATTTGGCTTAGTTGAGGATTTCATGGAGGATGAGTAACATTCCTTTGCTTTCTGCTGGTCACTATCCACTTTGACAACTCCCCAAGGCGTGGGGATCTTAATGCACTGGTGATAGGTTGATGGTACAGCTTTCATATCATGGATCCATGGCTTGCCCAGTATGATATTGTAGCAGGATAGGGAGTCCATCATACAGAAGCGTTGTATCAAATTGACCCCTTCAACATATACTGGCAATTTTATCTCTCCCACTGTGTTCCTAGCTTCTCCACTGAAGCCAACGAGTACAGTGGATTTCGAAGTGATATCCATTGGAGATAAATTCATATTTTTCAATGTCTCTAATTGGATTATGTTGACGGAGCTGCCATTATCCACCAATATCCTGCGTACAAAATGGTTAGCCACATGTAATGTTATTACTAGAGCATCATGGTGAGGATCCTGGACAGTATCCATGTCATCACTGTCAAAAGTGATCACTTTGTCAGTTGTGAGGGTTGTCATCCTGGTTGGCCTTTCCCCTCTTTCGGCTTTAGCCTCCTTTGCATGTCTCTTGGCCGCATAATATGAAGTCCCGCAAATGTCGGATCCTCCTAAAATAAAGTTAATTATCTTGGCATCCGCAGGAGGTGATGCTGCTCGTTCAGGATCCTTCTCAGTATCCCGACCCTTGTTTTTCTTTCTTCCCAGGAGATCTTTTAGATATCCCTTGCTCAAGAGATAACTTGTTTCTTTCCTCAGAGCAATGCAATCCTCAGTAACATGTCCGAAATCCTCATGGAAGGCACACCACTTGGACTTATCCTTCCAATCAGCCTTTTGTTGATTCTTCCGAGGCCACCTGGCTTTGTCTCCTAAACCCTGCATAGTATACATCAGTTCAGGTATATTAAGAGAAAAACAATATTCAGATAACTCAGGATACTCCTCAGGATCCTCATCTTCAACAACATTCACTCTCTTGTTATAATTTCTACCATACGGCTTGGAGCGATATGGTTTATACGAGGATTCTGATTTCCTGTTAGTTGACTCGTAGGTTGTGGATGAGTTCATCATTTCTTGCATCTTTTTATCATCTTCCAGCTGAATATATCTTAAAGCCCTGTTTCGAGCTTCATCTAGGTTCCTGCATGGGTTTATTACAAGATCCTGGTGTTTTGGTCAAAAATTACCGAATCAATTTAGTGATCAAACTTAGTTTGTGAGGTAGTGTGCTATGTAAACTTGTAAAAATGTGTTAACTTTGTTGAAAATGTAAACAGTTTTCGGATATAGTTCCGGGATACAGAACAATATCAATTTGTAAACGAAATGCAAGTAAAGTAAAAATTGACACGAGATGTACGAGGAAAGCCCTTGATCTTTCTAGATCGCCGGCATAAAACCTCGGAGCTGACAATAGTCAGCTGCCTTGTTCTTCTTATTGCTTGAATAACCAGGATACAATGCAGGATAATGCTCAGATCAAATCTAAGTGTTACCATGATTGTGAATTGTGGGTGTTAGTGTGTGTTTGTAGCTAGAAATGAGAGTGTACGAGTATGAGAGCTCGAAAGTGTGTGTATTCCTATGATCCGACACTCCTATTTATAGTTACAAGAAATAACAAACTATGCTAAAATTCCGTGATATTCCCCTATTATTTTAGGATCCTGCGAATATTCCCTTTTTACCGTTGTAAACCCTTTCTCCAAGCTTCCAACATCTTTCTTGTAACCACCTTGACCTATTCTTCAGGGAGACCAAGCCTCATGACCGTTTGTACCTTGCAGCCAAAGCAAATTGTTAACAGCACGCAGGATACCCTCGCAGGATGTTACCAATATCCCGGTCCAGTAACCTGGCATCGAAAATAGACATATAAAGTCAGGATATAATTTCGGGATATAGGTTAGAAAATTCCACAAACAACAATTGTCCCCAAAAATATAGCTGTTCGGATCTTTTGATCTTAACAGATGTATTTTTCCGACATTATCTGAAGTCTTAATGGATAGAGATGTGATGTGACCTGATGCAGCTTTCAAGGCTAGTATTTCTCATGGTTAGCTATCTTCGCCCTATATGTTTTACTTTCTTCTTGTTAATTATCACATTGTACCGGACCATTCAGGTATTCCCTCTTTCTCTATTCTTTCTTTTTCGCATCTTTTCCGTCGTCACTGATCTCATGGCAAAACGCACTCGTTCATGCCGCGGCGACTCCGAGCCAACCTTCATGGCACACAATCTGCTTGGCAAGCCCAAGAAAGAGGTTTGCAATTTTGATAATGCCGACATGGCCGTTCTACGTGCCTCTGGAGCTTCCCTGATGGTATGTCATCCGGCCTTTTGATTGGAATATCCGGTTAGATTTTTCTTCAGCTGAGTGGGTTTGTTTTTTGGCTTAGTCACTCAAGTTCAAGTCAGCATTCATCCTCCAATACGTCGGGTAAGGATGTATGTTCTAAATGCATTTCTGCACATGTTTGGTTAGTTGATGTATTAAGATATATAAATTTGAAATTACTTCCCTTTTATGTAGATTCCAGCAAACTTGTTCCAATTTTCGATCTGGAAGAGCTTGACAGTTTCCTGGAAACCGTTCCAGTAAAGAAAGAGCCTAGCTCCAAGCCTTCCATAGCATCCAAGCCTTCAACTAGTTCTAAACCTGCAGCCATGCCCAAGCCTTCCTCAGCAGCGAAGCTCCGTGCTTCTAGTTCCCGTAAGAGGAAAGAATCTGATTCTCTTGTCATCGCTGAAGTCTTTTCGTACAAGAACCTTGGTTTCATGGAATCTAGCCATTTCATGACTTCTTTCCTTAACCATGCAAATATCCTTATCCTACATCCTGCACCCATATGCTGAATCGATATCCTAGTTAGATTATATTAACAATACCCGAGTTCTGTTTTGTAGGGTCTTGAGCGTCTGACGCATCTCTACACCGAAGCTTGTGAAACAGTGAAGATCTCGGAGGCCAAGTTGAAGAAAGCTAAGATCACTATCGTGGATCAGTCGAAGATCCTCGCAGCCAGGTGACAACATTATGAAGATAAGTTAAAAAAGTTGAATCTGGATGCCGAAGCTGCAGTGAAGAAGGCCACTCAGAATGCTGAGATCGAGTTGGTTGTCGCCGAGGTCCAACATAAGCAAGATATAGCTTTATTCAGGGACGGCCTCAAGGGTTCCGCCGTAGTTTCCCTCCTTCAGGCCAGGCTTAAGATGGCTTATGAAGCCAGGATAGCGGGCTTTAAATGCCCAACCTGGACCGTTGATGTCTGGGAGAAGAACCTGAAGGATATTGGTTGTAGTCCTGTGACGTATCCTGCCAAGCCGGAGATTGGCGAATCTTCCAAGGCGGGTGAGATGGCGGAGAAGCTGGTGATGGTGGAGCTGATGCTACCCCGCAAGCGGGTGGCAAAGTGAGCGATGATGGATGTTTATGCCTACGCCGGAGCCCGCTTTTTTAAGTTCAATGGTTGTTGGTTGTTGAACACTTTTCTTTTTCTTGCATGTTGAACGAGTTACTTTCCTGTAGTTTAGACATTCGTACAATATGATGATCAAGGGTGGAGGAATCCTGAGTTTCAGGACAAAGCCCTTGGTCGTTGATGTGAATATTATAACAGTTGAAGGTGGAAGGATTTTGAGTTTCAAGACGAAGCCTTCAACTGTTATCTTTAATATGCTTTAGACTTTGTTGTACCCTTGGTGGATGGGTTTTGGTCTAAAACAAAACCAAGGGTGCAACCTTTTGAATCGTTAATATAAATCTAACTTTTGACCTTATCTTTGTGTTGTTCTTGCATCTTATTGTTTTTATATTATGTGTTATTTGCAAAAATCCTTTAAAATATTTTTCTTTTATAACTTGAAAAACACTTAGCGAATATAAAAATTTGGTATAACACAAACTCCCGTAGTTAACAAGTTCCGTTTTTTTTAGATAAGGGTCTTTTACTCAGAGCAAATTTAAACAAGAATCCATAGCAGAGAGATTTAGGCAAACACTTTGTAATAGACCTTTGGACCATTGACAATGTCCCCAGTGGGATATAATGTTGGCATAGGTTTCCTTCTTGCTCCAGCATAAATGTCCCCTGTCTGTGCAGGATATTGCATCAATATATGACACACTTGAGTATCTCTTCACTTAGTGATTAAACTCCGTAACTTTTCACCAACAGAAGAACGTGTGTAAACACAATCGTAGTTCGTCATTTCTTTGGAATTTGTTAAAAAGTTTAGTTTCACTGGGATCAGGATCCCTTAAACGTGAGAGAGGGGGCCAATCCTCTAATCTTTCAAAGTATCCCAAGTGTGTATCCCGGAGCTATATCCCGAAGCATATTCTGCAAAACACCTTTAAACTAAAGTGGGTGTTAGCTTGGCTAACACCCCTCCGATGCTTAAGTCAGTATTGGGTATTAAAATAAAAGATAATATCAAACATATAAATGAGTTATAGAGTCCGTACCATTATGAGTTAGAAATTAAATTCTTAACTCACTCGTATAGCATTCCAGGATCTTGGTAGCATATCCCCCTCCATATTCTTGAGTCGGTATGCCCCTTTCCCTGATTCTGATTTTCAATCTCATAAGGTCCTTCCTACTTTGGAGCTAACTTTCCATCAGCAGGATTAGTAGTATTCTGAAAAGCCTTTCTTAATACCCAATCCCCAACTTGAAACCTTCTAGTCCTTATATTCTTGTTATATGCTCTGGATATCCTCTGTTGATATGCTGCCATCCTTAGCATTGCTGCACCTATTGTCTCATCCACAATGTCTAATTCTTTGCACATAGCTTCAGGATTCTGCTTAGGATCTCGGAGATTAGATCTTGCTGTAGGTATCGCCATTTCTGTTGGGATCACCGCTTCTGCTCCAAATACTAAGGAGAATGGAGTTTGGCCAGTCGCACTTTTCACTGTCGTTCTATCAGCCCATAGGACAAAGGGTAATTCTTCTACCCATCTTCCTTTCTTAGCTCCAAGCCTTTTCTTCAAATTGTTGACAATTAGTTTGTTTGAGGGTTCTGCTTGTCCATTTACTTGAGGATGCACTGGTGTTGACGTGATCATCTTATTTCCCCAACTTTTGTAAAAATCAGTAGTTCTTTTGCTGATAAATTGGGATCCATTATCACAAATTATCTCGGCTGGTATCCCGAATCATGTCAGGATATTCCTTTTTATAAAGGATACCACTTCTTGATCTCTAACTTGGATAAAGGCTTCTTCTTCAACCCACTTGGAGAAATAATCCGTCATTGCCAACATGAAAACCTTTCCTCCTGGAGCCTTTGGAAGCTTTCCCACTATATCCATCCCCCATTTCATAAACAGCCAAGAGGATACGATAGGATATAATGGTTCTGCAGGATGTTGCCATGTCTTTGACATGCATCGCATTTCCTAGCATACTCCGCGGCATCCTTTCTCATGGTCGGCCAGTAATATCCTGTTCTCAACACCTTCGAGAATAGAGATCTGCCCCCAGTATGGTTGCCACAGTCTCCTTCGTGTATATCCTGAAGTACCTCCTTGGTTTCAAGATCTTCCAAGCACCTTATGTACGGACCTGCAAGGGATTTCTTATACAAAATATTATTTATAATAGTAAAATGAGATACCTTCATCCTAAAAGCCTTAGGATTTACATCCTTTGGGATATCTCCTTCTTGAAGATACTTCACAATTGGATTCATCCTGGATTCAGGATCCTTCTCAGGATATCCATCACCAGGATCCTGGATACATGCTACTTCTTTATCCTGAGATTTGAAATGTTCCATTGCAGGATACAAGATGTGCACTATTGGTATCTGAGTTCCCTCCGATATCCTGACAGTAGATCCTAAGTTTGCTAGAGCGTCAGCTTCAGCATTCTTTTCTCTTGGTACCTGTTTAAGTGTAAAAATTTCAAAATATCCTGCTAATTTTTTAACAATTTCAAGATATTCAGCTAACTTTTCACCTCTTACTGCATAAGATCCATTGAAATGGTTAGTAATCAACAGGGAATCAACATATACTTGTAAACATCTAATATTCATATTTTTAGCCAATTCTAATCCTGCTATCAGAGCTTCATACCCAGCTTCGTTATTAGTAGCAGAAAATTCACATTTAATAGCCTGTGGTAATATGTCCCCCTGTGGCGATTTTAGTAGCATACCCAATCCTACACCTCTAACATTAGATGCACCATCAGTATATAATGTCCAGGATTCTAAGGTTTCTCCTAGTTGTTGTACTTCTAGGTCTACTTCTTCTAGTAAATCATTACTAAAATCAGCCACAAAGTCCGCTAGAGCCTGAGACTTTATAGCATTTCTAGGTTCGTAAACTAAGACAAAATCACTTAATTTAACAGACCACTTAGCCACCCTACCAGACATCTGAGGTTTTCTAAGCACATTTTTAATAGGATAATTAGATTTAATAGGAATTCTATGTGTTTCAATGTAATGTCTAAGTTTAGTCGATGCCATAACTAAAGCTAATATTAATTTTTCTAAGTGTGAATATCTAGTCTGGGCATCTAGTAAACTTTTACTAACATAATAGATAGGATACTGCTAACCTTCGTGACCCTTTACCAAGTAATGAATTTATCATCCGTAAGCATGGTCATCCTTGTGGCTTATCTCCTATTTCCTCCTTAGCCTTCCTGGTATGCAATCATCTGTCATGTGCCCAAAGTCTTCATGGGAGGCATATCATTTAGATTTATCCTTCCAATCTGTATTCCTTGGATTCTTTTTCGGCCACCTAGCTTTGTCCCCCAATCCCTGCATAGCATACATTAACTCAGGAACATATATAGAAAAACAATACTCTGAGATTTCAGGATATTCTTCATCGTTCTCAACATTCACTCTCTTATTATCGTTCTTAGCATATGGCTTTGAACGATACTGTTTGTAGGAAGTTTCTAACTTCCTATTTGCAATTCATATGTTGAAGATGTGTTCATCCTCTCATGCATTTTCTTATCATCTTCAAGCCTTATGTATCTCAAAGCCCTATTCCGATCATCTAAATTCCTGCAAGGATTAATTACAAGATCCTGATAAAATTGACAATCCTTCCGTAACCGCATTTTGAACGCTTGTACTGTCGTAGCAACATCAAGATTCGGGATATCCAGGGATTCTCTACTATATTTGTTAACATAATCCCTTAGGGATTCTTGTGATCCTTGTGTTATCCTGTAAAGATCACTTGTTAGTTTCTCAAAGCTCCTGCTATAAGAAATTTGACTGATAAACAAATTAACTAAATGAGAAAATGATGTAATAGAATAAGGTGGAACATTTAAAAGCCATTTTAAGGCCGATCATGTTAAAGTTGAACAGAAGCCTTTGCATAAGCATGCTTCCTTAAGTTCTGGTGGGATTGGATTTATTTCCATCCTTTCCCAATACTGGGCAATATGCTCCTCAGGATATGTCGTCCCATCATACAACTTCATGCTGGGAGTCTGGAATCATTTTGGAATTTCAGCATCCCAAATTGGATGAGCAAATCGGGATATCCTGTGACTATCCCAGGATACTTCCGGTATAGGCTGCACTACTCTAGGAACACTTGATATCATATCCTTCAATTTTTGAAGTTCCCTGGTCAATGCTGGTGTTACACCTATATCCTGCAAAGAATCAGAATTATTAGTAGCAGGGATACTGATATTGGCAAACATGTTACCAGCCTGTTGACTTTTGCCATATCCTGGACCATATCCTAGGCCAAATCCTGGATCCCTCACGGTCGATATCCTGGCGGATGATGGTATCTCCAGCATGTTGCTCCGGGACTGACTCGGTATCATGTTGCCTTGATTATCCTCGGTAAATGTTGCAGAACTAAAGTTCAGCATCCTGGGCTGTAGAAGAGTAGTTGTATCCTCCACAAGTTTCCTGGAGTTTGACTTCAAGAGTTATATATCCTTCATGATCGTCTGGTTAGTTTCTTGCTGCCTCTTCATTTGTTCCTGTATACTACCAAACAAAGACATAATTTCGTCATTAGAAGCAAGGATATGCGTTCTCCCTGAATTTCCGGATCTAGAAACATTCTGAGCAGAAGGAATTATTCTCGGTGTGTGGTTTTCATTTCTCCTCTGAAAAGTTTGAACTTGTGAAGGTGGAGGAGGTAATGAACCAGTAACAGCAGAGGTTGAAACAAACATGGAAGAAGAGTTCAAATTCGATTGAGAAGCCATTAGAAATAATTTTGAAAAGAATTTCGAAAATAGAAAAAAAAAGTAATGATTTTAACAAAGTATTGATTAAAAATAGCACCACTTGCCCCACGGTGGGCGCCAAATTGTTTTGGTCAAAAATTACCGAAGCAATTTAGTGATCAAACTTAGTTTGTGAGGTAGTGTGCTATGTAAACTTGTAAAAATGTGTTAACTTTGTTGAAAATGTAAACAGTTTTCGGATATAGTTCCGTGATACAGAACTATATCAATTTGTAAACAAAATGCAAGTAAAGTAAAAATTGACACAAGATGTACGAGGAAAGCCCTTGATCTTTCTAGATCACTGGCATAAAACCTCGAGAGCTGACAATAATCAGCTGCCTTGTTCTTCTTATTGCTTGAATAACCAGGATACAATGCAGTATAATGCTCGGATCGAATCTAAGTGTTACAATGATTGTGAATTGTGGGTGTTAGTGTGTGTTTGCAGCTAGAAATGAGAGTGTACGAGTATGAGAGCTCGAAAGTGTGTGTATTCCTATGATCCGGCACTCCTATTTATAGTTACAAGAAATAACAAACTATGCTAAAATTCGGGATATTCCCCTATTATTACGGGATTCTACGAATATTCCCTTTTGACCGTTGTAAACCCCTTCTCCAAGCTTCCAACGTCTTTCTTGTAACCATAATGAGAAGGCGATTTAGTTAAGCGTTCGTTATTGAAAAAGCATAATGAAGAGATTATTGATAAGTTGATAAAAACATCATTGATCCAGCAATTTAGTCGAGAGTTTGCGGTTTTCACACCTAATCTTGACTAAATCGCCTTCTCATTATTGAAAATTTGAGTGCGGTGATTGTGTAGGCGAGAAATAGCAGGATATGGCACATAAGCTTGGTCTGTTTGTTCCTACCTATAGTCTAGGTCTCTAAGACTTCGAACCGGACTAGGTCGAGTCTAGCCTAATTCCCTATAGTTATGTCTCTGATACCAATCTGTCACACCCCAACCGATGGCGGAATCATCGGGGCATGGCAATGAGCGAACCAGATTGTCCAGAAGTTTCCATAACAACTATTATTACTATTTAGTTTATATAATACATCCCATACCGTACCTCAGATAGCAAACACATTAGTACAGATAAAATCTTCTCAAATATTTTGTTTCGACAACTCATATTTAAATATAAATATTGTTTAACTATGTCTAGAGACTCAAGCTGCAAGATCTACAGACAACTATGCTCTAGACTTTTATTCTAGCTTCGCCTTCCTAGCAGATAAGCATCTTAAACACCTGTCACATACGTTAAAATAAAGTCAATACATAAAATGTAAAGGTGAGCATACAAGTTTGATAATAGCATATAGAGTTCGAAATTGTTTACGCATAACCAACACGTACACAGAGGAAAACGAAGCATGTTAATTAGCGACATGGATCTATCGATACCAATGACTGCGGGTTGACTGCCCGAGGCAGTTCGCAATACATGATTACCACTGTAATCCATGCAAGTAATTGTCCTTAGCAACCCCCGTGTGAATGGGTGCTGAGTCCAAATTATAGCACTATCGTCGTTAAGGCAGGTAGACAGCATTCCACGTGTAAACATAACAACAAGCATTCATTTAGTCACGTAATACATGCGGTAACGGTTAGCGTTTAAAGTAATTGAGTAGTGTGTTCGTTTGTGATTTAGAATAAGTATTGTATCTAACACCCAAAAGTACTAAAAGCAAAAAGGGGTCGAGTATACTCACAGCGATTGATGGATTGAAGGGAGCACTTGAGAGTAGGGTTAGCCTGAATAGTTCGATAGCACAACGATAAGCAACGCGTAAAACGAAAAAACAAGTGTTGGAGGGTCGGACAGCTGGTTGATCGGACGATTGTCCGATCGAACAGCTTGACCATTCGGATTGGCATTCCGTTCGGACAGCCTGTCCGGTCGGTCGGTACGCCGATTGGATGGCAGTTTGAGTGGATTGTTCCTTCCTTTGAGTAAGATGTGTTTATGTTTGATGGTTTGACTTTTGAAGTTTTCGTTGTAGCATTAGAAAACATTGAAGTATCTTTACCTTTCAGGTCGGTCGATCAGACGGTTGTTCGTTCGGCCGGCTAACCGATCGGTTAGGTACTTCAGCAGACAAGTTCTTAGCAGGGTGTCACCTGATCGGACGGCTGTTCGACTGGGTGGCACTCCGAGTGCATTGAACCCGTTGAAAATCGACTAAGTGTTGAAGTATAGTATCTCATGATCCGAAGAGTAATTCAAATCGGACGATAGTCCGATCGAACAGCAGTTCATTCAATACTAGACTTCATGGAATTGTTCAAGTGTGGGGCCAGGTGCTAGCCGATCGGCTGGCGTGGTCGATCGGCTGACTGTCCGATCGGCTGGGCTGTCCGTTCGGGCAGCAGTCCGATCGGTTAGCTTCCTGACCTGGTCGGCCTGTTCGTCTAACACTTGGCTGTTCTGATTTGTTTGTCGTTATATCGAGGTGTTTTGTCAACAGGTTGAACTATAGAACCCTCGTTCTTACTTGTTTCTCCTGCTCGGACAGGAATCACCAAAATCCGGCCGGTGAATTGTTCGGAACAGAGTTTAATATTTAACCCGAAATCGGTGAACCTCGTGGATAGAATCCTGATCTTGAGTCATGCAACCACCAGAATGATTAGCAAATCGGCACAAGCTCCGTTTCTACCGGTTTGAAGGCATTGAGTGTAAAAGAGTTGAAAGAAAGTTGGGAAACCATCTTTTAATCCTTTTCACCGTGTAAATGTTTAGATCTATAAAAGATCCTTGTTTGTTTATGTGGAAATCGGCTAGATCCAAGTTATTCTTGATGGATTGAAGCCAAACATGAAGTTCTTCAAGAACACCATGATGACATCACCCTAGAACACTTGAATCTTGATGATTTCACGGTAAGAAATCAAGATTCGAAAGATAAAAAGGTGTAGGAGTGCGTATAGATCAAGAAAGTACAAGATTTAGGACGAAATCTTAACGGAATCGAGAGAAATCTGAGAAAAAGGAGGAGAGCACGAGCTGGTCGGTCAGAGCTTTCCAAAAGTGGTAAGAATGATAATGACAGGGGTATTTATAGGCTTCCAAAAGAGGAAAGGGCTGGCCGATCGGCCAGGAAACCCGATCGGACAGCCTGTCCGATCGGACAACGGTCCGATCGGCTGGGCTGTTCGATCGGCCGAGAGCCTGATCGTTCAGCTGCCTGATTCGAGTGTTCGGTGTGACGATTTTTTTGATATTTCGATTTCAATTGCGATTGATGAGAATACGATAGAGTTTCCTATTCAAATTACTTTTAATCCCAACCACTATATCTAACATACAATCATCTATATCTCGCGCTACCTCTTCTCCACCAATTATCATGATTCGATTTCGATTGAGTTTCGATTTCGAGTCGAGTTTCGATTGATTACCACACACAACATAAAGTAAACACGCACAAGTAACACATAAGGCACACACACACGTATATTAACACCAAATTTCGCATAATTCGAGTCTCGAGTTCGATGATGATTAGATTAGCTCGAGTATTGATTAATTTACTTTATCGCATTGTTACTTCCTATTATTCACAGTCGTAAAGCGGTTCACGTCGATAAATAAACTTCGACTAATTCGATTAATTACTCCACATAATAAAACTAACGTAACATAAACACAAAATAGATTAACTACGGTCAAAGGAGTCAATCTTGACTTTGACTTTGACTTTCGGTAACACGGGGTGTTACAGACCTGCCCCCAGTATGGTTACCACAATACCCTTCGTGTATATCCTGAAGTACTTGTTTTGGTCAAAAATCAAGCTAAGACAATGTAACCAAACTTTCTGTAGTGAGGTATGATGCTTGAATTGAAGAATAACAATGAGGATCACTCAGAAATGAAATGCACAAGTGACACAAAGATTTATACGAGGAAAAAGCCCTTGATCAATGAATGATCTCCGGCATAAAAAACCTCGGGTGATGGAAACTACCGATCACCATTAAACAATAAACGAGTTACAACTTCGGATGATAGCGAGCTAAGTACAAGGATCACTATAGTGTATTGTGTAAAAATGTGTGAAATTGCTAAGTGTTTTGCCGAGAGCTGGTGAGAGCAGTTGTACGAGTGTGTGTGTAGCCAAAAAATAGCCAAGTGTTTTCTAATTACGTCGCTACCCCTTTTAAACAAAAAAGTAACTACACTAACTAACATTCCGCAAATCATGCAAGTCCTCCATGACTCCATAACGTCCACTTCCAACCAAGCACATGCGGAATAATCGTGGAATATTCTCCAGGAACGTTGCCAAGACCAAGTCCAAGCTGGTACTCCTGCAAAATAATACCATATTCAAAGTAGACAATCATTAGTATAAGGATCCTTTGGATGATCCATGATCCTGATCCTGAATCACTTCTGAGGATCACTAGTTGACATAGAACTGAGGATCACCAAACAGAACAATAATTGAGGATCACATGTCATTTAGAAATCCTCCCTTAACAATTACCCCCCAAAATAGAAGGAGTAGTTATGTAAATAAACGAGTTGTATTTTATCGTTCTTATCTGCAACGAACTAACGGATATATAGCCGTTAAGATCGAACTAGCCATTACCCTTTTGACGTCACTGAAGTGACTAGCCTGCAAGATCATGATTATAAATAAGAGTTAGAGATAGGGATCGATCCACATTTAAACTCAAGAGAAACTCCCTTTGTATTCATATCCGAAGATCAATCAGGTACTCCTCTCTCCTTCTTCCTCTTTTTACTCTGTTTTTCTTTCTTTACCATCATCACGGCAATAATGATGCTCCGATCCTCTCCAGCTAAGGATCACCAGAAGAACAACCCTTTGAAGAGCCAAGGGATCATCAAAGATTCGGCGAATGAGAGGTGCTGCTTTACTGATCCACAAGTTGACAGAATCCGGCACCGCTTTCCGGCGAACACCTTTTTCAAACCATTCGATCCCACTGTTCTGAGCGATTATATTTCAGAGACTTGGGTAGCTTTCCCGGTCACTCCTTTCACCATAGGATACTCGTACCTTTCCCTGAATTCACCCAGTCTTTCTTCTCCCTCACCGGCATCTCCTATATTCAAGCTATGCCAATGAGCTGGAGGGTCTTATATACCCTTGAAATAATCATTGAGCAAGAAGGGATTGATTTAGGAATGTCGGAGTTGGCAGATATGTATGACCTCACGACATTTGGATCCCACCTATATCTATTCAAGTGAAAACCCGGTGAAGAACACCCCATTTTCAAAGCCACCAAGAATGATACAAACTGGAAACGGCGTTTTTTCTTTGTCAGAAGGGATTCTATCCCAAACGGAAAGGATCTACCAAGGAAGTGGACCACCCATGGTAGGATAGAGGATCCTGAGAAGGATCACCAAATAATCTTGTTGTTGTATAAGGATCACTAACACCCCTTTGTTTTTTGTTGTACAGCTGTCTCTGTTTCACACCTTATACCATCACCTGTCACTGAGGAAAGGCTTGCTGCTTTTAGAAGACTCGAACCTGCAACAAGGTCATTCAAAACAGACACCCAGGATTCACAAGAAGTATCCTCAGGTTCGATCACCATGTCAAGTAAGTATCCTGTTTCTTGTATAGTTAAAGACTTAAATAAATAGTTTAAATAGAAATAAGATAAGGATACTTATCTGTCTTGAATGTGTAGGTGCCGGCAAATCTTCCAAGCCTGCCTCCAAGTTCAGCATTGCCGATCTCGACACTGTACGATCCACCAAGAAGAAGGCCACTGCAAGCCCTAGTGTCTCGATCCCCAAGGCACCCACTAAGGGAAGAGGTGGCAAAAAGAGGAAAAACTCTGGGGTTGAGAATCTGCAAGGCCTGTCACTGATCCGCCACCAGTTCCTTGAATACTTCAATGACGTGAGGATCACTGATTCTGCCTAGGTATCCTGCTTATTTGAGGATCACCTGATCTTGAACTGTGCTCTATCCTTTTTGCAGAAATTTGCTAAGATTGAAGACTATGTTGGGAGCGTTGAGGAGCTGGACAAGAAGATTGCTGACCTCCAACAAGTCGCAGTGCTCAAGGATCTCAAAATTGCTGATCTTGAAAAGGCCCTTCAAGACGCCAAGACCCAGACAGCTAAAATCCTGATTGACATTGACTACGAGAAGCATGAGCTCGTGGAAGGTGCAAAAGTCTCCGCTGCCATCACAATGTACAAAACAAAGCTGAAGATGGCCCAGGAAGCTCAAGATCCTGACTTCGACAGAAGCAGCTGGGATGTTGAGGGCTGGAAGGCGAGGCTAGCTGATCTGGAGGATGATGAAGAGGCTGAAGAGGTTTTGGCAATCGAGGCTTGAGACAGTGGAAAGGATCAGGTGAAGGATACTGGAGCTGGAGGGGATGATGATGCAGGGAAGGTGCATGATTGGGCGATGATGGACACTTCTAGACATAGCCGGAGCCCAATTTTTAAATTTGGTAGTGGTTTTTTGTGATGTTTTAAACAATGATGGTCTGTACTTGAACAACAGTTTTAGGTTTAAGGATCAAGGATCCTTTGGACAATAGGTAGGATTACAAATGGTGGAGGGATCCTCTGTTTGGGGGATGAAGCCATTGTGATCCTGCTGCCTTTAATTTCCTGCACTTGCTATAACCGCATAAACAATGGACACCCTTTGCCAACCCATGTGGACGGGCCACGTTTTGCTGGTAGAAACGTGGGTTGGCAATTTTGACAACCTTAAATGGTTTAAACTTTTGTTAATAAATAAAACTTTAACTTTTGACTTATCCCGTGATGTTATCCTTGTTATTATTTTACTTTTCAACCGCTATAATGTTCACTTCGTTCAAACTTATCAAGCCTTGAACATTTTGAAAAATATCCAAAAAGTTTAAGATATGATCAAGGATCACATATCCCATAATCGATAAGTTCTGAAAAATAATATAGTTTAAGAATCACAAGTTCAGTTGTCAAAGTATAAGGATTATTTCAAATAAATGATGAATAAAATCAAAATAGTTAAGGATAATACCTGAGAATCCAAGTTAGGATCCTAACCCTTAATATTATAATCAGGATAACCATAAGACAAACCTTAGGAGAAGGTAAGGATCAAGGATCTTTGGACGTTTAGCTTCAAAAACCTGAAATAGGATACAACTTGGTACTAAGCCAATATAAGATAAAAGTCAGCAACTGGGGACAAGCCCAAAGGATAACTTGGGACAAGCCCAAGGATAACTGGGGTCAAGCCCAAGGATCGTATGTAAACTGGAGTATGGCCCTCACTGGCGACTATCCAAACTTAGTGACATGAAAATGCCAAAACCTTAGCTAACGTGAAAACGTTAGAAACCTTAGGAACGGATGTATGGTACGTCTACCATTATACGTAGGATCCTAGGTATAGCCAGTACAATGGAATTGTCAGCCCCTAAAGCGAGTACTGGTCCCATTGCCATGAACTATATCAGGATCATCGTGCGCTACTGGCGAAACTGGGGCCAAGCCTAAATAACTGGGGTCAAGCCCAAATAATTGGTTGCTTCTGTGGATAACCAACCCTTTTCTAAGGATACCTGAACCTTCAAAACTCAGAATCACGTGAAAGGTGGATAGAGGATGCAGGATCCTTATCCTTATGTGAGAAAGTAAGAGAATGAAATAGTTTGAGATTAGAATGTTACCAAAATAAGGATCATCTGTGCTCTAAGGATCCTTCAAGGATACTTGTCATGTGAGGATCAAGGATCCTTATCACATGAAGTATTTCTTCAAATAGACAGCATTCCAGGCTCTAGGTAGCAAATCACCTTCCATTGTTAGCAATCGATATGCCCCCTTCCTGCCTCAGCTTCAATCAAGTAAGGTCCTTCCCATTTTGGTGCCAACTTTCCATCAGCAGGATTGGTGGTATTCTGAAATGCTTTCCTCATGTAACGCCCCAAAATCCGAATTTAAATTTGATAACTTGATCCCTTGTGCTAAAGCTTAATATGAGGTAACCAAGTTATTTAGTTTAATTAAAATGTAACTTCAATAACAAAGAATGAATTTCTTTGTGACCAAACAAGATAATGAACAAACTATAGGGGTTAAAAAGGGGCAAGTGGAAAGATGTTTTAATTAAAAACATGGGGGAAAAAGGAAAAAACCCAATTCTGGGTCTTGTGGGTCGCGAACAGAAGCAGGAAAGGAGAAACCCTTCTCCTTCAATTGAGTTCAAGAAATTCTGCCAATTGAAGCCCTAATCGTAGTTGTATTCATGCATGTCAATGATTTCTTGGTCATCTAGCCCTAACAAATACATGGTAAGTTGTAATTTTGGATTTGATGATGTTTGTATGAATTGGGTTATGATCAATCCTCGAAATTGTGTGAAATTGAGCATGATTATATGTTAAGGTTATCGTATGGAATGCGAATTATACACGATTTTGATGCTATTTGAGGTTTTTGTGAAAAACCCACTTGTAGAAGTAATGTTATGAAGATGATGATGTTGCATGTGCTAAACCAAATATAGTTTTGATATATATGAAGTTGGATATTGTGGATTATTGTTAATGACCTTGATCTAGGATGAAAGTTAGGTGAGGTTAGGGGAATTTGATGATCTTGATATGAACTAGTAAGAATATGCAAAGAATGCTTGTACATAATGTTTTGTTAGTAGTACACCCGCCAAGTGTTCGATGAAATGCCTAAGAGAGCAAAATTGTGAAATTGTATGAAAGTTGTGGGTAAGTATGTATAGAAGGTGCTTATGGTGATTAAGAGTGAATGTGTACGAATGTGAAATGAATAGTTTATTGATAGTGATAATGTTGGAGTTATGTCGTGTACGTATGTAAGATGATAATTTTGATTAAGTGAATGTTGAACAATGCGGTTGTCGAATGTAGAGTTATGAAAGCATAAGTATGTGTATATTGTGTATGTGACTAGGTGATCATGTAGTTGTATGTGTTATACAACATTATGTATGAAATTAATATGATGTCATTAATATGGTATATTATATCAACACAAATGCGTGTTCGAAATTGGAAGATATATGCTAGAAGGTTGACTTTCTGAAAGTCAACAGAGAATTTATAGCATGGTTAGGCATTTTGACACAAATATAAGAATCGAGAGATCATGGAATATGTGTTAGATCAATTATGTGTTATGTGTGATAACGAATTCGAATTTCAAAGATATTGAACTATGTGGTTGACAAATCATGTCGTATGCGTGTTAGTGAAAGTCAATGTAGATAAGAGTTGGAAAATGTGTGTTAATATGAATGAGCATGGATACTAACATTATTATGGCATGACGGCATGAAAGAATAGGAACCACACTAGCATGGACCAAGCATGGAAGGCTAACGGGTCAAGATGAGGCAAGGAAGCGGGTATGAACACGGATGCACAAGGTAAGTGATTCCGTAATCACTTCTTAGTTGTTTATGTAATGTTATATGCAATTTAATTATATGTGATAATTGAGGTCAAATAGGAATGAATTGTATGATGTCAATGAAGTATTAAACGGATCTTAGTTTTGATCCGAGCAAGGTAGGTGTGATTAAGAAATTGTAGCTAAGTAGTGGAATTGGTTACTTATGTAAGGAATTCCTTTGTTATTAAGGATAGAGCATAGTTGACTAAAATGCCCTTGATAGGTATATCGGGCAAATGACCTTAGAAGTCGTTTGGAAACGAGCTATTCGATTAGAGTAATGTCTTGGACAAGTATGAAAGCGAAGTATAGGGTTTTGTATGTCATAGTCCACTTAATGCGCAAATACCCATAACGGGTCAAAAATAAGCTTTTGAGCAAAAATGGGTTAAGAGGATGCAAGACGTCCGAGAATTTAATCTTTTATGATAGGTGCCAATGAAATTATTAAAGTTCATATGAGATTGAGGTCAAATAAACAGATTATGTTGATAAATGCACGAACGGGTCAAATAGTTAGAAAATGATAATATGTCGAATGCACGTAAGTTAAGAAATTCCTTAATCCGGAGGTAGGATTTTAAGTTAATATGATAGAATGTGAATTTACAAGCATGTAGGAAGAAACGGGAGGTTAAACGGGTAAACGGTTCAAAAGTTATGCGCATTTTAGTGCGTACGGACGACGAAACGGAACTGCAGAAAACTGCAAATTCTAGAGGGCGTCGCCGACGGGTATGGGGGCGTCGCCGACGGGCTCCAGAAAGTGAATTTTTGGCTAACGGGTTATTTGACTGTCTACGGGGATTTTTGGCTACGGGTAATTGCAAGGGCCGTCGCCGACGACCCTAGGGCCGTCGCCGACGCCCTCCCCAAGTTCAAAAACCTAAAAATTTGTTATTTAAGTTGATTTATGTATCATAGGCTTCGGTTTGTTATCCGTGGACTACGGTGAACTTTCCAAGCATGATTTTGATGGTTCCTTAGATGTCTATGGGCTATAAATCTAAGTCTAAGTCCCATGTAAATATTGTATGATTATATAAGGGTGTAGGAAAGAGATGTACGTATGTGGTTGTGTATGTATGTATGTGTAAAGACATGTATGAGTGTATACACGTATGTAAAGTTGTAAGAAAGGTATGTATGTATGTATGTAGAGGAGTATGTATGCATGTAAGATGGTACGTGTGCATGATTTAAATACGTAGAGTTTTAGCGTTACTAATTATGCGTTTGAGGTTGGTATGTAATGCAGGAACGAGTACATCGGATTCTTACGAAATTTAAGCCCAACCCGGAATAAGAGGATGAGTAAGGATAGTTGGATGAACTAATGTTAAATTGCCGAACGTTATTCAATCCTTAATTATATGAGATTAATGTTATATGATGTTGTCGTTGACTAATGGCTAAGTTGTATGTGATGCCCACAGGTGATACACGGACTTCTTCTGCTACTTAGGAAGTGAAGCGGACGTAGATCGAGTCAAGAGCAAGGATTGCACGGATAGATCGATCATATAGTTGAAATATATAACGTCTAGAAATGTAAATTTTAATATGAATGTTGTGAATTCTTTTATAGAACATTTAACATTTTAGCTTTTGGAACCTTCTCGAAAGTAATGTCATTAATAAGGAAAGAAATTTTAAAGCTCTTTTCCGCTGCGTCATTTTTTTAAGGTAAAACGTGTTAGGGTGTAACACCTCAACACCATATCACCAACCTGGAACTTCCTGATCCTGACATTTTTATTGTAGGCTCCAGCCATCCTCTGCTGATAACTGGCCATCCTTATCCTTGCCAAATCCCTGATTTCTTCTATAGTGTCCAGGTCTTGAACCAAGTTTTCATCATTTTCTTCAGGATCACGAATACTTGTTCTAGCAGTTGGAACCACCATTTCTGTAGGGATCACTGATTCTGTCCCAAATACCAAAGAAAATGGAGTTTGGCCTGTAGCATTCTTAGGAGTTGTCCTGTCAGCCCAAAGCACATAAGGTAGTTCTTCTGCCCATTTTCCTTTCTTGGATCCAAGCTTCTTTTTCAAATTGTTGATGATGATCTTGTTGGATGATTCTGCCTGACCATTAGCTTGTGGGTGGACTGGTGTTGATGTTATCATCTTAATCCCCCAGCTGTCACAAAGTTAGTAGTTCTGCCCCCAATAAATTAGGAACCATTATCACATATAATTTCAGAAGGAATACCAAATCTAGTTATAATATTTCTTTTAATGAAGGATATAACTTCCTTTTCTCTGACTTGGGCAAAAGCTTCAGCCTCTATCCACTTGGAAAAGTAATCAGTCATAGCCAGCATGAACACTTTTCCACCAAGTGCCTTAGGAAGCTTACCAACTATATCCATACCCCATCTCATAAATGGCCAAGAGGAGGATATAGGATGCAAAAATTCAGCCGGTTGATGAAGGATATTGCTGTGTCTCTGACAAGGATCACACTTCTTAGCATACTCCACAGCATCTCTCTTCATAGTTGGCCAATAGTATCCAGTCCTCAGGATCCTTGAGAATAATGCCCTACCCCCAGTGTGGTTTCCACAATCTCCTTCATGGAAATCCTTTAGGACTTCTTGGATTTCAGGATCCTCAATGCATCTTAAATATGGTCCTGCAAGAGATCGTTTATACAACATATTATTTAATATTGTGAATTGAGATACCTTAATTTTGAAAGCCCTAGGGTTTTCTCCTGTAGGAATCTCTCCATGTTGTAAGTATCTCATGATTGGGAGGATCCATGATCCTGAATGAGATAGAGTATCATCACTGGGGATGATTGCAGAATCCTCTCCTATCTCCATAGCCACATAATCCTCGATGGCAGGGGTCAGGATATGGACAATGGGGATACTTATATCCTCCGGGATCTTCAAAGATGATCCTAGATTAGCCAATGCATCAGCTTCTGTATTTTCTTCCCTTGGTACCTGTGTCAAACTAAAGGAAACAAAAGAGAGTGCCAATTCTTTGACTATCTCCAAATATTTGGTTAGCTTTTCACCTTTAACAGTATAGGATCCATTAAAGTGATTAGTGATTAATAATGAATCTACATGTACCACAAGATACCTGATCCTCATATGCGTAGCGATTTGCAAACCAGCTATCAAGGCTTCATATTCAGCCTCATTGTTAGTAGTTTGGAACTCACAAGCTATAGAGTGGGGTATTATGTCCCCCTGTGGCGATTTTAGTAGTATTCCAAGCCCTGTTCCTTTGACATTTGAGGATCCATCAGTATAGAGTATCCAAGGATCCTTGGTCTCCTCTAGCTGCTGGACTTCTAATTCAGCTTCCTTTTGCAAATCACTACTGAATCTGCCACAAAGTCAGCTAATGCTTGGGATTTAATGGCTGTCCTAGGCTCATATCTTATATCATAAGCACTAAGCTTCACTGTCCACTTAGCCATCCTTCCTGACATTTCAGGTTTCCTGAGAACATTCTTAATTGGAAAATTAGTTTTAACAATAATGGCATGAGTTTCAAAATAATGTCTCAATTTAGTAGATGCCATAATTAATGCAAGGATAAGTTTTTCTAAGTGTGAATACCTGGATTCAACATCAAGTAAACTCTTACTTACATAATAGACAGGATGTTGTGTACCTTCGTGATCCTTAACAAGGAGGGCACTTACTGCTTTTGAGGATACCGCAAGATATAAGTGTTAGGGCTGGATTTTTATAATACATGATCCTTACATGTGATCCTAACCAGTGATCCTTGTTTCTTTGGCAGATAGTGATCCTCAGCAGAGTTCCAGGATCAGGATCACGGACCATCATAGGATCCTCATGCTAACAGTTGCTTTCATTGAACTTAATGTCATTTTGCAGGAATGTCTAGCAGGATCCGCTCTTAGCATCACAATCAAGGGACGCGTCTTTACAACTTTGGCATATGCTTAATCAGAGATGAACGTTGTGAAGGATATGGAAACTTGGCATGATTTAAGGGCGATAATTTAGGCTGGATTTACTTTTATTTCTAAAGGGGTAATGAGCTGATTATTAGTTTGTTTACCTAAAATAGGCCACTCACACTTGTATATATAACACTCTTCCCCATTCGGAAGACACACAACACAATTCTCACACGCTTAGACACTCGAAACTATAGTGATCCTTGTACTCAGCTCATTATCATCCGAAGTTGTAACCATTTTTCTTATATTGAAGTTTGGTGATCGGTAGTTGCCATCACCCGAGGTTTTTTATGCCGGAGATCATACATTGATCAAGGGCTTTTTCCTCGTATAAATCCTCGTGTCACTTGCATATTTCTAACTAAAGTGATCCTTTACTTTTTCAATTAACCAAGTATCATTCCCCGTTTACATAGAGTTTGGTTGTATTATCCTTGTGTGATTTTTGACCAAAACAGTTTGGCGCCCACCGTGGGGCAATTGGTGCTTCATTCATAAGAAAACTTTCTATTCGAAATCATTTCAAAGAGTTACATGGCTTCATCATTGAAGAATACATCCACAGCGATGTCGGCAGTCAATTCATCTACTGGCATTCCACCTTTGCCTCCACCACCAGCTGGATCTTAGAAAAATGCTGAGAAGAGACCAACTTCTATCTCCTCTAAACCATCATCTTCTGCTCTAACTTCTTCTGTTCCCAGTACTAGTGATATATTTACTTTGATTTTGCAGATGAGGGATCGTATGCAGCAGCAGGATGAAACTAATGACAGGATCCTCAGAGAAATCGGAGATCTCAAAAGGCAAAAGAAAACGGCAGAGGATCATTCCCCACTAATGCCCAAATCTTTGAATTTTGATACTCCAATGATTACTTCTCAGCCATCAGAGGTCCCAGACATTCAATATATGGGTGGATCAAGAGGAGTGCATTTCAGCCCAGCAACAATGACTCAGGCATCAGGATCATATTTCCAACCGGCGGGATCCTACACCCAGCATTTGGGATCCTTCATGAGCTTAGGATCCTCCTTTGTCCCAGGATCATCCCAGGTACAAGGATCCTCCTTCGTTCCAGGATCATCCCAGGTTCAAGGATCCTCCTTCGTCCCAGGATCATCCCAGATTCAAGAATCCCTACAGATACCAGGATCCTTGAAGAATTTGCAAACAGGAAGCCTAGATGTCCATCAAGGAGATTTTATTCCAATGCAGACAATTACTTCCACTGGTCCAACCATTATCCCAGAATCCCAGCAATATGGATTCACACCCAATGTTCCTAACTTGAACCCGATGGGAGGTAACACCTTAAATAATTATCTTACCACTAACCATGGATTCGTGCAGGATACAGGTATCAATCATATGGCCAGGGAGTTACAGAAGCTGAAGGATATGATCTCAAGTGTTCCAGGGGTAGTCAAGCCTATCCCGGAGATTGCAGATGGAAGCCATAAGGTATCTCGTTTTGCACCACCAATTTGTGATGCAGAGGTACCCAAAAGGTTCCATATCCCTACTATGAAGCTGTATGATGGTACAACGGATCCTGAGGAGCACATAGCACAATACAGGGAGAGGATGGAGATCAATCCAATCCCAGAAAAGTTAAAGGAAGCATGCCTATGTAAAGGATTTGGATCCACCCTTACTGGATCAGCTCTTAAATGGCTGCTAAGTCTTCCCCCTTACTCTATCACTTCATTTGCTAATTTAGTTAATTTATTCAATAATCAATTCTCTTGTAGTAGAAAATTTGAAAGATTAACTAGTGATTTATATAGGGTAACTCAAAGTCATAATGAATCATTAAGGGATTATATAACTAAATTCAGTAAAGAATCCTTGGACATTCCCAACTTGGATATGGCCACGACTACTTAAGGATTCATTGTTCTATGATGATCTTGTTATGACACCGTGCAGGAACCTAGATGAAGTAAGAACTCGGGCACTCAGGTTCATCCGGCTAGAGGATGACAAGAGGATCCAGGAGAGGCAAGTAGGATCCTCAAAACAGGAAAAACAAGGATCCTCTTTCAAGAACAATAAGTTCAAATCCTACCATAGAAATGACAACCAGAACGTGCATGTTGTTGACCAGGAAGAGGATGATGAGGATTATCCTCCGATTTCTGAATATTGTTTTTCTGTTGACAATCATGAACTAATCCTTGCAATGCAGAATCTAGGAGAAAAAGCCAGATGGCCCAGAAAGAATGACAAACCATCCGGGACTAAAGACAAGTCAAAGTGGTGTGCATACCACGAGGATTTCGGGCATCTAACTGAAGAATGCATAGCATTAAGAAAAGAAATTGGATATCTGTTAAGCAAGGGGCATCTAAAAGAATTGTTGGGAAGAAAAAAGCAAAGGACTCAGGATCCTGAAAGGATCCCTGAAAAGGCTCCAGCCCCTCCGGCGAATGCACAAGTGATCAACTTTATTTCCGGAGGATCAGATATTTGTGGTACATCCTTCTCGGCAGCCAAAAGGCATGCAAAGGAAGCAAAAATGGATAATGGAGAAAGACCTATTCGAACATCAAGTGTCTCGGAAAGAAAGACGATAACGTTTGATGAGGATGATCGCATTAACATCCAGGATCCTCATCATGATAGTTTAGTTATTACTCTCTTTATTTCTAACCATTTTGTCCGCAGGATCCTTATCGACGGAGGAAGCTCAGTAAACATTATCCAGCTTGATGTTCTAAAGAAAATGGGTATCCCAGAATCAGACATCACACCAAGATCCTTCGTGCTTGTGGGATTCAGTGGAGAAACGAAGAAAACTCTGGGGGACATCAAACTCCCAATCTACGTGGAAGGATTACATAATTATCAAAAATTTTGTGTTATTGACTGTTTATCTTGTTGCAATGTTATCCTTGGCAGGCCCTGGATACATGATATGAAAGCAGTCCCATCCACCTACCATCAATGTGTGAAACTCCCTAGCCCATGGGGGATAATCAAGATCGATAGTGATCAGCAGGAGGCTAAGGATTGTTATACCTCATCCATGAAGCCAACCTCGAAGCCAAGGGAACAATAGCAATTACAGATTCCTCCAAGGAATGTCTTGGAGGCAAGGGAACAAGATGTGGATGAAATCCTCTTGGATCCTAGTGATCCTGAATCAAAAATCTATATCGGATCAGGCATCCTTGGCAAGATGAAAGAAGACATAATATCCTTCCTCAAAAGAAGAAAATCTACCTTTGCATGGAAACATGAAGATATGACAGGTATATCTAAGGATATTATCACTCATAAACTTGGCATTGACAGGTCTATCAAACCAATACATCAAAAAAGGAGGAAGTTTGCACCAGAAAGGAATGCTATTATCCAAGAAGAAGTAGAGAGACTACTTCGAGCAGGTATGATCAGAGAGGTAAAATATCCAAAATGGTTAGCCAATGTGGTTGTTGTCCAAAAGAAAAACGGAAAGTGGAGGGTATGTGTCGATTTCACTAATCTGAATAAGGCATGTCCCAAGGATCCTTTCCCACTACCCCACATTGACTCCATGGTGGATGCAACGGCGGGGCATGAACTGTTGACCTTTATGGATGCATCATCTGGATTCCAACAAATTCAGATGGAACCATCTGACCAAGAGGATACAGCCTTTATGACCCCAACCGGTTTATATTGTTATATTGCCATGCCTTTTGGATTAAGAAATGCAGGTGCAACATATCAAAGGCTGGTGAATATGATGTTCAAAGAGCAAATTGGACAAACTATGGAAGTATACATAGATGATATGGTATTCAAATCAAAGAAAGCTGAGGATCACCTAAGGGATTTGGAAGAAGCATTTGATATCCTTGATAATTATAACATGAAGCTTAATCCTTCAAAATGCCACTTTGGTGTTAAAGCAGGTAAATTTCTAGGATATATGGTAACTCAGAGGGGCATCGAAGCAAGCCCAGAGCAAATTAAAGCACTAGTGAATATCAAGTCCCCTGCCAATGCTAAGGATGTGCAAAGGCTAACAGGCAGGATAGCAGCTCTAAACAGGTTCATATCAAAATCCTCAGAAAGATGTAAAGAATTTTACGATATCTTAAGGAAAAACAAGAAGTTTGAATGGACTAAAAAACACGAGAATGCTTTACAAGCCCTTAAAGAATATATGTCCTCAGCACCAGCATTAATGAAACCCGGAAAAGGAGATGTGTTATCCTTATACCTGGCGGTATCCTCAACCGCTGTAAGTGCTGTCCTTGTTAAGGATCACGAAGGTACACAACATCCTATTTACTATGTAAGTAAGAGTTTACTTGATGCAGAATCCAGTAGTGATCTACAAAAGGAAGCAGAATTGGAAGTCCAGCAGCTGGATGAGACCAAGGATCCTTGGACACTACACACTGATGGATCCTCAAATGTCAAGGGCACAGGGCTCGGGATACTACTAAAATCGCCACAGGGGGACATAATACCCCACTCCATAGCCTGTGAATTCCAAGCAACCAACAATGAGGCTGAATATGAAGCCTTAATTGCTGGTTTACAAATTGCTAAGGATATGGGGATCAGATACCTTAAAGTATACGTAGACTCATTACTAATCACTAATCACTTTAATGGATCCTATGCTGTTAAAGGAGAAAAACTAACCAAATATTTAGAGATAGTCAAAGAATTGGCACTCTCTTTTGTTTCCTTCAGTTTAACACAGGTACCAAGGGAGGAAAATACAGAAGCTGATGCATTGGCCAATCTAGGATCATCCTTGAAGATCCCAGAGGATATAAGTATCCCCATCATCCATATCCTAGCTCCTGCTATTGAAAATCAGGTGGCCATGAAAATAGAAGAGGATACTGCAGTGATCCCTATGGAAGAAGCTCAATCTTATTCAGGATCATGGATCACACCAATCATGAGATACTTGCAACACGGGGAGATTCCTATGGGAGAAAATCCTAAAAGCTTTCAGGATTAAGGTATCTCAATTCATAATCTTAAATAATATGCTATATAAACGATCTCTTGCAGGACCATATTTAAGATGTATCGAGGATCCTGAAATTCAAGAAGTATTGAGAGACTTCCATGAAGGAGATTGTGGAAACCACACTGGGGGCAGGGCATTGTTCTCAATGATCCTTAGAACAGGATACTACTGGCCAACTATGAAAAGGGATGCTGTAGAATATGCTAAGAAGTGTGATCCTTGTCAAAGACACAGCAATATCCTTCATCAACCAGCTGAATTTCTACATCTTATACCATCCTCTTGGCCATTCATGAGATGGGGGATGGATATAGTTGGCAAGCTCCCTAAAGCACCTGGTGGAAAAGTATTTATGCTCGCCATGACCGACTATGTAACACCCCCAAAATCCACATGCGGAGTACCACCGCTTGGAGGCGTGACATGACCAGGATCAAGCCACCAATCATATCGAACATAGCATTTAATATTAAAAGTAGTTAATGTATTTCATCACGACATGATTGATGTTCAACAAAACGTAAATTAAGTAGCGGAAGCATAATATGAAAACCCAAAGTAAAGTTATAAGTTCAATTGTTTATCGTAACGTCTACGATCCGTATCCCACAACGACCTGCTCCTCCTTGTGCAAGCTCCATATGTACCTAAGGTCCTGCAAGGCATGCAGCAGAGAGTCAACAACTAGTTGAGCGAGTTCACAGAAAGTAAGTTTGTAATAATCATGCGTAAGTTCATCTGATAAGGCTTCCCAAGCAAGTGTATTTTATTGGTGAGGAATTCTCACGTTTATCCTTTATAACGGGCTTCCCATTATGGTACTTACTAGACTAACTTCCGACCATGTGTTCTTCTTTACCGAGAACAGGAAAACGTACAGGGTCACGTAGGCTTTACGTGACGTGCCCTTCCCCGAGGACATGGTACGCGTGGGGGCTACGCAGGCTTTACGCAGCGTGGCCTTCCGACCCGGAAGCCAGTGGATGGTATTGGGTTACGTAGGCTTTACGTAACGTGTCCTCCCGACCCGGGAGACAAATGGCAAATACTGGGTTACGCAGGCTTTACGTAACGTGTCCTGACTAACCTGAGGACGATGGTCTATAGTCTAGAGAATGCGTAAGTACGAGTAATCATTCCATATTCAACATATCCAACCCAATTCCCAACCCGGGAATCCCATGCCTTGGCTGTGTGAACTCACCTTGGTTTGCTCGGCAGATACACAAAGAGTACAGGCAGCAAGTAAATGGTCAACCACGTCCTATCATGGTTATTATGCAAGTCAGGTTTTGGCTGAGGTAAAACACGTATAGAACATACAAGATAACATGTTTCGAGCACGCATAAAACATGGTAACACTTAGCAGTCAGGAGCATACTTGTGCGTTCTAACCCTGGCCCAACATAACCCGGCCCAATTATATACCACATAGTAACCTTGTGCGATCCAATGTCTAAGCCCGAAAGGTAATCCGCCCAAATGACATATCAGCCCAAACAGATAAGCAGTCCAATAACATAACAGTCATAAGTCCAATTATTTGGCCCAAACGATTGGGCTCGTGACAGTGAAAGCCCAAAACAGTGTACGTGCAAAGGTGGTCTCGAGTCGCAACGGAGAATTACGAGTCGCAAGAAGGTTACGAGTCGCAACTATGATTCCGGCTCATCATGGTCCAGTTACGAGTCGCAACGGGACTCGCAACCGTGGTCTCGGCTCATCACGGTTTGGTTACGAGTCGCAACATGACTCGCAACCATGGTTTCGGCTCGTGCTGCTGTGTCGGTGTGAGGTTTCGAGTCGCAACTAGAGGTACCGACTCGCAACCGTGTGGGTCTATCAATTTGTAACAGATTTCCTGATTTCCATACTTTAGCATATCGGTTACAATCATTTAACACGTTTCCGAATTTATAGAAATCAATTAACAGTTTCTAAACCACCAATCATCGATCAAACAAGGAAATCAAGTATCAAATTCATATGAACCCTAAGCTAATCAACACGTAATCATGAACAATAATCAAACATGCAAGACCTTCAATCGCATTAACAGTGATTCCTATTACTAGCATACACACTAGCATAGCCATAAAATAATTCAACCGATTGATCAAACACCCGATTCCTAACATCATACTATTTTCAAATCTACAATGATTTATATCTACTATGCATGCAAACCGATTATCATGAACATTAAATCTCATCATCCAATACACAATAATCAATCATATAAGCAACATACTAACCGAATAAGGATGGGAACAAGGGATTGATCCGAAGCAAGGAATGATCTACGAAGGAGAGGGTGATCCGAGCACTTGATCTTCGATCACCAAGAATGTTATTGTCGTCGGGTTCCAAGCAAACAAGAGAGAGGTGTCTAGGGTTTGTGTGTGTGTGATTTGTAACAACAATGAGAATCAAAACCCTTACCAAAAGGTTTTGTGTTTGCGAGTGGGGAGTGGGCCGAGCCCACTCGGCTGCCTAATGGATCCGTATACAAGGTGTGGCCCACAAGGCTTGTGTGACCGGTTATAATGTGCGGTTTGGGTTTGGCTCGACTAACATGCAAACTTATATCACACACTGCGCATAATAACACACGTACTCACATAATTATATAATCAAGTTCACATAATACGTAACATCATAACATTCGTTAACTCAAAGTGTCATATAAGCACGTAACGTTACATCTAAGCAAGTCTAAAGTTCGAGTTGTCACATTATCCCCAACTAATTGGAAATTTCGTCCCGAAATTTGGTATGCACTCACTGAGGAAGCTAGGTAAACTGTATTGTTCACTGATTTTCCTGGGGTGTCACATCCTCCCCCCGTTGATCTGGAATTTCGTCCCGAAATTCCGAAGTAGTAGCTTCAGCCTCAGTAGTGGTAGCTTTGGTTACGAATAACTGGGGGTACTTTTCTGTCATCCTGTCTTCGCGTTCCCAGGTGTACTCTGGGCCACGTTTGGAGTTCCAACGAACTCGAACAAGAGGGATTCTCTTGTGTTTGAGGACCTTCACATCCCGGTCCGTGATTTCAACTGGTTCCTCGACGAACTGCAACCGCTCGTCGATAGTGAGTTCCTTAAAAGGAATGATGAGGTTTTCATCTGATAGGCACTTCTTTAAATTCGATACATGAAAGACATTGTGAACTGCCCCGAGTTCAGCTGGTAGGTTCAATTTGTAGGCTACCTTGCCAATCTTTTCTATGATTTCGAATGGTCCGACGTACCGCGGATTTAGTTTGCCCCGTTTGCCAAAACGTACCACACCCTTCCAGGGTGAAACTTTTAATAAACCCGGTCCCCGACCTGAAATTTCAAAGGCTTTCTACGCTTGTCCGCGTAGGCTTTCTGACGGTCGCGTGCTGCCGCCATGCGTTGTCGTATTTGTGCAATCTTTTCTGTGGCGTCCACTACAATCTCTGGACCCGTGATCTGACTATCCCCCACCTCTGCCTAGCAGAAGGGTGACCGGCATTTACGCCCGTACAATGCCTCAAATGGAGCGGCTTGGATGCTGGTATGATAACTATTATTATACGAGAACTCCACCAAAGGGAGGTGCTTTTCCCAGCCGTTGCCGAAGTCGATAACGCATGCCCTAAGCATGTCTTCAAGTGTTTGAATCGTTCGCTCAGACTGCCCATCAGTCTGAGGATGGTATGCTGTGCTCATGTCTAACCTTGAGCCAAAGGATTTATGCATCACTTGCCAAAGCTCTGACGTGAATCGTGCGTCGCGATCCGAAATGATAGATGTGGGCACCCCGTGCCTCGAAACAACTTCTTTAAGATAGACGTCTGCGAGAGTGGAGAACTTATCCGTTTCCTTTATAGGTAGGAAGTGTGCAGACTTAGTGAGTCGATCCACGATCACCCATATCGCATCGTTCCCACGCTGGGATCTATGTAGGCCTGTAACGAAATCCATGGAAATTTCTTCCCATTTCCATTGAGGTATCTTAGGCTACTGAAGTAGGCCAGCTGGTTTCTGATATTCAACCTTGACTCTCGCACATGTCAAGCATTTTCCAACGTACGTAGCAATGTTGGCCTTCATACTAGGCCACCAATAAGTAGTGCTGATGTCGTGGTACATTTTATCCGACCCTGGATGTACCGAGTAGCGAGACTTGTGAGCTTCATCCATTACAAGTTCGCGTAGACCGCCATAAAGTGGGACCCAAATACGCCCCGTTACATAGTAGGCGCCGTCTGCCTTCTGTTCCATCTGTTGTCGTGAGCCGCGTAAGGCTTCAGCCTTGACGTTTTCTGGTTTCAGTGCTTCTGTCTGAGCAGCTCGTATCTGTGTAGGAAGGCTAGACTGAATCGTAAGCTGTAGCGCTCGCACGCGCCGTGGTAAAGTGTCTTTCCGACTGAGGGCGTCAGCCACAACATTGGCTTTGCCTGGATGGTACTTGATGGCGCATTCGTAATCGTTTAGTAGTTCAACCCATCTTCGTTGACGCATGTTCAAATCCTTCTGCTTAAGGATATGCTCGAGACTCCTGTGATCGGTGTAAATCGTGCACCTGGTACCGTACAGATAGTGTCGCCATATCTTAAGCGCGAAAACAACAGCTCCCAGTTCTAAGTCGTGCGTCGTGTAGTTGCGCTCATGAACCTTGAGTTGACGGGAGGCGTAAGCGATAACCTTGTCGCGCTGCATTAACACACATCCAAGTCCCCGAATGGATGCATCACAATATACCACGAAGTCATCTGTGCCCTCTGGCAGAGAGAGGATAGGTGCACTGCAAAGTCTATCCTTTAGGTGCTGAAAAGCAGTCTCCTGGGGCTCTCCCCAGCGATAGGTAACACCCTTCTGTGTCAGTAACGTAAGTGGCTGAGCAATCTTCGAAAGGTCTTTAATAAACTGTCTGTAATAACCCGCCAAACCCAAGAATTGGCGTATTTCTGTCAGTGTACGCGGTGCAGGCCAGTTTCTGATCGAATCTACCTTTGATGGATCGACATGGATCCCATCCCTGTTCACCACATGGCCTAAGGAGTGGACTTCACGAAGCCAGAAGTCGCATTTAGAAAGCTTGGCGTACAGCTGTTCCTTCCGAAAGAGTTCCAATATCAGGCGAAGATGCTGCTCGTGTTCCTCCTGACTCCTGGAGTAAATCAGGATGTCGTCGATGAATACTATGACAAACTTGTCAAGATAGGGTTTGCACACCCTATTCATAAGATCCATAAATACGGCAGGCGCGTTCGTTAACCCGAACGGCATGACAAGAAACTCGTAGTGACCATAACGAGTTCTGAAGGCTGTCTTGGAGACGTCCTCATCCCGGACTCTCAGCTGATGATACCCTGACCTCAAGTCTATCTTGGAATAGTAGCACTACCCTTGTAACTGGTCGAATAAGTCATCGATGCGCGGAAGAGGATAACGGTTCTTCACCGTTACCTGGTTGAGTTCACGGTAGTCGATACACATCCTGAATGTACCGTCTTTCTTTTTCACGAAAAGTACTGGAGCTCCCCAAGGCGAAGATCTTGGACGAATGAAACCCTTTTCCAAGAGCTCTCGTAGCTGCTTTGACAATTCTTCCAGTTCAGTTGAAGTTACGCGATACGGTGCGTGAGCTATAGGTGCTGTCCAGAACTATAGGAATGAGGTCTGTAGGGAACGTCTGACCAGCGTGGATAAGATTTACAATCCTGAACTAAGTACAGCTTCTAGACCTTACCATTAACTAACACTACGACACGTTGGGTGTTTAAGGGAGTTGGTGTATGTTCTATCATTCGACTAATTTCAAGGACATATAATTGATATTCACACCCAAGTCAAACAACATAGTAACATAGAAGTCGTCAAGAAGAAACTTACCCATTATTACATTAAGATCGTCCCTTGCATCACCCTGACCCATCTCGATCACACGGCCATGGGCGTCGTTGTTACCATTGTTTCCCCCGTTGCTAACCCCATTGCCGTTCCTGCTTCCATGGTCGTGGTTCTGGTTCTGGTTCCAGTTCAATTGTGGATAGTGTCTCTCATAGTGATCCTTCGTACCATACTGTAGACATTCTCTGAAATTTTGCTGCTGCCACTGAGCCTGTGGGGCTTGAGGCTGTTGTTCCTGACCTACAGGACGTGAGTTTCGACAATCCTTAGCTTCATGACCAATCTTGAGACATCCCTGACATCGTTCCTTACGACACCGTCCACTGTGGTGTCTGTTACAATAGTTGCACCATGGGTGAATTCCTCGATATCTTTTCTGCCCATGATTACTAGTAAACTGCTGTCCGGGCCAATGGTAGTCATCTGTCTCTTGCATCTGCGTCAGAGGCTGGACCAAAATCAATCCCGTGCTCCGGTTTTCATCCCACCTACGTTTGTTATCTCTAGAAGTACATGCAGTATCAGTCTCAGTACGCTTTGGTAGCTTGTTCTGTTCTACAGCCTGGTCTGTGAGTCGATGAGCCAGTCGAGTGACTTGCTGGATAGTGCCAAGGTTAGCTGTGGTCATAAGACTCTGAATTTCGGGCACTAGACCCTTGAGATACAGTTCGATGCGCTTGGTGGGAGGGTCTACCATAGTAGGACAAAATGTGGCTAACTCGTTTGATCTCCTTGTATAAGCTTCAATTTCAGACCCCACCATCTGTAGGTTGAGGAACTCTACCTCTAGTTTGTGGATGTCCTCTTGACTGCAAAACTCTTCCTTAATTAAATCCTTAAACTCATTCCAGGGAGTGGCATTAGCCGCTGCCAGCCCTAACATCTGAACCTGAGCTTCCCACCAGGTTAATGCAACATCTTCGAGCGTGCTAGTAGCAAACTTCACTCTACGAGACTCAGGGCAATCATGCACCTCGAAGTCAGTTTCGAGCCTTTCGAACCAATGGAGGAGTCCAACCGCTCCCTCCGTGCCGCTGAAGGTACTTGGATGACAGTCCATGAAATTCTTGGAAGTGCAGACTGGTTGCTGTGCTAGTTGACCTATTGTGTACGAATAGGACAAGGTTTAATTACAGGGGCTAGTTTAGGAATGTAGGATCTAAAGATCCTAGTGTGTGCTATAACCACAGGATATACCTCCTGCTTGTGCGGCTGCAAGTGCCGCAGCAACTTGAGCTTGAACTAAAGCCTCTAGCTGGGCTTGTGTCAGGCTAATTTGTCCAGACATGATCTTCATAGTAAAAGTAACGTAAGTGAGAGTGGTTCGCGAGTAGGGCGATGACAGAAAAGCGTAAGCACGTAGGTGTTCTCATGAAATAAAGTCATGTGTATCTAAGCGTAATGCGAGCAAAGTTCTATATAATTCTAGCATACAGGCAATAAACATAAACCTTATTACCTAGGATGTCGAGTCTTGCACGTGGAGCGAAGCGTCGTTGTGGATCGTTGAGAGCACTGTTCTGGTTATAGTCCGGTTTTAATAAAAACGTTTTCCCATATTAAAACCAAGTTCTCTATAACCAATGGCTCTGATACCAATCTGTCACACCCCCAAAATCCACATGCGGAGTACCACCGCTTGGAGGCGTGACATGACCAGGATCAAGCCACCAATCATATCGAACATAGCATTTAATATTAAAAGTAGTTAATGTATTTCATCACGACATGATTGATGTTCAACAAAACGTAAATTAAGTAGCGGAAGAATAATATGAAAACCCAAAGTAAAGTTATAAGTTCAATTGTTTATCGTAACGTCTACGATCCGTATCCCACAACGACCTGCTCCTCCTTGTGCAAGCTCCATATGTACCTAAGGTCCTGCAAGGCATGCAGCAGAGAGTCAACAACTAGTTGAGCGAGTTCACAGAAAGTAAGTTTGTAATAATCATGCGTAAGTTCATCTGATAAGGCTTCCCAAGCAAGTGTATTTTATTGGTGAGGAATTCTCACGTTTATCCTTTATAACGGGCTTCCCATTATGGTACTTACTAGACTAACTTCCGACCATGTGTTCTTCTTTACCGAGAACAGGAAAACGTACAGGGTCACGTAGGCTTTACGTGACGTGCCCTTCCCCGAGGACATGGTACGCGTGGGGGCTACGCAGGCTTTACGCAGCGTGGCCTTCCGACCCGGAAGCCAGTGGATGGTATTGGGTTACGTAGGCTTTACGTAACGTGTCCTCCCGACCCGGGAGACAAATGGCAAATACTGGGTTACGCAGGCTTTACGTAACGTGTCCTGACTAACCTGAGGACGATGGTCTATAGTCTAGAGAATGCGTAAGTACGAGTAATCATTCCATATTCAACATATCCAACCCAATTCCCAACCCGGGAATCCCATGCCTTGGCTGTGTGAACTCACCTTGGTTTGCTCGGCAGATACACAAAGAGTACAGGCAGCAAGTAAATGGTCAACCACGTCCTATCATGGTTATTATGCAAGTCAGGTTTTGGCTGAGGTAAAACACGTATAGAACATACAAGATAACATGTTTCGAGCACGCATAGAACATGGTAACACTTAGCAGTCAGGAGCATACTTGTGCGTTCTAACCCTGGCCCAACATAACCCGGCCCAATTATATACCACATAGTAACCTTGTGCGATCCAATGTCTAAGCCCGAAAGGTAATCCGCCCAAATGACATATCAGCCCAAACAGATAAGCAGTCCAATAACATAACAGTCATAAGTCCAATTATTTGGCCCAAACGATTGGGCTCGTGACAGTGAAAGCCCAAAACAGTGTACGTGCAAAGGTGGTCTCGAGTCGCAACGGAGAATTACGAGTCGCAAGAAGGTTACGAGTCGCAACTATGATTCCGGCTCATCATGGTCCAGTTACGAGTCGCAACGGGACTCGCAACCGTGGTCTCGGCTCATCACGGTTTGGTTACGAGTCGCAACATGACTCGCAACCATGGTTTCGGCTCGTGCTGCTGTGTCGGTGTGAGGTTTCGAGTCGCAACTGGAGGTACCGACTCGCAACCGTGTGGGTCTATCAATTTGTAACAGATTTCCTGATTTCCATACTTTAGCATATCGGTTACAATCATTTAACACGTTTCCGAATTTATAGAAATCAATTAACAGTTTCTAAACCACCAATCATCGATCAAACAAGGAAATCAAGTATCAAATTCATATGAACCCTAAGCTAATCAACACGTAATCATGAACAATAATCAAACATGCAAGACCTTCAATCGCATTAACAGTGATTCCTATTACTAGCATACACACTAGCATAGCCATAAAATAATTCAACCGATTGATCAAACACCCGATTCCTAACATCATACTATTTTCAAATCTACAATGATTTATATCTACTATGCATGCAAACCGATTATCATGAACATTAAATCTCATCATCCAATACACAATAATCAATCATATAAGCAACATACTAACCGAATAAGGATGGGAACAAGGGATTGATCCGAAGCAAGGAATGATCTACGAAGGAGAGGGTGATCCGAGCACTTGATCTTCGATCACCAAGAATGTTATTGCCGTCGGGTTCCAAGCAAACAAGAGAGAGGTGTCTAGGGTTTGTGTGTGTGTGATTTGTAACAACAATGAGAATCAAAACCCTTACCAAAAGGTTTTGTGTTTGCGAGTGGGGAGTGGGCCGAGCCCACTCGGCTGCCTAATGGATCCGTATACAAGGTGTGGCCCACAAGGCTTGTGTGACCGGTTATAATGTGCGGTTTGGGTTTGGCTCGACTAACATGTCACACCCCCAAAATCCACCTGCGGAGTATCACCGCTTGGGAGCGTGACTGACCAGGATCAAGCCACCAATCATATCGAACATGTAATTAATGTCAAGTATAATAAATGTAAACCAATCATTCAATACGATTGATGTTCCAACAAAACATAGTTTAAGTAGCGGAAGCGTAATAATGAAATCCAATGTATGTAAATAATTCAAGTGTTGTAAGTATAACATAACATCCACGATCCAATCTCCACAACGACCTGCTCCTCCCTGTGCAAGCTCCATATGTACCTAATATCCTGCAAGGCATGCAGCAGAGAGTCAACAACTAGTTGAGCGAGTTCACAGTTAACAGTTCAGTAATAGTATAGTGTGAGTAGCAGTATGTTCGTTCGTTATGTCATGTATCGTATTGGTTTCCATCGCGGCCTCCCAGGCAGGTATGCGAAGATATTAGGGGAATGTTCATCCCGAGTATTCTAGACTAGGTTTATTTGTATCGCGGCCTACCAGGCAGGTGTGCGAAGATTAGTAGATTATAGTTCGCGGCCTTCCAAAGGCAGGTGTGCGAAGTCAGTCATAATATCGCGGCCAACCCTTGGCAGGTGTGCGAAGATCAGTTCAATAAGTGTTACTAGTCTAGTCGTAGTTCAATCAGCGGAGTATGTACCATAGTTCATCAGATCACATCACTACGTTCCATTTTTGATAAGTACCAGTAATCAATCAAATCCCATTCCCACCCTGGGAACCCCATGCCTTGGCTGTGTGAACTCACCTTGGTTTGCTCGGTATGCTAGGCTCTAGGGTTTATCAAACGTCTAAGTCCGTTATACACGACCTAGAATATGTTGCACACAATATGATGTGAGTGTTTGCATCCAACTAGGGTTTGCGAGTGATTGGTAATCAAGCAATTGTGTTCTGTGTGTGTATTGTGTACATGATGTTATCACTTAGAATGGTCATACATGCACGAACATACAATTGTGCTCAATATCATACGATCATATACATAGAATCATATATCACGTAACCAGCTCATCGTATTCACATAATTCATGCGTCACGCCATTGCTTTCACATCTCAGTCTAGCATTGAGGTTAATCTAATTGTCACCGTTAAGTTATTCAGCACATTGGCAGTGTTATTAAACTTCACAAGTTTAACGAAGTCAAGGATTTAATAAAGTGTCATGCGCGGCTTAACAGATTAATTATCATCAATCATGCAGTTCATTAGTTCATTGCTTTCAAGTTGTACATCACACAACACCAGATGGGCCTTGCCATTCCACAACTCAGACAAGTGTGTGTGTGTGTGGGGTTCCCCTGTTTAAAAGTTAAATCATGAAACAAGAAATTCAAACTCAGACAGGTGAGGGTTAAACTCAGATAGTTTGTGTGAGAGTGTAAAAAGTCGGGCATGGGCCAAGCCCCTTAACAAACTCGGACTACATAAAAACAAAGTGAAGGTCGGACTAATGTCCATCATAAAGCTCGGACACTAGACATGACAAAAAGGTCGGACCAATGAGCAAAGTAAAGCTCGGACACTTAATGGTTATAACAAACTCGGAGCTTAGATGTTTATATATATAAACTCGGACCCATGTTTCTTAATAAAAGTCGGACCAACTTATTTCACTAAACTCGGATCCTTAGCTCAATTAAACTCGGATACACATTCAATTAATTAAAAATCGGACCCCTTATAAAAGCAAACACTCGGACAACCATGCACCATGTGAAACTCGGACCATTAACCCATTAAACTCAGACCTTATGTTATTCATTAATCTCGGTCCATATTAATCCATTAAACTCGGACCTTATGTTATTCATTAAACTCGGTCCATATTAATCCATTAAACTCGGACCTTATGTTGTTCATTAAACTCGGACCTATACAACTTACATTAAACTCGGCCCATCTAATTAACAACAAACTCGGTCCTTTAATACATTGATAAACTCGGTCCTTTAATCAATTACTAAACTCAGACCATTGTAAACCCAATAAACTCGGTCCAGTTCTTAAACTAACATACTCGGACCTTCATAATCAATAAACTCGGACAAGATGTCATTATATTAAACTCAGGCAACATATTGACATAAACTCAGACAATAATCACTTAACAAATTCGGGTAACATTTTCATGGATTAAACTCAGACTACAAGAAATCACAATTGAAACAGTTACGTTCTATTATCCCATCGGTTACGTTCTATTGTTCATACAATCCAAAACCCTAATTCTTTTATGCATCTGAATAGCGATAAATCCAATTTCTGTATCAAACATTCTACAAATCAAGTATCCTAACCATCAGGCAATGATTACACAATGATCAACATCCATTGAAAACACAGAACTATCATTTAGTGAACTAGGGTTTTTCAAGAATTACAACTTCATGAATCAAGGACAATCAAACAATCAATCAACATTCAACACCAAACAATGATTAAACCATTACCTTGATTCGATTCTAGTTGGATTAGCAATCAAACTTGATGTGAAAGACTTGTGAATCCAAGAATGATAAGAAAGTGGTTGTAGAGAGGGTTAGGGAATGTGGGTACGTGTTTTGATTCTTAGAGAGTGATTAGTGAATGATTAGGGAAGAGATTAGGGTTTTAAGTTGTTAAAGTTTCACTATTCACACAAAACACCCTAAGGAATTATCTATCACATATTTCATGCACAAGATATACAATTTACAGTTTCACCACCACATTTAAGTATTTGTCAAATCATTTAAGTATTTAAACGCTTACAATTCCATAGCAATTAATTGTGATGCGAAATAGAAATCTTGGGAATTCGAGTTGTCACATTATCCCCAACTTAAAAGAAATTTCGTCCCGAAATTTGGTACGCACTCACTGAGGAAGCTAGGTAAGTTACATCGTTCACTGGTTTTCCTGGGGTGTCACATCATCCCCCCGTTGATTTGGAATTTCGTCCCGAAATTCAGTAGTAGTAGCTTCAGCCTCAGTAGTGGTTGCATTGGTTTCGAATAACTGGGGGTACTTTTCTGTCATCTGGTTCTTGCGTTCCCAGGTGTACTCTGGGCCACGTCGGGAGTTCCAACGAACTCGAACAAGAGGGATTCTCTTGTGTTTGAGGACCTTACATCCCGGTCCGAAATGATAGAGGTTGGCACTCCGACCCTGGATGTACCGAGTAGCGAGACTTGTGCGCTTCGTCCATCACAAGTTCGCGTAAACCGCCATAAAGTGGGACCCAAATACGCCCCGTAACATAGTAGGCGCCGTCTTCCTTTTGTTCCATTTGTTGCCTTGAACCACGTAAGGCTTCAGCCTTGACGTTTTCGGATTTTAGTGCTTCTATCTGAGCAGCTCGTATCTGTGCAGGAAGACTGGACTGGGTGGTAAGCTGTAGCGCTCGCACGCGCTTAGGTAGAGTGTCCTTCCGACTGAGGGCGTCAGCCACAACATTGGCCTTGCCTGGATGATACTTGATGGCGCATTCGTAGTCGTTCAGAAGTTCAACCCATCTCCGTTGACGCATATTCAAATCCTTCTGCTTAAGAATATGCTCGAGACTCCTGTGATTGGTGTAAATTGTGCACCTGGTACCGTACAGGTAGTGTCGCCATATCTTAAGCGCAAAAACAACAGCTCCCAGCTCTAAATCGTGCGTCGTGTAGTTCCGTTCATGAATCTTGAGTTGCCGTGAAGCGTAGGCAATAACCTTATCCCGCTGCATCAATACACAACCAAGCCCCTGTATTGATGCGTCACAATAAACCACGAAGTCATCCGTGCCCTCTGGCAATGAGAGTATAGGTGCGCTGCATAGTCTCTCCTTCAAATACTGAAAAGCGGTTTCTTGGTAATCTCCCCAGCGGTAGGTGACACCTTTCTGTGTCAGCATAGAAAGTGGCTGCGCGATCTTGGAGAAGTCTTTGATAAACCGCCTGTAGTATCCCGCCAAACCCAAGAATTGGCGTATTTCTGTTGGTGTACGCGGTGCTGGTCTGTTCTTGATCGAATCTATCCTGGATGGATTGTCATGAATCCCATCCCTGTTCATCACATGGCCTAAGAAGTGGACTTCACGAAGCCAAAAGTCGCATTTAGAAAACCTTGCGTACAGTTGCTTCTTTCGAAGGATTTCCATGGTAAGACATAAGTGCTGCTCGCGCTCCTCCTGACTCTTGGAGTAGATCTGAATGTCGTCGATGAAGGAAATGACAAATTTGTCCAGGTAGGGTTTGCACACCCTGTTCGTAAGGTCCATACATACGGCAGGTGCGCTCAATGATATCAAACCATCCATCATACCAAACATAAAATATAATAGGTAAAATAATTCATAAAACCCAACACGATTAATGTTCAATCCAAACTTTGTTTGAGTAGCGTAAACATAGTAATGAAAACCCAAGATAGGTTATAAGTTCAATTAGCGTTCATTGCGTCTCCTCCTCCTAACATGAAAACTCGACCTCTTGCCTCGTTGCCATTGCTGTTGTTGTTGTTTCCCTCGTTGTTGTTGTTGTTCCCGTTGCCCTGGTTATTGTTGTGGTTCTGGTTCTGGTTCAACTGGGGACAGTCGCGTTTGTAATGACCTTCTGCCCCACACTGGAAACATCCCCGGTTTCCACGCTGTGGTTGCTGCTGTTGGTTCTGTGGAGCTGGCGGTGGGGGTTGCTGGTTCTGATTTGCTGGCCGAGAGCTTCTACAATCCTTAGCCTCATGACCCATCTTGAGGCATCTTTGACATTGCTCCCTGCGACATCTTCCGCTGTGGTGTCTGTTGCACTTATTACACAGTGGGTGAATTCCCCGATATCCACCCTGCCCCTGACTGCCAGATGATTGCTGACTCGAACTCTGGTAGTCATTTGTCTTGCGCTGCTGAGACTGAACAGTAACCGATCCCTTGCTGGAATCCCCCTCCCATTTCCTCTTGTTGTCACTGGGAGTAACAGAAGTGGTGACAGCAGTAGTGGTAGCCTTGACACGTTTTGGCAGTTTGTTCTGATCCACTGCCTGATCTGTAATACGGTGAGCGAGGCGCTGAATAGCCTGAATGTTGTCAAGATTGGCCGATGTCACATGGCTCTGGATCTCTGGTGCCAATCCCTTGAGATACATCTCAATGCGCTTGTACGGAGGGTCTACCATAGTTGGACACAGCACGGCCAGCTCATTCGACCGTTTGGTATACGCTTCGATCTCAGATCCAACCATTTTCAAATTGTACAGCTCATCTTCCAACTTGTGAATATCTTCACGCGTGCAATATTCCCTTTTGATAAGTTCCTTAAAATCGTTCCAGGGTGTGGCGTTAGCAGCTGCCAACCCTAAGATCTGTACTTGCGCGTTCCACCAAGTCAACGCGATTCCTTCCAAAGTGCCAGTTGCATACTTGACCTTGCGAGCCTCAGGGCACTCGCACATTTCGAATACTGACTCTAGCTTTTCAAACCAATGGAGGAGTCCCACTGCCCCCTCGGTGCCACTGAATGAGCTTGGACGACAGTCCATGAAGTTCTTGAATGTGCAGACAGGCTGCTGCGCGTGTTGACCTGCTTGAGCTGCTGCAACGGCCGCAGCAACTTGAGCTTGAACGAAAGCCTCTAGCTGGGCTTGTGTCATGCTAATTCTTCCAGACATGATCTTCATAGTAAAAGTAATGTAAGTGAGAGTGGTTCGCGAGTAGGGCGATGACAGAAAAGTGTAAGCACGTAGGTGTTCTCAAGCAATAACAAGTAGTGAGCAAAGTAATGTAAGCATACTACGAGCAAAGTTCTATGCAGTTCTAGCAAGCAGGTAATAAACATAAACCTTATTACCTAGGATGTCGAGTCTTGCACGTGGAGCGAAGCGTCGTTGTGGATCGTTTGAGAGCACTGTTCTGGTTATAGTCTGGTTTTAATAAAAACGTTTTCCCATTTTAAAACCAAGTTCTCTATAACCAATGGCTCTGATACCAATCTGTCACACCCCCAAAATCCACCTGCGGAGTATCACCGCTTGGGAGCGTGACTGACCAGGATCAAGCCACCAATCATATCGAACATGTAATTAATGTCAAGTATAATAAATGTAAACCAATCATTCAATACGATTGATGTTCCAACAAAACATAGTTTAAGTAGCGGAAGCGTAATAATGAAATCCAATGTATGTAAATAATTCAAGTGTTGTAAGTATAACATAACATCCACGATCCAATCTCCACAACGACCTGCTCCTCCCTGTGCAAGCTCCATATGTACCTAATATCCTGCAAGGCATGCAGCAGAGAGTCAACAACTAGTTGAGCGAGTTCACAGTTAACAGTTCAGTAATAGTATAGTGTGAGTAGCAGTATGTTCGTTCGTTATGTCATGTATCGTATTGGTTTCCATCGCGGCCTCCCAGGCAGGTATGCGAAGATATTAGGGGAATGTTCATCCCGAGTATTCTAGACTAGGTTTATTTGTATCGCGGCCTACCAGGCAGGTGTGCGAAGATTAGTAGATTATAGTTCGCGGCCTTCCAAAGGCAGGTGTGCGAAGTCAGTCATAATATCGCGGCCAACCCTTGGCAGGTGTGCGAAGATCAGTTCAATAAGTGTTACTAGTCTAGTCGTAGTTCAATCAGCGGAGTATGTACCATAGTTCATCAGATCACATCACTACGTTCCATTTTTGATAAGTACCAGTAATCAATCAAATCCCATTCCCACCCTGGGAACCCCATGCCTTGGCTGTGTGAACTCACCTTGGTTTGCTCGGTATGCTAGGCTCTAGGGTTTATCAAACGTCTAAGTCCGTTATACACGACCTAGAATATGTTGCACACAATATGATGTGAGTGTTTGCATCCAACTAGGGTTTGCGAGTGATTGGTAATCAAGCAATTGTGTTCTGTGTGTGTATTGTGTACATGATGTTATCACTTAGAATGGTCATACATGCACGAACATACAATTGTGCTCAATATCATACGATCATATACATAGAATCATATATCACGTAACCAGCTCATCGTATTCACATAATTCATGCGTCACGCCATTGCTTTCACATCTCAGTCTAGCATTGAGGTTAATCTAATTGTCACCGTTAAGTTATTCAGCACATTGGCAGTGTTATTAAACTTCACAAGTTTAACGAAGTCAAGGATTTAATAAAGTGTCATGCGCGGCTTAACAGATTAATTATCATCAATCATGCAGTTCATTAGTTCATTGCTTTCAAGTTGTACATCACACAACACCAGATGGGCCTTGCCATTCCACAACTCAGACAAGTGTGTGTGTGTGTGGGGTTCCCCTGTTTAAAAGTTAAATCATGAAACAAGAAATTCAAACTCAGACAGGTGAGGGTTAAACTCAGATAGTTTGTGTGAGAGTGTAAAAAGTCGGGCATGGGCCAAGCCCCTTAACAAACTCGGACTACATAAAAACAAAGTGAAGGTCGGACTAATGTCCATCATAAAGCTCGGACACTAGACATGACAAAAAGGTCGGACCAATGAGCAAAGTAAAGCTCGGACACTTAATGGTTATAACAAACTCGGAGCTTAGATGTTTATATATATAAACTCGGACCCATGTTTCTTAATAAAAGTCGGACCAACTTATTTCACTAAACTCGGATCCTTAGCTCAATTAAACTCGGATACACATTCAATTAATTAAAAATCGGACCCCTTATAAAAGCAAACACTCGGACAACCATGCACCATGTGAAACTCGGACCATTAACCCATTAAACTCAGACCTTATGTTATTCATTAATCTCGGTCCATATTAATCCATTAAACTCGGACCTTATGTTATTCATTAAACTCGGTCCATATTAATCCATTAAACTCGGACCTTATGTTGTTCATTAAACTCGGACCTATACAACTTACATTAAACTCGGCCCATCTAATTAACAACAAACTCGGTCCTTTAATACATTGATAAACTCGGTCCTTTAATCAATTACTAAACTCAGACCATTGTAAACCCAATAAACTCGGTCCAGTTCTTAAACTAACATACTCGGACCTTCATAATCAATAAACTCGGACAAGATGTCATTATATTAAACTCAGGCAACATATTGACATAAACTCAGACAATAATCACTTAACAAATTCGGGTAACATTTTCATGGATTAAACTCAGACTACAAGAAATCACAATTGAAACAGTTACGTTCTATTATCCCATCGGTTACGTTCTATTGTTCATACAATCCAAAACCCTAATTCTTTTATGCATCTGAATAGCGATAAATCCAATTTCTGTATCAAACATTCTACAAATCAAGTATCCTAACCATCAGGCAATGATTACACAATGATCAACATCCATTGAAAACACAGAACTATCATTTAGTGAACTAGGGTTTTTCAAGAATTACAACTTCATGAATCAAGGACAATCAAACAATCAATCAACATTCAACACCAAACAATGATTAAACCATTACCTTGATTCGATTCTAGTTGGATTAGCAATCAAACTTGATGTGAAAGACTTGTGAATCCAAGAATGATAAGAAAGTGGTTGTAGAGAGGGTTAGGGAATGTGGGTACGTGTTTTGATTCTTAGAGAGTGATTAGTGAATGATTAGGGAAGAGATTAGGGTTTTAAGTTGTTAAAGTTTCACTATTCACACAAAACACCCTAAGGAATTATCTATCACATATTTCATGCACAAGATATACAATTTACAGTTTCACCACCACATTTAAGTATTTGTCAAATCATTTAAGTATTTAAACGCTTACAATTCCATAGCAATTAATTGTGATGCGAAATAGAAATCTTGGGAATTCGAGTTGTCACATAACATGCAAACATATATCACACACTGCGCATAATAACACACGTACTCACATAATTATATAATCAAGTTCACATAATACGTAACATCATAACATTCGTTAACTCAAAGTGTCATATAAGCACGTAACGTTACATCTAAGCAAGTCTAAAGTTCGAGTTGTCACAGACTACTTCTCTAAGTGGATAGAAGCTGAAGCTTTTGCCCAAGTCAGAGAAAAGGAAGTTATATCCTTTATTAAAAGAAACATTATAACTAGATTTGGCATTCCCTCTGAAATTGTATGTGATAATGGTTCCCAATTCATTGGGAGCAGAACCACTAACTTTTGTGACAGTTGGGGAATTAAGATGATAACATCAACACCAGTCCATCCACAAGCCAATGGTCAAGCAGAATCATCCAACAAGATCATCATCAACAATCTGAAGAAGAAGCTAGGATCCAAGAAGGGGAAATGGGCAGAGGAATTGCCTTATGTGCTATGGGCTGATAGGACAACTCCCAAGAATGCCACTGGTCAAACACCCTTCTCTTTAGTATTTGGGGCAGAAGCAGTGATCCCAACAGAAATGGTGGTTCCAACTGCTAGAACAAGTACTCGTGATCCTGAAGAGAATGCTGCAATCTTAGCTCAAGACTTGATACTATTGAGGAAATCAGGGATTTGGCTAGGATAAGGATGGCAAGCTACCAACAAAAAATGGCTGGTGCTTACAATAAAAATGTCAGGATAAGGAAGTTCCAAGTCGGGGATATGGTGTTGAGAAAAGCATTCCAAAACACTATCAATCCTGCTGACGGGAAGTTAGCACCAAAGTGGGAAGGCCCTTACTTGATCGAAGCCGAAGCAGGAAAGGGGGCATACAGATTGCTAACCATGGAAGGAAATTTGTTACCAAGAGCCTGGAATGCTGTTCACTTAAAAAAATATTTCATGTGAACAGGATCCTCCAAGCATATAATCCTTACATTGGAAGCATCCTCGAAGGATCCCGGCGATATCACTGATCCTTACTCTGGTAAAGTCCTTATCTCAGAACTTTTCCGTTTTCTTATTTTTACCTAAGGATAAGGATCATGCATCCTTCATCCTCTTCTCACGAGAATTTGAGTTATGATAGCCCAGGTATCTTCAGCATATCGTTAAAGATATTCAAAAGCACCTCAGATCCTTGGGTCCAACCCCAGTTATCCTTGGGCTTGTCCCCAGTTTTCGCCAGTAGCGCACGATGATCCTGGTATAGTTCACGTCTTTGGGACCAGTACCCACTTTCGGGGCTGACAACCTCATCGTACTGGCTATACCCGGGATCCTACGTATAATGGTAGACGTACCATACATCCGTTCCTAAGGTTTCTAACGTTTTCACGTTAGCTAAGGTTTTGACATTTTCATGTCACCAAGTTTGGATAGTCGCCAGTAAGGGCCATACTCCAGTTTACATACGATCCTTGGGCTCATCCCCAGTTATCCTTCGGGCTTGTCCCCAGTGATCCTTGGGCTCGTCCCCAGTTATCCTTTGGGCTTGTCCCCAGTTACTAACTTATCTTTTACATTGGCTTAGTCCCAAGTTATATTCCAATTTGCAGGATTCCAAAGTAAAACAATTAAGGATCCTTAAATCCTTACTACCCGTCAAAGTACTACTTACAGTTATCCTAATTAAATGTTGGGATCCTAACTTGGATCCTCAGGTATGATCCTTGACTGTTTTGATTATACTCACTATTCTGAATAACCCTTACACTATGACAACTAAGCCTATGATCCTTGAAATAAGCTACCCTGAAAATTTTCAATGATAGGATATTTGATCTAGGATCATATCCTAAAGTTCTTAAACATGACTTGCTCAGCTTTTGTCACTTTGACAAATATGTTTCTAACATAATTGGACAACAAGAGGATAAATAAAGGATAACGAAACAAGGTAAGCCAGAAAGATTAAAGTTATTTTATTAACAAAGGATCTTAAACCTTTTCAAAAAAGTTGTCAAAATTGCCAACCCACGTTTCTACCAGCAAAACGTGGCCCGTCCACATGGGTTGGCAAAGGGTGTCCATTGTCTATGCGGTCATAGCAGGTGCAGGAAATTAAAAGCGGCAGGATCACAAAGGCTTCATCCCCCAAACAGAGGATCCCTCCACCATTCGCGATCCTACCTATTGTCCAAAGGATCCAGGATCCTTAACCCTAAAAACTATTGTTTAAGTTACAGACCATAAATTGTTTCAAACATCACAACCACAAAAACCACTACCAAACCTAAAAAAATTGGGCTCCGGCCTAGTCTCGAAATATCCATCATCGCCCAATCCAGCAGCTCAAACCTTCGCTGCTCCATCACCACCAGCTCCACTTGCTTCTGCCTGATCCTTGTCAGCATCACCACCTTCGAGCATTGGGATCTCCTCAGCTTCATCATCATCCTCCAACTCCGCCAATCTTGCCTTCCAACCCTCCACGTCCCATGAGCTTTTGTCAAAGGCAGGATCCTGAGCCTCCGCAGCCATCTGCAGTTGTATCTTATACATAGCTATTGCGGCAGAGACCTTGGCATCCTGGGTGATCTCCTGCTTCTCACCATCCATGTTGACCAGCATTTGAGCAGCTTCATCCTTTGTAGCCCGGAGTTCCTTCTCAAGATCAGCTATCTTGAGATCCTTCAACACACCCATTTGTTGGAGGTCGGCGATTTGGCGATCCTGATCCTCGACGTGGCCAAGGTAGGTTTCTATTTCAGCAAGTTTCTGCAGAAAGGGAAAAACGTAAGTTCAGGACCAGGTGATCCTCAAAGAAGCAGGATATACAGGCAGGATATACAGGCAGGATATTCAAGCAGGATATTCAAGTAGGATAACCAACAGGGGCAATGATCCTTACTTCATTAACATAATCAAGAAACTGCTGGCGGAGCAGGGGAAATCCTTGAAGATCCTCAGAAGCCTTTCTCTTCTTTCCCTTACCCCTAACAGGTGCTTTAGGGGATGAAGCAGAGGGACTAGCCGTAGGGGTCTTCTTCCTTGTAGACCTGACATTGGCAAGATCATCAATACCAAACTTGGAGGCAGACTTGACAGATTTCCCGGCACCTACACAATCAAAACAAGATAAGTTCCCTAACTAATTTAAAATCTTACATAGAACTGCTTCTTAAATAAGGATACTTACTTGACATTGTGGCAGATGCGGAGGGTACTTCCTGTGAATCCTGGGTGGCAACTTGAAAACTTCTGATTTCAGGATCAAGCTTTCTGAAGGCTAGAACTCTCTCTCTTGCAGCAGGGGTCAGCTTGAGATGAGCAACGGATATAGCTGCACAAAAGACAAAGAAGACATTAGTGATCCTCATCATAAGGAACAAGTCTGATGGTGATCCTTCCAGGATCCTCTATCCTACCATGAGTAGCCCACTCCTTGGGCAGATCCTTCCCATTAGGGATGGTATCCCTCCTAACAAAGAAGAATCGTCGCTTCCAGTTCGTATCATTTTTGGTAACCTTAAGAACAGGGTGATCCTCCCCAGCTTTCCGTTTCAACAAATATCGACAGGATCCAAATGTTGTGAGATCATACATCTCAGCCAGCTCCGCCATTCCTAAATCAATCCCTTCTTGCTCAATGATCCTTTCCAGGGTATACAAAACCCTCCAGATCATCGGCATGGCTTGAATATAAGACATGCCGGTCAGGGAAAAGAAAGATTGGGTGAAAGCTGGAAAGGGATACGAATATCCTATGGTGAACAGAGTTGCAGGAAAAGCTACCCATGTGTCAGAAACAAAATCGCTTAAAGCAGTGGAGTGAAAGACTTGAAGATAGCATCCGCCGGAAAACAGTGACGGATCCTATCGATGTGAGCATCGGTGAAGCAGCACCTCTCGGTGGGAGAGTCTTTAATGATCCCTTGACCTTTCAAAGGGCTATTCTTCTTGTGATTCTTGTGAGGAGAATTACGGAGCAACATATTCGCGGTGGAATGAAAAGAGAAAGAAAAACAGAGAAAGAGAAGGAAAGAAGAGAGGAAGAATACCTGATCGATCTTTTGGACGAGATTATAAAGGGAGTAGCTCTTGAATTTAAATGCAAATTGATCCCAACTCTATCTCCTATTTATAATGATGATCTGCAGGATTGTCACTTCAATGACGTAAGGGTTGCAACGGCTAGTCCGACTTTAACGGCTAGTTATCCGAGTCGCCCGTTGCAGATAAGATCAAAGCAAAATATAACTAGTCAATTTACAATATAACTCCTTATATTTTGGGGGCAATTGTTAGGGCTGGATTTTATAATACATGATCCTTACATGTGATCCTAACCAGTGATCCTTGTTTCTTTGGCAGATAGTGATCCTCAGCAGAGTTCCAGGATCAGGATCACGGACCATCATAGGATCCTCATGCTAACAGTTGCTTTCATTGAACTTAATGTCATTTTGCAGGAATGTCTAGCAGGATCCGCTCTTAGCATCACAATCAAGGGACGCGTCTTTACAACTTTGGCATATGCTTAATCAGAGATGAACGTTGTGAAAGATATGGAAACTTGGCATGATTTAAGGGCGATAATTTAGGCTAGATTTACTTTTATTTCTAAAGGGGTAATGAGCTGATTATTAGTTTGTTTACCTAAAATAGGCCACTCACACTTGTATATATAACACTCTTCCCCATTCGGAAGACACACAACACAATTCTCACACGCTTAGACACTCGAAACTATAGTGATCCTTGTACTCAGCTCATTATCATCCGAAGTTGTAACCATTTTTCTTATATTGAAGTTTGGTGATCGGTAGTTGCCATCAGCCGAGGTTTTTTATGCCGGAGATCATACATTAATCAAGGGCTTTTTCCTCGTATAAATCCTCGTGTCACTTGCATATTTCTAACTAAAGTGATCCTTTACTTTTTCAATTAACCAAGCATCATTCCCCGTTTACATAGAGTTTGGTTGTATTATCCTTGTCTGATTTTTGACCAAAACAATAAGGATAACACATCTCCTTTTTTTGGTTTCATCAAGGCAGGAGCCGAGGACAGGTAATCCTTGAGAGCTTTGAGAGCATTTTCGTGCTTTTCAGTCCAATCAAACTTTTGTTCTTCCTCAAGATATCATAGAACTCTTTACATTTCTATGAGGATTTGGATATGAATATGTTCAAGGGTGTAATCCTGCCTGTTAGCCTGTGAACATCCTTAGCTTTAGCAGGGGACTTGATGTTTATTATAGCTTTGATCTGTTCTGGACTGGCTTCAATGCCTCTCTTTGTCACCATATATCCTAAGAATTTACCTGCTTTAACACCAAAGTGACACTTTAAAGGATTAAGTTTCATGTTATATCTGTCAAAGATATTGAATGCTTCCTCCAAGTCTCTCAGGTGATCCTCAGCCTTTTTGGATTTAACTACCATGTCGTCTATATAAACTTCCATAGTCTGTCCAATCTGATCCTTGAACATCATATTTACTAGCCTTTGATAAGTTGCACCTGCATTTCTCAGTCCAAATGGCATAGCAATATAACAGTATATACCAGTTGGAGTCATAAAGGTTGTATCCTCTCGATCAGATGGTTCCATCTGAATTTGTTGAAATCCAGATGAAGCATCCATAAAAGTTAACAGTTCATGACCCGCGGTTGCATCCACCATGGAGTCAATGTGGGGTAATGGGAAAGGATCCTTGGGACATGCCTTATTTAAATCAGTGAAATCGACACATACCCTCCACTTTCCGTTTTTCTTTTGAACAACAACCACATTGGCCAACCATCTTGGATACTTGACCTCTCTAATCATACCTGTTAGGGCTGGATTTTTACAATACATGATCCTCACGTGTGATCCTAACCAGTGATCCTTGTTTCTTTGGCAGATAGTGATCCTCAGCAGAGTTCCAGGATCAGGATCACGGACCATCATAGGATCCTCATGCTAACAGTTGCTTTCGTTGAATTTAATGTTGTTTTGCAGGACATCTAGCAGGATCCGCTCTTAAGCATCACAATCAAAGGACGCGTCTTTACAACTATAGCATGTGCTTAATCGGAGATGGACGTTGTGAAGGATATGGAAACTTGGCATGATTTAAGGGCGATAATTTAGGCTAGATTTGATTTTATTTCTAAAGGGGTAATGAGCTGATTATTAGTCTTTTTACCTAAAATAGGTCACCTACACTTGTATATATAACACTCTTCCCCACTCGGAAGAACACACAACACAATTCTCACATGCTTAGACACTCGAAACTATAGCGATCCTTGTACTCAGCTCATTATCATCCAAAGTTGTAACCATTTTTCTTATATTGAAGTTTGGTGATCGGTTGTTGCCATCACCCGAGGTTTTTTATGCCGGAGATCATACATTGATCAAGGGCTTTTTCCTCGTATAAATCATTGTGTCTTTGCATATTTCATACTGAAGTGATCCTTTACTTTTTCAATAAACCAAGCATCATACCCCGTTTACATAAAGTTTGGTTGCATTATCCTTGTGTGATTTTTGACCAAAACAGTTTGACGCCCACCGTGGGGCAATTGGTGCTTCATTCATAAGAAAACCTTTTGTTCGAAATCATCTCAAAGAATTACATGGCCTCATCATTGAAAAACACGTCCACGGCGATGTCTGCAGTCAACTCGTCTCGGAACACTCTGCCTCCTCCACCGGCAGGATCCCAGAAGAATGCTGAGAAGAGACCAACTCCTACTAACTCTAAACCTCCATCTTCTTCTGCTATGAATTCTTATACTCCCAGTACTAGTGACGTATTTACTTTGATTTTGCAGATGAAGGATCGTATGCAGCGGCAGGATGAAACTAATGAAAGGATCCTCAGGGAAATTGGAGATCTCAAAAGACAAAAGAAAACGGCAGAGGATCATTCCCCACTGATGCCCAAATCCTTGAGCTTTGATACTCCAATGATCACTTCTCAGCCATCGGGAATTCCAGACGTGCAAATTATAGGAGAATCAAGAGGATTGCACCTCGGATCGACAGCAATGACTCAGGCATCAGGCTCACACTTTCAGCCGGCAGGATCCTATCCCCAGCATATGGGATCCTTCATGAATTCGGGAGCCTATCCGGGAGCACAGCAGTTTCAAGGATCCTACTTTGTTCCAGGATCATCCCAGGGTCAAGGATCCTCCTTTGTTCCAGGATCATCCCAGGTTCAAGGATCCTCCTTCGTTCCAGGATCATCCCAGATACCAGGATCCTTCCAGATACCAGGATCCTTCCAGATGCCAGGATCCCTAAAAAGTTTGCAAACAGGAAGTCTAGATGTCCATCAAGGGGACTTCATTCCAATGCAGACCATTGCTTCCACTGGTCCCTCCGTTATCCCAGAATCCCAGCAATATGGATTCACTAACTTGAACTCAATGGGAGGTAACACTTTAAATAATTATCTTACCACTAACCATGGATTCATGCAGGATACAGTTATCAATCATGCTCTGGCCAGGGAGTTGCAGAAGCTAAAAGATATGATCTCAAGTGTTCCAGGGGTAGTCAAGCCTATCCCAGAAATTGCAGATGGAAGCCATAAGGTATCTCGCTTTGCACCACCAATTTGTGATGCAGAGGTACCCAAAAGGTTCCATATCCCTACTATGAAGCTGTATATGGTACAACGGATCCTGAGGAGCACATAGCACAATACAGGGAAAGGATGGAGATCAATCCAATCCCGGAAAAGCTAAAGGAAGCATGCCTATGTAAAGGATTTGGATACACTCTTACTGGATCAGCTCTTAAATGGCTGCTAAGTCTTCCCCCTTACTCTATTACTTCATTTGCTAATTTAGTTAATTTATTCAATAACCAATTCTCTTGTAGTAGAAAATTTGAAAGATTAACTAGTGATTTATACAGGGTAACTCAAAGTCATAATGAATCACTAAGGGATTATATAACTAAATTCAGTAAAGAATCCTTGGACATTCCCAACTTGGATATGGCTACGGCTGTTGAAGCCTTCAAAATGGGACTGCTTAAGGATTCATTATTCTATGATGATCTTGTTATGACACCATGCAGGAATCTAGATGAAGTAAGAACTCGGGCACTCAGGTTCATCCGGCTAGAGGATGACAAGAGGATCCAGGAGAGACAAGTAGGATCCTCAAAACAAGAGAAGCAAGGATCCTCCTTCAAGAACAATAAATTCAAATCCTACCATAGAAGTGACAACCAGAATGTGCATGCTGTTGACCAAGAAGAGGATGATGAAGATTATCCTCCAATCTCAGAATATTGTTTTTCCGTTGATAATCATGAACTAATCCCTGCAATGCAGAATCTAGGAGAAAAAGCTAGGTGGCCCAGGAAGAATGATAAACCATCCGGGACTAAAGACAAGTCAAAATGGTGTGCATACCATGAGGATTTCGGGCATCTAACTGAAGAATGCATAGCTTTAAGAAAAGAAATTGGATATCTGTTAAGCAAGGGGCATCTAAAAGAATTGTTGGGAAGAAAAAAGCAAAGGACTCAGGATCCTGAGAGGATCCCTGAAAAGGCTCCAACCCCTCCGGCGAATGCACAAGTGATCAACTTTATTTCCGGAGGATCAGATATCTGTGGTACATCCTTCTCGGCGGCCAAAAGGCATGCAAAGGAAGCAAAAATGGATAATGGAGAGAGACCTATTCGAACATCAAGTGTCTCGGAAGGAAAGACGATAACGTTTGATGAGAATGATCGCATTAACATCCTGGATCCTCATCATGATAGTTTAGTTATTACTCTCTTTATCTCTAACCATTTTGTCCGCAGGATCCTTATCGACGGAGGAAGCTCAGTGAACATTATCCAGCTTGATGTTCTGAAGAAAATGGGTATCCCAGAATCAGACATCACACCAAGATCCTCCGTGCTTGTAGGATTCAGTGGAGAAACGAAGAAAACTCTGGGGGACATCAAACTCCCAATCTACGTGGAAGGATTACATAATTATCAAAAATTTTGTGTTATTGACTGTTTATCTTGTTGCAATGTTATCCTTGGCAGGCCCTGGATACATGATATGAAAGCAGTCCCATCCACCTATCATCAATGTGTGAAACTCCCTAGCCCATGGGGGATAATCAAGATCGACAGTGATCAGCAAGAGGCTAAGGATTGTTATACCTCATCCATGAAGCCAACCTCGAAGCCTAGGGAGCAATAGCAATTACAGTATCCTCCGAGGAATGTCTTGGATGCAAGGGAACAAGATGTGGACGAAATCCTCTTGGATCCTAGTGATCCTGAATCAAAAATCTATATCGGATCAGGGATCCTTGGCAAGATGAAAGAAGACATGATATCCTTCCTCAAAAGAAGAAAGTCTACCTTTGCATGGAAGCACGAAGATATGACAGGTATATCTGAGGATGTCATAACTCATAAACTTGGCATTGACAGGTCTATCAAACCAATCCATCAAAGAAGGAGGAAGTTTGCACCAGAAAGGAATGCCATTATCCAAGAAGAAGTAGAGAGACTACTTCGAGCAGGTATGATCAGAGAGGTAAAATATCCAAAATGGTTAGCCAATGTGGTCGTTGTCCAAAAGAAAAACGGAAAGTGGAGGGTATGTGTCGATTTCACTGATCTAAATAAGGCATGTCCCAAGGATCCTTTCCCATTACCCCACATTGACTCCATGGTGGATGCAACAGCGGAGCATGAACTGTTGACCTTTATGGATGCATCATCTGGATGCCAACAAATTCAGATGGAACCATCTGACCAAGAGGATACAGCCTTTATGACCCAACCGGTTTATATTGTTATATTGCCATGCCTTTTGGATTAAGAAATGCAGGTGCAACATATCAAAGGCTGGTGAATATGATGTTCAAAGAGCAAATTGGACAAACTATGGAAGTATACATAGATGATATGGTAGTCAAATCAAAGAAAGCTGAGGATCAGCTAAGGGATTTGGAAGAAGCATTTGATATCCTTGATAATTATAACATGAAGCTTAATCCTTCAAAATGCCACTTTGGTGTTAAGGCAGGTAAATTCCTAGGATATATGGTAACTCAGAGGGGCATTGAAGCAAGTCCGGAGCAAATTAAAGCACTAGTGAATATCAAGTCCCCTACCAATGCTAAGGATGTGCAAAGGCTAACAGGCAGGATAGCAGCTCTAAACAGGTTCATATCAAAATCCTCAGAAAAATGTAAAGAATTTTACGATATCCTAAGGAAGAACAAGATGTTTGAATGGACTGAGAAACATGAGAATGCTTTACAAGCCCTTAAAGAATATATGTCCTCAGCACCAGCATTATCAAAACCCGAAAAAGGAGATGTGTTATCCTTATACCTGGCGGTATCCTCAACCGCTGTAAGTGCCGTCCTTGTTAAGGATCATGAAGGTACACAATATCCTATCTACTATGTAAGTAAGAGTTTACTTGATGCCGAATCCAGGTACTCACACCTCGAAAAACTTATTCTTGCATTAATCATGGCATCAACTAAGTTAAGGCATTATTTTGAAACCCATACTATCGTTGTTAGAACTAACTTTCCAATTAAGAATGTCCTCAGGAAACCAGAGATGTCAGGAAGAATGGCTAAGTGGGAAGTAAAGCTTAGTACCCATGATATAAGATATCAGCCAAGAACAGCCATTAAATCCAAAGCACTAGCTGACTTTATGGCTGATTTCAGTAGTGATCTACAAAAAGAAGCAGAATTGGAAGTCCAACAGCTGGATGAGACCAAGGATCCTTGGATACTACACGCTGATGGATCCTCAAATGTCAAGGGCACAGGGCTCGGGATACTACTAAAATCGCCACAGGGGGACATAATACCCCACTCCATAGCCTGTGAGTTCCAAGCAACTAACAATGAGGCTGAATATGAAGCCTTAATTGCTGGCTTGCAAATTGCTAAGGATATGGGGGTAAAATATCTTAAAGTATATGTAGACTCATTATTGATCACCAATCACTTTAATGGATCCTATGCTGTTAAAGGTGAAAAACTAACCAAATATTTAGAGATAATCAAGGAATTGGCACTCTCTTTTGTCTCTTTCAGCTTAACACAGGTACCAAGGGAGGATAACACGGAAGCTGATGCATTGGCCATCCTAGGATCATCTTTAAAGATTCCAAAAGATATAAGTATCCCTATCATCCATATCCTGGCCCCTGCCATTGAAAATTAGGTGGCCATGGAAATAGAAGAGGATACTGCAGTGATCCCTAGTGAAGAAGATCAATCTTATTCGGGATCATGGATCTCACCAATTATGAGATACTTGCAATACGGGGAGATTCCGATAGGAGAAAATCCTAGAGCTTTCAGGATTAAGGTATCTCAATTCACAATCTTAAATAATGTGCTATATAAACGATCTCTTGCAGGACCATATTTAAGATGTATCGAGTATCCTGAAATCGAAGAAGTGTTGAGAGACTTCCATGAAGGAGATTGTGGAAACCACACTGGGGGCAGAGCATTATTCTCAAGGATCCTTAGAACAGGATACTACTGGCCAACCATGAAAAGAGATGCTGTAGAATATGCTAGGAAATGTGATCCTTGTCAAAGACACAGCAATTTCCTTCATCAACCAGCTGAATTGCTACATCCTATACCATCCTCTTGGCCATTCATGAGATGGGGGATGGATATAGTTGGCAAGCTCCCTAAAGCGCCTGGTGGAAAAGTATTTATGCTTGCCATGACTGACTACTTCTCTAAGTGGATAGAAGCTGAAGCCTTTGCTCAAGTCAGAGAAAAAGAAGTTATATCCTTTATCAAAAGAAACATTATAACTAGATTTGGCATTCCCTCTGAAATTGTATGTGATAATGGTTCCCAATTCATTGGAAGCAGAACCACTAACATTTGTGACAGTTGGGGAATTAAGATGATAACATCAACACCAGTTCACCTACAAGCCAATGGCCAAGCAGAATCATCCAACAAGATCATCATCAACAATCTGAAGAAGAAGCTAGGATCCAAGAAGGGAAAATGGGCAGAGGAGTTACCTTATGTGCTATGGGCTGATAGGACAACTCCCAAGAATGCCACTGGTCAAACACCTTTCTCTTTAGTATTTGGGGCAGAAGCAGTGATCCCAACAGAGATGGTGATCCCAACTGTTAGAACAAGTGCTCGTGATCCTGAAGAGAATGCTACAATCCTGGCTCAGGATTTGGATACTATTGAGGAAATCAGAGATCTGGCTAGGATAAGGATGGCAAGCTACCAACAAAGAATGGTCGGTGCTTACAACAAAAATGTTAGGATAAGGAAGTTCCAAGTCGGAGATATGGTGTTGAGAAAAGCATTCCAAAACACTATTAATCCTGCTGACGGGAAGTTAGCACCAAAGTGGGAAGGCCCTTACTTGATTGAAGCTGAAGCAGGAAAGGGGGCATACAGATTGCTAACCATGGAAGGAAATTTGTTACCAAGAGCCTGGAATGCTGTTCACTTAAAGAGATACTTTATGTGAACATGATCCTTCAAGCATGTGATCCTTACATTGAAGTATCCTCGAAGGATCCCGGTGATGTCAGAGATCCTTACTCTGGTATTGTCCCTATCTTAAAACTATTACATTTCCTTACTTTTTACCTAAGGATAAGGATCATGTATCCTTCATCCTCTTCTCACGAACCATTTGAGTTATGATAGTTCAGGTATCTTCAGCATATCGTTAAAGATCTTCAAAAGCACCACAGATCCTTGGGTTCAACCCCAGTTATCCTTGGGATTATCCCCAGTTTCCGCCAGCAGCGCACGATGATCCTGATATAGTTCACGTCTTTGGGACCAGTACCCACTTCCGGGGCTGACAACCTCATCGTACTGGCTATACCCAGGATCCTACGTATAATGGTAGACGTACCATACATCCGTTCCTAAGGTTTCTAACGTTTTCACGTTAGCTAAGGTTTTGACATTTTCATGTCACTAAGTTTGGATAGTCGCCAGTAAAGGGCCATACTCCAGTTTACATACGATCCTTGGGCTTGTCCCCAGTTATCCTTTGGGCTTGTCCCCAGTTATCCTTTGGGCATGTCCCCAGTAATCCTTTGGGCTTGTCCCCAGTTATCCTTTGGGCACGTCCCCAGCTATTAACTTATCTTTTACATTGGCTTAGTCCCAAGTTATGTTCCATTTTTCAGGTTCTCGAAGTTAAACAAATAAGGATCCTTAATCCTTATTATCCGTTAAAATTTCACTTATGGTTATCTTGATTAAAGGTTAGGATCCTAACTTGGATCCTCAGGTATGATCCTTGACTATTTTGATTATACTAAACAACCCTTACACTTTGACAACTAAACCTATGATCCTTGAAATTGATTGTTTCAAAAATTTTCAGTGTCAGGATATTTGATCTAGGATCATATCCTAAATTTATTAAACATGGTTTGCTCAACTCTTGTTACTCTAACAAATATGTTTCTAAAACAAACTGGAAAATAAGAAGATAAATAAAGGATAACAACACGAGATAAGCCAGAAAGATTAAAGTTATATTATTAACAGAAGGATCTTAAACCCTTTCAAAAAGTTGTCAAAATTGCCAACCCACATTTCTACCAGCAAAACGTGGCCCGTCCACATGGGTTGGCAAAGGGTGTCCATTGTCTATGCGGTCTTAGCAAGTGCAGGAAATTAAAGGCGGCAGGATCACTAAGGCTTCATCCCCCAAACAGAGGATCCCTCCACCATTTGCGATCCTACCTATTGTTCAAAGGATCCAGGATCCTTAACCCTAAAAACTATTGTTCAAAGTTACAAACCATAATTGTTTCAAACATCAACAACCACAAACAAACCACTACCAAACCTAAAAAATTGGGCTCCGGCCTAGTCTCGAAATATCCATCATCGCCCAATCCAGCAGCTCACACCTTTGCTGCTCCATCACCACCAGCTTCTCCACCCTGATCCTTGTCAGCATCACCGCCCTCCAGCATTGGGATCTCCTCAGCTTCGTCCTCATCCTCCAGCTCTGCCAATCTCGCCTTCCAACCCTCCACGTCCCATGAGCTTTTGTCAAAGGCAGGATCCTGAGCCTCCGCAGCCATCTGTAGTTGTATCTTGTACATAGCAATTGCGGCAGAGACCTTGGCGTCCTGGGTGATCTCCTGCTTCTCGCCATCCATGTTGATCAGCATTTGAGCAGCCTCATCCTTAGTAGCCCGGAGTTCCTTCTCAAGATCGGCTATCTTGAGATCCTTTAACACGCCCATTTGTTGGAGGTCGGCGATTTGGCTTTCCTGATCCTCGACATGGCCAAGGTAGGTCTCAATCTCAGCAAGTTTCTGCAGAAGAGAAAAAAGATAAGTTCAGGACCAAGTGATCCTCAAAGAAGCAGGATATACAGTCAAAATACACAAGCAGGATATTCAAGAAGGATAACCAACAGGGGCAATGATCCTTACCTCATTGACATAGTCAAGGAACTGCTGGCGGAGCAGGGGAAATCCTTGGAGATCCTCGGAAGTCTTTCTCTTCTTCCCCTTACCCCTAACAGGTGCTTTAGGGGCCGAAGCAGAGGGACTGGCAACAGAAGTCTTCTTTCTTGAAGACTTGACATTGGCAAGTTCATCAATCCCGAACTTGGAGGCAGACTTAGTAGACTTCCCAGCGCCTACACAATCAAAACAAGATAAGTCTCCTAACTAATTTAACATTTTTGCATAGAACTTACTTTTTGGTAAGGATACTTACTTGACATTGTGGCAGATGCGGAGGATACTTCTTGTGAATCTTGGATGGTGACTTGAAAACTTCTGGTCTCAGGATCAAGCTTTTTGAAAGCTAAAACTCTCTCTCTTGCAGCAGGGGTTAACTTGAGATGAGCAATGGAGATAGCTGCACAAAAGACAAAAAAGACATTAGTGATCCTCATCATAAGAGACAAGTCTGATGGTGGTCCTTCCAGGATCCTCTATCCTACCATGTGTAGCCCACTCCTTGGGCAGATCCTTCCCGTTAGGGATGGTATCCCTCCTAACAAAGAAGAAACGTCGCTTCCAGTTTGTGTCATTTTTGGTAACCTTAAAAACAGGGTGATCCTCCCCAGCTTTCCGTTTCAACAAGTACCGACAGGAACCAAACGTGGTAAGATCATATAGCTCAGCCAGCTCCGACATCCCTAAGTCAATCCCCTCCTGCTCAATGATCCTCTCGAAGGTATACAAAACCCTCCAGATCATCGGCATGGCTTGGATATAAGACATGCCGGTCAAGGAAAAGAAGGATTGGGTGAAGGCTGGAAAAGGATACGAATATCCTATGGTAAACGGAGTTGCAGGAAAGGCCACCCAGGTGTCGGAAACAAAATCACTTAGAGCGGTGGAAGTGAATGACTTGAAGATAGCATCCGCCGGAAAACAGTGACGGATCCTATCAACATGAGCATCAGTGAAGCAGCACCTCTCCGTAGGAGAGTCTTTGACGATCCCTTGACCTTTCAAGGGGCTGATCTTCTGGTGATCCTTGTAAGGAGAGTTCCGGAGCAACATACTTACAGCAGAATGAAAACAGAGGAGCAGAAAAACAGAGCAAGAGAAGGAAGAAAGAAAAGAAGAGAATACCTGATCGATCTTCGGTTGAGATTATAAAGGGAGTATATCTTGAATTTAAATGCAGATTGATCCTTACCCTATCTCCTATTTATAATCATGATTTGCAGGGATGTCACCTCAGTGACGTAAGGATTGCAACGGCTAGTTCGAGATTAACGGCTAGTTATCCGAGTTGTTCGTTGCAGATAAGATCAAAGCAAAATATAACTCATTTATTTACAAAATCACTCCTTATATTTTGGAGGCAATTGTTAGGGCTGGATGTTTACAATACATGATCCTCACGTGTGATCCTAACCAGTGATCCTTGTTTCTTTGGCAGATAGTGATCCTCAGGAGAGTTCCTGGATTAGGATCACGGACCATCATAGGATCCTCATGCTAACAGTTGCTTTCGTTGAATTTAATGTTGTTTTGCAGGACATCTAGCAGGATCCGCTCTTAAGCATCACAATCAAAGGACGCGTCTTTACAACTATAGCATGTGCTTAATCGGAGATGGACGTTGTGAAGGATATGGAAACTTGGCATGATTTAAGGGCGATAATTTAGGCTAGATTTGCTTTTATTTCTAAAGGGGTAATGAGCTGATTATTAGTCTTTTTACCTAAAATAGGTCACCTACACTTGTATATATAACACTCTTCCCCACTCGGAAGAACACACAACACAATTCTCACACGCTTAGACACTCGAAACTATAGTGATCCTTGTACTCAGCTCATTATCATCCAAAGTTGTAACCATTTTTCTTATATTGAAGTTTGGTGATCGGTAGTTGCCATCACCCGAGGTTTTTTATGCCGGAGATCATACATTGATCAAGGGCTTTTTCCTCGTATAAATCATTGTGTCTTTGCATATTTCATACTGAAGTGATCCTTTACTTTTTCAATAAACCAAGCATCATACCCCGTTTACATAAAGTTTGGTTGCATTATCCTTGTGTGATTTTTGACCAAAACAATACCTGCTTGGAGTAATTTTTCTACCTCCTCCTAGATAATGGCATTTCTCTCTGGTGCAAACTTCCTCCTCTTTTGATGGATTGGTTTGAATGACCTGTCAATGCCAAGTTTGTGAGTTATTATATCTTTAGATATACATGTCATGTCTTCGTGTTTCCATGCAAAGGTAGTTTTTCTCCTTTTGAGGAAGGACACTAAGTCTTCTTTCATTTCGCCAAGGATCCCTGATCCTATGTAAACTTTAGATTCAGGATCATCAGGATCCATAAGGATCTCTACTACATCCTGCTCTCTTGCCTCCAAGACATCTCTTGGAGGTTGCTTTGATTGCTATTGCTCCCTTGACTTTGAGACTGGTTTCATTGATGAAGTGTAGCAGTTCTTAGCCTCCTGCTGATCACTATCAATTTTCACTATCCCCCATGGGCTAGGAAGCTTCACACATTGATGATAAGTGGATGGGACTGCCCTCATGTCATGTATCCAAGGCCTGCCAAGGATAACATTACAACAAGATAAACAATCAATAACACAAAATTTTTGGTAAGAATGCAGCCCTTCGATATAAATTGGGAGTTTAATGTCCCCCAGAGTATTTTTAGTCTCGCCACTGAATCCCACAAGCATAGAGGATCTTGGTATGATTTCGGATTCAGGAATGTTCATCTTCTTAAGGACATCAAGCTGGATGATATTCACAGAGCTTCCTCCGTCTATAAGGATCCTGCGAACACAAGGGTTAGAAATAAAAAGAGTAATAACCAAACCATCGTGATGAGGATCCTGAATGTCAACACGATCATCCTCATCAAAAGTTATGATTTTTTCCTTCGGAGACACTGGATGTTCGAATGGGTCTATCCCCATTATCCATCTTGGTTTCCTTTGCATGTCTTTTGGCTGCTGAAAAGGATGTTCCACAAATGTCTGATCCTCCAGAAATGAAGTTTATAACTTGTGCGTCTGCTGGAGGAGCTGGAGCTTTCTCCGGGATCCTTTCAGGATCCTGAGTTCTTGACTTCTTTCTCCCCAATAGTTCTTTCAAGTGCCCCTTGCTCAACAAGTATCCAATTTCTTTTATCAATGCGATGCATTCTTCTGTGAGATTACCAAAATCTTCGTGGTATGCACACCATTTTGATTTATCTTTCGTTGCAGATGGTTTGTCATTCTTTCTCGGCCACCTGGCTTTATCACCTAGATTCTGCATCGCAAGGATTAGTTCATTGTTATCAACAGAAAACAGTATTCAGAAATTGGAGGATAATCCTCATCATCCTCTTCCTGTTCTACAGCATGCACATTCTGGTTGTCAGACTTGTTATAGGATCTGAACTTGTTGTTCTTGAATGAGGATCCTTGCTTCTCTTGCTTTGAGGATCCTGCCAACCTCTCCTGGATCCTCTTGTCATCCTCTAGCCGAATGAACCTAAGTGCCCGGGTTCTTACCTCGTCTAGGTTCCTGCATGGTGCCATAACAAGATCATCATAGAACAATGAATCCCTAAGCAATCCCATTTTAAAGGCTTCAACAGGCGTTGCTATATCTAGGTTAGGGATATCTAAGTATTCTTTACTAAACTTAGTGATATAATCCCTTAATGATTCATTATGACCTTGGGTTATCCTATATAAATCACTAGTTAAACGCTCAAATTTTCTACTACAAGAAAACGGATTATTAAACAGGTTAACTAGATTAGCAAACGAGGTAATAGAGTAAGGGGGAAGACTTAGTAGCCATTTAAGAACCGATCCAGTAAGGGTGGATCCAAATCCCTTGCACAGACATGCTTCCTTTAACCTTTCTGGGATGGGATTTGTTTTGGTTAAAAATCACACAAGGATAATGCAACCAAACTTTATGTAAACGGGGTATAATGCTTGGTTTATTGAAAAAGTAAAGGATCACTTCAGTATAAAATATGCAAAGACACAATGATTTATACGAGGAAAAAGCCCTTGATCAATGTATGATCTCCGGCATAAAAAACCTCGGGTGATGGCAACTACCGATCACCAAACTTCAATATAAGAAAAATGGTTACAACTTTGGATGATAATGAGCTGAGTACAAGGATCACTATAGTTTCGAGTGTCTAAGCGTGTGAGAATTGTGTTGTCTGTTCTTCCGAATGGGGAAGAGTGTTATATATACCAGTGTAGGTGACCTATTTTAGGTAAAAAGACTAATAATCAGCTCATTACCCCTTTAGAAATAAAAGCAAATCTAGCCTAAATTATCGCCCTTAAATCATGCCAAGTTTCCATATCCTTCACAACGTCCATCTCCGATTAAGCACATGCTATAGTTGTAAAGACGCGTCCTTTGATTGTGATGCTTAAGAGCGGATCCTGCTAGATGTCCTGCAAAACAACATTAAATTCAATGAAAGCAACTGTTAGCATGAGGATCCTATGATGGTCCGTGATCCTGATCCTGGAACTCTGCTGAGGATCACTATCCGCCAAAGAAACAAGGATCACTGGTTAGGATCACACGTGAGGATCATGTATTGTAAAAATCCAGCCCTAACAATTGCCCCCAAAATATAAGGAGTGATTTTGTAAATAAATGAGTTATATTTTGCTTTGATCTTATCTGCAACGAACAACTCGGATAACTAGCCGTTAATCTCGAACTAGCCGTTGCAATCCTTACGTCACTGAGGTGACATCCCTGCAAATCATGATTATAAATAGGAGATAGGGTAAGGATCAATCTGCATTTAAATTCAAGATATACTCCCCTTATAATCTCAACCGAAGATCGATCAGGTATTCTCTTCTTTTCTTTCTTCCTTCTCTTGCTCTGTTTTTCTGCTCCTCTGTTTTCATTCTGCTGTAAGTATGTTGCTCCGAAATTCTCCTCACAAGGATCACAAGAAGAGCAGTCCCCTAAAAAGCCAAGGGATCATTAAAGACTCTCCTACGGAGAGATGCTGCTTCACCGACGCTCATGTTGATAGGATCTGTCATTGTTTTCCGGCGGATGCTATCTTCAAGTCTTTCACTTCCACCGCTTTAAGCGATTTTGTTTCCGACACTTGGGTGGCCTTTCCTGCAACTTCGTTTACCATAGGATATTCGTATCCTTTTCCAGCCTTCACCCAATCCTTCTTTTCCTTGACCGGCATATCTTATATCCAAGCCATGTCGATGATCTGGAGGGTTCTGTATACCTTCGAGAGGATCATCGAGCAGGAAGGGATTGACTTAGGGATGGCAGAGTTGGCTGATCTTTATGATCTTACCACGTTTGGTTCCTATCGATATTTGCTGAAACGGAAAGCTGGAGAGGATCACCCTGTTTGTAAGGTCACAAAAAATGATACCAACTGGAAGTGACGATTCTTCTTTGTTAGGAGAGATACCATCTCTAACGGGGAGGATCTGCCCAAGGAGTGGGCTACTCATGGTAGGATAGAGGATCCTGGAAGGATCACCATCAGACTTGTCTCTTATGATGAGGATCACTAATGTCTTTTTTTGTCCTTTGTGCAGCTATCTCCATTGCTCATCTCAAGTTAACCCCTACTGCAAGAGAGAGGGTTCTAGCTTTCAAGAAGCTTGATCCTGAGACCAGAAGTTTTCAAGTCACCGTCCAAGATTCACAAGAAGTATCCTCCGCATCTGCCACTATGTCAAGTAAGTATCCTTATTAAAAAGTAAGTCATATGTAAGACTGTTTAGTTAGTAAGGGAACTTATCTTGTTTTGATGGTGTAGGCGTTGGGAAATCTGCTAAGTCTGCTAAGTCTGCCTCCAAGTTCGGGATTGATGAACTTGCCAATGTCAAGTCTTCAAGAAAGAAGACTTATGTTGCCAGTCCCTCTGCTTCGGCCCCTAAAGCACCTGTTAGGGGTAAGGGGAAGAAGAGAAAGACTTCTGAGGATCTCCAAGGATTTCCCCTGCTCCGCCAGCAGTTCCTTGACTATGTCAATGAGGTAAGGATCATTGCCCCTGTTGGTTATCCTTCTTGAATATCCTGCTTGTGTATTTTGCCTGTATATCCTGCTTCTTTGAGGATCACCTGGTCCTGAACTTACCTTTTTTCTCTTCTGCAGAAACTTGCTGAGATTGAGACCTACCTTGGCCATGTCGAGGATCAGGAAAGCCAAATCGCCGACCTCCAACAAATGGGCGTGTTAAAGGATCTCAAGATAGCGGATCTTGAGAAGGAACTCCGGGCTACTAAGGACGAGGCTGCTCAAATGCTGATCAACATGGATGGCGAGAAGCAGGAGATCACCCAGGACGCCAAGGTCTCTGCCGCAATTGCTATGTACAAGATACAACTACGGATGGCTGCGGAGGCTCAGGATCCTGCCTTTGACAAAAGCTCATGGGACGTGGAGGGTTGGAAGGCGAGATTGGCAGAGCTGGAGGATGAGGACGAAGCTGAGGAGATCCCAATGCTGGAGGGCGGTGATGCTGACAAGGATCAGGGTGGAGAAGCTGGTGGTGATGGAGCAGCAAAGGTGTGAGCTGCTGGATTGGGCGATGATGGATATTTCGAGACTAGGCCGGAGCCCAATTTTTTAAGTTTGGTAGTGGTTTGTTTGTGGTTGTGATGTTTTGAAACAAGTTTATGGTTTGTACTTTGAACAATAGTTTTTAGGGTTAAGGATCCTGGATCCTTTGAACAATAGGTAGGATCGCAAATGGTGGAGGGATCCTCTGTTTGGGGGATGAAGCCTTTGTGATCCTACCGCCTTTAATTTCCTGCACCTGCTAAGACCGCATAGACAATGGACACCCTTTGCCAACCTATGTGGACGGGCCACGTTTTGCTGGTAGAAATGTGGGTTGGCAATTTTGACAACTTTTTTGAAAGGGTTTAAGATCCTTCTGTTAATAATATAACTTTAATCTTTCTGGCTTATCTCGTGTTGTTATCCTTTATTTATCTTCTTATTCTCCAGTTTGTTTTAGAAACATATTTGTTAGAGTAACAAGAGTTGAGCAAACCATGTTTAATAAATTTAGGATATGATCCTAGATCAAATATCCTGACACTGAAAATTTTTGAAGCAATCAATTTCAAGGATCATAGGTTTAGTTGTCAAAGTGTAAGGGTTGTTTAGTATAATCAAAATAGTCAAGGATCATACCTGAGGATCCAAGTTAGGATCCTAACCTTTAATCAAGATAACCATAAGTGAAATTTTAACGGGTAATAAGGATTAAGGATCCTTATTTGTTTAACTTCGAGAACCTGAAAAATGGAACATAACTTGGGACTAAGCCAATGTAAAAGATAAGTTAATAGCTGGGGACGTGCCCAAAGGATAACTGGGGACAAGCCCAAAGGATAACTAGGGACAAGCCCAAGGATCACTGGGGACAAGCCCAAAGGATCGTATGTAAACTAGAGTATGGCCCTTACTGGCGACTATCCAAACTTAGTGACATGAAAATGTCAAAACCTTAGCTAACGTGAAAACGTTAGAAACCTTAGGAACGGATGTATGGTACGTCTAACATTATACGTAGGATCCTAGGTATAGCCAGTACGATGAGGTTGTCAGCCCCGGAAATGGGTACTGGTCCCAAAGACGTGAACTATATCAGGATCATCGTGCGCTGCTGGCGGAAACTGGGGATAATCCCAAGGATAACTGGGGTTGAACCCAAGGATCTGCGTTGCTTTTGAAGATCTTTGACGATATGCTGTAGATACCTGAACTATCATAACTCAAATGGTTCGTGAGAAGAGGATGAAGGATACAGGATCCTTATCCTTTGGTAAAAAGTAAGGAAATGTAATAGTTTTAAGATAAGGACATTACCAGAGTAAGGATCACTGACATCACCGGGATCCTTCGAGGATACTTCAATGTAAGGATCACATGCTTGAAGGATCATGTTCACATAAAGTACTTTTTTAAGTGAACAGCATTCCAGGCTCTTGGTAACAAATTTCCTTCCATGGTTAGCAATCTGTATGCCCCCTTTCCTGCTTCAGCTTCAATCAAGTAAGGACCTTCCCACTTTGGTGCTAACTTCCCGTTAGCAGGATTGATAGTGTTTTGGAATGCTTTTCTCAACACCATATCTCCGACTTGGAACTTCCTTATCCTAACATTTTTGTTGTAAGCACCAGCCATTCTTTGTTGGTAGCTTGCCATCCTTATCCTAGCCAGATCCCTGATTTCCTCAATAGTATCCAAATCCTGAGCCAGGATTGTAGCATTCTCTTCAGGATCACGAGCACTTGTTCTAGTAGTTGGGATTACCATCTCTGTTGGGATCACTGCTTCTGCCCCAAATACTAAAGAGAAAGGTTTTTGACCAGTGGCATTTTTGGGAGTTGTCCTATTAGCCCATAGCACATAAGGTAACTCCTCTGCCCATTTTCCCTTCTTGGATCCTAGCTTCTTCTTCAGATTGTTGATGATGATCTTGTTGGATGATTCTGCTTGGCCATTGGCTTGTGGGTGAACTGGTGTTGATGTTATCATCTTAATTCCCCAACTGTCACAAAAGTTAGTGGTTCTGCTTCCAATGAATTGGGAACCATTATCACATACAATTTCAAAGGGAATGCCAAATCTAGTTATAATGTTTCTTTTGATAAAGGATATAACTTCTTTTTCTCTGACTTGAGCAAAGGCTTCATCTTCTATCCACTTAGAGAAGTAGTCAGTCATGGCAAGCATAAATACTTTTCCACCAGGTGCATTAGGGAGCTTGCCAACTATATCCATCCCCCATCTCATGAATGGCCAAGAGGATGGTATAGGATGTAGCAATTCAGCTGGTTGATGAAGTATATTACTGTGTCTTTGACAAGGATCACATTTCCTAGCATATTCTACAGCATCTCTTTTCATGGTTGGCCAGTAGTATCCTGTTCTAAGGATCCTTGAGAATAATGCTCTGCCCCCAGTGTGGTTTCCACAATCTCCTTCATAGAAGTCTCTCAACACTTCTTCGATTTCAGGATCCTCGATACATCTTAAATATGGTCCTGCAAGAGATCGTTTATATAGCACATTATTTAAGATTGTGAATTGAGATACCTTAATCCTGAAAGCTCTAGGATTTTCTCCCCTCGGAATCTCCTCGTATTGCAAGTATCTCATAATTGGTGAGATCCATGATCCTGAATAAGATTGAGCTTCTTCACTAGGGGTCACTGCAGTATCCTCTTCTATTTCCATGGCCACCTGATTTTCAATGGCAGGGGCCAGGATATGGATGATAGGGATACTTATATCTTTTGGAATCTTTAAAGATGATCCTAGGTTGGCCAATGCATCAGCTTCCGTGTTATCCTCCCTTGGTACCTGTGTTAAGCTGAAAGAGACAAAAGAGAGTGCCAATTCCTTGACTATCTCTAAATATTTGGTTAGTTTTTCACCTTTAACAACATAGGATCCATTAAAGTGATTGGTGATCAATAATGAGTCTACATATACTTTAAGATATTTTACCCCCATATCCTTAGCAATTTGCAAGCCAGCAATTAAGGCTTCATATTCAGCCTCATTGTTAGTTGCTTGGAACTCACAGGCTATGGAGTGGGGTATTATGTCCCCCTGTGGTGATTTTAGTAGTATCCCGAGCCCTGTGCCCTTGACATTTGAGGATCCATCAGTGTGTAGTATCCAAGGATCCTTGGTCTCATCCAGCTGCTGGACTTCCAATTCTGCTTCTTTTTGTAGATCACTACTGAAATCAGCCACAAAGTCAGCTAGTGCTTGGGATTTAATGGCTGTTCTTGGCTCATATCTTATATCATGGGCACTAAGCTTTACTGCCCACTTAGCCATTCTTCCTGACATCTCTGGTTTCCTGAGGACATTCTTAATTGGAAAGTTAGTTCTAACAACGATAGTATGGGTTTCAAAATAATGCCTTAACTTAGTTGATGCCATGATTATGCAAGAATAAGTTTTTCGAGGTGTGAGTACCTGGATTCGGCATCAAGTAAACTCTTACTTACATAGTAGATAGGATATTGTGTACCTTCATGATCCTTAACAAGGACGGCACTTACAGCGGTTGAGGGTACCGCCAGGTATAAGGATAACACATCTCCTTTTTCGGGTTTTGATAATGCTGGTGCTGAGGACATATATTCTTTAAGGGCTTGTAAAGCATTCTCATGTTTCTCAGTCCATTCAAACTTCTTGTTCTTCCTTAGGATATCGTAAAATTCTTTACATTTTTCTGAGGATTTTGATATGAACCTGTTTAGAGCTGCTATCCTGCCTGTTAGCCTTTGCACATCCTTAGCATTGGCAGGGGACTTGATATTCACTAGTGCTTTAATTTGCTCCGGACTTGCTTCAATGCCCCTCTGAGTTACCATATATCCTAGGAATTTACCTGCCTTAACACCAAAGTGGCATTTTGAAGGATTAAGCTTCATGTTATAATTATCAAGGATATCAAATGCTTCTTCCAAATCCCTTAGGTGATCCTCAGCTTTCTTTGATTTGACTACCATATCATCTATGTATACTTCCATAGTTTGTCCAATTTGCTCTTTGAACATCATATTCACCAGCCTTTGATATGTTGCACCTGCATTTCTTAATCCAAAAGGCATGGCAATATAACAATATAAACCGGTTGGGGTCATAAAGGTTGTATCCTCTTGGTCAGATGGTTCCATCTGAATTTGTTGGAATCCAGATGATGCATCCATAAAGGTCAACAGTTCATGCCCCGCTGTTGCATCCACCATGGAGTCAATGTGGGGTAATGGGAAAGGATCCTTGGGACATGCCTTATTTAGATCAGTGAAATCGACACATACCCTCCACTTTCCGTTTTTCTTTTGGACAACGACCACATTGGCTAACCATTTTGGATATTTTACCTCTCTGATCATACCTGCTCGAAGTAGTCTCTCTACTTCTTCTTGGATAATGGCATTCCTTTCTGGTGCAAACTTCCTCCTTTTTTGATGGATTGGTTTGATAGACCTGTCAATGCCAAGTTTATGAGTTATGATATCCTTAGATATACCTGTCATATCTTCGTGCTTCCATGCAAAGGTAGACTTTCTTCTTTTGAGGAAGGATATCATGTCTTCTTTCATCTTGCCAAGGATCCCTGATCCGATATAGATTTTTGATTCAGGATCACTAGGATCCAAGAGAATTTCGTCCACATCTTGTTCCCTTGCCTCCAAGACATTCCTCGGAGGATACTGTAATTGCTATTGCTCCCTTGGCTTCGAGGTTGGCTTCATGGATGATGTATAACAATCCTTAGCCTCCTGCTGATCACTGTCGATCTTGATTATCCCCCATGGGCTAGGGAGTTTCACACATTGATGATAGGTGGATGGGACTGCTTTCATATCATGTATCCAGGGCCTGCCAAGGATAACATTGCAACAAGATAAACAGTCAACAACACAAAATTTTTGATAATTATGTAATCCTTCCACGTAGATTGGGAGTTTGATGTCCCCCAGAGTTTTCTTCGTTTCTCCACTGAATCCTACAAGCACGGAGGATCTTGGTTCTGATTCTGGGATACCCATTTTCTTCAGAACATCAAGCTGGATAATGTTCACTGAGCTTCCTCCGTCAATAAGGATCCTGCGGACAAAATGGTTAGAGATAAAGAGAGTAATAACTAAACTATCATGATGAGGATCCTGGATGTTAATGCGATCATTCTCATCAAACGTTATCGTCTTTCCTTCCGAGACACTTGAGGTTCGAATAGGTCTCTCTCCATTATCCATTTTTGCTTCCTTTGCATGCCTTTTGGCCGCCGAGAAGGATGTACCACAGATGTCTGATCCTCCGGAAATAAAGTTGTTCACTTGTGCATTCGCCGGAGGGGCTGGAGCCTTTTCAGGGATCCTCTCAGGATCCTGAGTCCTTTGCTTTTTTCTTCCCAACAATTCTTTTAGATGCCCCTTGCTTAAAAGATATCCAATTTCTTTTCTTAAAGCTATGCATTCTTCAGTTAGATGCCCGAAATCCTCATGGTATGCACACCATTTTGACTTGTCTTTAGTCCCGGATGGTTTATCATTCTTCCTGGGCCACCTAGCTTTTTCTCCTAGATTCTGCATTGCAAGGATTAGTTCATGATTATCAACGGAAAAACAATATTCTGAGATTGGAGGATAATCTTCATCATCCTCTTCTTGGTCAACAGCATGCACATTCTGGTTGTCACTTCTATGGTAGGATTTGAATTTATTGTTCTTGAAGGAGGATCCTTGCTTCTGCTGTTTTGAGGATCCTACTTGTCTCTCCTGGATCCTCTTGTCATCCTCTAGCCGGATGAACCTGAGTGCCCGAGTTCTTACTTCATCTAGATTCCTGCATGATGTCATAACAAGATTATCATAGAATAATGAATCCTTAAGCAGTCCCATTTTGAAGGCTTCAACAGCCGTAGCCATATCCAAGTTGGGAATGTCCAAGGATTCTTTACTGAATTTAGTTATATAATTCCTTAATGATTCATTATGACTTTGAGTTACCCTGTATAAATCACTAGTTAATCTTTCAAATTTTATACTACAAGAGAATTGGTTATTGAATAAATTAACTAAATTAGCAAATGAAGTAATAGAGTAAGGGGGAAGACTTAGCAGCCATTTAAGAGCTGATCCACAAATCCTTTACATAGGCATGCTTCCTTTAGCTTTTCCGGGATTGGATTGATCTCCATCCTTTCCCTGTATTGTGCTATGTGCTCCTCAGGATCCGTTATACCATCATACAGCTTCATAGTAGGGATATGGAACCTTTTGGGTACCTCTGCATCACAAATTGGTGGTGCAAAGCGAGATACCTTATGGCTTCCATCTGCAATTTCTGGGATAGGCTTGACTACCCCTGGAACACTTGAGATCATATCTTTTAGCTTCTGCAACTCCCTTGCCATAGCATGATTGATACCTGTATCCTGCATGAATCCATGGTTAGTGGTAAGATAATTATTTAAAGTGTTACCTCCCATCGAGTTCAAGTTAGTGAATCCATATTGCTGGGATTCTGGGATAACGGAGGGACCAGTGGAAGCAATGGTCTGCATTGGAATGAAGTCCCCTTGATGGACATCTAGACTTCCTGTTTGCAAACTTTTTAGGGATCCTGGCATCTGGAAGGATCCTGGTATCTGGAAGGATCCTGGTATCTGGGATGATCCTGGAACGAAGGAGGATCCTTGAACCTGGGATGATCCTGGAACAAAGGAGGATCCTTGACCCTGGGATGATCCTGGAACAAAGTAGGATCCTTGAAACTGCTGTGCTCCCGGATAGGCTCCCGAATTCATGAAGGATCCCATATGCTGGGGATAGGATCCTGCCGGCTGAAAGTGTGAGCCTGATGCCTGAGTCATTGCTGTCGATCCGAGGTGCAATCCTCTTGATTCTCCCATAATTTGCACGTCTGGAATTCCCGATGGCTGAGAAGTGATCATTGGAGTATCAAAGCTCAAGGATTTGGGCATCAGTGGGGAATGATCCTCTGCCGTTTTCTTTTGTCTTTTGAGATCTCCAATTTCCCTGAGGATCCTTTCATTAGTTTCGTCCTGCCGCTGCATACGATCCTTCATCTGCAAAATCAAAGTAAATATGTCACTAGTACTGGGAGTATAAGAATTCATAGCAGAAGAAGATGGAGGTTTAGAGTTAGTAGGAGTTGGTCTCTTCTCAGCATTCTTCTGGGATCCTGCCGGTGGAGGAGGCAGAGTGTTCCGAGACGAGTTGACTGCAGACATCGCCGTGGACGTGTTTTTCAATGATGAGGCCATGTAATTCTTTGAGATGATTTCGAACAAAAGGTTTTCTTATGAATGAAGCACCAATTGCCCCACGGTGGGCGCCAAACTGTTTTGGTCAAAAATCACACAAGGATAATGCAACCAAACTTTATGTAAACGGGGTATGATGCTTGGTTTATTGAAAAAGTAAAGGATCACTTCAGTATGAAATATGCAAAGACACAATGATTTATACGAGGAAAAAGCCCTTGATCAATGTATGATCTCCGGCATAAACAACCTCGGGTGATGGCAACTACCGATCACCAAACTTCAATATAAGAAAAATGGTTACAACTTTGGATGATAATGAGCTGAGTACAAGGATCACTATAGTTTCGAGTGTCTAAGCGTGTGAGAATTGTGTTGTGTGTTCTTCCGAGTGGGGAAGAGTGTTATATATACAAGTGTAGGTGACCTATTTTAGGTAAAAAGACTAATAATCAGCTCATTACCCCTTTAGAAATAAAAGCAAATCTAGCCTAAATTATCGCCCTTAAATCATGCCAAGTTTCCATATCCTTCACAACGTCCATCTCCGATTAAGCACATGCTATAGTTGTAAAGACGCGTCCTTTGATTGTGATGCTTAAGAGCGGATCCTGCTAGATGTCCTGCAAAACAACATTAAATTCAACGAAAGCAACTGTTAGCATGAGGATCCTATGATGGTCCGTGATCCTGATCCTGGAACTCTGCTGAGGATCACTATCTGCCAAAGAAACAAGGATCACTGGTTAGGATCACACGTGAGGATCATGTATTGTAAAAATCCAGCCCTAACAGGATTGATCTCTATCCTTTCCCTGTATTGTGCTATGTATTCTTCAGGATCCGTCGAGCCATCATATAACTTCATGGTTGGCACGTGGAACCTCTTGGGTATCTCGGCATCACAGATGGGTGGTGCAAAATGAGATATCTTATGGCTCCCATCTGCAATCTCCGGTATAGGCTTGACTACTTCTGGAACACTTGATATCATATCCTTCAACTTTTGCAATTCTCTAGCCATGGCATGATTGATACCTGTATCCTGCATAAGCCCATGGTTAGTGGTATAAGAATTATTGAAAGTGTTACCTCCCATTGGGTTCAAGTTAGGAACACCGGATGTGAATCCATATTGTTGAGACTCTGGAATCACTGAAGGACCAGTAGAAGCAATGGTCTGCATTGGAATGAAATCTCCTTGATGGATATCTGAATACCCAGATTGCAAACTCCTTAAGGATCCAGGAAACTGGAAGGATCCATGAAACTGAGAGGATCCTTGAACATGGGAGGATCCTTGAACATGGGAGGATCCTTGAATCTGATAGGATCCTTGAACCTGAGAGGATCCTTGCACCTGCGAGGATCCCTAAACTTGAGAGGATCCTTGAACCTGCGAGGATCCTTGAACCTGCGAGGATCCTTGAGTCTGAGAGGATCCTTGAAACGCCCAGGACCCTTGTATCTGCTGCGCTCCCAAGTATCCTCCTGAGCTAGCGAAGGATCCTATGTGCTGAGGGAGGGATCCTGCTGGTTGGAAGTATGATCCCGATGCCTGAGTCATTGCTGATGATCCATAGTGCACTCCTTTTGGTCCTCCCACATATTGAACGTCTGGAACCACTGAAGGCTGAGAAGTCATGACCGGAGTAACGAAATTCAAAGATCGGGCATCAATGGGGAATGATCCTCTGCCGATCTCTTCTGTTTCTTGATGTCTCCAATTTCTCTAAGAATCCTCTCATTGGTCTTATCCTGCTGCTATATATGCTCCTTCATCTGCAAAATTAAAGTAAACAAGTCACTAGTAGTAGGAGTATAAGAAGCAGAAGAAGTTGGATGTTTTGAGAAAATGGGAGTTGGTTTCTTCTCGGCGTTTTTCTGAGATCCAGAAGGTGGTGGAGGCAAAGGCGGAATGCCCTGGGATGAATTGGCTGCAGACATTGCACTGGAAGCGTTCTTTGATGATGAAGCCATCTGGTTGGATGCAATGAACCAAAATGATCACAAATAGAAGAATTTCTAAGGAATGAAGCACCAATTGCCCCATGGTGGGCGCCAAACTGTTTTGGTCAAAAATCAAGCTAAGACAATGTAACCAAACTTTCTGTAGTGAGGTATGATGCTTGAATTGAAGAATAACAATGAGAATCACTCAGAAATGAAATGCACAAGTGACACAAAGATTTATACGAGGAAAAAGCCCTTGATCAATGAATGATCTCCGGCATAAAAAACCTCGAGTGATGGAAACTACCGATCACCAACTCAAATTAAACAATAAACGAGTTACAACTTCGGATGATAGCGAGCTAAGTACAAGGATCACCATAATGTATTGTGTAAAAATGTGTGAATTTGCTAAGTGTTTTGCCGAGAGCTGGTGAGAGCAGTTGTACGAGTGTGTGTGTAGCCAAAAAATAGCCAAGTGTTTTCTAATAAGCTCGCTACCCCTTTTAAATAAAATAGTAACTACACTAACTAACATTCCGCAAATCATGCAAGTTCTCCACGACTCCATAACGTCCACTTCCAGCCAAGCACGTGCGGAATAATCGTGGAATATTCTCCAGGAACGTTGCCAAGACCAAGTCTAAGGTGGTACTCCTGCAAAATAATACCATATTCAAAGTAGACAATCATTAGTATAAGGATCCTTAGGATGATCCATGATCCTGATCCTGAATCACTTCTGTGGATCACTAGTTGACATAGAAGTGAGGATCACCAAACAGAACAATAATTGAGGATCACAGGCCATTTAGAAATCCTCCCTTAATAGTACTTCCTTAGTTTCGGGATCCTCTAAGCACCTCAGATATGGTCCTACAAGAGATTTCTTATACAAGACATTATTTATAATAGAAAATCGTGATACCTTCATCCTAAAGGCCTTAGGATTCTCATCTTTGGGGATATGTCCTTCTTTGAGATATCTTGTGATTGGAGCCGTCCAGGATCTAGGATCCTCTTCAGGATACTCAGCACCAGGATCTTGAACACTTACTACCTCCTTACCCTGAGGATCCGTCACAGGATACAGGATATGTAATATTGGTATTTGGGTCCCTTCTGGTATCCTGACTGATGATCCCAGATTTTCCAAGGCATCAGCTTCAGCATTGTCCTCTCTTGGTACCTGTTCAAGTGTAAAAACATCGAAATATCCTACTAACTTTTTGACAATTTCAAGGTATTCAGCCAATTTTTCACCTTTTACTACATAAGATCCATTAAAATGATTAGTGATTAACAGAGAATCAACAAACACTTGTAGACTCTTGATATTCATGCTCTTAGCCAATCCTAATCTTGCAATTAAAGCTTCCTATTCTGCTTCATTATTAGTGGCAGGAAACTCACATCTAATAGCCTGGGGTAATATGTCCCTCTGTGGCGATTTTAGTAGTATACCTAAACCTACACCTCTTACATTAGATGCACCATCAGTATATAAAGTCCAGGATTCTAAGTTTTCTCCTAGCTGTTGTACTTCTAGGTCTACTTCATTTTGAATATCACTACTGAAATCAGCCACAAAGTCTGCTAGATCCTAAGACTTAATAGCATTTCTTGGTTCATATACTAGATCAAAGGCACTTAATTTTACTGACCATTTAGCCATCCTACCTCACATTTCGGGTTTCCTAAGCACATTCTTAACAGGATAATTAGTTTTAACATGAATCCTATATGTCTCAAAATAATGTCTAAGTTTTGTCGATGCCATAACTAGGGCTAATATCAGTTTCTCGAAGTGAGAATACCTAGTTTCAGCATCTAATAAACTTTTACTAACATAATAAACAGGATACTGCTGACCTTCATGATCCTAAGGACAGCACTTACTGCATTCCCTGATACTGCAAGATACAGGGATAATGGTTCGCCATCCTCATGCTTCATCAATAACGGTGCGGTTGAAAGATACTGCTTCAAATCCTGGAAGGCTTCTTCATGCTTTGCTCCCCATTCAAACTTCTTATTCTTCTTGAGGATATCATAAAATTCCTTGCACTTTTCCGAGGATCTTGAAATAAATCTGTTCAATGCTGCTACTCGGCCTGTTAATCGTTGAACATCCTTCATGTTTGAAGGTGACTTAATATCTAAGATAGCTTTAATCTGCTCCGGGCTTGCCTCTATCCCTCTTTTATTCACCATATATCCTAGGAACTTTCCTGCCCCCACTCCGAAATGGCACTTAGCGGGATTTAGCTTCATGTTGTACTGGTCCAGGATATCAAATGCTCCTTTAATATCCTGGAGATGATCCTCCGCCTTCTTGGATTTGACTACAATATCGTCAATGTACACCTCCATGGTGTCCCCCAGTTTGTCTTTAAACATCATGTTCGCCAATCTCTAGTACGTCGCACCTGCATTTTTCAAATCAAAAGGCATAGCAGTATAACAGTAAATACTTGTTGGTATCATGAAAGCGGTATCCCCCTGGTCTGAAGGTTCCATTTGGATCTACTGAAATCCTGAGGATCCATCCATGAAGGTTAACATTTCATGACCGGCAGTGGCATCCACCATCGAGTCTATATGAGGCAGAGGGAATGGGTCTTTAGGACATGCTTTGTTCAAGTCTGTGTAATCTACACAAACTCTCCATTTCCCATTCTTCTTTTGAACCACAACCACATTTGCTAGCCACTTGGGAAATTTGACTTCCCTGATCATCTTGGACTTCAATGGTCTTTCAACCTCTTCCTGAATAATTATGTTTCGTTCTGGAGCAAACTTCCTTCTTTTCTGCTGGACAGGCTTAAATGACCTGTCAATACCAAGCTTATGTGTTATAATATCCTTGGAAATACCTGTCATATCCTCATGTTTCCACGCAAATGTCGACATCCTGCATTTCAAAAAGTTAGTTAATTGATTTTCAATATCACGAGGGATATTGGTTCCTACGAGCACCGAGATATCCGGATTATCCTGATCCAGGATAATTTTCTTTACATCCTGCTCCGAAGCCTCCACGATATCCTGGGCCCGCATCTTTGATTGCTATGCTGCATTAGGCTTAGTTGAGGATTTCATTGAGGATAAGTAACATTCCTTCGCCTCATGCTGATCACTATCAACCTTGACAACCCCCCAAGGGGTAGGGATCTTGATGCACTGATGATAAGTTGATGGCACAGCCTTCATATCATGGATCCATGGCCTACCTAGTATGATGTTATAGCAGGATAGGGAGTTCATCACACAGAAACGTTGTATTGAATTGACCCCTTCAACATATACTGGTAACTTTATCTCTCCCACTGTGTTCCTGGCCTCTCCACTGAACCCAACAAGCACGGTGGATTTTGAAGTAATATCCATTGGAGATACAATCATTCTTTTCAAAGTCTCTAACTGAATTGTGTTAACGGAACTGCCGTTATCTACCAGTATCATGCGCACAAAATGGTTAGCGACATATAAAGTAATTACTAGAGCATCATGGTGAGGATCCTGAACAGTATCCCGGTTATCACTCTCAAAAGTGATCAGTTTGTCAGTTGTGAGCGTCGTCATCCTGGTCGGTTTTTCTCCTCTTTCTGCCTTAGATTCCTTCGCATGTCTCTTGGCTGCGGAATATGAAGTCCCGCAAATATCGGATCCTCCTGAAATAAAGTTAATTATTTTGGCATCTGCTGGGGGTGATGCTGCTCGTTCAAGGTCCTTCTCAGGATCCCGCCCTTTATTCTTTTTTTTTCCCAGCAGATCCTTTAGATACCCTTTGCTCAGGAGATAGCTTATTTCTTTCCTTAGAGCGATGCAATCCTCAGTGACATGTCCAAAATCCTCGTGGAAGGCACACCACTTGGATTTGTCTTTCCAATCAGCTTTCTGTTGGTTCTTTCGGGGCCATCTGGCTTTGCCTCCAAAGCCCTGCATAGCATACATCAGTTCAGGTATGTTAACAGAAAAACAATATTCAGACAACTAAGGATACTCCTCAGAATCCTCATCTTCAACAGCATTGACTTTTTTGCTATCATTTCGGCCATATGGCTTTGAGCGATATGGTTTATACGAGGATTCTGATTTCCTGTTGGTTGACTCGTAGGTTGTGGACGAATTCATTCTCTCTTGCATCTTTTTGTCATCCTCCAGCCGAATGTATCTCAATGCCCTATTACGAGCTTCATCCAGATTCCTGCAGGGATTCATTACAAGATCCTGGTAAAATTGAGAATCCTTCTTCAATCCCATCTTGAAAGCCTGCACAGCTGTTGCAACATCAAGGTGCGGGATATCTAAGGATTCCCGGCTAAACTTATTCACATAATCTCTCAAGGATTCCTGAGGTCCTTGAGTTATCCTGTAAAGGTCACTGGTTAGTTTCTCAAAACTCCGGCTGCAAGAAAATTGACTATTAAATAAATTAACTAAATCAGCAAAGGAAGTAATTGAGTGAGGAGGAACGTTTAACAGCCATTTCAGGGCTGATCCCGTTAAGGTAGAGCCAAAACCCTTGCACAAGCATGCTTCCTTGAGATCTGGAGGGATAGGATTAATTTCCATCCTTTCCCTATATTGGGCGATATGCTCCTCAGGATCCGTAGTCCCGTCATAAAGTTTCATATTGGGGGTTTGAAATCTTTTTGGGATTTCAGCATCACAAATGGGATACGCAAACCAGGATATCCTGTGGCTATCCTGGGATACTTCAGTAATTGGCTGCACCACCCCAGGTACACTTGTGACAACTTGAGTTTCCAAGATTTCTATTTCGCATTTATTGCACGTTCATTGTTTGCTTAGTTGTTTTATTGCACAATTAGTTGCTATGGAATTGTATACGTTTTGATACAATGAAGTTATTGTGTGATTGTGCATGGTTATGTGTTAATTGTGAAAGACTTGTCAATTATATGAACTTGGTGGTGAAACTGTGAAATTGTTGTGAGATGGTATACTTGTGTAAAAGTTAATACTTGAGGATGTAGAGAGTAATTAGTGAAATCCTAGTGATACTTAACCCTAATCCCTTTTCACTAATCATTACACAAAACAAAGCACGTACTTTCATTCTCTGATTCCCTGGCAATCATCATCACCATCATCATTGGCACATGATACTCATCACTCTTGATTTCCATACTCTAACTAGAATCAATTCAAGGTAAATGATTATTGATTATTTGATTTCATCAATTCTTGATTCTTGTAATATTTGTAAACCCTAGTTTTCATATGATAGTTCTGTGGTTATTGATTGAGTTCCGATGATTGAGAAATGATTTAGTTTAGTGTGTAATCAATTGCTTGATGTTAAGATACAAGTTATGATAGAATGATTGTTTAATAAGTGATTTGTGATCTGCAAATGTATGAATTAGGGTTTAGATCGATGAATGTAACTGTTGATCGAAGGAAACGTAACTGTTACAATTATACAGAACGTGTGATTGAATGTTTGTCTGAGTTTTGTGAATGTTGTTAGTCCGAGCTTTAATAACATATCATAGTCTGAGTTTTTATTGTTTGATCTTGTCCGATCTTTAACCCTAGATAAGGTCTGAATTTTATTGCATGTTGATGCTTAGTCCGACCTTTTGTTATCATGCCTGTCCGAGTTCTGTATGCATGCTCTTGTCCGAGTTTTGGCAAGATGTTATGGTCCGACCTTGTGTCCCTTAGATCACATGGTCCGAGTTTCAAGCCCCAACCCCCATGTCCGACTTTTAACCCCCCACCTATGTTGTCCGAGTTTTTGACCCCCACCCCGTTAGTCCGAACTTTAAGCACATGGGGGGGGTGGTGTCCGACTTTTATGGTACTAAAGGGGAGTCCGACTTTTTCATGTATTACCACCTTGTCCGACCTTTACCACATATGTTGGTCCGAAGTTTAAAAGGCATAGCTTTGGTCCGAGTTTCATGATTGAAAGACATAGTCCAACCTTTAATACATGTAAACATGTCCGGCTTTCATAGAGATACAAGGGGTGTCCGAGCTTTTGTATGTTATGGTTTGATATGAGTTTTGGTTGCCTGTTAAGTGATTAACTTGGTAGGATTTAACTGTGTTACATTTATTAGATATGTACAGTTTATGCCAATTGATTAGTCTGGTAAACCGTAAAGGGTGTTATTGATAAACTACGTTAGATTATAAATTCAGTTAAACATGTTAACTCCGTTATGACTGTAAAGATGTTAACTCAGTAGACGTGTAACATTGCTAGTGTGTAAATCCTGTTAAGTGTGTTAACTTGGTGAAGTATGTTAACTGCATGTTCTTCCTATCAAGCATGAATTGTATGAAGACGATTAACTGGTTGTAATGCCTGATGTTAACTGTTACACACACTTTGTGATGAACGTTGCATGCGAAACCTTGCAAACATGTACTGACTGTGGTCACATGCATACTCTAGGCTTTGATTGATTACTTGTGAGTGCATAACCTAGCATACCGAGCAAACCAAGGTGAGTTCACACAGCCAAGGCATGGGTTCCCAGGGTGGGAATGGGTTAGATTATTTATTTGTGATTACCTAGCACATGGAACTTAGTTATATGATCCTCGGGTGAGGAAGGGTTATTGATAAGATACAACTAGACTAATGGTACTAAATTGAACTGATCTTCGCACACACGCCAGGGTTGGCCGCGATATTATGACTAATCTTCGCACACATGCCTAGGAAGGCCGCGAACTATACTCTAAAACTTCGCATACATGCCAGGGTGGCCGCGATACAAACATACCTAGTCTAGAATACTTGAGAACTTTCCCTAATCTTCGCATACATGCCTAGCAGGGCTGCGATACGAACTATTACGATACATGACTTAGTGAACGAATACAAGGCTTGCTATACTATTACAATTACTGAACTATAAACTGTGAACTCGCTCAACTAGTTGTTGATCCTCTGTTACATGCCTTGCAGGTCGTTAGATATATGGAGCTTGCACAGGGAGGAGCAGGTCGTTGTGGAGCATGGATCGTGGATGCCATGTTAAAACATTTAAACATTTGAACTATGATATATTTTGGGTTTTCATACTTATGCTTCCGCTACACTTGATACTATAATTATGTTTGGAACACCTATCGTATTGAATGATTGGTTTGCATTTATTTTACTTGATATTAATTACATGTTCAATATGATTGGTGGCTTGATCCTGGTCGTGTCATGCCTCCAAGCGGTGGTACTCCGCGTGTGGATTTTGGGGGTGTGACAGATTGGTATCAGAGCCATTGGTTATAGAGAACTTGGTTTTAATATGGGAAAACGTTTTTATTAAAACCAGACTATAACCAGAACAGTGCTCTCAACGATCCACAACGACGCTTCGCTCCACGTGCAAGACTCAACATCCTAGGTAATAAGGTTTACGTTTATTGCCTACATGCTAGAATTGCATAGAACTTTGCTCGTAGTATGCTTAAATTACATTGCTCACTATTTGTTATTGCTTGAGAACACCTATGTGCTTACACTCTTCTGTCATCGCACTACTCGCGAACCATTCTCACTTACACTACTTTTACTATGAAGATCATGTCTGGACGTGTGAACATGACTCAAGACCAGTTGACGGCACTTATCAATGAACGAGTAGCTGCGGCACTTGCAGCTGCAAACGCAGGAGGTCAACACGTTCAGCAGCCTGTATGTACTTTCAAGAACTTCATGGACTGTCGTCCAAGCACATTCAGTGGCACCGAGGGGGCAGTGGGACTCCTCCATTGGTTTGAGAAGCTAGAATCTGTGTTCGAAATGTGTGAATGCCCTGAGGCTCGCAAGGTCAAGTACGCCACTGGTACTTTGGAAGGAATCGCGTTAACTTGGTGGAACGCGCAAGTACAGATCCAAGGGTTGGCAGCTGCTAACGCCACCCCTTGGAATGATTTCAAGGAATTGATCAAAATGGAATACTGCACACGGGAAGATATTCACAAGTTGGAAGATGAGTTCTACCATCTGAAAATGACTGGGTCAGAAATCGAAGCTTATACTAAACGGTCGAACGAACTGGCCGTGCTGTGTCCAACTATGGTGGACCCTCCAATTAAGCGTATTGAGTTGTATCTCAAGGGATTAGCGCCAGAGATCCAGAGCCATGTGACATCGGCTAATCTTGATAATATCCAGGCTATTCAGCGCCTTGCTCATCGTATTACGGATCAGGCAGTGGAACAAAACAAGCTGCCAAAACGCATCAGTGCTACCACTACTGCTGTTACTACTTCTGCTACTCCCAGTGACAACAAAAGAAAATGGGATGGGGATTCCAGTAAAGGTTCAGCTTCAGTTTAGTCACAGGTACAGCAGCGAAAGACTGACAGTTATCAGAGTCCCAGTCAGCACTCTTCAGGCAATCAGGGGCAGGGTGGATATCGGGGAATTCACCCATTGTGTAATAGGTGCAACAGGCACCACAGTGGACGGTGTCGTAAGGAGCGTTGTCAGAGATGTCTCAAGTTAGGGCATGAAGCTAAAGACTGCAAGAGTTCGCGACCTGCAAATCAGAATCAGCAACACCCACCACCAGCTCCACAGAACCAGCATCAGCAGCAGCAACAGTGGGGCAACAGGGGATGTTTTCAGTGTGGGGCTGAAGGTCATTTCAAGCGTGATTGCCCCCAGTTGAACCAGAACCAGAATCACAACAACAACAATAACAACAATCAGGGAAATGGCAACAACAACAACAATGGTGGGAACAACAACGGCAATGAAGCAAGGGGTCGTGCATTTGTGTTGGGGCAGGGTGATGCCAGAAATGATCCCAACGTAGTCATGGGTAAGTTTCTTCTTGATGACTTTTATGTTACAATATTATTTGATTCGGGTGCGGATACAAGTTACGTGTCTTTGAAAGTTAGCCAAATGTTAAAACGTGCATCAACTCCCCTAAACACCAAACATGTCGTAGAGTTAGCTAATGGTAAAAGTCTAGAGGCCACACACATAGCTCAGGGTTGTAATCTTATCCTCGCTGGTCAGACTTTCTCCATCGATCTTATTCCTATAGTTCTGGGTAGTTTTGACATCGTCACCGGCATGGATTGGTTATCCAAGCAGCAAGCAGAGATCTTATGTAAGGAGAAGATTATTCATATTCCTCGTTCTGGTAAAGAACCCCTCGAAGTTCAAGGCGACAAGAGTGGTGCTGTGGTTGGCATCATCTTTTTCCTGAAGGCTCAGAAATGTTTACGAAAGGGTCATACTGCCATTCTGGCATTAGTTACTGATGCATCGACGAAAGAGAAAAGAATAGAGGATATTCCAGTTGTACGCGAATTTCCTCAAGTGTTTCCTGAAGATTTACCTTTCAAGTCGAGGTAGCTCCGGGAGCAGCACCTATAGCTCGCGCACCGTATCGTTTAGCTCCAACTGAACTGGAGGAACTGTCAAAGCAACTACAAGAGCTCTTGGATAAGGGATTCATTCGTCCAAGCTCTTCGCCTTGGGGAGCTCCAGTATTATTCGTGAAAAAGAAGGATGGCACTTTCAGGATGTGCATTGATTACCGCGAACTGAACAAGGTGACAGTGAAGAACCGCTATCCTCTTCCCCGTATTGACGACTTATTCGACCAGTTGCAAGGGTCGAGCTACTACTCCAAGATTGATCTGAGGTCAGGTTACCATCAGCTGAGAGTCCGGGATGAGGACGTCTCCAAGACAGCTTTCAGAACTCGCTACGGCCACTACGAGTGTCTTGTCATGCCATTTGGGTTAACGAACGTGCCTGCCGTATTTATGGATCTAATGAACAGGGTGTGCAAACCCTACCTAGACAAGTTTGTGATTGTTTTCATCGACGACATCCTGATCTACTCCAAGAGTCAGGAGGAACACGAGCAGCACTTGCAACTTATCTTGGAACTTCTTCGAAAGGAACAACTGTACGCCAAGTTTTCAAAATGCGACTTCTGGCTTCGTGAAGTCCACTTTCTAGGCCATGTGGTGAACAAGGATGGGATTCATGTCGATCCATCCAAGATAGATTCGATTAGGAACTGGCCTGCACCGCGTACACCAACAGAAATACGCCAATTCTTGGGCTTGGCGGGTTACTACAGACGGTTTATCAAAGACTTCTCGAAGATCGCACAGCCGTTTACACTACTGACACAGAAGGGTGTCACCTACCATTGGGGAGATTCCCAGGAAACCGCTTTTCAGTACTTAAAGGATAGACTATGCAGCGCACCTATCCTCTCTTTACCCGAGGGCACGGATGATTTTGTGGTCTATTGTGACGCATCGATACATGGGCTTGGTTGTGTATTGATGCAGCGGGATAAAGTTATTGCCTACGCTTCGCGGCAACTTAAAGTTCATGAACGGAATTACACGACGCACGATTTAGAGCTGGGAGCTGTTGTTTTCGCGCTCAAGATATGGCGACACTACCTGTATGCTACCAAGTGCACTATCTACACCAATCACAGGAGTCTCGAGCATATCTTCAAGCAGAAGGAATTGAACATGCGTCAACGACGATGGGTCGAGTTACTTAATGATTACGAATACGCCATCAAGTACCATCCAGGCAAGGCCAATGTTGTGGCTGACGCTCTCAGTCGAAAGGATACTCTACCTAGGCGTGTACGAGCTTTGCAGCTCACCATTCAGTCTGATCTTCCTGCACAAATACGAGATGCTCAGGTGGAAGCATTGAAACCAGAAAACGTCAGGGCTGAAGCCTTACGCGGCTCAAGGCAACGATTAGAACAGAGGGAAGACGGCGCCTACTATGTAACAGGACGCATTTGGGTCCCACTATATGGCGGGTTACGAGAACTTGTGATGGATGAAGCTCATAAGTCTCGCTACTCGATACATCCAGGTTCGGATAAAATGTATCATGACATCCGAACTACGTACTGGTGGCCTAGTATGAAGGCCCATATTGCAACTTACGTCGGCAAATGTTTGACTTGTGCGAGAGTCAAGACAGAGTACCAGAAACCTTCAGGCCTACTGCAACAACCCAGGATACCACAGTGGAAATGGGAAGAAATTTCCATGGATTTTGTCACTGGCCTGCCTAGATCCCAGCGCGGGAATGATACTATTTGGGTGATCGTTGATCGACTCACAAAGTCTGCTCATTTCTTGGCTATTAAGGAAACAGATAAGTTCTCTACCGTAGCAGACGTCTACCTGAAGGAAGTTTTTTCGAGGCACGGAGTGCCAACCTCTATTATTTCGGATCGGGATGCACAATTCACTTCAGAACTATGGCAAGCAATGCACAAAGCTTTTGGATCTCGATTAGACATGAGTACAGCTTATCACCCTCAGACGGATGGGCAGTCTGAGCACACGATCCAAACTCTAGAAGACATGCTTCGGGCGTGTGTTATCGATTTCGGCAACAGCTGGGAAAAGCACCTCCCGTTAGTGGAGTTTTCATACAATAACAGTTACCACACCAGCATACAAGCCGCTCCATTTGAGGCATTGTACAGACGTAAATGCCGGTCACCTCTCTGTTGGGCAGAGGTGGGAGATAGTCAGATTACAGGTCCAGAAATGGTAGTTGACACTACTGAACAAATAGCACAAATACGACAACGCATGGCGACAGCTCGTGATCGCTAGAAAAGCTATGCTGATAAACGCAGAAAACCACTAGAGTTCCAAGTTGGGGATCGAGTGCTACTCAAAGTCTCACCCTGGAAGGGTGTGGTTCGTTTTGGTAAACGAGGCAAGCTCAATCCATGGTATGTTGGACCGTTCAAAATCACTGAAAGAATAGGCAAAGTGGCCTACAGGCTAAACCTACCAGCTGAACTCGGTGCAGTTCACAACGTATTCCACGTGTCGAATCTGAAGAAGTGTCTGTCAGATGAGACCCTCATAGTTCCTTTTAAGGAACTCACTATCGACGAGCGGTTGCAGTTCGTCGAGGAACCAGTTGAAATCACGGACCGGGATGTCAAGGTCCTCAAGAACACTAGAATACCTCTTGTACGAGTTCGTTGGAACTCCCGTCGTGGCCCAGAGTATACCTGGGAACGAGAAGATCAAATGAAACTCAAGTATCCCCAGTTATTCGAAACCAATGCAACTACTACTGAGGCTGAAGCTACTACAGCAGAATTTCAGGACGAAATTCCAAATCAACGGGGGGATGATGTGACACCCCAGGAAAACCAGTAAACGATACAACTCGCCTGGCTTCCCCAGTAACCGCATGCTAAATTTCGGGACGAAATTTCTTTCAAGTTGGGGATAATGTGACAACTCGAGTTTCCAAGATTTCTATTTCGCATTTATTGCACGTTCATTGTTTGCTTAGTTGTTTTATTGCACAATTAGTTGCTATGGAATTGTATACGTTTTGATACAATGAAGTGTATTGTGTGATTGTGCATGGTTATGTGTTAATTGTGAAAGACTTGTCAATTATATGAACTTGGTGGTGAAACTGTGAAATTGTTGTGAGATGGTGTACTTGTGTAAAAGTTAATACTTGAGGATGTAGAGAGTAATTAGTGAAATCCTAGTGATACTTAACCCTAATCCCTTTTCACTAACCATTACACAAAACAAAGCACGTACTTTCATTCTCTGATTCCCTGGCAATCATCATCACCATCATCATTGGCACAGGAAATTCATCACTCTTGATTTCCATACTCTAACTAGAATCAATTCAAGGTAAATGATTATTGATTATTTGATTTCATCAATTCTTGATTCTTGTAATACTTGTAAACCCTAGTTTTGATATGATAGTTCTGTGGTTATTGATTGAGTTCCGATGATTGAGAAATGATTTAGTTTAGTGTGTAATCAATTGCTTGATGTTAAGATACAAGTTATGATAGATTGATTGTTTAATAAGTGATTTGTGATCTGCAAATGTATGAATTAGGGTTTAGATCAATGAATGTAACTGTTGATCGAAGGAAACGTAACTGTTACAATTATACAGAACGTGTGATTGAATATTTGTCTGAGTTTTGTGAATGTTGTTAGTCCGAGCTATAATAACATATCATAGTCTGAGTTTTTATTGTTTGATCTTGTCCGATCTTTAACCCTAGATAAGGTCCGAATATTATTGCATGTTGATGCTTAGTCCGACCTTTTGTTATCATGCCTGTCCGAGTTCTGTATGCATGCTCTTGTCCGAGTTTTGGCAAGATGTTATGGTCCGACCTTGTGGCCCTTAGATCACATGGTTCGAGTTTCAAGCCCCAACCCCCATGTCCGACTTTTAACCCCCCACCTATGTTGTCCGAGTTTTTGACACCCACCCCCTTAGTCCGAACTTTAAGCACATGGGGGGGGGTGGTGTCCGACTTTTATGGTACTAAAGGGGAGTCCGACTTTTTCATGTATTACCACCTTGTCCGACCTTTACCACATATGTTGGTCCGAAGTTTAAAAGGCATAGCTTTGGTCCGAGTTTCATGATTGAAAGACATAGTCCAACCTTTAATACATGTAAACATGTCCGGCTTTCATAGAGATACAAGGGGTGTCCGAGCTTTTGTATGTTATGGTTTGATATGAGTTTTGGTTGCCTGTTAAGTGATTAACTTGGTAGGATTTAACTGTGTTACATTTATTAGATATGTACATTTTATGCCAATTGATTAGTCTGGTAAACCGTAAAGGGTGTTATTGATAAACTACGTTAGATTGTAAATTCAGTTAAACATGTTAACTCCGTTATGACTGTAAAGATGTTAACTCAGTAGACGTGTAACATTGCTAGTGTGTAAATCCTATTAAGTGTGTTAACTTGGTGAAGTATGTTAACTGCATGTTCTTCCTATCAAGCATGAATTGTATGAAGACGATTAACTGGTTGTAATGCCTGATGTGATGTTAACTGTTACACACACTTTGTGATGAACGTTGCATGCGAAACCTTGCAAACATGTACTGACTGTGGTCACATGCATACTCTAGGCTTTGATTGATTACTTGTGAGTGCATAACCTAGCATACCGAGCAAACCAAGGTGAGTTCACACAGCCAAGGCATGGGTTCCCAGGGTGGGAATGGGTTGGATTATTTATTGTGATTACCAAGCACATGGAACTTAGTTATATGATCCTCGGGTGAGGAAGGGTTATTGATAAGATACAACTAGACTAATGGTACTAAATTGAACTGATCTTCGCACACACGCCAGGGTTGGCCGCGATATTATGACTAATCTTCGCACACATGCCTAGGAAGGCCGCGAACTATACTCTAAAACTTCGCATACATGCCAGGGTGGCCGCGATACAAACATACCTAGTCTAGAATACTTGAGAACTTTCCCTAATCTTCGCATACATGCCTAGGAGGGCTGCGATATGAACTATTACGATACATGACTTAGTGAACGAATACAAGGCTTGCTATACTATTACAATTACTGAACTATAAACTGTGAACTCGCTCACCTAGTTGTTGATCCTCTGTTACATGCCTTGCAGGTCGTTAGATATATGGAGCTTGCACAGGGAGGAGCAGGTCGTTGTGGAGCATGGATCGTGGATGCCATGTTAAAACATTTAAACATTTGAACTATGATATATTTTGGGTTTTCATACTTATGCTTCCGCTACACTTGATACTATAATTATGTTTGGAACACCTATCGTATTGAATGATTGGTTTGCATTTATTTTACTTGATATTAATTACATGTTCAATATGATTGGTGGCTTGATCCTGGTCATGTCACGCCTCCAAGCGGTGGTACTCCGCGTGTGGATTTTGGGGGTGTGACAGCTGGATATCATGTCTTTCAGCTTTTGAAGCTCTCTAGACAACGCTGATGTTATTCCTGCATCCTGTAAAGATCCAACACCCTTAGCGGTAAGAGTATTATTATTAGATACATTACCGTTCTGAGGGTTTTGGCCATATCCTGAAGCATATCCTAAGCTTCTCACAGTTGATATTCTAACTGATGAGGGTATCTCATGAGTATGATTCTGGGAATGGCTAGGCACGATATTGCCTCGGTTATCCTCAGTATAAACTGCAGAACTGAAGTTCATAGCCCTGGGTTGCAAGTGAGTGATAGTATCTTCAGCAGGCCTGCTCGAGCTTGACTTCAAGAGTTGTATCTCTCTCATCAGCATCTGATTAGTTTCCTGCTGCTGCCTCATCTATTCCTATACACTACCAAACAAATTTAAAATTTCCTCATTGCTAAAACTGGACCGGATCCCTGGACATTGCGGGTGGGGATAACATCCCGAGCCACATGAATTTCAGTTCCTTGAGAAGAAGCTTGAGATCTCGGAGGAGGTGGTGGAAGCACCGAACCAACTGTTGCAGAGGTGAAGCAGACATGGTGGAAGGGTTCATGTTTGAACTTGAGGCCATTGAAAACAGCTTTGAAAAGAATTTCGAAAATAGAAAACCGAATAGTGATTTTGCAAAAGCTTTTAGTAAAAATAGCACCACTTGCCCCACGGTGGGCGCCAAATTGTTTTGGTCAAAAATTACCAAAGCGATTAAGTGACCAAATTAGTTAAGTGAGGTAGTGTGCTAGAAATATGTGTTGTAAATATGCTGATTAAGTTATTTGTAAAAACAGTTTGAGGATACGGCTCAGGATATAGAGTTATATCTATGATCAAATAATGAGCAAAAAAGGTAAAGGGTGACACCGGATATACGAGGAAAGCCCTTGATCAATCTAGATCGCCGGCATAAAACCTTGGGAGCTGACACTCGCAGCTGCCTTCTTCTTCTATTACTTCAAATATCAGGATACAGTGAAGGATGCGATGCGGATCAACTAGGTGTTACAAGGTAATTCGAGTACAAGTGTTTGTGTGTAGTGATTGCTAGTAGCTAGAGTGTAAATTGTGCAAATGAAAAGTGAGTGCCTTAACTTGATTCGATCCATCTATTTATAGTAAAAGAAATTTAACAAACTACCCTATTAAACCGGGATTCGGCGGATATTCCCCATTCGAACGTTGTAGACCTGGTCCTTCGGGTTCAACGTCTCTCACATAACTGGTTTGCCTGAGTCTTAAGAAGAAGAGGTCCACTTGACCGTTAGTGACCCACAGCTTCTAACCTGCACGTGGTTAATTTAGCTGACACCAGGATATCGCACCAGGATGTTACCAATATCCTGATCCGGTATCCTGATCACAAGTAAACAATAAAAAGTAGAATATTAGTCAGGATATATATGCTCAGAAAATGACCCATAACAATGTTGATGTTATACCTGCATCCTGCAAAGATCCAACACTATTAGTAACAAGTGTATTATTGTTGGATACATTACCGGTCTGAGGATTCTTGCCATATCCTGAAGCATATCCTGAGCTTCTCACAGTTGACACTCTAACTAAAGAGGGTATCTCAGGAATATGATTCTGGGAATGGCTAGGCACAATATTTCCCCGGTTATCCTCGGTAAAAACTGTAGAACTGAAGTTCAAAGTCCTGGGTTGCAAGGGAGTGACAGTATCCTCAGCGGGCCTGCTTGAGCTGGATTTCAAGAGTTGTATTTCTCTTAAAATCATTCGGTTGGTCTCCTGCTGCTGCCTCATCTGTTCCTGTACAATACCAAACAAGGTTAGAATTTCATCATTAGAGGCCAGAACAAGGGCTGATTCCTGAACACTTCGAGTAGGTATAATATCCTATGGCTGCGATGAGGCTTGCATCCTTGGAGGAGGTGGAGGAAGCACCGAACCAATCATTGCATAGGTTGTAGCGGAGATGGTGGAGGAACTCATGTTTGATCTCGAGGCCATTGCAAACAATGTAGTAAAAGGTTTTGAAAACAGAAAACCGAGTAACGATTTTGCAAAAGTTTTTAGCAAAAATAGCACCACTTGCCCCACGGTGGGCGCCAAATTGTTTTGGTCAAAAATTACCTAAGCAATTTAGTGATCAAATTAGTTAAGTGAGGTAGTGTGCTAAGAAAGTGTATCAGAAATATGTTTGTTAACTTGTTTGTAAAAACAGTTTCAGGATATAGCTCAGGATATCGAGCTATATCTATGATCAAACAATGAGCATAAAGTAAAAAGGACACGCGATATACGAGGAAAGCCCTTGATCAATCTAGATCGCGGCACAAAACCTCGGGAGCTGACAATCGTAGCTACCTAGTTCTTCTTATTACTTCAAACGTCATGATACAGTGCAGGATATTGATCAGATCGCTAAGTGTTACAAGGCTGTTTGTGAAAGTTGCGAGAGAGTTAAAGTGTTGGAGAACAGTGAGTGTTGTTGTGTCCTATTCAATCTGATTTATCCATCTATTTATAGCTAGTAAACGAAAACAAAATCTCCTATAAATATGGGATGCCTTCGAATATTCTTTAGTAGCCGTTGGAGACCATGTAAAGCGGGTTCAACGTCCTTCTTTGATCAACTTAGAGCGAGTCTTCCGGAGAAAAGGTCCTCATGAACGTTGCAAGCTTGGGCATGAGCTCCTGCACATAATCCGTTAGTGATCCTCAGGATACCATCCAGGATGTTACCAATATCCTGAATGAGCATCCCGGGCATGAGCATATATCATACAACCAAGATATAACTTAAGATATTACCCAGGATATGGGCTCAGAATTTCACCTATAACACCTCCTAACATGTTTGATTTTATTGCAGGATTCTTCAGCGAGCCAACTACTGGTTTTTGTCCACAATATGACGTCGAAAAAGCTCCGATTGAAGAAATCATAGATGTTTCTAAAGAGATGAATGAAGAAACTCTGAAGGAGATAGCTGACAATGCGTTGATGGTCAAGTTGAAAGAGGTAGACAAAACTCAAGAGTCAGTGTCTGTTGAAACGGAGTCTGTTGAAATGGAGTTTGTCGAAACGGAGTTTGTCGAAACGGAGTCTGTCAAAAAAGAGTCAATCGAAAAGGAGTCAGTCGAAAAGGAGTCCGAGTTCAAATCAGAAAATCTGGATATCAAATTAGGAGAAAAATCAGAGTCTGGGTCTGACGAGTTTGGTAAACCAGAAATTAAAACTGATAAAGAGGAAAAGGTTTTTGAAAAGATAGATCCAATTCCTGAAACTCCATGCGAAAACTGTTTAAAACCCTGCATGAATTATCTTGAAAAAGACAAGCAGTTTCAAAAATTGAAGAAATATACTGACGAAGTAAAATTTGATCTTAATGATGTGAAAGAAGCTTATGACACTTTATCACGTTCAAACAAAATGATTCAAAAAGAAAGTATTGAAAATGATAAAGCAACTAAGTTGTTCAAAGAAACTGTCATGGAAAAACAGATAGAGATTAACATTCATCTGGACACAATTTCATCTTTGAAAAAGGAACTTGAATTAATGCGTATTGAAAAAGAAAGAGTTGATAAGAAATTGATCAGTTATGTTGCTTCATCTTGTGTGATTGATCAAATTGTTCCTCAACTACCTAATGCTAAACCTGTTTTCAACAAGGTTCCACCCCTAACGTGGAATCATTATACAAAAAAAAAATATCTAGATGGGGTGGAAGCGGCTTTGAATCTCAAGTTGAGAACTGTTGAGAATGAGTTACCGGAAAATATTGATGTTAAATTCTCTTCATCTGACACAAACAACGAGTCACAAGTGATTAAAACTGTTGTTGATAAAGTGTTGGATGAAGAAAGTGATAACTCAGATTTCGAAATGGTTAAAACTCATTTGGAGAATTCCAATTCTGATTCTGAAGATGATGGAAACTTTTTGGATAAGTTCATACCAAAATCAGATAAAGTTGTGAATGATGATTCGATCATTGTGGCTTACACAATGACTGGAACTGACAAACTCTATACTGATTTTGAATATCCAATTCAGAATGCAAATTTAGAAAATGTTGAAAAGGTGTTCAAGCTTGTGGAAATTGACATTTCAGAGGTTAACAACAATGCATTTCTTTCAAAACCGAAAAAGTCTTTTGTTAAAAACCAATCAACCAACAACCCAGGAAAACAATATGAAAGGGTGGGCAATGGTGGTAATAACAAGAGAAATGGAAACAATTTCAAAAGGAAAGGTGTCGGTTTTGAGAAGAAAATGGCTAAAAATGAGGTTAAGCCAAAAGAAAAGTTAAATGAGATATTTGTCGCGGGAAAGAACACAGCTGCTGAAAAAGATTATATCTTTAGCCAGAAAGCAGTTGACGATTTCAATGCAGGCAAAAAGTTGAAAGATGAGACCAACAGATCCACTTTTGTCGAATATAACAAAAGAATCTGTTATCGCTGCAATGAAATTGGTCACATGGCCAAACAGTGTGTTAAAAGAATTGAAAAACCAGTTTTCCAGAAACCCAAACCTAAAACTTCAAATGATGTTAAAGGTAAAATACCGAAGATTTCCCCCGTGCGTATTCTGAAACGCGGTGAAACTTTGAAGTCCGAGGACAAGCCAAAATCAACCTTTGAGATTGGTGAATCTTCAAAATCTCCAAAGACTTCAAAGGCTTCAAAGGTTTATCCTAAAACGAAGATTTTTCAAAATCAATCATGGGTGGAAAAAACGAAACAATCGACTGAAGAAAAGAAAATGGAAAAGGTCTTAAAATCTGAATCAAAAGTTTTTGCAAACGATATTGAAGAACTTGAATTTGAATTAGACAAACTGATTGAGGAATTCCCACCAATCAAGGAGGGAGATTTAAAATCAAAGTCAAAACCTGTTGTTCCAAACGTTGTCTTCAACATTCCGAAAGTTGACGTGTCTTATGATCTTCTATTTGGAAGTGTTCCAAATGTGAAGAAATCTTGGGCATCGTTGTTTGATTGAATGTCTTTGATGTGTGCAGGGGCTTCCGAGGTCGATCATCTCCAAGTGGATCATGGATAGCGGCGCCTTGAGGCATATGACTGGGATGTTAGCATTGCTCTATGATGTCAAATCAATTAATGGAGGATATGTTGGCTTTGCGGGAAATCAGGGAGGAAGAATCGTTGGTGAAGGAATTCTTACCAATGGAGTTGTAACGTTTGATAAAGTGAACTACAATGTTGAACTTGAAAACAATCTGTTGAGCATATCGCAGATTTGTGACAAGTCATTCACAGTTCATTTTACAAAAAAATGAGTGTTTGATCGTTAAACCAGGTTTTAAAATTCTAGAAGATAGGGTGTTGATGCGAGCTCCACGTGAAAACGATTTGTATGTCCTAGACATGAGCGTCGCAACAACAACAGACAAAAAGAAACAATGTTTTGTAACTAAAACAAAAGCAACTGAAAAAGGATCAAGAATGTGGCATCGTAAGATGGGACACATTCATGTGAGAAAAATGAATTTCTTAGTTCACAATGATCTTGTTGAAGGTGTTAATCTGAAAAATTTCATTCTGAATGATGATTGTGTAGAATGCAAAAAGGGGAAGCAAACGAAAAAGTCACACCCAAAGAAGCTTTTGAACTCCATTAGGGTACCGCTCGAAAGGCTCCATATGGATCTTCTCGGACCGGTAAATGTGAAGAGCGTAAGTGGAGATCTGTATTGTCTAGTGGTAACTAACGACTTTACAAGATTTTCATGGGTAATGTGTATCAAAAGTAAAGATGAAACGTTTAATTCATTGATGATTTTATTCAAAAAGATGGAGACGCTATACAAATTGCCGATCAGAAGAATTCGAAGCGACAATGGAACGGAGTTTAAAAACAATCGTATGCTCGAGTATTGCAATGAGAAAGGCATTCATCATGAATTCAGTGCACCGTATACTCCACAACAAAACGGTGTCGCCGAACGAAAGAATCGCACACTGATCGAAACAGCTCGAACTATGCTAGCCGATTCCAAATTGTTGATATTCTTTTGGAGTGAAGCAGTTGCTACAGCGTGTTACACGTTAAATCGTGTTCTTATAGTAAAGAAGTACAAGAAAACTTGCTTCGAATTACTTCATCGCTATAAACCAAATCTGAAATTCTTAGAGCTGTTTAGATCACCTTGCACATTTATTGATCCAGATGGTAAATTTGGTGTAAAGGTTAACGAAGGTTTTTTTGTAGGTTATGCGAGTCCGCTGAAGAGAGTATTTGTTCCATGCTTGGGGAAGATTATACGAGTTCAGCATGTTGATTGTCAACGACATACAGCTCCAAGTCAACTTCCCGGAAAAAGATTGTTGTTTGACTACAACAAACTCTGGGAGTCATTCCAATTGCTGACGGAGCCAAGTGAGGAGGAATTAGCATTATTATACCAACATCAACAATCTATGTCACAAGAACAAGTACCAAGACCGTTGGTAGTTTCTCAGCCCACCGTGGGTGCAAATGATCATGAGGCCGGTCCAAGTGGAACTGCACACGAAACCCCAGAAGAACCAGCTCCAATATTTGATCATTCTGACGACTCAGAATCGGAACCCGATCCGATCTTTGACGAGGAACCAAATATTGCATCTTCAGAAGCTGTTGATCACACGGGTGATCAGGACATCACAAATTTGCAATCGGAAGTGAGCGTGCCAGACACAATCATGCCGAGAACTTTGTCTTATCATCCTTCAGAACAAATAATTGGAGATCTTCACAATGGTGTTAAAACGCGTGATCAAATCAACAAAGCCCTTACATGTTTTTATTCTTCTGTAGCTCCTTTACAGGAAGAATTCTCATTGAAATGTTTCATTTCGTAGGTTGAGCCAAGAACATACAAAGAAGCATTAACCGAGGAAAGCTGGGTAAATGCAATGCAGGAGGAACAGCAGCAGTTTGAGAAACTTGGAGTACGGAGGTTGGTGGATCTCCCAGAAGATCAAAAGCTGATCAAGACCAAATGGGTCTTCAAGTGTAAACGGGATGATAGAGGGGTCATTGTGAGAAACAAAGCACGTTTGGTAGTCCAAGGTTTCAGTCAGCAAGAAGGCATCGATTTTACAGAAGTGTATGTGCCCGTTGCTCGACTCGAGGCAATTAGAATCTTCATGGCATTCGTGTCTTGGAAAGGATTCAAGGTCTACCAATTAGATGTTAAATCTGCATTCCTGTACGGAAAAATCAAAGAAGAAGTGTACGTCGGACAACCACCGGGTTTTACTGATCCAGTGCACAAAAACAAGTTCTATCTACTTGACAAAGCGCTTTACGGATTACACCAGGCCCCGAGAGCCTGGTACGAGACGCTTTCCCAACATCTGCTGGCCAACGGGTTCATCAGAGGGACAGTTGATAGCACTTTGTTTACAAAAGAGGTTGCAGGACATCTACTCATCGTGCAGATTTACGTTGACGACATAATCATCGGATCGACGAATGACGATTTGTGCAAAGAGTTCGAGAAGGTTATGAAGAAAAAGTTTGAAAAGAGTTCGATGGGGGAGATGAAGTTCTTCCTAGGGCTTCAGGTTGAGCAAATGCCCGAAGGAATCTTTATTCACCAAACGAAATACGTGAATGATGTGCTGGAAAAGTTCAACATGTCTGAATCAACTCCAACATCAACCCCCTTGGCTCAAAATCATGGGATTTGTCCGGACGAAAGCGGAGAGAAAGTGGATGAGACGCACTATCGGTCGATCATTGGATCTTTAATGTATCTAACTACGTCACGCCCGGACATCATGTATCCAACTTGCCTATGTGCGATATCAGTCTAGCCCGAGACAGTCACACATGGCGATTGTGAAGAGAATTTTACGGTATCTTAAAGGTTGCCCAAGCACCAGCTTGTGGAATCCTAAGTCTGGTGACTTTTCTCTTACTGGTTATGTTGATTCTGATTTCGGAAGCTGTAAGCAAAATGCAAATTCCACAACTGTAGGCTGACAGTTTTTTGGAACTCGACTAGTCACCTGGCAGTGCAAGAAACAAACCTCAGTCGCTCTCTTAACATGCGAGGCTGAATACGTCTCAGCCTCCAGCTGTTGCTCTCAGATCCTTTGGATCCAACAGCAAATGAGGGACTTTGGTTTGCAGTTCTTGGACACGCCAATCTATGTGGACAACGAGGCAGCAATAAATATAACTAAAAATCCGATGCATCACTCTAAAACGAAACATATTGAAATTCGACATCTTTTCATCCGTGATTGCTACGAGAAGAAATTGATTCGAATTGAACATATTGTAGGATCGAATTCTGACCCGAACAAATCTATCAAGGGAGTTTTGATCAGATACAGATGCGGAAAACAAGTACCTGACGTAGAAACAGCTAGATCTTCACTTAAATCACACTTTTGATTGATATTACAACGTTTACAGCCAAATCTCACACCGGCAGCACCTCGGTATGGAAAACAAGAACGTTACAAATGATTTCGCTCAAGACCCTATTTATAATGTTGGTGGTTTCGCTTTTATGTACACGTACATATAAGCGGAACCTCTCATGTCCATATAAGCGGAACCTCTCTTGTCCATATAAGCGGAACCTCTCATGTCCATATAAGCGGAACTAGTGGTTTCCCACGTACGAAATAGTAGTTTCCCACATACGAACATAGTAGTTTCCCACATACGAACATAGTAGTTTCCCACATACGGACATGGTGGTTTCCCACATACGGACATGTCGGGAAATCTCGTACAATGTGCCCTAATCTAACATTCTAAGACCAAGACTCGATACAAGACGAAGTCGACAGATGTATGCACTAACAGACTCCCCCTCAGATGTTGACGAGTCTTAAGTGTCGAGTCTTCGCATCTTCAGTCTTGCTCTGTCTCTGGGCTTCACTCTCTCAATCTTTTCTTGCAGGCCTTCAGACTCCCCCTTGCGATATGCTGGCATTTCTTCAGTTCATCAGCATCATTTGCTTTAGGATCGTTGTCTGGCTTTCCATCTAACAGCTTCTCAATATCAATCAGCCTGACTCTTCATGTCTCAAGATCATTGCCTGGCTACTTCCAATTAGAGTCCTCAGGTATTGGAACCTGGCTCTCATCTAGCTCAGATCTCATGAACGAATAACCTGGCACATCTTATCTTGCAAAAACTCTACCTCAAAATAAATTTCTCTCACTAACATATATTAAAATAAACACATGCACTAACTCAGACTCACTCTCAAAACCCAAACAAAATGATTTTTCAATCTGATGAACCATTTGAAGGTTTGATAAAAATAATCAGTTTTAAACATAAACTCCTCCTCAAATTATACTCATCATGTTTAGCACTCAGAATTTTGAAAATCAGCTTTTCAATATCAGTTGTCAAAAAATCTTTTTGGATTTTCTGAAACTTTTTGCTAAAACACACTGAAAATCTTTTTGGATTTTGTAATAAAGAAAACATGAAATGTAGTAAAGAAATATTTACAAACAATATTTTTGTGAGTTCGTGTAAGAGGATCATATCAGTTTTTGAGACAATTCACCAACACCGTTAAGCTTCATTTTTTTTAAGTTCTAAACAATTCACCTAGATTGTCAGTATACTGGTCCATTTAAATTATCACACAAAGTTCAACTGTTTCGAGATATGATATTATGTATTAAGAACTTAAACTTATCCGTGTGTCCCATCACTTGAATATACACCCGTATCCAGATCCCAATATTCAGTCTTACAGGTGAGTATACCACAGATGATATCTGTTCAGGGGTTAGATGCGAGGGCCGTGAGAGCTCAGGTCGATACTTCCGTATGCGCAGAGAGATGACGGCTTCGACTTTTCGGTGTGTCCCCTTTAGAGGATCTTTTTGATTTCAACAGCAGCGACTATCAATTTTATTGTTTCATCAGCATATTGAGGGCGATGCTATGTTTCAAGCATTTTCGGAAAGCATTATCCGGGGAATAGGTCAGTATTTCCATAAAGCAGAAGTCCCGGGATAATACCCCAGATATCACTAAGCATAAAGACCTAGTATCTCAGAATAAGGGACCTTTCAAACAAGATTTCAGGGGTTACCTATATATCCAAGATGTTGTTACCCACAGAATAAGCAAGTTTGAATTTTTAGGTTTATATCTCGTCACAATCTACTAAATGTGTAAAAACCTACTGGCATATCCGCAATGAGATTGTTTATCACATTTTAACTTTCCAATTCTTTAGCATGTTGTGACAGTCCACTGATGTACTATCATTTTCTCTTTTCACAACGAAACTCATTTTTTGAATTTTATCATGTTTTTGGCTTTTTCAAATTTTCTAATGTTTTTGGATTTTCTAAAATTTTCTACTCCCCCTAAAATGCAAACACATTAAAGAAAAGTTTGAAAACTATCTAAGCTCTACACCTACTTGAAGAAAATTCAAAACAAACTATATAGAAACATGACAACTTACATCGAATCGCATCAATTCGCCATTCACTAGGCATAAACAATCTGAACTCCCCCTTTCACAAACCATTTTCTCATTTAGATTTCAAAACACTTAAGTTTGTTTTAATAAAAATGATTTTTCCGGAAAATGAGTTTGTTTTTACCACTTGTAAGTTTATCACTTGTTTAGGTACAGGGATATGGTTCATCATCTTGTCAGTTTTATTAACTGTAGTAAATCAAGTACAACTTAATGTCCTTGATTCACTGTTTGCAATCAAGCAACCTCTAAACCACTTGTAAGAATAACCACTTGTAGATATAACCAATCAATACCAATTGTAGGAATGAGTCATCTACATTTTACCCATCAAAGTGTCGATTCCTGCTTCGCACTTACGAACCAGGAAGCTCCGGCGTAGTCATTCAACCTGTAAAATTTTAACAATTTCAAGTATTTTCAAAAACAACCTTATTAAACATGAAAGATGCCGATTCTTGATCCACGATTACAAACTTGGGATCTCCGGCATGTCAGGTTTTTTAAGCAAAGAAAATGTCCACCCAAGCCTGACCAGCCTTGGGTGATTTCAATTCAGATTTTGTTAGGTGTAAGTTGCTTTCTTTTTAGCGTAGAAATCCTTTACCCCTTTCACCTTCCCATCAACCATTTTTCCGAAAATCTTCTTTACTTTCCCATTAAATGCTTTCTCAACATTAAAATTATCTTTTTCAGAATAACCCTGTTTTGAGATTTCAGTCTCTCCAACTCTCCTTTTAAAATTCTCAGTCCTCAATGGTGGAAAGTTCTCGTCATCCATTGAAGGAACTAAGTTTTCATCACTCTCATCAAACTGTGGCTCCTCTGATTTTGTGGAATCAGATTCATCACCAGATTTTACCTCAGATTTCTTAACAACCCATTTTTGGTTGTCAAGTTTCACACTACGCCTATAAAATCTCTTCGAACACTCACCAACTTCAAATGTTGAATTTTTGAAAACTTTAAATTTTTCAGTTGGTGGTTCGGTTTTGTCAACAAAAACTTCTTTCAGTTTTCCAGAAACTCCCTGTTTTGTCTTGGTCAATTTAGGACAATTCCATGCAATGTGTCCAACTTCATTGCATCTAAAACAGGTTCTGGTTTCTTTTCTCTGAACTTCATTCTTCTTTTTCTCAGCAAGAAATTCTTGATTTGATTGTCTCCAGAATGAGCTCTTCTTTTCCTCTTCAGCAGATGGTCCTGAAACAAATTTTGTATTTTTAGAAAATTTTTCATTTTTATAATTTTCTGGTGGAATAAAATCAAGTCCTTTCTTTTTGTAGCTACGATTTTGGTTTGGTTTCTTTTGAAAACCAGAACCAGAATTGTAACCTTTTTTCTTGTTTAATCTTTGTTGTACTCTTGAGGTGCAAGGTTTAGGTTTTACTTTAAGATTTTCATCTTTTATTTCAGAAATAGTAATTTCTGTTAATTTGAAAACCTTTTTAATCATTTCTGGTTTAACACCTCTTATTGGAAACTCTTTGTCAAAATATAATTTGTCAGAATCATTCAAAGTATATGCACTTCGAACGTTTCGTCATTCAAATTAGATTTTGACAACAAAAACTCTTTACTGTAAACCCGTTTTCCCGATGATTTTGAACTCTTTTCGGACGAATTTGAACTCTCGACTGACTGACACGAACTTTCGGACTCGGACTTTGACTCTGACTCCTCATCCTTATCCAACACCTGATCGACCACTCGTTTTATCAGTTCTGACTCATGATCTGTGTCGGACGCTGTGAACGTGACATCAATATTGTCCGGTAAAACATCGGTTATCTCGGATTCTAACTTAATATTGACCGCCTGTTTTAGTTCTTCCTCGTTAGGTTTTCTAGGTGATTACCCTTCCCAAATTGGAGGCGGACACTTATTATAACAGACACCCTGTTTCTTACCAGTATCCTTCTTCTTCTTTGACGTTGTTTCTTCACCTTTAAACACTTCAAATCCTTCGACTGTTGGATAAATTCTATCGATTATGTAGTCACAACCTTTGTAACTTTGCAGCAATTTTCTGATTCTTTCATTCTCAGCTGCTTCACTATCCAACTCTTTCTTCCACTTTGCACATTCTTCTATGTACAAATTGATCTCTTTCTGCTTTGTCATCATGGTAGCATTCATCATCTTCAAAGCTTTCTCCCTTTCTGAGTTAGTCTTCTCTAGACTGTTCACATGTCTGTTCAATACATCATACGACTTTTTCAAATTCTTTATATCAAACAACAATTGTTCTTTTAACTTTTCTAACTCACTAAACCTCTTATCTTTTTCTATACGTTGTTTACAAGACTCTAAGCATGTAAGACAGGGTTTTTTTGACTTCAACAATCTTTTCGACTTCAACTATCTTTTCGATTTCCACAATCTTCTCAACTACTTTGACTTCTTTCAATTCTTTTGCAGCTTTCTTCTCTTTCAGTTTCTTCAATTTTTCTGCAAAATAAAATTCAAAAGTGTCAGAAGATAAATGAGTTTTTCCCAAATTTATCTGCTCCATCTCTTCATCATCACTCGTTTCTGATGAACTGTTTTCTGATGAAACAGATCTTTCATCTTCACTTTTCTCTTCATCAGATAACACTTCCATCCATTTCTTCAGCATTTCTGGCTTTCGAACAATATGTGCAATAAACGCTTGAACATTTGAATCAGCTGGAATAAACTTGTCCCAGCTAAAACCTTCAGCCATTTTCTCATCATCTTGATCAACGATGCCATAATAAGCTTTCCTGTTTGCATCCTCGATCATTCTTCCATGTGCCGTTTGAGCTTCTTTTTGTTGATGCGGTTGATGAGTGATCTGCTGATAGATAGTTTTCCTATAATAATCATCTTTCCCAGACGACTCCTTTGCTCCTCTCGGCTCCTGATTCTTGCACTCTCTTTTAAAGTGGCCTTTCTCCCTGCAACGAAAACAGACAACTTTAGATTTATTAAATCCTAGATTAGAAAGATTTGCATCCAAGAAATCATTTCTTCCTGTAATCAATCTAAACTTTTCTGCTCTCCTCAAAACACTCGCTAAAGCCCATTTAATATCCATCAGTTCAAGCTCCTCTGCATCGATTTGGTCATAATCTTCCTTTGTGAGCATCGGATTACCAATTCTTCCGGCAATCAACCCTTCAGAAGACTCTAATGCAGTAACCAATAATCCCATATGATTCTTTACAATCTCTTCAGAATAATTTTGTCCATTTTGAAGATGTAAAGCCACATTGCACTGAATTAGATGACCATTTCCAGCAGATGAACTTTGAACACTTGGAGGATTCACCGTTGAGAACCCACTAGTGTTGACTGATCCTTGACTGCTTGGTGTAGATTGATTTCAGCACTAAATGCAGTTTGTATCTTTGGACTTGCTTCAGCAGTTTGAACATTTCCTTTATAGTACAATTTAATATCTTGTTGATGAGTAGAACTGTTCATTCTAACAATTTTCTACTGCTCCAGATCCTGTGCCTCCAACTTCTCTATAAACTGTGCAATCGATAACCTGCTAAACTGTCCAGAATTCTTCAATATCATCAGATATGTGCCCCATTCCTTTTGCGGTAATGCATCAGCAAGCTTTTCAACCCATTCTGCAGGAGTTTTTGTAATCTTCAACTGTGACATGGTGCGTACAAGATGACAATATCTTTCAATAAGAGTCTTTGTTGTTTCACCAGGCATGCACGTAAAAAGTTCAAACTCCTTTTTCAACAAAGCTGCTTTACTCTGTAACATTTCAATACTTCCCTCAACTTTCTTTCTAAGAGCTTCCCAGATAGAATAAACATTTTCATCATGTTGAAGCAACACAAAAATATCCTCTTTAACAGCTTGTTGTAACAGATTGATCATCATCTTTTCTGCTTTATAACTCTCTCTTTCTTGCTCCGTGAATTCTGAAATGATTTTACCAACACCCACTGAATTCTTTGGCCTCTCATATTCAGTTTCGATGCTCTTCCAAGCTTTTAGATGATACGCCTGAACCCAATTCTCAAACCGTTTCTTCCATCCGTGATAATCCTCAATTCCCATAAGTTTCGAAGGTCTTTGCATTGTTCCGGTTTCAATCTCCATTGTCATGGTCTTAGTAATGTCGGATGGACTAGTCGGAGTTGTAGCAAACGCGTTGTAAAATTCATAATCCATGTTTCGGTATCTAAGAATTTTCAAACACGCTTTCAAACTAATTGGTTCACCTCGTAAAACACATGTATCACCTGACGTAACACAAACAAACAAAACACAATCAGTTTAGAGACTTATCAATTAACAGAATAAGACTTGAACTCGAACTGGTGATTATTCTGTGTGAACTGAGGTTTAAATTGGCAAACCGCGAGAACTGCTATGACCCGGATCAATTTCAAACGACCTGACTCACTACGTGCAAACTGAGTTCACTCTCAATTGACCTGGTTCACAAAGATACGACCTGAACTGTTTTCAAGCGATTTGACTGAACTGCTTTGAACCGTATGACTTTGATTCAATGAACCTTGACTTTTCAATTCATCCAAACTGACATATCTCATGCACACACTAATCAATGCCGAAAAAAAAACGTGAATGGGATCAGAAAATTAATAAATGCTTACACACATTTCACATGCAATGTCTTTTTAGTCAAGAACCGATAAACTTTGATTTTTATTTGATCGGGAATTTTATTCAAACACTAAATGACTGACAACACTTTTGATAACACTTTGTGATTGGGCCGATAACCTTTGATTTTAATATTGATTGGGCCGTGAATCTTTAATAGTCACAATTAATAATGGCCGGCTATATATGATAACATCTAAATTCTCATTGGGCCGATGACATATACTTTGACTAACAATTTGATTTAATGGCCGACAAACAATTTAGCTCTCATTGGACCTCAAAAGTTGGCAATAAGACTATTAACTAAGGATCCAACAACTTTGATAATGCAAATCTGCACAAGGGCCGAGATCTTCACGTGATTACTTTGGGCCGTGTGAATGATGTGTGCTATCAATTAAAGTCAACAATTTTAATTGAACCTCAAACTTGTGATTGGGCCTTCACTTCTACTAATGACAAAAAGTGGTCAATAATAATTGTTCACTATATAATCCTATTGGACCGATTATATGTATTGAGTCACAAAACACTGACAATTCAGGCGAAATCAGGAGATTGACATAAGAGCGAAACCCCTGTTTTTCAAATGAGCGAAACCCTGATGAAGATCTTATGAGCGGAACCTTATGAGCGAAACTAAGGTTATGGTGTACACAAGAGCGAAACCAGGGTTATAGAGGTCACAAAAGCGGAACCAGATCTCTTGGAGGTCCTTTAGAGTGAAACTATGTCTCTTGGAGTTGATACATAAGCGAAACCTGATGGTCAAATGAGCGAAACTACTGAGTGTACGTATAAGCGAAACCTAATCAGATCCAATATTAGTCCATTTTTAATTCGAATTTCAATGCCAAACTTTCAGGGATTTGTCTATGATCAATAACACACAATCTGTGAAATTTTGAACAAATTTCGACCGGTAACTCTTTCTGAAATGATGAAAGAAGGTGTAGAAGTAAGAATTTATGATGAAATCCAGCAAATCTTTGTAGAACTCCTCCTCCTGAAGCTCTGATACCACTTGTAGGATCGAATTCTGACCCGAACGAGTCTATCAGAGGAGTTTTGATCAGATACAGGTGCGGAAAACAAGTACCTGACGTAGAAACAGCTAGATCTTCACTTAAATCACACTTTTGATTAATATTGCAGCGTTTACAACCAAATCTCACACCGGCATCACCACGGTATGGAAAACAAGAACGTTACAAATGATTTCGCTCAAGACCCTATTTATAATGTTGGTGGTTTCGCTTTTATGTACACGTACATATAAGAGGAACCTCTCATGTCCATATAAGCGGAACTAGTGGTTTCCCACATACGAACATAGTAGTTTCCCACATACGGACATGGTGGTTTCCCACATATGGACATGTCGGGAAATCTCATACAATGTGCCCTAATCTAACATTCTAAGACTAAGACTAAGACTCGATACAAGACGAAGTCGACAGATGTATGCACTAACACATATACACACTGATGATCAGAGAGCTGATTTTTACACAAAACCCTTTGATAAATCAAGATTTAACTATCATTTAAAATTGAACGGGTTGAAAATTTTGTTTTCTGGGAGGGTAATAGAGTGTGAAGCCGAGGACGGCGATCAGAAGTGATCCATGTCTTGTTGTCAAGTTTCTGTACAGTTTATTTTCTACTTTAGATAAAACCAAAAACACAAAAAAAATGTTTTTGTTTTTAGGGTGAGAAAATTTACAGAAAATACCAAAACATGATGAAGTTTCAAAATCCCAAAACATTGAAAAAGTGAAAAAGAGTTTGTGTAAAAAGGGGAAATGATAGTACATCAGCTAGACAGATGCAGTACGCTAAAGAAATGTATAGTTTAAAATGTGTTAAGCAGTCTCGCTGATGATATGCCGATAGGTTTTTACACATTTAGTAAGTTTGTTTGGGATATAAACATAAATCACAACTTGCTTTTACGTGGGGAACATCTCTCGGATATATAGGTAACCCCTGAAATCCTGTTTGAAAGACTCTATTACTAACACACTAGGTCTTTGTACGTGATGATATCTGGGGTATTATACCAGGACTTCTGATTTTGAGGAAGCAACCTAGTCCTCGTATAATACTCAGCACTGCTTTATTCATAAAGCCTCCCCTCAGCATAAAAAATGATGAAACATTGAAAAATGCTAATCATGTGCTGTTGTAAAGAAGATCCCCAAAGGGGACCCACCTAAAGTCGAGCCATCATCTCTCTGATTGAACGGAAGTTCTAGCCTGAGCTCTCATGGCCTCGCATTCACCCAATACAAATATCATTAGTATGCACTCACCTATAAGACTGAATATAGTGGTCTGGATACGGGAGTATATTCTGAGGTGGTACACGCGTATAAGTTAAGCTTTAAAACACTAAATCGTATCCTGAATAGATTGAAGTTTGTGTGAAAGCTTAAGAGGATCAGTATATTGGCAATCACTGTGAATTATTTAATGCTTAGTATGAAATCAAAGCTTAACGGTACTTGTATCTTGTCAGCAGCTGATATGATCCCCTAACACGCTCACCAAAAATATGTGTGTACAGTTTATTGTTTATCAAAATCCAAAAGATTTTCTGTTTGTTTAGCAAAAACATTATAAAATCCAAAAAGATTTGATTTTCATCTTATTTTCGACAACGGACGTTGGGGATCTGATGATCAAAGTCTCAAAGTGCTAAACAAGTTGGATCATGAGGGTTGGATAAGCAAAAGTTTGTGAAAAGGTGTTGGAAATTGCTTGAAAAGTTTAAAAGTTCATTAGTTTGAACTTAAATCTGTTTCAAAAATCAGCAAGTTCATAAATTGGTCAGCCAAGGTCATTAACTTGGACTTGGCAGGCTAAACAGTTGACCAGGGTCATTAACTTAAACTTGGTTAATTGGGTGTGATGGTAAAAAGTCAAAAATAATCAAAAAAATAAAAATTTGAAAATTTTGAAAAATGGAATTTCAAACGAAATGACCATTTCGCACAAAATGGCCAATACGTTTCAAATGCTCATTTCGCTTGAGAATGTCACATTGCCTCAATGTCCATTTCGTACGAAATGGACATGTCTATATAAAGGGGTCCCATTTCGCTTGAAATGATCATTTCCACCCTTTCGTTTCAAACACCCTGTCAAAGGCGATTTCAAGCGATACACCAGTTTCATCGATTTCAAGTCCGATTCTTGTTGGTTTGTTGTTCATAATCGTTGTATAAGTTGGTTGGCACATCTTATACAATGGGAAAGGTGAGAATGATGTTGTTTTGAACTCGATTGATTGTATTTCGATGGACAGACTTTTGAAACTTAGAACTAGGGTTTAATAATGGTTAATAATGAACAAAAATGACATCTGTGTGTTTGAAACATGTTGTAGATCTGATTTAGGGTTTCAATTTAATTGATTCGCATGAATTCGGTAGAACAGAAACTTTGAACATAGATCTAGGACGTATTTGTGGATCAAAATGAAAATCAAACATACCCATGCACTCGGAATCTGTTAAAGAACAAGTCTAGAGTTTCAATTTCATCATCAGATCATGTTTTGATCATCTGAAAAAAATTAATGTTCATCAATGTAGATTCAAACGAAATGACAATGCATTTCGTATGAAATAGCCATTTCGCTTCAAACGTCATTTTGCTACAAACTCTATTTCATTTCAAACAACCATTTCGTTTGAAACCAGCCATTTCGTTTGAAATGTCAAATTACATGAAATGGTCCATCTCGTTTGAAAAGCCATTTCGTGTGAATGATGTTTTTGTTTTGAAAAATATTCAAAGTGTTTAACTTGAATTTCTGTTGTATTTTTCAGGCTTCGATTGTTGAGTTTGATCCTTCACATAACATTTGTTGTGTTTATGATGAAAAGCTTTCAAAGATGGTTGTATTCAAAGAGATTCTGGAATTCATGAAGCATTTACCTATCCAGAAGGCATTGACAAATCAACATAATGTTTTCAGATCTCATATTGAGCATTTCTGGAAGAATGCTAAGTATGATGCAGAAAGAAAAGTGATAGCTTCAATTGTCAATGTGAATGGTAAAGATAAAGAGATCGTCATCGCAGAACAACTTGTTCGTGAGTATTAGATTTTCCGGATGATGAAGATTCTCCAACGAAGTTTCCAGAGAGAATGGTTAAGGGATGTATGTTGAGGATGGGTTATAATGGTCCGCTGAACAGTGCAAACTATTCGAAAGCATGTTTTTCAAAGCCTTACAAATTTTTCATTCATTCAGTGATTCACGCTCTCAGTCATAGAAAAGGAGGATATGATGTGATGAGAGATTACCAGATGAATATGGTGACTGCTTTAGTGTTGAACAAAAAGTACAATTTTTCGAAAATCATTTTCCATTACATGAAAGAAAACATTACATCTGGCAGTAAAACCTGGATTTATCCAAGATTTGTGCAAATGATGCTGGATCATGCTTATCCGGATCTTGTGAAGGATGAAGATAACGATTTATTGGCGTTGTATCACATGGATAATGATACGTTGAACATATTATCCAGGTATCACAAGAATCATCCAGAACCAAAAACAAAGGCAGAATTCTTCGGATTTATCAAGAGTGCTGATTACGAAGATCCAGATCCAGTTGATCATCTGAAATGGAGAAATGATGAAGAAATGAAGGAAAAGAGTGCAGCAGATGAGTTAACAAAGTTAGCTGAATTCAAAGCAACACGAAATGAATGGTTCACTAAAGAAGAAAAGAAGAAAAGGAGTAGAAAGACAACTCCGAAAGTACAAGCAGAAGAAGGTTCATCTTCACAACCGAAAAAGAAACGTCAAAAAGAAAACTGTCGAGACAATGCTGGTCGATGAACCAGAGGAAGATGAAACAGAAGCTGATGCTGAAAGAGATCCAGACCCAATATCTCCTGAGACTGAACAACTGTTGAAAGATATTGATTATGGTTTGGAAACTGAAAAGGCAGCTGGTGAGGAAGGTGACAATGAAGAAAAGAGTTCATCTGATTCAGAGGTTGATGAAACTGAATGATGGAAAAAGGTAATGTCTGATAAAGAAAAACAGAAGAAGAGAAAGAAGAGTAGTGATGATGATGATGATGATGATGATGATGATGATGATGATGATGATTTGTATGTTCCATCACCAGAGCATGTCCAAGAAGTTCAAACACCACCGTCGTCTGGAGGCAGGAAGAAATCTAACGCAAAGAAACATCTTAAATCTCCTGTAGCGCGAAGGTTGAAAATCTTGCTGAAATCAAAACCTATCCAGGAACCAAGTCAACCACCATCACCACCACCTCAAGCTGAACTACCAAAATCAGCACCACCACATCAATCACCACCAAAATAATCTACACCACCACATCAACCATCACCACCTCAATCACTATCACAACTTCATATATCTACACCTGTTCATCAACAACCACCAATTATTTCACCACATATCTTACAAACACCACCAACCACACAACCACGAGTTCAAACCACTCCTGGATCCTCTGGTTTCAAAGATTTCCCGAATGTTCCAGAGAATTTACCTCTTGAAGATATTGGAGATTTTAGTTTTGTAAATGACGAGCTGGTGAAGAAGTTACAGAAAAGGTGGAAGAAGTGTTAGTTGAGAATAAGAAGTTGGAAGATCGTGAAAAGAAGTTGGAAAAACGTGTCAAATCTATCGAAGCTGAAAACTCATCTTTGTTGCAAAGAGTTGAATCTGATCAAGCAGATATTGATATTCTTAAAGTACGAATAGCAGAGCTAGAAGAAGAAAAAGCTAGAAGAGATGACCAAAATGAATATTTCAAGCTAAAGAACAAAGAATTGGATGCCAACAACGCAAAGAAAGAACATGAAATGTATATGATGAATAAAGTGTTGGAGAATTTGCTCGGAAAGCCTGTTGAACAAAGATTTGAAGAGATCGAGCTTGAAGAAGTCCGAGCTAGTCGTAAAGCTGAGATTAAAGCAGAAATGAAGAACAAGGGTAAAGGCATTCAAGTTGAAGGTGTTTCTGAAGTAACTGAAAGGGCAATCATTCCGTCTATTGTTTTTGAGTTACCTATTCAAATCCTTGTCCTATATCTTCAGTTTCTGGTGTATTTTATGATGATGTAGAAATTGATGATGTAGTAGAAGATGATGAAGAAGTAGATGATGATGAGGTTAAAAAAGATGATGCAGACGATGTGTTTTCTGCAAGTAGTCATGATGATGATGATGGGAATGATGACGACGATCAAGGTACTTCAGGCATCAAAGTTACTGAAGCGTCGAATGAAGAGAATGTTGATGGTTATCTTCATGACGATGCTAATGAAGAACCAGAGAATACTGAAAGTGAGGGGGAGCCTGATGATACAAAGAATGCTGATGGTAGTGATGATCATGTTGCAAGACTAATTCTACGTCTTGAACATGGAGTAGAGGAAGGTGAAATCTTGCACACTTATACGTTAGCTGAGTACTTAGAAATGACGTATGTCGATGAAAATTCTTTCAAGTTTGATTTTGAAGAAGAACTGAATCAGTTCGACATCAATCAGCAGCCCGATTATCATTATAAGTATGTTGAAGATGCTGATATCTATGACAGGGTTGAAGTTGAAGATTGGAGTGATGAGGATCAATCTGAAAGTGCTCACATTGATACTACTAACTTTCCTACGCTTGCTGAGTTCTTTAGTCAAGCGAATGAAGATGAGTGTAGGATCGGACTTCGACCTAAATGAGTCGTTCGGAAGAGCTCAAATCCGTTTCAGCGGCGGAAACAAAGAAACGAACATATACACAGCTTGTTTCACACTTTAATCCTCTCGTATATTGATATTACAGCGTTTACAGTAAGAGGAAATACCGGCAGCACCTCGGTATTAATTCTGAACAACCGTTTTAAATGAAATGACAAACCACCTATTTATATTAGATGTGAACCGCTCAAAAGACATGCCATAAAGGCGGTTCACATATTAAACTAAAAGCGATTCAGACCATGTCATAAAAGCGGTTCAGCTCAACATGCCGTAAAGGCGAACTGACAAGCTGATCATAAAGCGATTCCATCCTTTGACTGCCTTTCATCCTTTTGACACTTGAACTCTTCATTGATTAGTCCTTTTAATGGTGACACATCATTGGCTCTTGTGATGGTGATCCCTCATTGGACCATCATTTGGTCCAATCACAATCAATTGTCACAATTCACTTTCAAGACTTGATGAAAGTTATAAACGGCTAGCATTGATTTGTTGATACATGACATCACTTGTGATGTCACTTGGCTGACGTCACTCGTGATGTCATCTCCGATCAGATCCGCACCGTGACTGAGACTCGACATGAGACGTAGTCGACAGATGACTGCACCAACAGACTCCCCCTCAGATGTTGACGAGTCTAAAGTGTCGAGTCTTCAATGACTTCAGTCTTTAACAGTCTTTGGGCATCTCTCTCTCTATCTTCAGACTCCCCCTCTTGATTTGCTGGCATTCCTTTGATCTTCAACAACATCTTCAGGATCAACTTCTGGCTTTCCTGCATAATCTCTACCTCAGAGTAAATTTCTTTCACATATATTTATCAAACATATGAATTTACATCAATCCAGATTCTCATTCAAAACACACTCAAATTGTGATGAACCACTTGAAAAGGTTAGATTATGAAAACAATTAATTTCACACACACACTCCCCCTCAAGAATTGCTCATCATGTTTAGCACTCGGAATTTTGAAAATCAGCTATTCAACATCAGTTGTCGAAAATCTTTTTGAATTTTCAAAAATTTACGCTAAAACACACTTAAAATCTTTTTGTATTTTGAAATAAAGAAACTAAAATGCAGAAATAAACTATTTACAAACAATATTTTTTGTGAGCTCGTGCAAGAGGATCATATCAGTTTTGAGACAAATCACCAACACCATTAAGCTTTAAACATACTAAGTTCTAAACAATTTACCTAGATTGTCAGTATATTTGTCCACTTAAATTTTCAACACAAATTTCAATCGATTCGAGATACGATATTAATGTTTTAGAGACTTAAACTTAATTGTGTATCACTCCACTTGAATATACTCCCGTATCCAGATCCCAAATATTCAGTCTTACAGGTGAGTATACCACAGATGATATCTGTAAAGGGGTTAAATGCGAAACCGTGAGAGCTCAGGTCAGAACTTCCGTTCAGCAGAGAGATGACGGCTCGACTTTTGGTGGGTCCCCTTTAGAGGATCTTTTTGCATTTCAACAGCAGCGACTATCAATTTTATTGTTTCATCAGCATGCTGAGGGCGGCGCTTTTTCAAGCATTTGCAGAAAGTATTATCCGGGGACTAGGTCAGTACTTCCATACAGCAGAAGTCCCGGGATAATACCCCAGATATCACTGAGTATAAAGACCTAGTATCTCAGAATACGGGACCTTTCAAACAAGATTTCGGGGGTTACCCATATATCCAAGAATAGTTACCCACGAATTAAGCAAGTTTGATTTAGGTTTATATCTCGTTTCAATTTACTAAATGTGCGAAAATCTACTGACACATCCGCAGTAAGATCGTTTATCACATTTTGACTTTCCAATTCTTTAGCGTGTTGTGATAGTCCACTGATGCACTATCATTTCCTCTTTTATGCAACAAAACTCATTTTTGATTTTATCATGTTTTTGGCTTTTTCAAATTTTCTGATGTTTTTGGATTTTCTAAAAATTCTTACTCCCCCTAAAATTCAAATACATCTAAAGAAAATTGAAAACAAACTGTACAGAACATGACAACTGATATCAAAACACTTCAATTCTCCATCCGTTTGGCTTAAACAATCAGAACTCCCCCTCACAACAAACTATTTTCCCATAATGATTTCAAAACACTTAAGTTTGTTTTAATCAGAATGGTTTTTCCGGAAAATAAGTTTAGTTGGTTTTATCTTTTGTAAAATGGGGTTCAATTCATCACTTTGTTTACCAAATTCTTGAATGATAATTAAATCAAGTCCAATTCAATGACCTTGATTTAACCACTTGTAATATCTATACCAATCACTACCATACAACCACTTGTAAGTTTAGCAATTCAAGCTCTTCAAACCTGTTTTTCAACCAATTACCATCTTTAGGTTGAATTCTCAAGATGCCGATTCCTACTCCTCGCTTACAAACCTGGGAGTTCCGGCAAGTCCTGCAACTACACAAACAGATTTAGAAAAATGCCGATTCATGATCCACAATACCATCTTGGGATCTCCGACAAGTCAGGATTTTATTCTTGGAAAAATATATCCACCCAAGCCTGACCATCCTTGGGTGTAACCTCATCATTTTCATCCCTCTTTTCAACCGACTTGTAAACCCATCCTTTGGAAGCATAAAACTCCTGAATGCTTTGGGCCTTACCACTGGCCATTCTTCCAAAGATGCGTTTCACATTGCCGTTGAACGTTTTTCCAACATCAATTTTCTTCTTGTCTGAATAAAATTGATTTGGAACATCAACTTTTCCGATTTTAGATTTGTAATTGTTAGCATGTAGTGGCGGAAAATTCACATCGTCCACTTTCGGAGTTTTCTTTACAACCTTTCCTTCAACACATGGCTCCTCTGATTTTATGGAATCAGATTCATCACCAGAACTGTTACCTGAACCTTTCACAACCCATTTTTGATTTGATTCTTTGGTTATGCGTTTGGAAGCACTCTTTGAAGATTCTCCTTTTTCATAAGTTGAATTCTCAAATCCTGTAAACTTCCGGGTTGATAGTTCAGTCGTTTCAACAACTTTTTCTTTCATTTTTCTTGAGATTTCCTGTTTTGGTCTGAATGTCTTCGGACAATCTTTCGCAAGATGACCAACAGCTTTACACTGAAAACAGGATCTCTTTTCAACCTTCTTCAGAACTTCGGTCTTCTTTGGTTCTTCTTGCTTCTTGGCAAGGAATTCCTGATTTGTCTGATTTCTGAATAATTTTTCTTTTTCAGCTTCCGAAGTTTTTCCTGAAACAAACACATTTTTTTGTTTATAAAATTTTTCATTTTTATAGTTTTTCGGTGGAATAAAACCGAGACCTTTCTTTTTGAAATTACGATTATGGTTTGATTTCTGTTGAAAACTATAACCACGATTGTAACCCATTTTCTTGTTAATTCTTTGTTGATCTCTTGAAGTGTACTGTTTAGGTTTTTCGTTAAGATTAAAATCTTTTATTTCAGAAATATTAATTTCTGTGATTTTGAAAACCTTTTGAATCATTTCAATTCTGACACTTCTTATTGGAAAACTTTCATCTGAATATAATTTGTCAGAACCCTTCAAAGTATATGCTACTTTGACTGATTCATCATTCAAATTAGATTTTGAAAGTAAAAACTCTTTGTCATAAACCCGTTTGTCCTTTTTGACTGTTTGCTTTGACGCACTGGACCCAGACTTTGACTCGGATTTTGACTCCTCATTGTCATCTTTGTCTAACACCTGATCGACCACACTTTTTATCAACTTTGACTCATGATCAGTGTCTGATGACGTGTACGTGACATCGATACTTTCTGGCAAGTTATCCGACAGCCCAGACTCCCATTTCAGATTGATTGCTTTATTGACTTTTTCTGAATTAGGATTTCGGGGTGAATATCCATTTCCGACCGGGGGCGGACATCTATTGTAGGATACACTCGGTTTCTTACCAGAAGCTTTCACTTTTTCTTCATCTTTTGTCACGGATTGTTCTTCTTCACCAATCTTCACTTCTTCAAAGGTCTTCAAATCTTTCACCACCGGATAAATCCTGTCAACAACAAAAGTAGAACATGAGTAACTATCTAATAATTTCTTAACTTTCTCAGTTTCTATCTTTTGTGTCGCTAACTGAAGCTCGAGATCTGCACATTTCTTTATGTTATAGTTCGCTGTATCAAGCTGTCTCAGATATGCTATCTTCAAAGTATTCATAGCTTCAGCTTGTTCACCACCAGAATCTGTGTATTTGTTGATCTCTCTGTTCATAGTATCATATGATTCTTTCAGCTTGTGAATATTGTGCAACAACTCATTGTTCTGCTTGATCAGCGAATCACAGTTCATGCACTTTTCTTGGACCATGACCGGTTCAGCATCCACTTTAATTTCAAATTCAGTAACTTCTTTCACTGTCCTGCCTGAATTTAAAAAATGAGCTCTTCTCAATTTTTCAGCTTTTGCTTCTTCCTTCAATCTCTCTTCCTCTTCAGCCTCCTCTTGAATCTTTCTTCGTCTCTCTTCAGCAGCTTCCATGACTTTTCTGCATCGTTCTGCACATTTTAAATCATAAGCATTAGCAAAGAAACATGAGAAGTATTTTTGGCCATAAAGTCTTGATCTGTACAGAAATCATCCCAAATAAATCCTTCAGCCAACTTCTCGTCATTTTGTTCAGCTACACACACTTTGCTTTCTTTTGGAAGATATTTTTCCCAGGTAAAATTATCATACTTTCCCTGACTAACAACACAAGCCTTTTTATCAATCACATCTCTTCCATGAGCTGTTTGTGCCTGATGCTGTGATGCTGGTTGAGTGATTTGATGATAGATGGCCTTCTTGTGATAATCATTGTTTCCGAAAGGATTCTGGGCACCGGTAGCTTCACGGTTTTTGCATTCCCTCTTGAAATGCCCCTTCTCCCTGCAACGAAAACATGTAACTTTAGATTTATCAAAACCTAAAGCTGAAACATTTGCATCACGAAAATCATCACGGCCAGTAATTTGTTTGAACTTTTCAGCACGTCTCATTACACTCGCCATACACCATTTTATATCCATTAATTCCATTTCTTCAGCATCAATTTGATCGTAATCCTCTTTCGTAAGCATTGGATTTCCGATCTTTCCTGCAACAAAACAACTATAAGATTCTAAAATCATCCCTAACAAAGACATTTGATTCTTAGCAATATCTTCAGTGTAGTCTTGATCATTTTCAAGGCTCAACACTATATTACACTGAAGTTTTCTACCACTCTTTGTTACAGAGATGTTAGGATCAAAAGTTGAAAATCTTGTGCTGCTGCTTGATCCCTGGGGTGTCGTCTTCTCAGCAGAATCTTTGACACTGTAAGCAGTTTCAATCTTAGGAGAGAACTTTGTTGAATCAGTAGCACCATGTTTGTAGTACAGACTGATATCCTGCTCTCTATCGTAGTTCTTCATCCTAGCGATCTTTCTCTGCTCCATCTCTTGGGCTTCTAAATGCTTTATGAAGTCTCCGAGTTTCATCTTTTTGTATTCCACTTTGTTAGACTTCAGCATCATCAAGAATGTTCCCCAGATTTCATATGGAAGTGCATCTGCAAGTTTTTCAATTAATTCATCAGTATCTTTCTTAACCCCCAATTTTGTCATATTTCTCACCAAATTACAGTATCGATCAATAATTTGTTTGGTGGTTTCATTTTTCAATCCCCGAAACAAATCAAATTCTTTCTTCATGAGAGACATTTTGTTCTTTAACATATCGTCACTTCCTGTAAACTTGGCTTCCAATTCTGTCCATATCGAATATGCAGTTCCGTCATGTTGAAGCAAGATCAGAATATCTTCTTTTATCGCTTGCTGAAGTAGACTCACCATAAGCTTCTCATCCCGATATTTCTTTTTCTCATCTGTACTCATCTCTCGAAGTGTTAGTTGCACACCATTTTTAACTGGTTTAACATATGGTTCCTCGGTGTGTTCCCATGCATCAAGATGATAAGCTTCAACCCAATTTCCGAATCGTTCTGACCACACATTATAATCGTCAATATCCATGAGTTTCGGTGGTTTTTGAGACGTTCCGGTTTCATTTTCAATCAAAGCACTTTGGGTAATCGAGGTCGGAGTAGCAAAAGCGTTGTAAAAATCAGAATCCATGCTTCAAGAATCAGATGATATTTCGGGTAATACAGTAATGCTTCGGGAAAATACCTAAAAGACAAACAAACAACACAATCAGTTTACGGTATTATCAATTAATAGAAGCGAACTGGTACTCGAACTGATGATCAATTCTGTGCGAATTTGAAGGTTGACAAACTGAGTGAACTAAAAGTTGACCAACTGTGCGGACTGAATGACACACTGAGCGGACTGCTTTGACTCGGATCAATTTTCAACAAACAAACTCGGTATGAACGTGAACAATTTTTGAACTCCAAATCGTACAGACTCTTCTGATCTGATAGCTTTGAACTTGGGCCGAGATTATTATGTGGACAGTCAATTCCCCCTTTTTTAAAAAAAAACTAGCGGACAAAAACTATCACCTTTTATATAACTTGCTGATTGGAACAATTAACCCAACCAATCACATGGGCCGCTTAATCCAACCAATCATATGGGCCGCTTAATCCAACCAATCAGTTAACATCATAGCCGATTACTTTACAATTATGGGCGGCACCTCACATGGTGATCAAGTGAACATTAATTGAGCCAATTATCATAGTGGGGCGGTGACCTAACAGCAATCAACACATAATATTTTTTTTAAAACCTGACACTTAGTGGCCGACAACAATCAATGATGGGCTTTTATCAATATAATGGGGCGGTTGAACAAATACTTAGGATTGGGCCGTTTGGGCGGTGGTCATAAAAGCGATGTCATAAAAGCGAGTCATGTTAACTTTGTCAGACAAGCGAACCACGTGAAGAATTCCTATGAGCGATCCAGGTAAGGTCTAATGAGCGGTCCACGTGAAATAATCCTATGAGCGATCCAGGTAGGTCTAATGAGCGAACCACGTGAAGATTTGGAGCGGTCCTGGATGTGATGTCAGCAAACACGAATCGCTTTTGAGCGAAAGTTCAATTTTAATCAATTTTAAGCCGAATTAAGGTCTGAAACTTTCCAGGTTTTGTTAAAACATGATTTCGCACACAATATGTAAATTTGAAGCAATTTTGACCGTAAAAAGTTGTGTTTTTCGAAAAAGAATGATGTAGAAGAAGAAAAATGATGAGAAACGAGCTGTATATGCGAGATCTCCTCCTCCTTGGCTCTGATACCAATTGTAGGATCGGACTTCGACCTAAATGAGTCGTTCGGAAGAGCTCAAATCCGTTTCAGCGGCGGAAACAAAGAAACGAACATATACACAGCTTGTTTCACACTTTAATCCTCTCGTATATTGATATTACAGCGTTTACAGTAAGAGGAAATACCGGCAGCACCTCGGTATTAATTCTGAACAACCGTTTTAAATGAAATGACAAACCACCTATTTATATTAGATGTGAACCGCTCAAAAGACATGCCATAAAGGCGGTTCACATATTAAACTAAAAGCGATTCAGACCATGTCATAAAAGCGGTTCAGCTCAACATGCCGTAAAGGCGAACTGACAAGCTGATCATAAAGCGATTCCATCCTTTGACTGCCTTTCATCCTTTTGACACTTGAACTCTTCATTGATTAGTCCTTTTAATGGTGACACATCATTGGCTCTTGTGATGGTGATCCCTCATTGGACCATCATTTGGTCCAATCACAATCAATTGTCACAATTCACTTTCAAGACTTGATGAAAGTTATAAACGGCTAGCATTGATTTGTTGATACATGACATCACTTGTGATGTCACTTGGCTGACGTCACTCGTGATGTCATCTCCGATCAGATCCGCACCGTGATTGAGACTCGACATGAGACGTAGTCGACAGATGACTGCACCAACAATGAGTTAAGAAGGAAAGTTGAAGAATGTGTGAAGAATAAAAGTTTTGATGAAATGTCAAAAGATGAACGTCGTGAAGAAAGAAAAAAATGATTTAGGAAAGATTCTGAGAGGAAGTTCAAAAGGCCACTGAAGTATTACAAGAGAGACAGAGAAGTGTCTTTGGGTGATATTATCAGTTGGGGGTTTCTGCCCCAAGTGAACGCCTATGCAATTCGAAGCGAGTTTGGCGTACAGTACTTTGCGTATATTCAAGACATTATGTCTTTGCCCTACTGGGACGTAGAAGAACGACCCAAGGTCAGAACATTAACATATCCTGTCAGAGAACGTGATATGCCGACGTAGGGTTTGATGAAGTTCGAAGCGTTTAAAGACTTTAAACATTGGAAGCCACATCAACCGAAGAAAGTGAAAAGGGTGGATCCAGTCACAGGCATAGAAGAGACGATCTTGTAGATAAAGAAGCCCAGGGTGATTAAGAATATTCCGTTGCCGAAAATGGAACAAGATTTTCACAAAGGGTTCTTGTGTTGGGTATACAGTTGCATGTCTACTGAAGCGGTGATTACATACAAAGTGGAGAATGAAATCAGATACATTCGCTTGTGTGATCCGATGTTGATTGTTAACGGCTCAGCAAAAGATATCGAATGTTTATTCGTAAACAAGATTGGCTACAAGAAAGAAGACAAAGACCAAGCATTGCAGTTTCAGAAAGTGGCAACAATATGTTTTCAGAAAGGAATCAATTCTGAAAATGCATGGTCGTCTAAGTGGAGAAAGATTGAGAAAGAGGAGGCTCTGAAAGCTGAGAAAGAAAGAAAGAAAGGCACGTGAACAGCTTAGAGGTAAATGGATGAAGATGTAAGCTGAAGAAAAACTGAAAGCAGCTAAAGAAAATGAAAAGCTGAAGAGTTTGTTGAAGAGAAAGCCGAAGCAGAGAGAAGAAAAGTTCAAGTCTCTGTGAAAGGAAGTTTTGAAGACAACCTGACTGAAGACTCCGGAAATATCCAAGGGGGAGTTTGTTGGTACATAATGTCTATCGCCTACGTCAACAGTCTAGGTCGTGTCAAATAGCTTGTAATAGGGTGCAAAGTGTGAAATGTTAAAGTTATTTGTGTTTGTAACCATTTAGTACGAAATGGATTTTGATAGGCCATTTCGCACGAAATGGACTTTGCCATTTCGTGCGGAATGGAACGTGTCTTTTCGTACGAAATGGATCCCCTATATATAGGGGTGTTGGGTTTTCCATTTGAAATGGTTCGGTGAAAGTTGCCACGAAGTGCTGTCAGATTTTCTCCGTGTATTAACGTCTAAAATCAATGGAAAACCAGTTTAAAGTGTATTTCTCTGCTTCTACTCACATTCTAACACCGATTCTCAGTTACTAGATTGTTTCCGCCTCTCTAGTGACTTAGATTTGACTCTGACCGACTCATTTAGGTCGAATATCGATCCTACACCTGTTTTCTAACTTAGTTAAATATGTTTTAACATGTTTAACTCGTCACTCTTAGTCTAGTGCTTGTATAGGGTCGTAAGTCAAGCGGTCTTGACAACCGCTTAGACTTTCGAACCCGACCCATTTGGTCGATCGTTAGGATCTGACCAAGCATATTTGTGACCATAGTTGTATAGGGAATAACCTTCCGAGGTTATACCTTATGGTCACATAGTTTAATTAGTTGCATGATAGGTAGTTTATATGCTTTAGGTAAAATAACCAAAATGCCCTTTTCATGCATAATTTGATTTTAAGCATATGTAACTTAAATTTTGCCACTTAAACTGATTATGCAACATATTTAAACATGTTAGGGCATATAATACTTGTCATAGGACTAGTTAGGCGTCTCGAACGCGCTTTTGCGCGAACGACGCGTTAAAGTAGCGTAGACTACCTTAGTGGGTCGTAACGGGTCGTAAGCACTTAAGATAGGTTCCGATTTAGAATGTAGGCTTTGTTAAACCATATCACATGAGTTCTAAAACTCATTTGGTTTACAAAACCTCATTCTACCCGATCTTCCGATTTAGGTGTCCATTTATTAACTAGCGATCCAATTACTAGGTACTTCTTGATTTCCTTGGTTTGCCTGAGCTTCGTTAAGTTCATTAGATTAAGGATACTTTGCAATTCTATGTGAGTACATAGTTCCCCTATTTTACTGTTTTCAATTGTTTTGGGGTGATTCTTATGTGTTAAACGATTTCGATGTTTTCAAAGACGATTTCAAAAACGAATACTATGGTTTATATTAAACATAAACGATTTCGATAATGTGAACGAACTTGTTGGACGTATTTACATAACGAATGACATTCATTAGCTTTGGCTGAGCCGACCAGTATTAGGTTATGGTACCATAGGATCTGACAAATCTCGTTATCGGACTGCACCCATGGTTATATGTGGGGGTTATGTGGGTAACGACTGAATCTGTTAATTGTTAACTTACCCTTTGGTGGTTTGTTAATACGAGTTGAACGATGGACGAGTTGCAAAGGTTTGAATGTTATAAGCAAGACGACCAAAAGTTAGTTTTCATAATTTAAAACGAGAACGATATGAACGATTGAATGATTTTGAACGATTGAAACGATAGAACGATTGAACGATATTTAAACAAGTTAAATGAAATGAACAAACGATTGGTTTTTGGTTTGTGATTAGATAACGGGACGGGTGTAATGTGATAAAAGCATGGTAGATACGCCGCTGGTACTTCTTATATATAAGTGCTTTTATCATATTACAATACGTGGCGTTATTTAGTTCACTTGGATGAACGATTTTAAACGATGTCACGCAAACGATGTTTACGATACAATATAAACCATACGAGTTTTATTAAGAGAACGATTTACGATTTGGGTTTACATAAACAAATGTTTTGAGTTAAGATTCATGGCATTGAAGTTTTATAAACTATAACCAACCTGTTTTGACTTGTTTATTCGTTTTACAATACAAACTATTTTCAAAACAAGGTTTTCTAATACTGATTAACAAAGTTGTACGAGTTATTTCAACATGTAAACGAGCCATGAATCTGACACTCACACAAAACCTATGTGCTCGCCGGCATTTTTATGCTGACTTTATTTTCACGTATGTTTCAGGTGGTGTTGAATGATGTTGATTGCGACTAGGATGCATGCTCACTTAGGACTGGACGAGGCCTTAGTGACTTAATAACGATGATAGATTATGTTTAACTTGTTTGTTCTGTTTCAAAGACAATGTTAATATTTAATATCTAAATAAAACGAAACTTTTGAATCCATGGTTGTGAAACAATAATTCTGTCGCTCCACTCCCCAACGTTTCTGCCACGGTTTCGTTGTTTTACGCTGTCGGGGTGTGACAAAAGAGTTGGTATCAGAGCTCATGGTTATGGGGAATTAGGTTATTAGTAATGATTTGACCTAGACTATAACTTTTCTAGGACCCTAACGCGAGTTTCTTGCGTTTAGATTCTAAAACAATATTGTCACCTATCTTTAGGTGACAACCACAACAAGAACACAATAACAAATCCGATTTGAAAACCAATCATCTCTTCGTAGATGATTTATTATAAGGTTTTGAACCTTCAAAGTTTTCAAAAATCTCATCAAAGTTTGGGTCTAGATAATGTGAACACGTGCAATCTGGAAGGGTGGATGCCTGTATCCTGAGTTTTCTGTCTAAGGCTAGAGTGTTCGTACAAATCCACATAATCGGACCAGTCACTCTTACCTGGGAACTCTTGGGGTGAGTGTCCACTTATAGGCTAAAGCATGTCTTCGCGATACATTATACTGACCCATTTACTTTGATTAGTCATTGTGTATCGTTTGTTTGTTCGAGGTAACGAACGAATGATCACCTTCCTTGTGTTTTGTCGATGTTTTCAATACCTCTTTTGTTTATCCAATTGTCGATCTCACTCGTTTCTCATGTTTCCTTGTTCTTTTTAGAATATGCCTCCTCGGCAAGATGCACAACCTCAAACTAACGCTGAAATTACAGCCCTTGTCTCTCAGCAAATGGCTGCTATGATTCCGAACCTAATAACTCAAATCAATCAAGAGAACAACAACAATAACAACAATGCTCAGTGTAGTTTCAAAATGTTTAATTTGGCTAAACCATTAAAGCTTTCTGGGTCTCAAGGAGCAACTGCGCTCCTACAATGGTTCGAGAGTCTAGAGAGCACATTTAGACATGAGCGGAAGGTTGAGTTTGCGTCAAGTGTTTTTTAGAAGCGTGCTCTAACGTGGTGGAACTGTGTGATGCATGATATGGGTGCCGATGTGGCAATGGCGCAAACTTGGGAAGAGCTTCGAGCTCTCATGATGAAACCGTTCTGTCCCCGTCACGAAATTAGGGCTTTGGAACGAGAATTCGATGATCTGAAACAAGATGGGGGAGAACATCGTGCGTATACGGATCGTTATGAGGAGCTAAGTTTGTTGTGTCCTACTATGGTTACCCCGTTGGAGAAAGCGATTGAGAGGTATATTGATGGTCTGCCTGATTCTGTGCAAGACATTGTAACTGGTAGTAATCCTACCACAGATCGTCAGGCAATCGAATTGGCTGCAACTCTGACTGATTCTCAAGTCAGAAAAGGTAAACTAGCCCGCAAGGGTGATAAGAAGAAGTCGATCGATTTCGTTCAAGACAAGGATAAGGGTAAGAAGAAAGGTGAGTCGTTAAGGAGGTCGAAGAAGCGCAGGGCTTCAAAAAAACTTTGCAGTCACCAATCAGAATGCTCAGAACCCACCAGCACAACCTCCTGCCAAGAAACAGTATGCTGGTACTGCACCTCACTGCAATAGGTGCAATGGTCATCATGCGACCCAACAGGCTTGTAAACAATGTACTACTTGTGGTAAACTTGGGCATACAACCACATTTGTCGTTTGGGTCAGAATCAAGCTGCTCAGAATCCAGCACATGATCAGGGAAACACTGCTAGATTCCCACCTGGTTCATGTTATAACTGCGGAGAGATGGGTCATTTCCGCAACAATTGCCCGAAACTGGCGAATCTGAATGCCAATGCCAATCCCGCTCGTGGACGAGCATACAATCTGAACGCTAACGAGGCATGGGCTGACAACGAGGTTGTTAATGGTACGTTCATTGATAACCATCAACCTGCATCTGTTCTTTTCGATTCTGGTGCCGATAGAAGTTTTGTTTCGTTATCATTTGAGCCTTTGCTTGCGATACCTAGAACTAAACTGAGGAAACCTTTATCTGTCGAAGTTGCTACTGGTAAACCTCTTGTACTTGATTATGTTATTCACGATTGTCAATTGAACATCGATAACCATCTTTTTCCTATTGACCTCACACCGATGCAACTTGGGAGTTTCGACATTATCGTAGGAATGGATTGGTTAACTAAGTATCATGCCGAGGTGGTTTGTTTCGATAAGATTGTTCGTATTCCTCTCTCGTCTGGTGAAGTTCTAGAGGTTCGTGGCGAGAAACCATCTGGAGGTTTGAAACTCATGTCGTGTACGAAAGCCCAAAGTTATTTACGAAAAGGATATGTGTCCTTCCTAGCACATGTCACAGACGCGAAAGGCAAAAGCAAGTGTATTCAAGATATTCTGATTGTTCGAGATTATCCAGAGGTGTTTCCTGATGAACTGCCTGGTTTGCCTCCAGTTCGTCAAGTCGAGTTTCATATTGATCTTGTACCCAATGCCAACCCGATTGCAAAAGCACCTTATCGCCTTGCACCATCTCAGATGCAAGAGTTATCTAAACAGCTTCAAGAGTTATCTGACAAAGGATTCATCAGACCGAGTTATTCACCTAGGGGCGCTCCAGTCCTGTTTGTGAAAAAGAAAGATGGATCTTTTAGAATGTGTATCGTTTATCGTGAGCTCAACAAGCTTACCATCAAGAATCGATATCCCCTACCATGAATCAATGATCTCTTTGATCAGCTGCAAGGTGCTACATGTTTTTCCAAGATCGATCTGTGTTCTGGGTATCATCAGCTTCATGTACTCGAAGAAGATATTCCCAAAACTGCTTTTCGCACGAGATATGGTTACTACGAGTTCACTGTCATGCCTTGTGGTTTGACGAATGCCCCAGCTATTTTCATGGACTTAATGAATAGGGTTTGTAAACCTTATTTGGACAAGTTCATCATTGTGTTCATCGACGACATTCTTATTTATTCAAAGTCTCGAGCCGATCACGAACAACACCTTCGTCTAACGATGGAACTTCTAAAGAAGGAGTAACTTTTCGCCAAATTCTCCAAGTGTGAATTATGGCTTAAGGAAGTTCAATTCTTGGGTCATATTGTTAACGAGCAGGGTATTCATGTGGATCCTTCCAAAATTGCTGCAATTAAGGATTGGAATACTCCTACTACACCCACAGAAGTTCGTTATTTTCTTGGTCTTGCTGGTTATTATCAACGATTTATTTCGAGCTTCTCGAAGATCGTGGTTCCTCTCACTACTTTGACTCAAAAGAATAAGCCTTTTGAGTAGGGACCTAAGCAAGAAGAAGCATTCCAAACTTTGAAACGAAAACTCAGTGATGCTCCTGTTTTATCTTTGGCCGATGGAAACGATGATTTTGTTGTCTATTGTGACGCGTTGAATCTAGGCCTTGGTTGTGTTCTTATGCAACGAGGTAAAGTTATAGCATATGCGTCAAGACAATTGAAAGTTCACGAGAAGAACTACACGACTCATGATCTTGAGTTGGGAGCTGTGGTTTTTGCATTCAAAATCTGGAGACACTATCTCTATGGCATGAAATGTGTGGTTTTCACAGACTACAAAAGTCTCCAACACATTCTTAATCAGAAGGAGCTAAACATGAGGCAACGACGCTGGGTTGAACTCTTGAACGATTACGACTGCGAGATTCGCTACCATCCTGGTAAGGCGAATGTCGTAGCCGATGCACTAAGCCGAAAGGAACGAGCCAAGCTTCATTTTGTTCGCACTCTATCTGATATTCAAACTGGCATTTCTCAAGCTCAACGTACTTGTTTTACACAAAACTTGATGGGTAAGGAATTACCACGTCAACTTGAGCTTAAACTCGAAATGAAAGACGATGGGTTATTCTATTTCAAGAATCATTTATGGATTCCGAAACAAGACAATCTTTGCACTTTAGTGATGGGCGAATCTCACAAGTCTCGTTATTCTATCCATCTGGTGCTGACAAAATGTACAAGGATCTTCGTACTCAGTATTGGTGGCCTGGTATGAAAAAGGATGTTGCCTTGTATGTATTGAAATGCCAAACTTGTATCAAAGTCAAGGTTGAACATCAATGACCATCTGGTTTGCTCGTACAACCAGAGATACCTGTATGGAAATGGGAGAACATTGTAATGGATCTTATCACTAAGTTACCGCGTACATCTAAAGGTCACGATGCTATTTGGGTAGTCATTGATCGATTAACGAAGTCAGCTCATTTTATACCTATTCGTGAGGATCTACCTGCAGATAAACTTGCCAAGATTTATATTAATGAGATTGTATCTCGACATGGTGTTCCTTTAGATATCATCTCTGATCGTGATGCTCGATTTTCATCTCACTTTTGGAAGACCATGTAATCTGCTTTGGGAACCCAACTAAATCTAAGCACTGCTTATCATCCCCAAACAGATGGACAATCCGAGAGAATGATACAAACATTGGAGGATATGCTTAGAGCATGCGTGATAGATTTTTGTGGTAATTGGGATTCTCATCTTCTGTTGAATGAGTTCTCTTATAACAATAGTTATCATGCTAGCATCAATATGGCACCGTTCGAAGCTTTATACGGTCGAAAATGTTGTTCACCTGTCTGTTGGAATGAGATCGGTGAAGCTCAGCTTACTGGACCTGAGCTCATTCTGGAAACAACGGACAAAATCAAGAAAATTCGCGATAATCTGCTGACAGCTAGAAGTCGTCAAAAGAGTTATGCGGATATGCGACGCAAGCCCTTGGAATTTCAAATCGGAGACCGTGTCCTACTCAAGGTATCCCCTTGGAAGGGAGTGGTGAGATTTGAAAAGAAAGGAAAACTTGCACCACGATATGTTGGACCATTTAAGATTGTTGAAATAATTGGAAATGTTGCCTATCGACTTGAGCTACCTCCTGAACTTGGGAATATTCACCCAACATTCCACGTGTCCAATTTGCGAAAGTGTTTAGCCGATACTGATCTTCATATTCCACTCGACGAAATTCAAGTTGACGACACGATGCACTTTGTCGAGAAACCTGTGGAGATAATGGACCATGAAATCAAGCGATTGAAGAACCAGCGAATACGATTAGTCAAGGTTCGCTGGGAGTCCAAACGTGGCCCAGAGTTTACTTAGGAACGTGAGGACCAAATGAAAGCGAAATATCCACATTTGTTTTCACAAGTTTCCTCTAGTTAAAATTTCGGGACGAAATTTCTTAAAGTAGGGGAGATTGTGACAATTGTGATCTGTAATGATGTACGATGTAAAACAATATCAATTATCAATAATACGATGTGTTTTGGTGTTAATATTTGTGTATTTGTCTTTGACGATTTTACTTTTTGATTCGAGTTCGATTTCAAGCTTTAAATCGCTTTCTGGAAAGTTATACGCAAAATGATGCGTAAACGTAATTAGTTTAATGCGACGAACACTCCGAAATAGTGACATGGGCTTAACATACCTTAAATAACCTTTACATAACTTAGAAATAAGTTTTGGATGGTTTGGTATGCGGAAAACTAGTTTATTTGATCGCATGGACTATTTGTGTCAAACTACGAAAGTATGCCAATTCGTATAGCAACGAACATTCTGGAACTTGACATAAGCTAAGCATACCCTAAATATCCTTTACATAGCTTAGAAATAGGCTTTGAGGGGTTCGTTATGCGAAAATATGCTTATTTGATCAATAGGGACTAAAAGCATCTAAAAGTGCATAAGTTTGCATTTACGCGCATATCTTACGTTCTGAACATATCCGGACATCCAAAAAATTTTGTAGTCATTAAAATATTTTATTTTATTGATTGGAATGCAAAAATACCATTCGTCGCGTAATTTGGATCGTTTTTGCGTCCGTTTGAGTTTTCGTCTTAATTAACCGAATAACGCGACCGTACGACCAAACGAACCGACATCTGAGATGTTTTCAAGCATATTTCTTGTTCCCTATGCTTTAAATTCATTTTAGAGCCTTGAAAATGGGTTAACAAGGCTTAAACGTGTCAAAAACCAAGTTTTATGCATGCAGGGACCATTTCTGACATTCTGAGATTTTAGTCTCTGGCGGGGCGCGACAGGCCTCTCGCAGGGCGCCACAGACTGATCTGTGCAGAAAATTGATTTTCAGCAATCAGCAGCTAATCCCTGGGTTTTGGACATGGTTTTCTCACACTAGGGGCTGGTTTTTGAGGTCCCATGGTATCCTAAACTATGTGCCACAAGTGTATGGCTTGAATTAAGCTTTGATTCTTGCAAAAACACTTGTAAAGATCTTGTTAACTCATGACTTCCTATAAATACCCATCAAGTTCATTCTCATTCCTTGCAAAAATTGATCAAATCTGCTCTAAGTTGAAGCTAAGGCTTCATACCTGAGTATTTTAGATCAATTCTTTCTTGCTTGGACCTTTTGTAAGCTTCTTTCATACTTGTTTATGCTTTTCAAGCATGAAAGTCAAACAGTGTTTGAATTTCTTCTTTGACCACGATTTGGTCAACACAAAGTTCGTTCGAACTTTGCAACGTGAGCGTAATCACGATGGTTGTAGTCCCTTGTGACTATACCTACTGATTACCACGTCGATTAGTCGAATTGACGAGTCAAAGTTTCGGTCAAAATACGTGTTTATGCGTATTTTGCGACGAAGCTATTTTTGGGTATCAAAACAATTTGCTTTGATATCAAACCTGTTTTTTAACTTAGTTAAACATGTTTTAACATGTTTAACTCGTCACTTTTAGTCTAGTGCTTGTATAGGGTCGTAAGTCAAGCAGTCTTGACAACCGCTTAGACTTTCGAACCCGACCCGTTTGGTCGATCGTTAGGATCTGACCAAGCATATTTGTGACCATAGTTGTATAGGGAATAACCTTCTGAGGTTATACCTTATGGTCACATAGTTTAATTAGTTGTATGATAGGTAGTTTATATGCCTTAGGTAAAATGACCAAAATGCCCTTTTCATGCATAATTTGATTTTAAGCATATGTAACCTAACTTTTGCCACTTAAACTGATTATGCAACATATTTAAACATGTTAGGGCATATAATACTTGTCATGGGACTAGTTAGGCGTCTCGAACGCGCTTTTGCGCGAACGACGCGTTAAAGTAGCGTAGACTATCTTAATGGGTCGTAACGGGTCGTAAGCACTTAAGATAGGTTCCGATTTAGAATGTAGGCTTTGTTAAACCATATCACATGAGTTCCAATACTCATTTGGTTTACGAAACCTCATTCTACCCGATCTTCCGATTTAGGTGTCGATTTATTAACTAGCGGTCCGATTACTAGGTACTTCTTGATTTCCTTGGTTCGCCTGAGCTTCGTTAAGTTCATTAGATTAAGGATACTTTGCAATTCTATGTGAGTACATAGTTCCCCTATTTTACTGTTTTCAATTGCTTTGTGGTGATTCATGTGTGTTAAACGATTTCGATGTTTTCAACGACGATTTCAAAAACGAATACTATGGTTTATATTAAACATAAACGATTTCGATAATGTGAACGAACTTGTTGGACGTATTTACATAACGAATGACATTCATTAGCTTTGGCCGAGCCGACTAGTATTAGGTTATGGTACCATAGGATCTGACAAATCCCGTTATCGGACTGCACCCATGGTTATGTATGGGGGTTATGTGGGTAACGACTGAACCTATTAATTGTTAACTTACCCTTTGGTGGTTTGTTAATACGAGTTGAACAATGGACGAGTTGAGAAGGTTTGAATGTTATAAGCGAGATGACCAAAAGTTAGTTTTCACAATTTAAAACGAGAATGATTGAACGATTGAACGATTTTGAACGATTGAAACGATAGAACGATTGAACGATTTTTAAACAAGTTAAAAGAAATGAACAAATGAATGGTTTTTGGTTTGTGATTAGATAATGGGACGGGTGTAATGTGATAAAAGCATGGTAGATACGCCGCTGGTACTTCTTATATATAAGTGCTTTTATCATATTACATTACGTGGCGTTATTTAGTTCACTTGGACGAACGATATTAAACGATGTCACGCAAACGACGTTTACGATACAATATAAACCATACGAGTTTTATTACGAGAGCAATTTACGATTTGGGTTTACATAAACAAATGTCTTGAGTTAAGATTCATCGTATTGAAGTTTTATAAACTATAACCAATCTGTTTTGACTTGGTTATTCATTTTACAATACAAACTATTTTCGAAACAAGGTTTTCTAATACCGATTATCAAAGTTGTACGAGTTATTTCAACATGTAAACGAGCCATGAATCTGATACTCACACAAAACCTATGTGCTCGCCGGCATTTTTATGCTGACTTTATTTTCACGTATGTTTTAGGTGGTGTTGAATGATGTTGATTGCGACTAGGATGCATGCTCACTTTGGACTGGACGAGGCCTTAGTGACTTAATAACGATGATAGATTATGTTTAACTTGTTTGTTCTATTTCAAAGACAATGTTAATGTTTAATATCTAAATAAAAGGAAACTTTTGAATCCATTGTTGTGAAACAATAATTCTGTCGCTCCACTCCCCGACGTTTCCGCCGCGGTTTCGTTGTTTTACGCGGTTGGGGTGTGACTCACTTAAAGCTGAAGCAAGCAGAATTGAAAGAATTAGAAATGATCCAGGTATGAAAAGATCTGCACCAGACTGGAGTAAGTATAAAAGGAAAATTGCAGATCTTACCTTGGAATACAAAAGAAAGAAGCAAGAGTTGGTTGCAGCCAAATATGGTACAGCAAAAGCCATATCAAAATGGTCAAGGCAGTACACTGATATGGTATATGCAAACCTTGAAAAGAGAAGAGAAACAGATCCCACGGTTCCAAAGAAACCAGCATACAGAGACAAGAAAGCTGATAAGCCACAGCAGCAGGCCCTCTCTTTGAAAACTTTGTTCACATCATCTGATACCTCCATCATTGCCTTAAATCAAAGAAAAAGGCAAAAACAGATGGAAGAAGAAGAAGAAAAGGCACAAGAAGCTGACATTATGAAAGTGGTTCTTCAGCAAATGATTGCAGAAAATCCTGACTCGGCAAAGCTTCAAGACATTGCCAAAAGAGTCATGAGCAGGCCTCCATCACCAAACTCATCAAAAATAAAAGCTCTCCCAAGAAACCCACTGAACTCAAAGACACTAAAGTGGAAGTCTGATCAAAAGATCCACGTATTGACCTTGCTCAAGTCCAGTGGAGAAGTTAAGCACATATCAAGGGAGGATGCACTAGGCCTGAGTGTAGCTGATCTACAAGATCTCCTTGAGCTTCAACTGTGTAGGGATGAGGATGATAAAGATTCTCTGAACTTTGAATTACAATTCAAAGGGCAAATCAGGGAAAAGCTGATGAGAGAATAAAGATCAAGAATAAGGAAGAGTTTTGGCATTATTTGTTCTAGGGGGAGATTGTTGGGTCATGCAATCAAGCCTAAAGAACAGATGATATGGAAAGCCAAAACTGGATCCCAACAGTTGATCCATAATAAGCAATGCCCATCAAAGTTTCCTCCAATGACAGTGGTTATAACAGACTTATGAAGCTAAGCACTGATCTGCCTAACAATTGTTGCCTGTAAAGACAGATGGACACAAAGACTGATGAAGACTATCCACTATTGAAGACCAAAGCACTAATGAAGACCTAAGCCCTGTTGAAGACAATCACTAATGAACCAAAGACCTGATCAACCAAAAGTGAACCACTGCCCAACAACAATAGTGGTTCAGCACCAATAGCAAATATTGCATCAGTGTTTATGTTAACAGTGTTTGTATGTAACAGTACTTATCATATCAGTGTTCAGAGTTTGTTAGTTTGTTAGATGTCACTGTCTAGGTGACGTCAGCTTTGATTCTCAATGGTTTGATCTGTACTATAAATAGAACAGTTTGTATTGTTCTATTTGAGCGAGTTTTCTCCTCCAATCCATTCATTTTGTATGATCAACCATTGAGGTCAGGCTGAGGGGGAGTTTAGTATGTAAGCATGTATGTAATCATTTATTTGTAATCTTATGACTAATGAAAAGCATGTGTTTACTGAAAACTATTTCTCCTTGATTGTGCTACAAAGTTTGTTTCTATTTCCATTGCATTTAATCTCTGATCTATCCCTTTCATTTGTTCATTATTATCAAACAAACACAATCATGACAGCCTCAGATCCTAACAGCACTAATACAGAAAACACCAAAAGTTGGTGTCGAATTGATATTGAAAATCTTTTGGTTCGGGAAATTCAGTGCTGCTACCCAGTACCATTTGCTCATCCCTGATCACTTTTTTTGTTGATTTCTTCAACTTATAATTTTTTATTTTTTATTTTTTTAGTTTCAGGGGTAGGGATAAGCTCGGTGCCAACCGATACAGAATCGGTACTGATACCGAAAATACCGGTTACGGTATCGGTATATGAAGGTAAAAAACGGTAGTAAACCAGTACCAGGAACGCCAAAAGTCGGTACCGAATCGGTACTTAAGATCTTTCGGTTCGGCAAATTTTGTACCGGTACCCAGAACAATTTGCTCATATCTGACTACGGGTTTCATGCGAACAACATCGTTACCATACAACTTTTTTGGTTGATTTTCTTTCGGTTATCTTTTAGTATTTTTTTTTTTTACATTTTCTTTTTTATTCTTGTCAGCATTTCTATTCGCAACACGCTCGTAGTGATTTCAAAACACATGTAAACACAGACTAAATAACAAAAGAAATTCGCCGCAACGTGGCGAACTCTTTAAACCTAGTTATATATAATACAATATAATTATCATTGTATATTAACTATAATAATACTATAAAACTATGCGAACAGTGTTTCCATTGTTTTGATCTTTTGTCTTTTTTGTGATTTTTCATAGTTTACCCTTCAACTTATTAACACTTATAACCTATTAACTTTATAAAGACTTTTTAATCGAGTTTAACGTGTTATATTTATGTCCATGTCAATTTAAATTCAAGTTGATTTACGTTTCGATGTAAATTTTTCCCGAAAATGAGTTGGGTCAAATATAATATGTTCTTATGCTTATTATTGTGTACGTTTTCAGTTGGTATACATTTTGACGTAATTTCTTTTCTGGAAATGAGTCGGGTCAAATATAGTGTAGGACCGGTTTTGACTCCGAAACGATTGCGAAACGAACGTATGACGTGCGGAATCCGTACACGAACGCGATCTAAACACACATGACGTAATATAAACGTGATTCTAATATAAAATCTGATATTGTACAGCACCTTGAATCACAATGACAGCACTTTCTCTCTCTAGATTCTCTCTCTAGATCTAGAGCTTTCTAGTTCACCAAATGAGCAAAAGTCTCTAATCTAAACATAACCTCCCTATTTATAGGCCTTGGCTTTTAATGTGGTTTCTCATTATTACAATTATGCCACCTTGCCTATTTGACTATCTATCTCTAATATTACAATATAAATCTCGTTTTCTTCTATTTATCGCTACGGCTTGGATTGACAAAGGCTATAGACATAAATGCACTAACAGACTCCCCCTTGGATATTGCCGCAGTCAATCTCGTAGCGTCTTGACTTTCTCTCTCTCTCTCTCTCTCTCTCTCTCTCTCTCTCCACAGGTTTTAGATTTGGACACTTGCGTGCAAGATGTCCTTTTTGATCACATTTGAAACATGTTCTCATGGACACATCTTTGACCTGTGGTTGTTGCTTTTTCTTTTGTGCATCAAACTCAGCATTAGACTGTCGTCCAATTATAAGTTCTTTCTCTTCAGCTAAACTGTTTCCTTGAACAAAACTCATTTTTGCCTGATAATTTGGCGTCTCATTTTTGTTCCGATGTTGTTTCTTCTTATAACCCAACCCAGCCTTCATGTTTTTCTTCTTGAAACCAGGTTTGTTATACGAAACCTTACGACTCTTACCGACAAACTTTGAAATCTCAGATTTCTCAATCTCAACCATTTTGAAAACTTTATCAACCTTTTCTGAAATCACATTCTGAATCGGGAAGACAACATCTAAGAATAATTTGTCTGATCCAATCATGGTATAAACCAATCCCTTTGAATCATCATTTAAATTTTTCTCGGATTTTGTGTTTTTCAGATATCCATCATGAAGATTTCCTTCATCTTCATCCTGTGATTCAGATTTACCTGTAACAATCGACTCTTCTTTCAACACACTTTCAACGACTTTACCTACCACCTCTGAATCATGAGAATCATCAGATTTGGAATAGGTTATGTCAATATTGTCTGGCAATTGGTCTACCATGTTGAAAGCTTTTTCGACCTTTTCCTCATCATAAAATGCAAACTTTTCCGGTGGTGGAACTTGATGAAACTCTGAGCCAATGCCTTTCTTGTTTTGCTCAGACTCATCATCTCCCGGTTTTATATTGAAAATTCGTTCAAGCACATATGACGACACGTGGTAACTTTTTAACTTGTTGTTATCCTGTTCTAAATCAGCAATCTGTCGCTTTAACTTAGCAACATCCTCAATATAGGAATTAACAACATCTTGTTTTATAGCATACATTCGTTTAAGCTCTTTAGTTGTTTCAGAAAAATAATTCATTCTTGATTGAGCATATTTCATTTCATCTTTCACTTTTTCATATGACTCTTTTGTAATATGATATGCTAATTTCATAGAGCCATATTCCTTTTTCATTTCTTGACAAGCAATTTCTTTTTGAGAACATTCTTCTGTCATTTTAGAAACATTTCTTTTTTCTTTTTCTATCTTTTTACATTTTTCGGAAAGTTTTTCATCATTTTCTTTAAAAACTTTTTCTTTTTCTAGCATTTCTTTGCATTTTTCTTTGAAAATGTTTTCGATTTTTGTGAATTCAAGATCTCTTGTTCTGAATTGCTCATCTTTTTCAGTACAAGCTCTGCACGGTTCCATGCATTTCTTGTAATGATCAATCAGTTTCAAGTTTTCAGAATCAGAATTTACCTTAGTGATTTGCACTTCGGTGTTTTCAGCAGCTTCTGTCTGCTTCATCTCAGCATCATTCAGCTTTTGTTCAACACTGACTTCATCACCAACATTACCAGTTTCTAGCTTCTCATTCTTTTCTTCTTTTTCTTCTTTCTTCACCTCTTCTTCAATCCGTTGTTCTTCAGTAACAGCTTTCTTAACCTCTTCATTCACCTCAACTTCTTCGCTTTTGATTTCCTTCACAGCTTCAACTTCAACAACTTCTGTTTTAACCTCTTCAGCAACCTTCTTCAGATTGTTCACCATTTCTTTAACATTCTTCTCCATTCTCTCTTCATCCCTTTTTCTCAGACATGATAACATGGCATATCTGATCTCCTTTTCAAACCTCTTAGCGTATGTGTCATCTTTCATCACATTTCTATAGTATTCGGCTCTCAACGGGACTATGAGAAGAACATCATCAAAAATTATGTCTTTCTTTGGAACAACTGGTTCACCTTCTCTGTTGTAGTAACATTCTCTCTTTTTATCCCATCTTCTGTTGCTGACTGCACTTTCATACTCTTCCTGCATGTCATCCATTCTGTTGTAGACCACGTTTCTTTCTCTGTAAGTCTTCTCACTCAAAATCTCTTCTCGAGTTTTCTCTTTAATTTCAGCCATGATGTTTTCTTGAATCACCTTGAATCAACAAACAAAGAAAATTAGTTCAATCACTAACAATCAACTGAATCGGATAGGTATCCGATCAAGTGAGTCAACAAAAATCAACAGAATGAATATGTGACAATGGATCAGGTGGGGATCCGTTTGGGTGAGTATCCGATGCTTTAACCTAAATCACAACAACAAATGAAATGATTAGGGTCGGGTGGTAATCCGTTCGGATTTCCACTCGATTTGTTGCACTTTGAACTTGAACCAAACAAAATGCCTTGAATCGGATTGTGACCCGATCGAGTGAGTCAAACAAAGTCAACTTTCAATGAATATAATGACTTTGTCCAACCGGGTGACTTTGACACTATGCGACAAAAATTTATTAAATGCAATTGATTATATCAAGAAAATATCACGTGACACTATCTCAAATTATCGAATCTCAATGACAATTATTAAAATTGGGTCGACATCATCAATTACAATTCACATGACATACACTTTAAAGTTTGAACCAATTATAAAACAATGATGGGCCGTTCTTGTGATTTAGAGTAGCAAACAATTAATGATCATGTGGTTGCCATTTTTGTATTTTTGAATGTAAAACTAATAAATGGTGCCGATAATTTTTTGAATGATGGAATGCTATTGGGCCGCTAATTTTTAGATCAGATCAATATTAAAATGTGATTGGGCCGTTCACTTTAGTCACATGTACACCGATTTGTTTCACATGTAATCCTCGAGCAGTGCAAATACATGAACCGACAACCTTTATCTTGAGCCAACACAATCACATGCACATTTATGAAATCACATGCAATCCTGATTCATTCAAGATCGACAAACACTTTGATTGAACTATCCAACTTTAATCACATGATCAACTGAACCAATTTCAAACGGTCACACCCTCAAACGGTCACACCCTCAAACAGTCACACCTTCAAACGGTCAGGACTGCTTCAAACGGTCAGGACTACTTCAAACGATAAGTTCAAACGGAACGGTCGATTTCAAACGGAATACCATGTTTTCAAACGGAAGCACTTGTTTTTCAAACGGAAACACTAGTTTTTCAAACGAAATCGGACCTAAAAACTCGAATTTCTCCTAATCGGCTAGGAGTTTGAATCTGAAATTTGGTAGGGTTGAAGATCAGGTGTTTTCGCACAACATATCAAAAAATTAGACGATTTGGACCGTAACAACCTGTTTAATTTTGACGATTTTCAGAAAAAACGGGAAAAATATGAAAAAGATGAAGAAATCGATGAAATTCGGATCTGAAATTGATGATTTTCTGCGCGTAAATGTGTGATAGATCAGTGCAATCAAGCTCCTGCTCTGATACCACTTGTAGGACCGGTTTTGACTCCGAAACGATTGCGAAACGAACGTATGACGTGTGGAATCCGTACACGAACGCGATCTAAACACACATGACGTAATATAAACGTGATTCTAATATAAAAACTGATATTGTACAACACCTTGAATCACAATGACAACACTTTCTCTCTCTAGATTCTTTCTCTAGATCTAGAGCTTTCTAATTCACCAATTGAGCAAAAGTCTCTAATCTAAACATAACCTCCCTATTTATAGGCCTTGGCTTTTAATGAGGTTTCTCATTATTACAATTATGCCACCTTGCCTATTTGACTATCTATCTCTAATATTACAATATAAATCTCGTTTTCTTCTGTTTCTCGCTACGGCTCGGATTGACAAAGGCTATAGACATAAATGCACTAACATATAGTACGTTATCGTTCTTATTTTTATGTACATTTTCAATTGATCTACGTTTTGATGTAAATTTTGTTCGGTAACGACTCAGGTCAAATATAATATGTTTTCATTAGACGGTATAAATTCAAGTCACTTTACGTTTCGACACCGCCACAACACGTCATACCATTCACTTAGAAATTAATATTTCTTACGTGCTTATTTGTATGCATGTGTCGGTATAAATTCAAGTTGGTTTACGTTTAGACGTAAATTTTCATTAAAGTTATATTTAATATAGCGTTCACATTTCCATTTTCAAATAATTTAAACTCAACTTGTACATATGTTCAATTTAAATTTATTTTTAAGGTTTTTGGTGGATGTAAAACATGTGTACATATTCTTTTAAGAATATTTTTTCAGTTGCTATACTGAACCAAAATAGATATCAATCGAAACCCGCAGCGTAATGCCGGTAATCTTACTAGTATAATACATTTATCAACTTGCCTGAATAGTACTTTTGTTTTGTCTTTTTGTATTTTTAAACTTTCATCCCTCGACTATCAACATTGACACTTACAACCCCTTAACTTTCTAAAGACTTTGTAATCGAGTTTTACATTATTTTTATGCACATATGCTTATAAATTTAAGTTGATTTACATTTCGTCGTAAATTATTTTCTAGAAATAAGTCGGGTCAAATATAATATATTCTTATGCTTATTTTTTTGTATGTTTTTTTATTAATTTACATTTTAATATAATATTTTTTGAAATGTCACGGCAACACACGAGTCAATTTACAAGTTTTTACACAAAAATAAAACTCAATTATAAAAAAGAGTTAATTACATAGTTAGTCCCTGTGGTTTGCACAAAAAAACATACTTGGGTACTAATAGTTTAAAATCACCTTCTAGGGTATTAACTTTTCACTTTGTAACGTTTGGAGGTATTAACTTCTAGGGTATTCACATAGTTAGTCCATGTGGTTTGCACAAACAACATACTTTGTTACTAATAAAATGTGATTTTAAACCTACAAATAACGTTAATACCTCCAAATGTTACAAAATGAAAAGCTAATACCCTACAATATGATTTTAAACTATTAGTATTTAAGTATGTTACTTTATTCAAACCACAGGAATAACTATGTAATTAACTCTATAAAAAACTATAACCAACCTGTAGGATCCCTGTGTAACCCGAATGACTAATCGATTACGATAAATTGGATCGGATTTTGCAGTTTTTTCTTCTGCGGTACCTCAGAAGAGTTGATAATCCGAATCAGGGGCGGAATCAGTGAAACGGATGCTCGATACAATATAAATGTCTCTACTATTGATTCTGATAATAGTGATTTACAACCTGGAGACAATCCGGCAGAGCTTCGCTACTCAGATCTGAAAGTTACAAATGAAATAACAAGTGCACCTATATATAGTGTGGAGATTTCGCTTAAAATGGACAAGGCAATTTCAAGCGGAATCACAAGTTTCTGATTTCGCTTGAAAAGGTCTTGCTCATTTCAAGCGGAATCACCACCATTTTCTCAAAAATCAGTTTCTCGAACCCCGTGCACTGGTTATCCTATCCTATCTCATTACACGACTCGATACAAGACGAAGTCAATAGACATAGTGCACTAACAGACTCCCCCTTGGATATTGACGAAGTCTTCAGTGTCCAATCTTTATCATGACACATCTTCAGTCTTGATCAGTCTTCAAGCTCTTTCCAAATTGTCTAAAACTGTAAGCATCCATCAATCTTCATATTTTCTTCAGCTTTATCATTCTACCAAAATCTGAACCTGACTCTTGCTTTGTCATTTTCTTCAGGCTCCCCCTTTCATCAAGCTTCCGTGCTTTAGGGATCGATACCACGCTTTCCAGTTACAAGCTCCCCCTTGCTTTGAGCTCGTCTTCAGACTCCCCCTTAGACTATGCTGTCGGGATCGTAGTCTGGTACATAACCTACAACACTCATACATTGATAAGAAACAACATTTTAAGTCTTAATCTTTCTCAAATCACTCCCCCTATCAACAGTCTTTACAAATTTGGCAGTTTCAACAAACAGGATCGTAAACTGGCTCTATAATAATATAAGCATCCTGATCCAACTCCCTCACAGTTAATCATCCAAGTCCAAACTAATGACCTTGGAGATATCACAAACTGTTTTTGATTTTTGAACTTTAAATCAAGTTTCAAATTAATGAACTTGTTTTATTTTCAGAAACACAATCAGCTTACTTAGATTTTGAAACTCTGCATTCCAGACATCGGTTGTCGAAAATAAAGCAGAATCAAAAATCTTTTTGAATTTTTTCTGAAAATATAAAGCAGTAAAGAAATATGTACAAACATATTTACAGATAATATTTTGTTTGAGTATGCGTCAGAGGATCATATCAGTTTATGACAAGTCACAAGTACCGTTGAGCTTAGTTACACAATAAGAATTAAACAATTCACTTAGATTGTCGATATACTGATCCACTTAAATTTTCACACAAATTTCAACTGATTCAAGATACGAATTAGGTGTTTTAAGAACTTAAACTCATTCATGTGTCCCACCTCTTGAATATACTCCCGTATCCAGATCCCAATATTCAGTCTTACAGGTGAATATACCTAGATGATATCTGTAAGGGGTTAGATGCCAAACCGTGAGAGCTCAGGTCAGAACTTCCGTTCAGCAGAGAGATGACGGTTCGAATTTAGGTGTGTCCCCTTTAGAGGATCTTTTCTTCAACAGCAATGATTATCAACTTTATTGTTTCATCATTTTTGCTGAGGGTGACGCTGTATTTCAAGCAATGCGAAAAGTATTATTCGGGGACGAGGTCAGAACTTCCATTCAGCAGAAGTCCCGGAATAATACCCCAAATATCACTAAGCATAAAGACCTAGTATCTCAGAAAGAGGGACCTTTCAAACAAGATTTCAGGGGTTACCTATATATCCAAGTAGTGTTCCCCACGAAATAAGTAAAATTCAAACTTGCTTAGGTTTATATCTCGAAAAAGTTTACTAAATGTATAAAAACCTATCGGCATATCATCAGTGAGACTGTTTAACGCTATATAATCATTACAATTCTTTAGCATACTGTAACTGTCTACTGATGTACTATCATTTCCTCTTTTTACACAAAAACTCAATTTTCGAATTTTATCATGTTTTTGGCTTTTTCAAATTTTCTAATGTTTTTGGATTTTCTGACAATTTTTCTCCCCCTAAAATGCAAAATCATTTAAAAATTTTGACAACCCGATACTGATAGCTTTGTCTCGCCATCCATTTTCTGCTAACTGTGCTTTGTGTTACAAAAAATCTAATATAAAGTAACAATTACCCCCATGATTTACAACCCATTGATTTTCGACAGTTTGAAAACCGTTTTTCAATCTTGTGGAATTAATCATGTTTGTTCTGCCGTGAGGGTTTCGGCATATTCAATCAACACATATTTTTTTTGTAATTTTCTATTTATTGACAAAATTAAAAAAAACGTATTTTTGGTTTTTCAAATTTTTTTTAACAAACTAAAAACATATTTTTGGTTTTTAATTTTTCAAATTTTTAGGGTTTTTGAAATATTGTTTATTTATGTATAGAAAAAAACAAATAAACTCCCTGTTTCAACCAACACAGGGTCCAGTAGCCTCTTCCTCCTTTCCATGTGTCAGGCTGCTCCAGTTTCCATTCACACAGTCTTTGGTTTTGTTGAGCACCTGCACATTCAAAGTATTCAATTACTTGAACAATTTAGCCCAGGTCAGTTTGACCTTAGGCAATTCAACACAATAATTTTCATTCAATGCTGGAAATTCTTTGTCATCCTTAACAAAGACTTTTTCAATTTTCTCTTCAACTCTTTCATCTTTTACCAAAGTTACTTGCTTCTTAACACTCCATGTTTGACCTTTTGGAGTGCCACGTTTGTAAAAATGTGAATCTTTTTTAATCTTTTGATTTTGAACAACAACTTTTGGTTTCCAAAACTGTTGGGGTTTTGTCATATCAACTGATGTTTTCCAACTTTGTGTTGTTCTTAATCTGGGTGTGTGAGAATTCCAGGTCTGTCTTGAATCGAACCTCTTCTGGTTTGATTTCCAATTTTGATTTGAAGCAAACTTGTTTGTATTGTACCTCCAGGTTTGTTTCGAATCAAATCTGGTTGACCTTTGTTTCACATTCTCAGATTTTTGTTTTTCCACATTTTCAGATTTCCTTTTGTCAGCATCAACAGGTTTCAGATTTGGACACTTTCGTGCAAGATGTCCAATTTGATCACATTTGAAACATGTTCTCTTGGACACATCTTTGACCTGTGGTTGTTGCTTTTTCTTTTGAGCTAAGAACTCGTCATTAGACTGTCGTCTAAATTTTAGTTCTTTCTCTTCTTCTGACGTTGTTCCATGAACAAAATTCATCTTTGTATGAGAACTCGGAACTTCATTTCTTTTCCAACTTTGTTTCTTCTTATAACCCAACCCAGCTTTTATGTTTTTCTTTTTGAAACCCGGTTTGTTATAAAAAGTTTTGTGACCTTTACCAGCAAACTTTGAAATTTCAGATTTTTCAATTTCAACCATTTTGAAAACTTTATCAATCTTTTCTGAAATCACATTCTGAATTGGGAATACAACATCTAAGAATAATCTGTCTGATCCAATCATGGTATAAAACAATCCTTTTGAATCATCATTCAAATTTTTCTTGGATTTTGTATTTTTCAGATATCCATCATGAAAATTACCTTCATTTTCATCCTGTGATTCAGAATTACCTGTATCAACTGATTCTTCTTTCAACACACTTTCAACGACTTTACCTACCACCTCTGAATCACTAGAATCATCAGATTTGGAAGAGGTTACGTTAATGTTATCTGGAAATTGATCTACCAGGTTGAAAGCTTTTTCCACCTTTTCTTCATCATAAAATGCAAATTTTTCCGGTGGTGGAACTTGATGAAACTCTGAGCCAATGCCTTTCTTATTTTGCTCAGACATACCATCTCCCGGTTTTATATTGAAAATTCTTTCAAGCACATATGACGACACGTGATAACTTTTTAACTTGTTGTTGTCCTGTTCTAAATCAGCAATCTGTCGCTTTAGCTTAGCAACATCCTCAATATAGGAATTAACAACACCTTGTTTAATTTCATACATTCGTTTAAGCTCTTTAGTTGTTTCAGAAAGACAATTCATTCTTGATTGAGCAAATTTCATTTCATCTTTCACTTTTTCATATGACTCTTTTGTAATGTGATATGCCAATTTCATTGAGTCATATTCTTTCTTCATTTCTCGACAAACATTTTCTTTTTGATCACATTCTTCTGTCTTTTTCAAAACATTTTCTTTCAAAATCTCATTTTCTTTTTCGAACTTTTTACATTTTTCTGAAAGTCTCTCATCATTTTCTTTTAAAACTTTTTCATTTTCTAGCATTTCTTTGCATTTTTCTTTGAAAATGTTTTCAATTTTTGTGAAATCAAGATCTCTTGTTCTGATCTTTTCATCTTTCTCAGTACAAGCACTGCACGTTTCCATGCATTCCTTGCACTGTTCAATCGGTTTTAAGATTTCAGAATCAAAATTTACCTCAGTGATTGGCACTCCGGTGTTTTCAGCGGCCTCTGTCTGCTTCAGCTCTTCCTTCTTCTCATCACCAGCTTCCAAATTCTCATTCTTTACTTCTTCTTCTGCTTTCTTCACATCTTCTCCAATCTGCTGTTTTTCAGTGACAGCTTTCTCAACCTCTTCATTCACCTCAACTTTTTCTTCATTCTTCACATTCTCTATTTTCACTTCTTTGATTTCATTCACAACCTCAACTTTAACCTCTTCAGCTGTCACACCCCCAAAATCCACACGCGGAGTATCACCGCTTGGGAGCGTGACTGACCAGGATCAAGCCACCAATCATATAGAACAACGTATGTAGTAAAAGTAAATGTAAATTAACCAAACCAATCCATATGAAAGGTGTTCAAAACATAAGTGTAATAACAATGTTTAGCGGAAGCGTATGAATAAAAGCCCAATCATAAGTAATGTATAAAATGTCATAATATTCAACCAAAGCGTTCACGATCCTTGTTCCACAACGACCGCGCCTCCCCATGCAAGCTCCACGTATACCTAACGACCTGCAAGGCATGTAACAGAGAGTCAACAACTAGTTGAGCGAGTTCACAGAAAGTAAGCGCGTAATAGTAAGTTCGTTTGTAACGGGTGGCTTTACTGGGCCAATGGTATGTTCTATTGGTGGGGGCTTCCCAAGTTGCATATACACTAGACTATTTGTAACCATAAGTGTTCTTCTTACCGAGAACAGTAGTACGTACAATATTTACATAGGATTTACGTAAGTGTCCTTCACAAACCGAGGACAGGGGTACGCGGGGGTTTACGTAGGTTTTACGTAAGTGCCTGACACAACCGAGGCAGTAGTGAGTATAAGTTCACGTAGGTTTTACGTGAGTGTCCTTCGCAACCTGAGGACAGTGAGGAGTACAAGTATACGTAGGTTTTACGTATGCGTCCTGCACAACCGAGGACGATGGTGGATAGTCTAGTAACAATGTAAGTACGAAGCTATTCAAACTCATTCCTTCAATCCCATTCCCAAGCCCTGGGAATCCCATGCCTTAGTAAAAGTGTGAACTCACCTTGTTTTGCTCGGTATGTTATTGCTTCTAGTGTTAATTAATAATTAGGTCCTTTACACACGACCTAGATACATTGCACATACTCGACGTAAGTATTTATATTCAGTTAGGGTTTACAAGCCTTTGATATCCAAGCAATTGTGTTCCGTGTGTTCATTGTGTACAGAATGATATGATAAAGATTGTTCACACATACAGGATCATCCAGTTACAAACAGTAGTGTACAATTTTATACAGAAGCATACAGTAGGCTTTAACACTGGCGTTTGCAATAACTCAGGCTACACATCACTTGTAAAGTTCGGACTATATAAATATCATATGAAATTCAGACTGTGTATCTCAAATGAAAGTCTTGTATCATCAAAAGTCGGACAACATATATCATATGTGAAATTCGGACAATTAATTATACAATCAAGGTAACACTATGTTTTAATCACAAAAGTCGGACACAACAACACAAGTAAAAGGTCGGACCCTTGATTAACATCATAAAGGTCGGACCTAGCCCCCCACAAGGTAAAACTCGGACCAAGGGGCTCCCCCCTTACAAATTCGGACAGGGGTCCCCCCTCACAAAGTCGGACAGGGTTTCCCCCACCAAAAACTCGGACAAGGGGTCTTCCCCCCTTAAAAATTCGGACAAGGGGTCTTCCCCCCTAAAAAATTCGGACCCCCTTGTCCCTTGTTTAAAAATTCGGACCTCTTGACATGTGATAAAACTCTGACTAGTTTTGCTTACCAAAATTCGGACCTCTTGTGTTTACAAAGTTCGGACCTTTATCAGTCAAGCAAGAAACTCAGACAAACATAATAATCAAAACTTAGACTTTTGTGACTTCACAAAAACCCTGACATAATCTACGGACTAGAAATCATGCAGTAATCAAAACCAAGTCAGAATTTATCAACGTAACAGTTACATTCACGCAGACTACGATCAAAACCCTAATTTCATACTTTCACAGTGCATAAATCAAATTAACCATCAGTAGTTCCAACATATCATATATCTTAATCATCAGGCAAATGGTAACACAACAATCATATTCATTCCTCAATAATCAGAATAAATCAATAAGCACAGAACTATCATATGAAGAACTAGGGTTTTAGCATGAATCAATCAATCAACGATTAACAACAAACAATCATTAAACAATTACCTTGGATTGATTCTAGACAAAGAGAGGAATCAAGAGTGATGAAGAGCTTGTGCCAATGAGAAAGAAGACGATTGCAAGAGAGAGTTGTAGAGAAGTCTTGAAGATACGTATGATGGTTTGTGAGATGATTAGTGAATGATTAGGGAGGAGGTTAGGGTTAAGGGTGATTAAAATTTCACTAACTACTCTACACACCCCTAAGTATCACCTTTTACATAAAGCACACCCATCACAACATAATTTACAGTTTCACCACCAAATTCATGTAGTTGTCAAATCTTTCATAAAATAACACATAACCTTGCAATATTCATAATACACTTTATCGAACCAAAACATATACAGTTACAAAGCAAACCAATTGTGCAAGTAAATAACTAAACAAACAGTGAACGTGCAATAAATGCGAAAGTGGAATCTTGGAAACTCGAGTTGTCACATCAGCAACTTTCTTCAGATTGTTCACCATTTCTTCAACATTCTTCTTCATTATCTCTTCATCCCTTTTTCTTAAACACGATGTCATGGCATATTTAATTTCCTTCTCATGCCTTTTTGCATACGTGTCATCTTTCAACACATTTCTATAATATTCAGCTCTTAAAGGAATTATGAGAAGAACATCTTCAAAAATTATGTCTTTCTTCGGAACAACTGGTTCACCTTCTCGGTTGAAGTAACACTCTCTCTTTTTATCCCATCTCTTGTTTCTGACAGCAATCTCATACTCTTCTTGCATTTCATCCATTCTGTTCAAAGCAATGTTTCTTTCTCGATAAGTTTTCTCACTTAGAATCTCTTCTCGAGTTTTCTCTTTGATTTCAGCTGTGCCTTTTTCTTCTTTGTTTTCTTCTTTAATCTCAACAACCATAACAAACTGTCTTTTCTCTGTCATAGCTCTGCCATGAGCTGTTTTTCGAATATTCTCCAAACGATCTTCTTCTGGACAAATCTCGCTCCAGTCAAAACCTTCATCATCTAGAATTACAAAACAAGCTCTTGATTTCTCTCTGGGTTTATCTTCGATCATCTTTGGCTCTTCTCTGCTACGGTGGTAGATCGCCTTTCGGTAGTAATCATCATTGAACGTATGTTCATTTCCACCAACTGCAGAATTAGTGCATTCTCTCTTGAAATGCCCTTTCTGCTTACATTTGAAGCAGGTCACTTTGGATTTGTCAAATCCAAGCTTTGTTGATGCACCTCTGATTTGTGTAAAATGCAACATATAAATTACATCAAATAAGGCATAAAACCAACCCTTTTTAAGTACTAATGTTGGAAAAAGAGTGTTTTTGTCTTCCTTTTGTATTTTCAGGATGAAATGAGCTCAAATTCACAAAAGAAGCAAAAAGACAGCTAATTCTAACATAAATACAAGAAAAGGAGTAAAAGTAGACTGCCCGAACCCCCAACGGCATCCTCCAAAGCAAAGAAGAGAAAACAGAAGCCTGAACACGCCCCGTGCTCAGCCAGCACGGGGCCGTGCCCAAGAAGCAGCAGAAAAGACAAACCTGTAGAAGCTTCTATTGCCCACCACGGGGCCGTGTCCAGTGAGCACGGGGGCGTGGCGAAAGTACAGCAGGCGCATTGATTGTAATTGCGAATTACAATTAATGAAGAGAGAGAGTGTCAGACGGGCACGGGGGCGTGTCCAGCGGACACGGGGCCGTGCCCAGCCTTCTGTTCAGCCTATAAATAGGAGTGCTAGGTTTCATTCCAACTCATCCCTTGGCACACCACCTCTCTCACACTTCATCCACCACACACCACCACCATAACACCATCATCCACCACCATCATCCATTGTCCATCGTAGAGTGTGTGAGTCGTCTCGGGATCCAAGATTGATCGTAAGAGTTCTTGATAATCAAGGCCATGTTTGCCTAAGTCTCTTACATCACTTGGTGAAGACAAGTGTTTAGTATAATACTTTTTATTTTTAATCTTTTGCACTTTTTATTTGGTTTTGTATTAATGACTTTAATAACTAGTTGCTTATGTTGAAGGTGATCTTTCCTTATCGTTTGTCCGTGGTGTCTTGGCATTATTTTACTGTCTATATAAAATAAAAGATTTTCACCGTTCATATCTCCACGGTCTATATGGAGGTATGTTGGCTACCTGGTCGGGGGTTAAGGGAACGGTTTGGTAAGGGTCTTGCCCTTGTTCAGCGTTTAGAGGTCCTACAAGGGACCTGGGTCAAATTTAGTAGGATCTCCTTCAATGCCCATAGATATTGAATGGCGGGGATCCAAACTCTTTGACCCCCTCATAAGTTAACTACTATTAATACTATAACCCGGCTATTTAGGACTGTATCCCTGCTGACTCAGACTACTTAGCCGAGGGTAACGTCACCGCCAAAAGCGGGGCCTACCACAATTTGCATTAATAACTTAATTCATTATCTTCCAATAATCCAACCCTTTAGGATTGTATCCTTGCTGACTCAAACTACTGGGTTGAGGGTGACGTCGCCTTCAAAAGAGGGGCCTACTACAATAACTAAGATAATCTCTTAAACAAGTGCAAAAGTGCGAAAATAATCAAAGGTTATACTAATACACGAGTCGGATCCAAGTGATTCATCTTGTCTATCTGTTTTTATTTTATTTTTATTTTTCAGCATTTAGTTAGTTTTTATTTTCTTTGTTTAAAAACATTTTTCTAACTTTTTGATTTGATTAGACGTTGAGGATAAACCGGTACTAAAAGCTCTTGTGTCCTTGGACGACCTCGGTATCTTACCAACACTATACTACGTCCACGATGGGTGCACTTGCCCATATGTGTGTTTAGTGTTAGTGAATATCGTGTTTTATAAATTTAAAACTTGGCTAAAGGTGTAAAAAAGGGCTTAATTATACATTAAAAATATATTACACTACACACGCATCAAGTTTTTGGCGCCGCTGCCGGGGACACAAGGATTTTAAGAAAGTTAGGAATCAACGGCCTAATCGTATTTTTATTTTTATTTTTAATTTTTTAGGATTTTCTTAGTTTTTCAGCTTCTGCAGAGCTCAGCACGGGCCGTGCCTGGTCGGACACGGGCCGTGCCCAGCATCGTTACTGGTAGTTTTTGGTTTTCCAAGTTACAGAAGGCTGACCACGGGGCCGTGTCGGTGCAACACGGAGCCGTGTCCAACTTCCAGTAACTGGGATCTGGAAAACAATCACTGTAACTCCGACCACGGGCCGTGTTCGCTGAACATGGGGCCGTGGTGAACCTTCTGACCAGCATTCTTTTCTGTTTTTATCGCATGACTTGGAACCCGACGCCAATCTTACATAGTGTATGAGCTCCAGTTCTAATAAGGACATAAAAGAACCTCTAGAAGAACCCGAACGCTTTCTCAGAAAAAGATTAAAAGCTAGAAACCAAGAGAAGGTTTCGGGTGATCCACCTCCAATGGCGGACCAACGTACCCTCATGGATTATCTACGACCCACCGTAGGTAACCTAGGCGCCGCTATCAATGCTCCGAATGTTGAAGCTAATAACTTCGAACTTCGGCCGCATTTGATACAAATGCTCCAAAACTCCGCAACCTTCCATGGGCTTGCGGACGAGGATCCCCATCTGCATATTACTAATTTCTTAGAAATATGTGATACCTTTCGGATCAACGGAGCATCAAATGACGCCATCCCCCTCCGAATGTTTCCTTTCTCACTAAAAGACCGAGCGAAAGCTTGGCTCAACGCCCTCCCAGCTGGATCGGTAAACACCTGGGATGAACTAGCCCAAAAATTTCTATATAAGTATTTCCCTCCCGCTAAAACGGCTAAATTAATGACTGAAATTAATACATATTCACAAGAGGACGGGGAATCCTTATATGAAACTTGGGAAAGGTTCAAGGAGTTATTACGCAAGTGTCCACATCACGGCCTTGCGATATGGCAACAAGTATCCACTTTCTATAATGGATTGTTGCCACACACAAGGCAGACACTTGATTCTAGCTCCGGGGGACTTTTAGGTAATCGACGCCCGCATGAAATATATAACCAAATTGAGGAAATTGCTCAAACCAATTTTCAATGGCACACCCCCCGAGGCAATAAATCTATTGCCCCGGCGCCCATAAGGTCGATGAAAGCACTTCTTTACAAGCCCAAATCAAGGCCCTTTCTTCAAAAATAAAAAAATTGGAAATGACAAAAACAGTCTCGGTTATGGCTTGGAAGGGTGTGGTGGGTCACATGAAAATTGGAGTTGTATGAAAGAAACAGACGATCAACAAGAATTGGTAAGCTACATTGATAATAGACCTAGGCCGTCGGGTCCTCCAACGGGAACTTACAACCAAGGATGGCGAAACCACCCAAACCTTGGTTGGAGAGAACCCGGCAATAGTAGTAACCAACAAACCCAACGAACAAACTTTCAACAACCAATAAATGAGTCACAAAATTTCACTCAACAACAAAGTGGACGAGAAAGGCTTGAAGATACGGTATCTCGCCTCATCTCTGACACTGAAAAGAAAAACTCGGAAAGATTTCTACAATTAGAATCAAATTTTAGAAATCAACAAGCTAGTATTCAAAACATAGAAAAACAATTAAATCAAATAGCTCAAAATTTTGCCGAGAGACCGCAAGGCGCATTACCTAGCAATACCGAAACAAACCCAAAAGCGCAAGTTCACCTCATCACGCTACGAAACCGCACCGTAGGGCCTGCAGAAGCGCCGCCGCCAACAGAAGAAACGGTACCCACACCTCTGCAGAAAAAGAACTCCCCTCCGTCACCAGAGCCTACCAAAGCTCCTCGAGTTCCGTACCCCGGTAGGTTAATTCGTCAAAAGACCAATGAGCAATTCGCGAAGTTCGAAAGTCTATTAAAGCAATTGCATGTCAATATTCCTTTTATTGAGGTCCTAACCCAAATGCCCAAATACTCTAAGTTCATGAGGGACTTCCTCACGCATAAAAAGAAAATTGAAAATTTGCAATTAGTCAATTTAGGCGAAGAATGCTCTGCCCTCTTACTCAATAAACTTCCCCAAAAGAAAATCGATCCCGGAAGCTTCACGATTCCCTGCTCAATAGGGGAGTCCCCCGTTCGTAATGCCCTAGCCGACCTTGGGGCTAGCATTAACCTCATGCCCTCATCAATGTTTAAAAGACTCGGCCTGGGAACCACGAGTCCTACAAAAATGAGCATACAACTCGCTGATCGATCCGTCAAATTTCGACAAGGTGTCATCGAAAATGTCTTGGTAAAGGTAAGCAGATTCGTCTATCCAGCCGACTTTGTCATACTCGATATGGAGGAAGACACCGAGGTCCCCCTCATACTAGGGAGACCTTTTCTTGCCACCGCACAGGCGGTGGTAGATATGAATGACGGAACACTCACCTTGAGGTATGGGGATGATGAAGTAAAATTCGGAGTTGGGAAGAGAATAGAGGACGACGACCCGGTCAACTACATGAAGGTTATTGATTCGAGCTTGGATGCTGCTCTCCGACGGTGTAACATGGGACGCCAAGCATCCCACTCAGAAAACATATAACCTCACATTGGGTCTAGCCAAACACCCTTATAAACGTGGCGCACCACGGAGGCATTCCGCAGAACTATCCTTAGTTTAGTTTAATCCTTTAGTTTTAATTTGCAGAAATAAAACACACTCGTGGTGGTAATGGATGAAAAAGGGAACGAGAAAAATGGCCCCATGCACGAAGAACGGAGCAACCCGATACAAATCTCCATTACAGAAGGCTCAACACGGGCCGTGCTCAACCAACACGGCCCCGTGCTGAGCCACCTGCAGGAAAACACCCAGTTCAGGTAACTGGACACGGGCCGTGTTCACCAGACACGCCCCCGTGTCCAGGCTTCTGTCTCATTTCTTTAATTTCTGTTACTGGCACCTGAACACGGGGCCGTGTCCGGTCCCCACGGGGTCGTGTCCAGACTACCAGTAACATAAATCTTTGCTTTTTAACACCACATTACACATCCAATCAACCTAAAAATTTATTTTTGGGACACATTGAGGACAATGTGTAATTTAAGTGGGTGGGGGGGAAGCTAACACTTTGAAATTTTGCAAGTCCTAACAACAAGCCTTACACAAAACTCTATTGGAACCGCTAAACACCCCAAATTTTTTTTTACAAAAAATTTTCATTTTTTTTTACTTGTCGAAAGTTTAAGTTAGGAATCCCAAGATTAATAAGGTTATATTTTTATAAAATTTACAACCGAGAGCGTCGTGATAACAAGAACCAACATAAGAAAATTATGAAACGGCATAACAAGTCTAGTTAAAATTTGATTATATATACTTGATCACATTAAAAACCCATTCCCAAAAGAGTGAGCTTTGAGCCTTTATTGAGCATACAAATTTACATCTTTAGAGTAAATGCTCATCTTTCGTTTCTTGTGTGAATAGCCGCTTGGTTCTTACAATTCTAGAACTTGCCACGACGATTCATTCCCGGTCCTTACCAACTTAAACCCAAGTAAGTAAATGATGGAGGCATTAGGACTAACCATTTTTCTTTCTACACCATTATTTTTCATTTTTTTTCCACCTACCCAAAAAAAATCCCCCTAGTTAACCCCTTTGAGCCTAAACCTTTCGTTTCTTTACCCTAAACCCTTTTCACCCACCAAAAACCCTTTTTATTTTTCACCCTTTATTTTAGTAACAAGCTCGGTTTTTCGCAAGCTCGTTCTTTTATGTGACTGAAAAAAAAAAATATGATGATGAAGTTAAAAACAAACAAGGTATGCAAACAAAAGCTTGTTTGGAGAAATACTTCAAAATAAAAAGTCACTAAAAACAAAGTGTGTTACGAAAACCGACGCTTTTTACGCTTTTCGCCCTTTTACTAACCACTAACCCAACCACCCACCTTTAGCCCAAGCCAAACCCTTCACCCAAAAAGTCCTCTTGATATTTACAAAGGTATAAAGTTAAAAAGGAGGAGGATTGATTGCTTGGCAAGCCTATGGAAGGCATAAGTTCCATGCCGCTCTCGAGTGATTCACAAAAAAATACACCTTCGGCCGAGTGTTGAGTGATTTCTCCCGGGAGGTATGTGAACTTGTATATAAATGGAATTTTAAAAAGGCATGTTATGCCCAAATAAGTAATTTATCCTATGAAACGTTCTAAATAAATCATAACGAATAGGATTGTAAATAAATAAAAATAAAACCCAAAAAGATCTTGGATTCACGACACTCTATAACAAGCCAAAAACCTTCTCTTCTACCCATTCCATTTGGGAGTGTAAGCCACATTTAAAGAGTTTTGCTTGAGGACAAGCAAAAGTTCAAGTGTGGGGGTATTTGATGTGTGTAAAATGCAACATATAAATTACATCAAATAAGGCATAAAACCAACCCTTTTTAAGTACTAATGTTGGAAAAAGAGTGTTTTTGTCTTCCTTTTGTATTTTCAGGATGAAATGAGCTCAAATTCACAAAAGAAGCAAAAAGACAGCTAATTCTAACATAAATACAAGAAAAGGAGTAAAAGTAGACTGCCCGAACCCCCAACGGCATCCTCCAAAGCAAAGAAGAGAAAACAGAAGCCTGAACACGCCCCGTGCTCAGCCAGCACGGGGCCGTGCCCAAGAAGCAGCAGAAAAGACAAACCTGTAGAAGCTTCTATTGCCCACCACGGGGTCGTGTCCAGTGAGCACGGGGGCGTGGCGAAAGTACAGCAGGCGCATTAATTGTAATTGCGAATTACAATTAATGAAGAGAGAGAGTGTCAGACGGGCACGGGGGCGTGTCCAGCGGACAAGGGGCCGTGCCCAGCCTTCTGTTCAGCCTATAAATAGGAGTGCTTGGTTTCATTCCAACTCATCCCTTGGCACACCACCTCTCTCACACTTCATCCACCACCCACCACCACCATAACACCATCATCCACCACCATCATCCATTGTCCATCGTAGAGTGTGTGAGTCGTCTCGGGATCCAAGATTGATCGTAAGAGTTCTTGACAATCAAGGCCATGTTTGCCTAAGTCTCTTACATCACTTGGTGAAGACAAGTGTTTAGTATAATACTTTTTATTTTTAATCTTTTGCACTTTTTATTTGGTTTTGTATTAATGACTTTAATAACTAGTTGCTTATGTTGAAGGTGATCTTTCCTTATCGTTTGTCCGTGGTGTCTTGGCATTATTTTACTGTCTATATAAAATAAAAGATTTTCACCGTTCATATCTCCACGGTCTATATGGAGGTATGTTGGCTACCTGGTCGGGGGTTAAGGGAACGGTTTGGTAAGGGTCTTGCCCTTGTTCAGCGTTTAGAGGTCCTGCAAGGGACCTGGGTCAAATTTAGTAGGATCTCCTTCAATGCCCATAGGTATTGGATGGCGGGGATCCAAACTCTTTGACCCCCTCATAAGTTAACTACTATTAATACTATAACCCGGCTATTTAGGACTGTATCCCTGCTGACTCAGACTACTTAGCTGAGGGTAACGTCACCGCCAAAAGCGGGGCCTACCACAATTTGCATTAATAACTTAATTCATTATCTTCCAATAATCCAACCCTTTAGGATTGTATCCTTGCTGACTCAAACTACTGGGTTGAGGGTAACGTCGCCTTCAAAAGAGGGGCCTACTACAATAACTAAGATAATCTCTTAAACAAGTGCAAAAGTGCGAAAATAATCAAAGGTTATACTAATACACGAGTCGGATCCAAGTGATTCATCTTGTCTATCTGTTTTTATTTTATTTTTATTTTTCAGCATTTAGTTAGTTTTTATTTTCTTTGTTTAAAAACATTTTTCTAACTTTTTGATTTGATTAGACGTTGAGGATAAACCGGTACTAAAAGCTCTTATGTCCTTGGACGACCTCGGTATCTTACCAACACTATACTACGTCCACGATGGGTGCACTTGCCCATATGTGTGTTTAGTGTTAGTGAATATCGTGTTTTATAAATTTAAAACTTGGCTAAAGGTGTAAAAAAGGGCTTAATTATACATTAAAAATATATTACACTACACACGCATCAACCTCCAAGAGATTGTTTCCCAGTAATTTCCATATATCTCTGAGCTCTGCGGATGCAACTAGCTAAACGCCAACGGATGTCAATGAGTTCCATCTCTTCCGGATCAATCTGGTCGTAGTCTTCTTTGGTTAACTCTGAGTTTCTAATTTTGCCAGCTACAAGACCTTCATACGATTCCAGAACAGAAGCAAGAAAACTCATTTGCTGCTTAGCTGCATTGATGCTCATTGCCGGAGAATTTTTCAACTTAAGAGCAATGTTGCATAGTATCTCCTCTGCTTCTTCAGAACTAGCTTTTGAAGCCGATGAATGATAACCCGGATCATAACTTGATGAGCTCTTCTGTGGCTCTTTTGTCCTCTCACCACTGAATGTTGTCTTTGGTGAACTATCAACTTTCACCGAAGGTAAACTTCCTTTGTAGTATAAGCCAACATTCTGTTGATGTGAAGAACTGCTCATCTTGTTCTGTTTCTGCAATTCAAGCTCATGAGTTTCAATCTTTTCAAACAATTTGTCAAGAGAAATTGTATCATACAAAGCATCATTTTTCCGAATAAAAACAAACGTTTGCCACTGATCAGCTTGTGGTAACGCTTCAATCACTTTGTCAATAATTTCCTCTCTTGTTTTCACAATCTCAAATCTCTCAAGTTCAATTTTTAAATGGCAAAATCTCTCAATCATTTGCCTCACTGTCTCTCCTTTTAAACTATCAAATAGATCAAATTCTTTTTTAAGCAACGCAATTTTGTTCTTTTTAATCTGTTTACCCCCCTCAGCTTTAACACGTAAAGCTTCCCAAACAGATTTTGACGACCCATCATGATTAAGCAATGCAAAAATATCATTTCTAATTGCCGACTGGAACAAAGCAATCATTCTCTGTTCGGCGGCAAATTCAGATTTATCCTCTCTGATTAATTTCTTGAATGGAAGTTCTTCGCCTTTATCATCCTTTGGTCGTTCGTATCCAAACTCTAAACAGAACCAGCTTTCATGCGCATACGCTTTCGCCCAGTTAAGAAACCGTTCTTTCCACCAAGTATAATCCTCAATGCTTTCCAGAGTTGGTGGCTTTGAATGTGTTCCGTAGAAGTTATCATGCTTGATATTCTCATTGATTGCTTTTGTGATGGTTTTTGGTAAAACCGTTGTAATCTCGGAAGATTTAGATGTGAATGCGTTGAAAAACGTATTGTAGAATTCTTCAGCCATGATGTAATCCTTGAATAACCTGGAGACAAACAAACAAACAAACACAATCAGTTCAATCAATATCAAATATCCTGAAACAAACTGACACTCGGTTGACGTGAAAGATCTCGACACGAAAATCCTCTTTTCAAGCGAAATAAGGATTTCAAGCGGAAACACAGGTTGAAGCGGAATCACGGTTGGAGCGAAATCAGAAATTCAAACTGAATCCAACTTTCAAGTGGAATCACTTGAATAACACTTCGAGCGGAATCAGATCTATTCTTCAAGTGGAATATAGGACTCAAGCGAAATCAGATATTGATTTCAAGCGGAATATCACTTGAAGCAGAACCTGATTGAATTTCAAGTGAAATAGCAGGTTTGAAGCGGAATCAAAAGCTATTTTCGAGCGGAATCACCATTTGAAGCGAAATAAGCTGAATTTTTCAAGCGAAACCTATATGCTCGTTCAAGCGGAATCAACCTTTTATCCAATTTTTGTCAAGTTTAATCAGTATTACAGTCTCAAACTGTCAAGGCTTTGTTAGAATATTGTTTTGCATGTTCGGTGAAAATTTCAATCCATTTCGACCATGAAATCTTGTTCAGATTGAAAAAGAAGGTGTAGAAGATAGAAAACTGATGCAAACGAGCTGAACTCTTCTTCCTGAGCTCTGATACCACTTGTAGGATCGTTGTGTGACCCGAATGAGTCGTTCAGAAGAGTTGATAAACCGAATCAGAGGCGGAATCAGTGAAACGGATGCTCGATACAATATAAATGTCTCTACTATTGATTCTGATAATAGTGATTTACAACCTGGAGCTTCGCTACTCAGATCCGAAAGTTACAAATGAAGTAACAAGTGCACCTATATATAGTGTGGAGATTTCGCTTGAAATGGACAAGGCAGTTTCAAGTGGAATCACAAGTTTCTGATTTCGCTTGAAATGGTCTTGCTCATTTCAAGCGGAATCACCACCATTTTCTCAAAAAATCAGTTTCTCGAACCCCGTGCACTGGTTATCCTATCCTATCTCATTACACGACTCGATACAAGACGAAGTCAATAGACATAGTGCACTAACACAAACAATTCGTTGCGTTGCATTTAAAGGTACTTCTAGGAGAAGTAAGACCGAAGTACGTGGAAAAAGTCTAATGGGTTCTTTTGAGAGTTTAATTTAAGCATATAATGAGCCTAAATATATCTTATTTTTGTTTTGGACAACGAGATCAACCGGTAAATTTTATCACCTTCGACCAGTTGGACTGACCATTATTGACGCTTATAAATATCTACTTCAAGCGTCTCCCTTTGGAGATGTCAAAAGCTCTAGATTCATCATTTAAGAAAACACATTTCCTCTTCAATCGTCCATCCTTCACAAACATCTTTACGTCTTTGCATTATCACCATTTTTATGTTTATTTTTCATAATGCAATAAGCTATATACTTTTTTGTTTGTTTATTCTATATTTATTATCAGAAGATTAAAAAGTTCAAAAATTCCTAAAAAGATAAATGACACTAATTTTTTTTCAAATAAAATATGATTACGAAGACCAACAAAGAGAACAAAAAACAGATAGGTGTGTATAAACCCATCCCTGTGTGAGAGGAAATCTTTTAATTGTGAGAGATGTGTCTGTTCGTGCAAAATAAATAAACCTTTATTAACTTGAAATATAGAACTAATACAGAATGAAACTGAAAAATAAATTACAATTACAACTGAAAAAGAAAATAAGAACAGAATTAAATCAAGAAAAACTGTTCTTGGCTGAGGATCGTGTTAGACACGGGTCCCTTAAAACAAATTTCGTGTCTCCCAGGAGAACACGTTTGTTTCCAGAATACAACAGCCCGAAGCAGTTGCCTTGCCGGTCTTGACTCCAACCCGAAGGTATACCTTGCTGCTTGAAGAAGAAGAAGATTCAGATAGAAGATTGTAAGAGCAGTGTATATTCGGTATCTTGCTTCTGCTGCAGGAACCTCCCTATTTATACAGCAGCTCTGAACTCCAAACTGAAAAAAGAATTAAATGGGAGAATTAAACTGCATTAAACGCCTTCAATGCACTTTAATTCGTCATTTAATTCTCAGTCAAAAGCATTGACTCGTCAGTTTCAAATGCTGAAGTGTAACTGCACTAGCATTAACTGCTGGAAGATTCTACGCGTGCGCGCGCGCAAGACACTCTGGTGTACGCGTGCCCTTGCGCGCGTGCGCCACACTGGCTCAAATCCATGCGCGTGTGCCACGTCACCAGTGAACCTATACGAGCACACAATACAGTTGCGCCGTATTGGCTCACTTTGGTGCGCCGCGCACGTCACATCAGTGCTCATGCTCCATGCGCGCAACCGCGCGCCTACCTGCCATGTGTTCTCGCGCGCGGACGTGTTAGACTGCCACGTCATGCGCCACTGCGCACGGACCCACCAGGGTCATGCGCCTCGTACCCATGCGTCTGCATGCCACGTCATTATCTGGTCCTTGCAGCACTTGTGCTCCACCACGCGCACGCGGTCAAAAATACAAAGGCGGCGATGCGAGCGTGCGAAGTGTAAAGTGCGTCATCAAAGCGCCACATTGTGCCTCACCGCCCACGCTGCGCGCGCGTGCACGTGTTAGGGTTCGCACCCTTCGTGAGTACACTTAGTATGTGCTTCCATGAAACAATAAGGATAGAGAGTTTCCACTTAAATACCCCTTTAAGTTTCATCTCTCCTCCTATGTGGGACAAGATGCCACTTTCCCACTTTTTCAGCATTCAAGTTTCAAACACCAAACTTTGAGCATCGATATCTCATTAATCTTAGCTCTGTTTTGGACGTGGTTTAATTCGTTGCGAAGCTCTTCCAACATAGAACACAAACCCACAAATAAATATATAAAGCCCGCTCATTTTCTTATATTTATTTCTAGTCCAAAATATAAAAAAAAAATCATTTTCCTATATTTGTGAAAAAATGTCATTTTCACAAATTTCCAACAAGGTGAGGGTACGTTTTAGTGCACCCAAACAAATACCCATCAACGACCTATTCCGCTTTCTCTTTTCTCTCTTTCTACATTTTCGGGCATCCCTCATCATCTCTTCTTCTCTTTTTTTACCTCGAAAGGGATCCCATCATGGATCCATGAAGACTCTCACATCCCAACGAGGGGTTCCTATGAAAGATGGGCCACGTAGGCCTTACCAACGAACACAAATCTTTATCAAAGATGCTCATAAATACAACCATTAGGCTTTAAAGATTTCCCCAAATAGTCAACATGGTGTATACATTAAAGACAGACTATGAGTTATAATTGAGGTTATTAAAAGCTGTTAAATTGTTATAATAAAGTGTTTTGAGGCCCAATCTACACATGGTAGGCGAAGACAAAATGCAACAAGATTAATTACCGGCGAATCTACCAACTAAGAAACACTAAGGACCACAAATGTGTTAAAACATAGTGTGGGGTCAAAATTTAAAACAACACAATTAAGGGGGACTATAACTACAAGGGACTTTTAGCAGGTACGTCCTTTTGATCTAAACCATGTATTTCTTCTTTGTTTATACCTCTCAACACGCATGTCTTTGTACTCTTATGATAACAATAGTAAAATTTCCTTATTTTTGTTTCCGTATAAACGTTGTTGGGTTATACGTCGCTATATCACGTGACTCGATTGTAAATGGCCTGCACATTGATTTGCAAAACAGAACATCGTTAAGACTCGTTACAGAAATGGGGTTATTCCTGTAACACCACCATCCGGCGTAAGAATAAGTACTCGTAGATGGAAGATAAAGTGTTTGAGAGAGAGATCGAATAATGTTACCTTGTGATTTCATCGTTTATTTATAGTTTCTGGAGAATTAGGGTTTCCCCTTAAATTGGAGAGTGGGTTACACAGCATCTCCTATCTTCTCGGACATCATATGAACATTCTATTTGCATGGGAATATTTTTCATAACTTCGTTATTGATGGTTTACCAGACCCGAGATAACTGAGCCGGGTCATTCCTCCACACTTTCACATACATCTATAGCAATCATTATAATGTGTGTATTATACTATACAATATAACTCTATATTACATGTTAAGTAATCATAAAATAAGAAAAAACATGACAACATATCTTATCTAATGATCATACTAACCAAATTTAATGATCATTATGGGAGAAGAAAACAACTTGATTGAAAGAACGTAAATTAGCTTATAAGTATTCATCAAAGGTGACAAAGAGATGGGGTAATTGAATCGCTCAAATATCAAAATAGTATGTTTATAAAGTACAAGTTAAGACGGAGGTCAGCAGGGGCGGACCTTATATATACGGTGCCGTAGCACGGGCTACGGCTCAACTTTTTATCAGTAGTGTTAAAAAAATTATTTTTTTCGGTTTTTATACCAAAGATACCCCTGAACAACTACGATGACACCCCTAAAAAAAGTCTGTAAGCCCAAATCAATTGAAAATAATAAGCCCAAATCCCAACTGCCCAATATGTTAGCTCAAATCAATTGAAGATTGTAAATAATAAGCCCTATTACCCAATATGTTAGCCCAAGATAATAAAAGATTGTAAATAATTGCCCAATTGCCCTGAAGTTTTAATGCACGACACGACACGGCACAACTACGAGGATACCAATCAATTGAAAATAATAAGCCCAAATCACAATTGCCCATTTCATCACACTATAAGCGATGATTATAAATTTGCAAACTTGAATGGAATAAGTGATCCTGCACGTGTTATGGTTGAAACGGGAACGCATAGTTCTTGTCCTTCAGTTTATCGGGTAGTGAAGCTAGCTTTGCTTTTAACGGTTGCAACCGCAACCGTTGAAAGATGTTTTTCGAAATTGAAGCTTGTCAAGATGGATTTACGCAATCGAATGCGTCCGGAATTTTTGGACAACGCTATAGTTTGTGCGGTCGAAAAGATTTTTTACGTGAAGTAAAAGAGGACGATGTGATGGAACGATTTCAAGCTATGAAAAAAGAAGATGACAAATCTATTAGGTATTTGTTTTACTTTATTTATTTATCGTCTTTTTTAATATTGTACGATTGCACGGTGATTTTTTTTTATACCCATGAGTTAATGTTCTAGTTCCGCCACTACGGAGGTGAATCGATTATAAACATTTTTCGTTTAATATATAATTTTTTTTGATAACAAGTATGTTAAAACAGTTATAAATATTATATTCTAAGAATAACTTAACTGTTGTTAAAAAGTAATTTAGAAGATTATTCCTTTAAATTTGATGCATATAATATTTAACAAAGTTACTTTTGATGTGATGAGCTGTTTTAGTTTTAAGTAATTAGGTTGGATATGTAACTAGAAATAATAATGTTTATTGTAATAGCTTATTATATTTGTTCACAATAAAGATAATATACATGAAAATTGAATGATTTGATCGGTGATTCACGATGGTCGATGGTGGTTTGGGTGGCCCCCCAACAACCCTACCCTACCCATCCCCCGTAAAAAACGCTAGAATTGACCAGCTGAAGAAAACGTTGACAAGTCTTCAAGTCATGTAGCATATTATTATTATTATTATTATATTTTTTTCTAATTTTTGGTTTTACTAACATTTCTTTTGAAAAAACAAGATGTATCATAAAGGTCCAGATCCGTTCTTATTAATTTTCTAGTTTGCCATGGCGACAGGTCGTTCCTGATGGATGATACACTTTTACCCATTCTTTTCTTTGAGTACTTTTGACCTTTAGTGACACTTTTGGGATGTCCTTATATACAAACTTTTTTTTGAAAAGAAGATTGAATGTTACCAATGCAAATTTGTTGTGGCATCGACTTTCTTGTTTTAGCTCATAACCTTATATGTTATTATATAATTTATTAGTTCTATGGCCTAATCGAGAAATGCTTGATGTTATGTTTTGGCTTCATAAGTGTTGTTGATCTGGCTAGTTACTAAGACATAATTGATGTGCGCTTCAACATTGGTTACCCTATCTTTTATCCAACTTTTTCTGTTTGGTATGAGGTAATGAAATGGATGGGAGAATGGAATGGACGAGGTAATAGAATGGACAAAGGAATGAAATAGATTATTTCTTTCCATGGTCTTGTTTGGTTACCGTATGGGAATGAAATGAATCATTACCTTGTAGTGTTTAGTGGGCAGAAAAAAAAAGAAAGAATAAAATCGACGATGGGTGACGATTGTGAGTGGTGGTAGTAGTCAATGCAGGAAGGATAAAAAGATGCAGGAAATATAAACAAATGGGCACAAATTATAATTTATATATACTCTAATTTACATCAGGTTTATGCATATGCAAGTTGTATTTTTTGCTTATTTTGTTTTTTGTGCTGTTGTGGTTTGTACGTTATGTGCACAAGGTTGTAAACTTTTTGTAAGAGCCGCGTGTCCTTCCTTCCTCCACATATTGGGCTTCCATTTTGACACGTATCCTACCTTGGCGTCACAAAACCCTCATCGGTATCACATTAGAGAGAGAGAGAGAGAGAGAGAGATGAAAGCAAAGAGAGAAAGGCCGGGTCGCCAGGGACATGCGACGGAACCACGGCGGCGCGCCATCTCCGGCGTCGTCACTACACCATAACCCACCTCTTATATGAAGTTGTTGAATAAATAGCCACTGATCAGCCAATCTCCGATCGTCATCAAGTCGATTTTCATGGCGTTTGTGTATATATCTTTCTAATTACAACATCACTCACACAATTTGATAGTTGGTGTTGCTCAAATTCTTGCAATTTTGCAGCTAGGTAATGATCCACACATTTTCCCCAATTTACATTTGAACGATTTGATTTAACCGGAGCTTCATTTAGCATAATCTGCTTGAAATTTGAATGTTACTTGATAATTTGTTGTTTTCGTGCATTTTTAATTATATCTGGAATGTTAATAAGGTTATATTAAGATTAATTTTTGTTGGGGTTTTGCTCAATGGTTTGTAGAATTGGGTTTTGACTTTTGATATCTTCGTGGACAGAAATACTGTATTTTTATTTCTGGGTCTCATTTGTAGAGTCCGTTTCAACCTAAGTCGTATCAATTTGTTGTGGAATAGATGATTTTATCTTAACAAAGTATTTTTATCACCATTGTTACTATGTGACTGTTGCTCAGCTGTTAGATGGTTTGATTCTGATTTTAGAAAGCGGGAAGTGCACCAAGGCAACAAGGTCTAAAAGGGCGCAAAAGCACACACTTTTTGTCGGGTAGAGGTTCTGTGTCGGTACAAATTGTTCCAACCAGTAGCAACTGATCCATACCAGCAGACTTTGAAGAATACATGTATGATTTCTTATTTATAATTGCCTGGATATTACTTGTCATGGTCTCCACCAAATTCAAGGAGAGTATCGATTCATTAAAATTATGGACTCATAAATTGAATCAATACCAACTTAGTAATATTACCTGTGCTTATAAGAGTCAAACGGTTTACTAACATGGAGACAACAAAAAAATGTACCCATTCAGACAAACGGTCCGTAGATCTTGAGAATTTGGCCGAATTTGGCCATGCTAATTGGCACCCATTCTCGGTGTCGTTTAGAGGGTACTGGACTTTTAGTATATTTAGAGATACTAATCTGCATCTTTTCTTTCAATTATAGTTGGATTTTTGTGGAAAGAGTTGTTCTTCTTGGAGCACCGGTTGCTATAAAAGACGAAAAAAGGTAGCTGTTAGGAAGGTATGGAGCATGTTCTGTAATTTAAACTCTGCATTACAAATCAGTTATAGTAGGCATGATGTACTCTTGTGCAGGCTGTTTCAGAAGATTGATCAACGCTTATTGCACAACCGATTGAACGGTTTGAATGGCCTTTCGAGCCAGGTACACCGTAGACATCATATTTTATTAATGGTATGTTATAGTTTGCTAGATAGTTTTTTATAGTCAACCATGGTCTCCTTAGTCAAGGATTAACTCGAATTGAACTCGTGGATGTTCCTGAGTCGAGAATGTGAGTTCTGTATCTCATTATTACCCATTTTCATGTATAAAGTTTGGCCTGATCAACCTTCAAGGGGGTGGCATAGTGGTTAAAGCCTGACAGCCTAAGTTCCTCTAGCAGACCTCATGTTCGAATCTAGATTCTTACGAATCCTATTAGTTAGCAGGGTATTAATGGGTCCCTTGAATATTCCGCGTACAAACAAAGAATAGATTTCGTCTGATGTATAAACCAATATTCTGTGTTGTGGCTGCAAGTTGATGTTACAGAAGTCATAGAGGGCCATTCTTCATAACTATAGGGTACCCGAGAGATACTAGATCGCCTTGATCTCGACGTGTATTATCCGGTTTCTAAAATCACTCATACGAAGAGTCTAGACACAACTTAGTAGCTAACAGAATCTGATATGTTATTTTGTGTACCTATATGTTCATGGGTCATTTTGATGTATACGCTGGCCGATAAGGTGATTCTCATAAGGGCTTTAGCCTGAGGTTTCATTATATGTGTAAATATTGCTCTGTTAGAGATGCAATAGCTTTTCAATAAAAAGATTCTAATATCAGCAGATGATCATGAATGTCTCAAGTACCCGCTTCAACACAATGAAGGTTGCCCATTTAATATTGAGAAAGAAGAAAAGGGTTAGCTTTTTGTCAATAAGGGTCGGGTCAAAACAGGCTGGGTTAAGTTAGAGACATTTTTGTTTGGTTCCTTTTCTTGGTTTTTTTTTCATAAAGTATTAGTGTATAAAATATAATTACTAAAACTATATCTATGAATGCTTATTTTCTAAACTCTTTTAGATGCTGATGGAAGCGGTACTCCCGTCCTTAAAAGATTTAAAACCAAAACAACCACCCAGTGATCAACCACCAGCTGCAAACATGTTCTTTTCCCAGATAGAGGATCTCATGTTTTGAGGTATTTGAATACATTTGTTTCTTAAATTGATGCATCTTCTCATTGTGATTAACGACTGCTGATCTTAATCATTGTGTTTCTTAGATGTCCATGAGGTGTTGTACCGATGAACTACGTGTTCGAGCAGAAGAACTCTTTAGAACAGCAACGAGAGATGTGAAGCACTACGTAGGTACCAAATTTATTAATCTTTTGTATCTACTACTATATGATGATTTTTAGAACACGAAATAATATTTTAGTTTTTTCTTGCTTCTTTAGAGTTCTGGAAACAGGTTCCACCCACGGAACCTTATCGTGTAATTCTTGGTGATGTAAGGGATAAGTTATATAAGACACGTGAACGTGCTCGCCATTTGTTAGCGCATGATATATCGGACGTTCCAGAAGAGACAAACTAGACCTTTTTATACCAATGTTGAACAGGTATCACCAATTACTTCCTTTATATGAGATATGGTGGCAAACTGGACCTTTTTACTTATGATTGGTCACTGTGGATTATGTTTTAATTACTAAAGGTTAAAAAGCTAGCTTAAAAGAAAATGGGCTGGAAATTTATACTTTGCTTTGTAAATCCATTTACAGCCAATTGGTTTCCTACCTTGAGGTAAATCAGTTCTCCAATTTATCCAACTCATGGGTTGCACAAAATTGTTCAATAACCAACTTCTTCAGTTCTTCCCACTTCATCCTCGAGTGTTAGGGGTATTTGGAAGTTTTCTGAAAACGATCATGTGATATTTAAATACAATGGTCATCTTTCAACGTATATTTCCCTAAATCCAATTACTATAGAGAAAGAATATGATCCTTACACATCGCATCCAAAGATATACCCTTTGTATATATACGTTTTGCTTTTCTAGGTATTCTCAAAGTAATATTTTTATATATTTTTTATTACTTGCATTTACATCTGTGCATCTTGTAGGAGTTCGGGAAAAGCATTCAGCTGGAGATGTAAGGGGGATTCATGGAATTACTTAAAGAAAAGCTTCCGAGTTAGATGTAAGTTTAGTTCTCTCAAGAATTAAGTCACTTATTGGATAGCTATACAATATAGTTACATAGTATAATGGAAATGAGTCAATGACCAATTACCCTAAGTGTGCCCTTAAGTGGCAAACAGGTCAAACGTGTACTTTATTAGTTTAGGTTCAAATGGATGGGGTTAAGTGGGCTAACTGCTAAACATTTGGTGTGTTAGTTACTAAATATGATAAAGAAACTATATTATTACAATGATAGTGTTTTTAATTAATTTGAATTACAATGATAGTGTTATTCTAATTAATTTGAATTTTATTTATTTGTGTTCTTGACTAGATATGGGCCAAATCTGTTAATACGCATGGCGCATGACCCGGATAGCTTTTGGTTAGTCATATGACACATGCGTTTTATGAACCTGATGTCTTTTTATAGTATGGGTTGTAAGAATTTATGGTAAAGGTTTTATGAATTAATAACATACTTATTTGTTGATTTTTTTTTGTTTTACCAGTTTGACAAATTATATATATGATAACCTGAATCAAACCACTCGAAGGAAAGTGAGTCGAAAGTGCCACATCTACCCCTCTTTCTAACAAAGTTTGTAGAGTGATTCGGATTAGCGCGCCGCAACGCGCGCATGGTTGAAATCTAGTTGACTATAGTTTTGAATAACCATGATAAAAAATACACAAAATTGGAGAATAAACAGGCACCGCAAATTTAGATATATGTCCTCAGCGGCTCAACTTATAAAACTTATTATTTTCTTTTCATTTATCGAAGCAGATAGATAGAATTTAAAGAACGTAAAAACAATTTCTGCCACAGATCGTCTGCCGCAGCTAATTATATTATACTTGGAATTATAACTCATAACCCATCTGTACTTTTTATAAAAGGAGAAATTCAAGTGATATAAGAAAAGCTGATGTGTCAGCAGGAGAGGGTGTCCAACAAGGCTTTTCTTATCTCATTATTACATCATAAAGTCTAATATTAAAAAACTTTAAAATTCAAAGTTGGCCCACATCAAACCACTGCCTTGTGTATTTTCAAATTTTCAAGGTCTGACCCACATTCTAATTCTAAAGGGCAACCACTGCCCATCTACGAGAAAGTAGCAGCTGGTTACTTTGGCAAATGTATACTTAGCAGCAGCAGGTGTTGTTATCTTCCGTAATACTTTTAGATCAGCAGATGTTTAATGCTAATTACCGGGAAATTCAAATTTAAATATGCATGGGAATAAGTAATTAGCAATTAATGCATGTCACTCAGATTCAAACTCCTATCAATCATCTTTCTTATATAAGGCTTTTCTTCTCATTTCCCTCTTCATATTTCATCACGCTTTCATCTTCTCTGATTTTGATATTTGAAATTTAATCACAACCCGAATTCCGAATTAGAAGCATGTCAATATCAGTTGACAGTAATAATCTTAGTTTTGTTAACGATTTGAATCCTGCTAAGGATATGTGGAACATGAAGGCGAGAATTATACGAAAATGGAATCAGGGTTACAAAATGGAGATCATCTTCATTGATGAGAAGGTAATTTATATCTCTGTTTTTCTGTTTTATTTTAGAAAATGTAGTGTTGTATGCTAAAAACATAATTTTTTTAAATGTTCTTCAGGGTGCTAAGATTCAAGGAGGTATTAAGAGTCATCTGATACCTGTTTTTGATGGGCAGCTGCAAGAAGATGCTGTTGTGATTCTTTCGAAGTTTGGTGTTGGTGAGAATAAAGATTTATATAAAGTAGTAGTGCATCCTTATAAAATCAACTTTTATAGATGCACAATTGTTACTCGTGTGAGAGATTGGCAAGGTGTTGTATATGGTTTCAATTTCAGAGCTTATGAAGATATTCTTCAAGGAGAGGCGTTAAACGCTTTGAGTGTTGGTAATGTATATTTTTGTAATCATGTCTTGCTTGTATAATATTAGAGATTTTTACTTATATTCTTCTATAATATGATCATGTAGATGTTGCTGGATCTGTGATTTCTTGTGGAGATCTTGAAAGCTTTGATCGACCTCCAAAGGAGACTAAGAAGATGAATTTCGATATTGAAGATTTGGAGTAAGTTGTTGTTTATATGTTCAGTCATGTAGTGATCACAAAATGCATTTAATGATGTTAATAAATAAGATGAAGAATGTTTGTATTTAATGTTGGATCATGTAATGGTAATAAATGAGGTTTATATTGTTTGTATGTAATGCTGAATCATGATAATAAATGAGGTCTACAGTTTATTCTTAGTGAATATAGTACTGAAATTGAAACCATTTGCTACTTTAATAAAAATGTTATAGTTTTCCTGATTTATTTTCTGTTTTTATTCATTCAATGTTGTTTTGATATGAATATTTTTTTCATGTAGTGGTAAGGTTTTGTGGTGTACTATGTGGAATGATTATGCTCTGCAGATTAAGGACTTCATTTCTAAAGTCCCACCTCATGAGCATGTGATGGCTGTTATACAGCATGGAAAGTGTAAGGAATGGAAAGGTATTTTTGTTACTTTCTGCAAATCATAACTATACTGTTTATTTCTGGCAATATAAAGACAGGTATACATTAAATATCTATATACTTTTCCGTGTAGGTGAATATACTGTTCAAAGTGACAAGTTTGCAACACGAATTTTTCTGAATCAAGAAATTGATGAAGTTGATGAGCTAAGGAGGAGGTAATTGTTAATATAATTTCTATTATATATAGATGGTAAAGTCAAATACTTGGTTTCATGTCATTTGTATACTAATTCTAATCATTTGTGGTATTCAAAAGGCATATATTGAAGTTTGGACAAGGGAGTAGTTCTACTTCTCAGACGATACTATCGTCTCAGAGTATTTTTCCATTACATAAAGAATTTGTAACTGAAGGTGTGAAGAAACATGTTGATGAGATTAGCGAGATAGAAGAGGTTTCACTTCTTTGTATATAGTTTGGTTGTTTTTTTGGTTTGTCACCTGCGTGTTTTTACATGAAGTGTTGTGTTTTTACAGGAAATGTCTTGTGTTGTGGTTGCGACAATTAAGATTGTGCAAGAAGAGTATGGTTAGTTTTATGTTTCCTGTCGTAAGTGTTTCAAGAAGGTGATGGGTAAAAGTGAATACTTGCAGAATGTTGAGAATGTTTCAGATGATATTCTTCGATTGCCTGCGACTTCTTTGGTTTGTATCAGATGTCATACTGAATGTACATCGATCACCACAAAGTAAGCAATGATGATTATTTAGAGTTATATTTATATAAGTAACATTCTAAGACTCATATTTGAATATAGTTTTGCAGTTTACTTAGTTAGTTGTGTATATTTCAGGTGCAAGTGCTGGTGCAGGATGAGAGTGGTAGTATTTCTTTTGTTATGTTTGATAGAGATGTTCAGAAGCTTCTTGGATTAGCGGCGAGTGACATAAGAGCGACACAGGTTAAGGCCAATGATACTGGATTCCCTCATGAGACATTTCGATTGATTGATAAGAAGGGTGCTTTTAAGATTGATATTTCAGAGTTCAATCTTAAAAATGACTATCGTGTTTATACTGTGCAAAAAACAACTGAGGATCCAGTAATAATTGCTGAGTTGGTTGGTGGAGATGGTAATGGTGATGAAAATACTGATGAGGTAGCATATAAAATTACGCGTTCAATCTATTTATTTTTCTTTTGAGTTTTAAACACTGGATTGTGTACTTTTTTATATGATATCATATATTATGATCCTTTAGGTTACTCAAGAGGTAGCTGACGTTAAAGACGTTAACCTTTCAGACTCTTCTCAGATGTCTGCTGAACGAACTTCAAGGGTGAGTATTTATTTTTAAAGTATGTTTAGTACGTTTAAAAAGAGTTCATTATTTTATTAAATGAGATCAATAGTTGTTTTGTGATCTGTTGGAAGGATGTTGTCTCTGTTACGGCAGACTCTTCAGTCGTTGAAGTTGAAAAGGATTCTGGATCAAGTCTGAATGGAAAGCGGATGGCTCAAGATACTGATGTTGCCAACGTTGGTGAGCTATCCACTAATGTGAGAAGAACCCGGAAGAAGCTGACTAAGGTTAACTATTAGATGCTTATGAAAAAACAATTGTTATGAGAGATAAGTAGAAACCACTTATTTTTTAAGAATCCTTGTGGTTTTTATTTATGTTTGTTAACTGTTGTTTTAACAAACTGTGGTTAAAAGTTTTGTTTGTAATGGCTACAATGATGAATATGTTATGTAATGTCTATTGGTTGAATATCAAGTAAGGTTAACCTTTATTATACATGTTTGGTGATATTGATGGACTGGATAAGTAGTAGGGTTGTATATTATTGTAAGATTGATGAATGAAAATTTAATCAATTGTTTAGTCGGAAAACTGTTGGGGTCTGAGATACATTAACATCTGTTAGAGGCTAAGCACTGTTATAGTGTGCTAACATCTGTTAACCCCTAAGCAGTGTTAAAGATCTGTTAAAGGTTAAGCACTGTTAAAGGGTGATTCAACAGACTATATGAGTTGTTGATCATCATCCGTTAAACATCTTATATTATAAATCTTTTATTCAATTGTGTAATATCTGTTGGTGCATAGCAGAACTTAGGTTCATCATACATTTTGCTTCATCAGCAGAGGTTATAGTGTGCTATAACGTGCTAACATCTGTTAACCCTTAAGCACTGTTAAAGATCTGTTAAAGGCTAAGCACTGTTATAGCATGCTTCAACAGACCTTATGAGCTGTTGATTATCATCTGTTAAAGATCTTATATTATAGATCTTTTGTTGAATTGTCTAATATCTGTTGGTGCACAACAGAACTTAGGTTCATTATACATTTTGCTTCATCAGCAGAGCTTCTCTTTAGCAGACTTTTGCTTCAGCAGTCTTTGTGTTAACAGACCTTTCGGTTCATCAGCAGAGTTTGTTTGCCTCATGTGCTGAGGTTGTTTCGTTTAAGTAACAGACTTTTCTTTTAACAGTGGTTGTCTTCAACAGACGTTTTGGTTTGCAAAGTTTAGCGAAACAAATGTTGAGTTTGTCCCTTTGGTAGGAGCAGTTTTTAAAACACTGTTATTTATAATTCCAATTTGTATACTATTTTATTAATTTTGAGTGTTATATTTCTTTTTGTTGAGTGACCGGGAAATGTAATTGAAAATAGTAATGTTTAGATGCAATATATAGTAATTTTTACTTAAAAAATATAAAAAGGTAAAACCACAGTTTTGAAAGTATATACTAAGATTAGATAACTTCATTCCTAAGTTAGTTTCCAAACAAGAAATTTGTCCATCAAACATGTCAACTAAAACATAAATTATACAAGGATGAAAAGGTGTTCAAAGATCATGTCAACAAACTTCAAAGTGTATTTTATCTCCTCTTACACTTTTTTCTTCGACTATCTCAAACCTCAGCTTTTTCCCCACAGATATTCCCGTTTCATCCATGATACGCTGCCAGTCTGTATGCATCACTAGATGGTTGTTGTCGTCAGGTGTTCTAGGATCTCTCCTAACAACCAGCTGTACCAAAAACTTCACATGACCAAATGACAGCACAGCTTTACGGTAATCATTTAGCTAGTGTTCTCGAACAAAGTTCCTCGGTATTGCCTGTAAAGGAAAAATTTTTCTTTAGTTATTCATTCAAAATAGAATATACTTTAAGTAATAACAGGTAGATCCAAGATTATAAGTAAAATCAACTATATTAAAAGTGGAAATGTAAATACCAAGCTGTGTGTCTATAGAACATGGTATTCAAACTGTTTTTTATAATGTGGACGCCTTTTGCGGTGTTGGTGATTGGTACGGCTGCAGTGATGTTTTGTCTCTCCGTGAAGTACAATCCCGTCTTTGTTAAAAACCTTCACAGTAAAGTTAAAGTCGTCTTCAGGAGTACTTCCCATCCATTGAAACAGCAGTTGGCAGCTTTCCTCAATATCATTTTCGAAGCAAAAAGTTGTCCATCCTGGTCCCATAAAACCAGCAGCTAATCCCTTTTTATTTTCAGGAGAGAAAACATAATGGACATCAACTTTACTACTCTGCTTTGGTCCATGTACTTTGGCAACCAAGTTATCAATTTTTAATCTCCTTTACGACAACAGCTTCAGCAAATCGTGTGGTAAATGCTATAATTTTCATAAATTTTAGAAATGTCATATTAGATTTTATATAGGATACAAAATATAAATTAGAAGTTTTGGTAACAGTTCAAAAGATACACTGGCAATATATAAAAATAAGTAGGAATTTTTAACCTGCTTGCAGTATGTTTCTTCTTCAGCCTGTATCAAGCATCCATAAACATAATCTCTGTTCGATCCATCTTTTCTAATCTCCAATCCCTCATTGTCCAAAACATTTATCTCAAATTTTGCTTGCTTCAATTTTTTTAAATATAGCTTGTCTATGTTGTTATTTTTATAAGTTTCAACGAACCGGGTCCATTCTGGCCCGTTTATCCTCTTACTTTTATCACCGATGCTCTGTACTGCAATCTTATACTTAAAACCCGTATAATCAACCAACTTTATCACTTCACACTTTCTTGGTAATTGGTTAGCCATTATCTTTGGAAGTATCTATGTATATAAAATACACAATATTTAATATATCTTTAATTATATAAATACAGTTTTTAGCATACAATTGTGATTTGAGCTAATTTGTTCTAAGAATATAGCTTATCAATCTCTCATTTAGGTCTGCCAATTGAGAGACGTTGATAATTATCATAAACTCCATCTGAAAGTAAAAAAATACAATAACAGTTAAATACTATAATATAAAATCAATTGTATCTGAAAAGCATTCTATTTAAGGTATAAAAAAATATCCAACACTGTCTATGATCAAACTTATATGTTGTGTATTTCAATATGGTCCCTACAACCAACAATATGAATCTAACACTGTGTACTTAAATGGAATGAATCAAAATGTAACTAAATAGGTTGATATAAATCTTATTATAAAATATAGAAAATAAGTTCATATAGGTTTATCTATTTTAACATCTGTAGATTATGATTTTGATGTTTATATAATTTGAAATGAGGAAACTGAAAGGAATATGTTAAAGCATACCTATAAAATACACAAGAGAACAAAAAAAAAACCTGATCTAAAACTTCAAACTTCTGATCGTCAAGTCTGAGGAAGAAGAAATTGTAGAGTTTTTTCGCCGGAGAAGAAGAGGTGAGATTGTATTGGGATTGTTGAAAATAAGATATTTATCTATTAACTTGTAATTGTTTATTTATTTAACTTATAATAATCTTTAATATCGGGATTTGAAAACTATTTTTAATTATATAAATATAAATATATAAATATATTAAATTAATAGATATGTTTTTCGTATTTACCAATATAAATTTATATTCAAACAGTGGTTATTGATGTCTAAAAATTGCGATGTTTCAATGTAAAAGGGGGTAAAGTATAAGTTTTACAAAATTTAATTTCAACCAACCAGTGTAAATGTAACATCTGTATTAACTCCATTTAATATACTTTTCAACTCCATTATTGAATATAAGCTCCAGAAAAGATATTCGGAAGTTTTCTCAAATAACTTTCTTATCAAAATCGGTAAGGTTCTATTCCATATTATAGATTACACGCTATAAAATCAAGTATTGTTTTTTTGAATTTATTGTTTGTATTATATATGTTAGATTAATCATTATTTGATGTTATGAGTATGTGTTTGTCACTGACGGCGTTTCATATTCTCTCTTGAAGCAAATAATAGTTTCTATAATCAGGTGTATTTTTATTGATTAAGTACCGCATTAACTTAAATGAAGTTACTGATAGCATTCTCTGTCACAATTTGTGCATGCATCTTCATGATGTTGTCTTCTACATTACGATTGATAAATCAACTATATAATTTTTGGTTAACGCTCATTTGTTTAATTGTTGTGAGAGATGATGATTTTCGTTTTGTGCTTTGTTTTTATAATACCTTAAGTGTGTGAATATACCACTTGATTTTTATAATAACTTGTAAGTTTAAATTGTTTATTTGCAGATATGATTCTATCCAATCAAACACCATTCTTTTTACAATTCCTTAATGAAGATGATATTATATTTTTAGTATGTTTTTTAACTTTCTTGCTACTATTAGGAATCTACGTTAATTTTTGATGTAAGATGTTTGTTAAATACTGTTGCAGAATATACCACTTGATTTTCAGACTCTGTTGTGGGGCAAGGAGGTCCCGTATGGGCGACTCGTAGAATTACTTGAGGGTGACAAATCATGGTTAGTACGAGTAAAGAAGAGAGATGATCATTGTATATTTACAGATGGATGGACAAAGTTTGTTAGAGATTGTTGTTTGAAAACGAAAGATGCTGTATTGGTGAAAGCTATTGGACATTTGTCGTTCGTTGTCTCATATTTTAAAGAAAAAGTGTACGAGAACATTTCAGCAAATATTAGCCCTGAAGTTGGAATGACTGTAAGTAACGATATATTATTTCGTTACTTACTCTAAATATTTTATGCTATCTCAACAGCTTGCTAACATCTATTTGCCCTTTTAACGTCTGTTTCCTTATAATCTTAACATCTGTTGACTAACCTTTTTAACTTCTGTTGACTAAGTCTTTTAACCTCGATTGACTAACATCTGATATTTAAGATATGTCCACGTTGCAACATCTGCTGGACATAATGGATGATAGTTGTCACGAAACCTCTGTTGGATAGCAACAGAGGTATGTAATAGTTGATAGCCAAACAGTGGTTAGGTTGTGTGTAAATACTGTAACTACTGTTGACTAACCCTGTTGAGTAATTTTCATTTTAACTTTTGTTGACTAATCCGTTGTAACTTCTGTTGCTCAATAGTTCATATCAAATTTGTAAGTCTGCGCTAAATATTCTTTTGCTTATTCTATAGCTAATTGCTGACAAATTTTGGAAACAATTCTATGGTAAAAATTACGAGTATGGGATGGCAACTATCTATGTTGGCGAAAGGTTTTGGAATGTGATGATGAAAGGATGGACTGATGGATGCGGATTTACTGATGGATGGTCAAAGTTGATTGAAGAAGTTCTCATACCAGTTGAATCTTGGTTGGTTTTCACCATGATTGCATCTAAAACATTTGTGCTTTCCGTTTTTCATTCCGAGACTGGAACTGAGGTTTCTTTCAAGAAGGCTGATGTAGTTGTTTTGGATGATTCAATTTATGGAGATGATGGATTTGATTTATTGGTTGCGGTATAAAATTTTGATGATATAATACATTGTTTGTTAATATGACGGTGATAAGTGACTTTTATTATATTATGCTAATAACTTTTGAAATCTCATTTTGTAGGTTAAACACAAACAGCTTTTGGATTCCAGGGAAGTTGCTTTAGATGATGAGGATGCTGGAGCTTTGGTTGGTAATCCTAAGCAGCTTACAAGTTTTGAGGATATTTTTAATGTATATATACACATGTAATATTTTTATATTATTATGATTTAAAATATGGTTTCTTATATATGATTCTTTTTATAAATATAGTTTGCTGATGATGGGCTATTTGATTCAAAGATTGCTTGTCTGGTTGATGAGTCAGATGTTAAAAATGCTGTAAATTTATAATTTTCTACGCATATATTTTATTGTCTTATAAGTATAAGAAGATTTTTTTTTTAAATTTTGTTGTAGCCTGAAGATCATTCTGTAAAAACAGCTGATGATGTTAACGATCGTCAACTACAGTCTAAAGATTTTCATGTTCGTGATATTTCTGCTTCTTTAAGTGTTGATAGACCATGTAAAGTTCGAAAGGTTCGTTTAGTATCATCCACTTCAGAACCAGTCTTACACTTCACCACACATGCTGAAGACAGACTTGTAAGCTTTTGCAGTCATTGCTTTGTTTCGTTATTTCAATAACTTCAGTTATATATCAATATTTATAAAATTCACGGTTTAATTTTCTGTTTTTTAGCAACTGCCATCAGATGTATCTTCTGCGTTGGATCTGAATACTGATAATCCTAAGCCTATCAAGATCCAGAATCTTAAATGTGAAGTCCAGGAACTGTTTACAACATCTCAAAAACCAATACTGGATTCAACTATGCTGTTGTTGGATGGTCTTCTTATCTGAGATCTTGCAATATTGCTTTTGGTGATGAACTTTCGTTAGAATTTCACTAGTCTACTCAATTGTTGAAGTTAAAAAAAAGTTGGGCATATCGTGACAAAGATAAAGTCCTCTTAGTTTCATGTCATGATTGTTTGTGGTTGTACATTTGGTTCGTTGCTGGTACTAATTTTGCTTCTTAGACATGTTCTATATGTAGTTATGTCTATAAACAAGTTTCATTGTCAATGGGTGGGTGCTACTTTTTTTGTGGATAGTACAATGGAAATACTCATATGTATGTTATATATTAACTCATGATGCATGTCTATAGTTGTCTTTTACCTATAATAGATGTCTTTTAGCTATAATAGATAACACGTTTTGGTACAATATCTACACAGATGTATATGTTCTATCAACATCTGTTTATCTATCCATTTGGCAAGCTCTGTTGGAGATAATGGAAATACTCATATGTATATGTCCTATCTATCAATCTGGCAAGCTCTGTTGGAGATAATGGATGACAGTTCTTATTAAAGTCTGTTGTAAAGCAACAGAAGTTTTTAAAAGTTAGTAGATAACAGTAGTTTGCTATCAATATAATGGAATTGCTGTTGAATAAATCTATTGACCATTAGTGTATATCAATTTTATAAGTCTGCACTAATTATTTTTTTACTCTCTGTTGAATTATAAATGAGATGTTGACCAAAAGTCTAACAGATGTTTACCAAAAGTCAAACAGTTGTTAACAAAAAATCAAACAGATGTTGACCAACAGATAAACAGATGTTGACCAAAAGTGAAACAGATTTTGAACCACTAAGAATCATAGTTTTGCCAACAGTGGTTTGACTTTGGTCAAACAGAGTTTTTAAAAACAGTAGTTTCACTTTAAGCAATCATCAACGGAATTTGTCAACTTTATTTGCAAAAATTAGTTTTAACTTTATTTGAATTTAAATTACAAGTACCGTATATTTCTCATTCTTATTGCAAGAATTGTCTTTGATCTAAAGTTAATAAAATATAGTATCTCAGATGGTTTTGAAAACAGTGGTTTCACTTTAAGCTATCCATCTGATAAGCTCTGTGGAGATAATGGATAACATTTTTTAGGAAAGTCTGATGGAAAGCAACTGAAGTTTTTAACAGTTAATAGACAACAGTAGTTTGCTATCAACATAATGGAATTGTTGTTGAATAAACCTATTGACCATTAGTGTATATCTCTTTTATAAGTCTGCATTAATTATTTTTTTACTCTCTGTCAATATGGGCTATGCATGGTTTTCTAAGAAACGACCCGTGTTTGCACACGTGTCTTACCGCTAGTATTTATATAATAACAGAGAGCAAAAAAATGAACATGGGGTAAGAGAACGAAAGCTAAAATTGAATCTAAAACATTTAGCACATAAGCGTAAGTGAATAGTGGTTTTATAAATCTTTAACTAATTAAGGGTCTAAAATTTTTACCTGTTTGAAAGATTTAGTACCATGAACTTATGCCTTTTGTTCAAGATCAATGTGCACATCCTCTTTATATATTTGTTTTCTATCTTTTCAATAAACTTGTTTTTATAACTAAAATACGTTTCTGTATATAAAAACAAGTTTATGGAAAAGCTAGAAAATGGATATAAAAGTTTATTTGCATATGTTTAACACGTGTCTAAAGGTTCGAACTTTTTTAATAGGAGAGGAAACTATAAGAAAAGAAGAACTCGTATCATTATCAGTTATCAAGTTAGAAGATGTTATTATTAAAGTTTAAAAGAGAATATGATTCGGGTCAGATATGTTTTTATCTAACTTAAAAGACAAATACACGATTAGGGCATCTGCAAAGTAAGAGAATCACAGACTTCTACATGCTCATCTGTAAGGAAATTGACCCACGGCCACAACAGTTCTCTCTGTAGTCATTCTCCAGTCTCCACAGGCCGCAAGTCTTATCTCTCTCTTTAACTAAGCCTGTATTAGCTAAGGGGGTGGGGGTGGTCATCACTCATCACTCACAACACCCAATCAAGTTCCGTCATGTCGTCAACCATTTTTCCATCACTCGCAACCTTTTTAGTGGCAATGGTCATCACTCACAATACCTAACAATAAACCCCCACACCCCCTCACATCCATCCATTTTTCACGCGTGAAAAACATCACGGAAATCCATCATGTTCAAACCATCACTCGTGGAACTAATCGGTGACGGTGGGGGTTTGTTGAAGTCCACGCGTGGTAGAAGGTGCATCACGCACCGCCCCTAATGAAAGACATTTTGTGGCCATTGATCACTAACATCATTCTCTCCTCGTCGTGTCTGCAACATCCCTTCATCTACCATGTCTTTGTCAGTCGCTTAAACAACAGCACAACCCTCCCCCCCCTCTTCCCGCGCCCCCTTTCGGCCCGGTCTTAATTTAAATCTACTGTAATTTAAGCTTTTTGAAAATGTATTTCGTTTTTCATTGATGTAACCTTATTTAATTTAAATGTTATGTTTATATATACCTGGCACAAATCATTTGCACTGTATATCTCTTTATGTAACCGTTTATACTAGTTTATATATTTTCTAACAAGTTAACAAGTTGATCGAGTAGGAAAATGTTAAGACTATCCACTATCACAACCCAATCCAACTCAATTTTTCATTAAAATACTAATTTCTCTCTCTTCCACCTATACAACCCAACCCAGTTCAATTTTTCACCCACAATCACAACCCAACCTAAACTAATATTTTATTAAATAAAAATGATTTATAGTTATTGTTTACAAGGAAAAAGACAAAAAAAAACAATTAAATATTAATATAAGTGGTTGCAACCTTGGGTTGTATACACAACCTGGTTGTGAGAAATAATGAATTATTAAATTAAAAAATTGTTTGTTTTTTTTGTCTTATTATCCACATGGCAACCGTTTGAGAAGTTTGATCACCATAGTGCATAGTCTAAGGTGATGTCTAACAACAAACCAATTAATAAAACTGTCTAATAAAAACACCTTTCTTGTTACATCCGAATTAACTTACTAAAAATATAAATTTTTTAAAATAAAAGGACACATCTTTGTTATCAAATTGGTTTAAAATGTAAACAATATATAAGCAACGGGACTGGTCAGTAAATTGGTCGTCTCATTGATAAAACCATTTGAGTAAATTACGTTTTTGACCCCTGTGGTTATGTCAGTTTTACTATATTAGCCCAAAATAAGATTTTTTAACGTTTCTGCCCCCATGGTCCCTATATCTAACCATTTTGGCCCCTAAGTCTAACCAAACCCCTAACCCTGGTTAATTAATTGGCACATGGGTTGCACATGATGGGTAAAATTGTAATTTCCCCTCCCCTTTACTTTTACTGACTTTATAAAAAATAAAAGAAACAATAATTATCATCTGCACATCAGATCTTCAAACTCACTTTCAAACCCAGATCTTCAAACCCACTTTCAGATCTTCAAACCCAGAACTGCAATTGAAAGCCACCGATTCAGCAATTTTTGAAGTATTTAAACCACAAATCTGGACAATAATCACTAGCCTCATCAAGAATTCAAGAAATGCAATCAAAAGCTATATCGAATCAATAAAATTACTGAAATCGTTAAAAAAAATGTAGATTATTCAAATCTAAAATCGATCTCAGATCCAGATCTGAAGCTTATCATGTATGATCAGATCCAGTGATGCTCGTATGAACAAGAATGATATTTTCACCATGAAAATTTTTGATTGAATGCGATTTTCATCATGAAAATTTGTTATCAAATCCAGTGATGCTCGTATGAAAAATTTTGATTGAATGAGTTTTCATCCGGATGAACAAGCAAAACGAGTCTTAGGCTACTTGTTGACTTGAGCTCGAGAACCACCTACCATTGTTGTATGAGCCGAAGAACAAAAACTGCTTCTGATCCATCTGGAACTTTTCTTGCTCGTCACAGTTCACAAGGAGGTATTGCAGGTGAACCAGTTGAATCTGAACGGAGGTATTGCAGGTGAACCAGTTGAATCTGAACCAGAAGGTAACGGGTCAGGTTTGGGGTGGTTGTTTGGGTCATAGCTTTGCGACATACTTACTTTGTTGTTGTTGTTGTGATCAACTGTTTAAACCGCCGGGAACGAAGCGGTTTTTTTAAGTGAGATGTTGGGGGTTTTTGGCTAGATCTAGTGGCGATGGTGGCTTTTGATTTGGCGAATGACAGGGATGATGATGGCTTTTGATTTCAGGTGGAGAGGGAGAATGTAGAGAGAGAAATTGCAGGAAGATGAAGAAGGAGGAGGAGGAGGGGGTTTTAGAAGAAATGAGGAAGAAGATGAAATCAGAAAGAAGATGAAGTGCCAAAAAAATATCTAGGGTTTTATTTATAAAAGGGAAGGGAAAGTTACAATTTTACCCATCATGTGCAACCCATATGCCAATTAATTAACCAGCGTTAGGGGTTTGGTTATACTTAGGGGCCAAAATGGTTAGATATAGGGACCATGGGGGCAGAAACGTTAAAAAATCTTATTTTGGGCTAATATAGTAAAACTGACATAACCACAGGGGCCAAAAATGTAATTTACTCAAACCATTTTTAAAAAGTCTAGATAACATTTTCTATACATACATTTCCAAGATGGGAGAATAGTGTCAGGCAGCTACATACATTTCCAAGATGGGGGAATAGTGCTAGGCAACTGCCTGACACTCCCCCATTGGACCAACCAGTTTATTATATTATATCCATTTTAAATTATGTTTATACACCTGTTTAAAATTTCCGTTTTGCCCCCAGCTCAAATTAAAATTATGTTTTTGTCCCCATCTCAAAATTACGCTTTTGCCCTTAATTCAAAATTACGATTTTGCCTGGCACTCCCCTATTGGACCAACCAGTTTATTATTTTATATCCATTTTAAATTATGTTTTTACCCCTGTTTAAAATTACCGTTTTGCCCCCAGCTCAAATTAAAATTACGCTTTCGTCCCCATCTCAAAATTACGCTTTTGCCCTTAATTCAAAATTACGATTTTGCCTGGCACTTCCCTATTGGACCAACCAGTTTATTATTTTATATCCATTTTAAAATTACGGTTTTGCCCCTCTTTAAAATTATGGTTATGCCTCCAGCTCAAAATAAAATTACGCTTCTGTCCCCAGCTCAAAATGACGATTTTTCCCTCGATTCAAAATAAAATTGTGGTTTTGCCCTCAGCTCATAATTACCTTTTCGCACCCAGTCCAAAAAAAAAAAATTTTTTTGCCCCTAGCTAAAAATTACGATTTTGCCCTCTGCTAAAGAATGTGATTTTTCCCCGTTTAAAAAATTATGATTTCGACCTCAGTTTAAAATTACCTTTTTTCCCCGGTTCAAAATAAAATTATGTTTTTGCCCCCAACTCAAAATTACAATTTTGTCCTCGGTTCAAAATAAAATTATGATTTTGCCTCCAGCTTAAAATTACAATTGTGCCCTTAGTTCAAATTTATATTACGCTGTTACCCCAAGTTAAAAATTACGAATTTGCCCCTGTGAAAATTTACAATTTTGCCCCTGGGTCAAATTTACAGTACTACCATCACTTTAGCTTTTGCCAAATTACGATTTTACCGCAGTAAAAAAATACAACTTTCCCTCAGCTAAAAATTACAATATTGCAATTGTTTTAGTTTTTTTAAATCAAAACTATAAAAGTGTTTTATTTTAATTTGTTGACTCAATTTAATTGTTTTTCGTGGCAATGAGCTGCCTAACACTCGCTCATTATTCGGCCATCGCCCCGCAACACAGGTGGGGTATTAACTAGTTATGTCTGTATAAATTAAGAGAAGATAATTGACAACTTTTTTTGTTCGTCATTTAGTGTAAACTTTCATTTACAACTCATAGGGTCTGTTTGGTATGGGGTAATGGAATGGACGAGAGAATGGAATGGACGAGGTAATGGAATGGACAAGGGAATGCAATGGATCATTACCATTCCATGTCTCGTTTGGTTATCATGTGAGAATGGAATGAATTATTATCATGTATTGTTTGGTAGGAAAGAAAATTAAGGAATAATACCAGCGATGAGTAGTGGTGGTCGGAGATAGTGATTGTAGGCGGTGGTAGCGATCGGTGGTGGCGGCGACGATGATGGGAGAGGGTGAAGAGGGCGGCGGCGACCATCGATGGTGGTTGGTAGCGGCAGTGGTTGGTGGCGGCGGCGACGGTGGCGTTGGTGATGACGGTGGTTGGCGGCGGCGACGGTGGTTGGTGGTGGCGATGGTTAGTGACGACGGTGGTGGTTGTTGGTGGCGGTGGTTGGTGGTGGCGGCGGTTGGTGGCGACGGTGGCGGGTGGGTGGCGGCGGGTATAGGCGTCGGTGTTGGTGGTAGTGGTAGTGGTAGTGAGTGGTGGCGAAGGTGATGGGTTGTGCTGTTGTTAATGAAGGGTGCAAGGGAGGATGGAATGAAAAAAAAGATGGGGGAGTGGATAGAATGATTTTGAGGGAATGGAATGACTTATGGAATGAGTGATTCCATTCCCTTGACCAACCAAACACCATTTTCTTTATTCCCTCGTAATGACCCATTCCATTCCGCCTCTCATTCCTGCATAACAAACACTACCATATAGTTTATTCATTGTATTCTTTATCTTTTACTTTAACAAAATTATTTTTCTACCCTAAATAGTTTTATTAACGAATACGTTAATACTGTTTTAGACATATTTTTAACTTTTCTTTTTCTTTGCTATAACGAGTGTGGCGAAGGTTTTTTTTAGTTTAGTTTTTTACGAACGCGCCGATACTCTTTTATACATATTTTTTGACTTTTATTTTTCTTTGCTATAACAAGTGCACTGAAACCGACCGAGTTTCTATCGTTTTCTTTTTCGTTTACCTTTTTTTACCTTTGTTATTTACTATATTGTTTTACCTTTTTTTTTACTATTTTAATGCTAAGAGCCGAGTTACGACGCAAATAGCATAACATATTTATACATCATTTTATTTAGTTTTACGAATTTATTTATCGGCTTTTAAGAGGTACTATACGTTGTGAATTTCAACCACGTCCCTGAGCAACACACGGGTAACTACAATCCTATTTATAAATAATCTAAAATCTAGAAATGTATAGAGCTATAGCTAATTTAAAAGTATATAGAGCTACTGTATACACGTTAACGTTATAAAAAATAAATAAGATTTAAAACTAGATGCTTTAAGAAAATGAAAAAGAACTGCATAATTACAATTAAAAAATAAAAGTGCAATAAACCAAATATAAAAAGAACTAAATGATACTATATATATGACAAGTAAATGGAGTATATGTTAACAACAAAACGTAATTACGACGTAATGCAATGAAAAGAAAGGAATAAAAAAAGGGATGAGAATATATGGTCTAAAATTTATTGATAAATATATAATTTTGTAATAATGTAAAGAGAAAAGTATGAATAAATAGTCAAATACAAAAGTATCCCTTTTGATAGAAATCCCAGATAAAAACCCTTCTTCCTCTCTCTCTCTCTCTCTCTTTCTCTCTCTCATATTTTCTTGTATCGATCCACCACCATATGGACTCCAGTAACAGCGGCAGTTTTCAATCATCTAGCGGCGGTGCCGGTGACAACGAAGAGTATGATTCAACCACTCAATCAATCTCTTCTTACTTTAATCCAACCACCAACTTTAACCCTAATCTCAACCACCTCCTCCAACCACAACCACAACCACCACCACCTTCCTCATCATCATCATACCACCACCGTCCACCATCCACCAATACCACCACCTTCTACACCCCTTCTTCCTTTTCACTTCTCCAAGATCCCGCTTCACCCTGGACCGGAACCATACGACCACAAAACAACCTACCAGATTTCGCTTCATACAACAACCCTAACAACACAACAACAACAACAACCATAGACACACAACCAAAAACGGGTCAACATCAGATAGGAGTAGCCATAAAGAACCCAAAGAAACGTACAAGAGCTTCCCGGAGAGCACCCACCACCGTTCTCACAACCGACACCACTAACTTCCGTCAGATGGTTCAAGAATTCACCGGCATCCCCACCGCCCCTTTCACCGCCGCCGCCCCCTTTTCTCGCCGTCTCGACCTCTTTGCTTCCACCCGACCAACGGCACATAATAAAATCCAACCGCAGCCGCCACCATTTTTGAATTCAACTGCGAATATTGTAGACTCTGGTACTATGAATAATAATCATGCTTCTGCCGCCACTACTTCGGCTAATTTCCACTTCGCCCCTTCTACTATCACTAACTTTCAGAAACAACCTTCAACTTTTCTAGATTTGCAAAACCCCATGTTCTCTTTCCAATCCCTTTTACAAAACTCACAGTCCACTGATTTAACTACTTCTTCTTCCAAGAGATGGACTACTGACCCAAATGGAAAGTTGGAAGCTTTTGAGGGGGTCATTGGTAATACTGGTGGCTCAAAGTTAGAGAATGTGCTCAGTGCTGCTGCTGGTGGTAGTGGTAGTGGTGATCAAGTTCAAGGTAATGAAGCTTCATGGATTTGCCCTTCTAATTAGTTATTAGGATTGTTTTTTTTTTCTTTTTTTTTTTGTGTAATAGTTTTAATTAATTATGGTTATGCACAAATTTACAGTATGTTAAACTCATTCTTAGCGCCCAAAATTCAAGTTTGTGCTTATACACGTATACACATAAATTTATATATATTGAGGTAATGATTATGATCAAATCATAAAGGTTTTAGTGTAGAGCGGATTATAATTTATGTAATACAGTGGTTAAGATAGAGCTGATATAACAGAAAGGTAGAAGTGTTTGGAATTGATTTTTTTGTTAATAAATCTAGTTTAACCATTTTTTTTAAACTTTAATGGTTTTTTATATGCTTTAAAAAAAAGTTCACATCGCAAAATCGAGAGTTTTATAGTTTTTAGTTAAAAGTGTATTATTGTTATATCTTTTACAACCATCCGTCCAGAAATGTTACAATGATGATACAGCTAGTTGGCTAAGGCCTAAACTAATAATAAGAATGTATCTAATTTCCGTGGTCTGATGTAAGAATGACATCATAGCGTGCAAAACTATTTTTAATGTAATAGATGCAACTACCCTCACCCTAGAAACTAGAAGATGTATAAGTTCTTTTTTCAGAAAATAAATATATTTATTAAGAAAATATACAACTCTATAAACGTAGAAGTGTTGTAGTATGTACATATATTTATTAAGAAAATTTACAACTCTATAAACGTAGTAATTAAGTTGTCTTAAAAGTTAAAACACATTTTGTATGATAAATAATAAGATTATTGATAATGATAATTTGAATAGTAGTGTAGTTCACGGAAGGAATTAGTGAGGTTTGTTGAGACGTTATAGTCTTTTGACAGTCTTGATATTTTGAAGACGTTATATTCTTTGATACTTGATAGTCTTGATATTTTGGCATGACAAAAACAAATAGTAAATTAGTTGAAATTAAATTTCGTTTTTTTTTGGGCGAATGCCTATATAATTTATTCAACACATGTGAATGAATGCATCATATTTTCATATTACCATAGCTTACATAAGGAGGATTCTACGTGTTTCTCGTAATGAAAGGATTATAAGAAAACTACTTAATGTGATAAAATTAAAAATCGCATTCAAAATCATTAAAAAGAAGGGGGAGAGGACTTTTAATAAAGTAGGGGTAAAATTAGAAAAAAAGATATATAACTTTTTAAACATTTCCATCTTTTTCATATGATATTGTTTCTTAAAAAAATTGCAACATAAGTTCACAAATCATCTTATCTTTCATTGGAGTATATTCGAGCATATTTTTTCGACACTAACAAAAGATTTAAATTTTTATGTGCCGTCTTTTTTTCAATGCTACTATTATAATAGTGCACATATGCAACATAACATGTAATTTAGCATTAAGGTTTTGGTTTTGGATTTAGTTTAACTTTTAAGGTTAGGTAATTGGGGGGGTTAGATTTCGGGTTAGGCCTTTGGGTGTGAGGGTGAGGGGGTTTAGGTTTTTGGAGGATGGGGGTTGGGGATTTAGGTTTTTCGTAATGTTGCACATGTGTAGTAATAAATAGTAGTATTGAAAAAGTATGACACCTTAAATCTTTTTTTACATCATAAAAAATATGCTCGAATATACATACTCGAATGAAAGATAAAAAAAAATTGTGATTTTATGGTGCTATTTAAAAAAAAAAAAGATAACGTATGGAGAAATTAGAAATGTTTAACAAATATATTTTTTCAATTTTACCCCTCTTTCATTAAAGTTCCTTTTATCCTACTTTTTAGTAGTGTTGATGGAGTTTTCTTATGATTCATCCTTATGATTCATCCGCTAGTGTATTAACATCATCAAATATTAATATAGAATAGATTAGCTTAATTTTATTTAATTATCAAAATGATGTACTAATTTTCAAAAGAGTTAAGTGTCATTTACGTTTCTCTGGTTTGTTCACTTTTGTTATTTCGGGGCCAAGTTTCAGAATTGTATCATTTCTCTTCCTAACATTCTCGAAACATATCATTTCAGTAAAAAAAACTAACCTAGTTAAAAAGCTCATTTAGCTCAGGGATGTAAGACCGTCGGGTATGGTGCGACGGGGGTTTGGGGCATGGGTTGACACGTGTAACTTTGAAAACTCAATTCACAAACCCATTTTGTATGGGATATGGTGGGCGTGGCTTGGCTGGCGTGGCCAAGCCACATCATGTTTTTTTAATATATATATATATATATATAGTGGAGGGTTCAAATGAGAAGAAAATTTTTGTAAGAAGAAAAAAGAAGAAATTTCAACCAATAAGAAAGTTTTATTTTACTTCATTTAATAAAAGTATTTAATGTTACTATAGGGGTACATTGATAAATCTACATATGTTATTAATTTGTAGTCTTCCTCTTTAATAGCTAAGTACATTAATTTTTTTTGTAACTTATCTTCAAAATATATATTTTTTCAAAAAAATAAAATTAAATAATTTAAGTGTAGGATAAATTACGAGTTGTGTAGGATAAATTACAAATTGTGTAGGATAAATTTCAACGTGTAGGAAGAATTTCAAAATATGTAGGATAACTTGATGTGTGTAGGCAAAAAAAATTAGTGTGGAGGATAATTGTCTTTATGACTAATTAATTAGTCAAAAATGATAATAAAAGAGATTATGAAAAACTATTTAATGTTTTACAAAATTACCCTTTGTTCTTTTTCTTCTCAATTAAATTTTCTTCTCAAATGAACCTTCCCATATATATATATATATATATATATATATATAAAACCATTAAAAACTACATAAACATACAAAATAATTATCAAAATAAAAAACTATAACTATCATTCTTCGTCGTCTTCCTCGGTTTCGAACCCATGAATCGTTGAAACATGATCCACCAAATCAGATCGAAGGTTGTGATGTATATCCCTTGACTTGATCAAAAATTCATTTGCCGCTTTATCTTCGTCTGTTACGTTACCTGGTTGTGGGTCATCTTCATCATAGTAGGTAACGACTGCTCTACCTTCATCCTCCAAAATCATATTGTGAAGAATGATACATGCGTACATCACGGTTCCAATCTGTTCCTTGTCCCATAGTCGACAAGGCATTGCCAATATTCGCCACCTTTTCTTCAAAACACCGAATGCTCGCTCGACGTCTTTACGTGCAGCCATTTGGACCCTGTTAAACTTTAATCCCTTTGGATCTATGGTACCGTGTTTTGTGAACGATTTTACGCAAACCCCCCACTCTTGGTAAATCCCATCAACTAGGTAGTACCCGTACACGTACTCAACCCCGTTTACAAAGAAAGTTCCTTTGGTTCCTATACCATTTACCCGATCATTGAAAAGGGGCGAGTGGTTTATGATGGTAATATCATTATGTGAACCTGGCATACCGAAGAACGCATGCCATATCCAAAGATCTTGGGACGCAACCGCTTCAAGCATGATGGCTGGCATCCCGTGAAATCCACTCGTGTGAGCGCCTTGCCATTGGGTAGGACAAAGTTCCTAAGGCCATTTCATACAATCTAAACTACCTAGCATCCCGGGTAGCCCATGATAATCTGCATGATGTATCAATATTTATTGTATGTCACTAAACGAGGGCTTTCTCAAATATCTTTTCCTATAAAGTTCTAGAATACACGAACAAAAGTTGTGAAGACTTTCTCTAGCTACACGTGCAGACATTTTTAAATAGTCATCCATAATCCCCGAACTATTGCCATACGCTAACTGCCTAAGTGCGGCTGTGACCTTTTGTCCCGTACTAAATCCTAATTGCCCGGTTACATCCGGTTTTTGTTGGAAATAAACATACTTCTTCTCAAGATCTCGAGATATCCTTAAAAATAAGTTTCTACTCATACGAAAACGACGCCTAAACATTTTTTCATCATACTTAGGTTCCGCTGAGAAGTAATCGCTTACCAACATATTGTTAGCGGTGTGTCGTTCACGAGCGATGTACCTTCTCCTCCGTTTAGGTTGCGGAGTCTCTTCCTCATCGTCTTCGTCTTCCACGATAGCTTTCACCACCACCGCGATCGTTTGTAGAAATATTTCCGCACCATCGTCTGATGATGATGACGATACACTTGAACTTGAAGAACTCATGGCAAGATTGTGTTTTATGTGTTTGATATTGTGTGAGAAAAATGTTAAATATGGTACGGTATTTATAAAGGGAATTTTTTTAAAAAAAGGCCCCCAACGGCTAGCCCAACGGCTAGTTTGAATTGGCCAATGACAGCCCGTCATGTCACCTTGCTAGACCGCCCCACGCCCGTCTTTAAACCCCCGCCCCTTGGGCCACGCCCCAACTCAAGCCCCCCGGGGTGGCTTGGGCGTTTTCCCCTAACCCACGCCCCAACCCAAGCCCCATAGTCTAAATGGCACTAAAACTCTAGAGATGTAAATGACACATAATTCTTATATTTTTTAAATTTCTTTTTTATTACATATTATAAAAATGTATAGGAGTTATGTGTCATATACGTCCCTAGGGTTTAAGTGTCATTTACGTCCCTAAGCTAACTGAGTCAGTTTTTTAAACTGAAATGTCACATTTCGAGAATGTCAAGGAGAAAAATGACACAATTTTAATTTGGTCTGAAATGGAAAAAGTGAAAAAAAAGGGACGTAAATGGGAGTTAACTCTTTTCAAAATTTATCGTAATATGATTTCATCTCATTATCCATTAATACACAAACAAGTATTTGCTACTCTATATTTTGCAACAGTTTAGCTACATATATTTCTGCTAAGCGAAATCTAAAAAAAAAAATATAACTAGAATTTTGTAATAAAGGTAAAAATACATCAAAGATAATAATTGTAATATAAATGTTAGGTAACTGATTTTTATTAAGCAAACTCCATTATTTTAATTGAAACGACAATGTCACTTTCTTACAAGTTTGTAGTGTGATAATTCATCTGATGGGATTTAAATAGAACCAATGAATTATTTATGTAAGTTTCTTTTATGAAGAAGGATCTCTTAACTACCGAATCAAGTTTAGTTTTTTTTTTTTTTTTTTTTTTTAATTATATTTTATCACCCATAACTATTGGCTATTTGCCACTCCCACCATCAACTATCACTTTGACGCATGTTGCCCCAACTTAACACATACACTGTGTTCCAGAGTTTACTAATGGAATTAAAGGAAAATAAACAAAAAGAAAGTAAAAATATTTTGTGTTCCAGAGTTTCCTTTTAAGGATGGAAAAGAAAGGAAAATAAAAGATGTCGTGTTCCCGAGTTTGTCTGTAAACGAACCGAACGTTCATGAACTGTTCATGAACTTGTTCGGCGGGAAGTTCGTTTATGTTCGTTTATTTAATAAATGAACGAACACGAACACAAAAGTTTGTTCGTTTAATTAAATGAACGAACATGAACACACCTTGTGTTCGTTCATTTATGTTCATGAACATTCGTTCATTTATGTTCATGAACGTTCGCTTATTTACGTTTGTTTATGTTCGTTTAATTTTTAGTAAATACATAAATAGTTATATTTTTATAAGTGTTAGGTTTTCTAACTACTTATATAAATATAACTCATTAGTATATCATTGAACCCTAATTTAGATGTGTTTTCGGATGAACTGTAATATGTTAGACTTGTTGTTCAATCATGCTAATTTATGTTTGTTTCTGTTTATTCATACATTCACTTAATTTTTTTTTGTTTATGTTCGTTTGTGTTCGTTAATGTTCGTGAACTATTCGTTTAGGGTTTAAACGAACGAACATAAACGAACACGAACATGCTCGATTTCTTAATGAACGAACACGAACAAAAAAATGTGTTCGATTATATGTTCGTGTTCGTGTTCATGTTCGGTTAATGTTCGGTTAAAGTTAAATGAACGAACACGAACATGCCTGTGTTTGTGTTCGTTCGGTTCGTTTACAGGCCTACGAGTTTCATTTAAGGAAGGAAAAGAAAAGAAATGAAAAGAAAACTAGGATAAATTCTTTAGTTTTTTATCATTCCTATTTGGAAGGAAATGGGGGGGGGGAGACATCTTTTGTTTTCCTTTCTCGTCCTTTCCTTTCTCACTTTTACTTTCTTTTCTTTTCCCATGTTAAGTTAGAATAGAGAGTTAGTGTGTTCTGTCACCACGTCGTTAACTGACCACTAACTTTTGATCCTGTTACTATACATTTGAGGTGTCCTAAGATCCCTATAACACCCCAAAAGTATAGTAACAAGATCTAAAGTTAGTGATCAGTTAATGATATGGTGACAGAACACACTAAATGTTAAGTTTGAGGTGACAGACGTCAAAGTGATAGTTGGGGGGCAGCGGCCAATAGCCAATAGTTTGGGGTGATAAAATCCAATAACCCTTTTTTTAAAAGGCAGAAGATTCTATGATTATAGAACAGGGCCAGCAATGCTGTAAAACTCGCAAACAAAGTACAAGAGGAAAAAAGAAACAAAAAAACTACAACGACGACCAACGATTGCTATGTTATTACATCTCGAACGTTAAAATCACACCATCTACCCCAATCCAAATTCTTTATATTAGATCTGCCTTTTAACCAAAGGAACGAGCTTGCCTTTATTTCTTCTACTGTTTTATTGGGAGGGATGTTACCTTCTTTGAATTCTGTTCCGTTTCTCGCCTTCCAGATTAGCAACATCGCGGTCATCACAATGACACTGATTACTTTCTTCCATGCATGTGAACCATTGAGCGTGTTGATTATCTTGAGCACGTTTTTGCAGGTCTTCACATTCAAGCTCAGAGGAGTGTTGATTATCAAGTTTAGGTTTTAACCTTAAAAAGTCTTTTACAACTGTAAATCGATGTTTTTAAATTAATTTAATAGCGTGGAGGCATTTTAACTTTCACTGTACTGTGAAAAAAATGTAAATCGAGGAGTTTAAAAGATATTAAGTTTGAAAATTCGTTGCAACAAGATAGTAATATAGATTTATTTAAGAGTAAATTACAAGTTTTGTCCTTTATGTTTGTCTCAAATTTCAGGCGCTAGCATTTATCTTTAAAATTGATAACTTTTGTACTTAATGTTTGAAAAAGTTGCACGTTATATCCTTTAGGACAAACCCAGTTAGAATTTTATGTTATGTTATGTCACGTGCATTGCGCATGAGGGTAGAACATGCATTTCCCCTCCCCACTTGTGTTTCCCCCTTTTAAAACCTTGATAAGACCCCCAATCCTTTCAGATTGCACATTCATCAAACATCATCTATTTTCTCAGGTAAACCCTCCGATGTAACACCCTGCTATTTCGTACTTTCTATATTTGGAAACCCTTGCTTGTAATTCTATTTTTGGAAATTTGTGATCTTGTTATCGTTCTTTCATTGTAATTGATCTAAAATCCGAGACTTGAATCATAATGAAATTCGTATTTTTAGTTACACTTATGTTATATACACTTCATACGCGTTTGTACATTCAAAAATATTAAACATGTGATACTTTATTCTCAATTTTATGTAAAACTTGCAAACTTGTGTACGCTAAATTACGCAAATTCGACGCTTATCCTCGTCAAATATACATGATTATACTTGTTTTATGTTTAGTTTATGATTAAAATTACTTAACATACCTTGAAATATGATCCTTGTGCATAACCCCCCCCCCCCAAACTACGCTTAAAACAACATTTCATGGAAGATTAGGGACTAAAATGGACTTTAATAAAAAATCGGACCCAACCCAATCTCTAGCAGCCCGCGACCCGGCCCAGAAACTGGCTTCACGGCCCGCGAGCCTGTCTGGTCGGGACAAAGCTGACCAGATTCAATTTTGGGCGCGATTTTGTGTTTAGTTTGAGTTTTAAACTCGTTTTTAGCATTTAATACACAACTACACCCTAACCCAACACTCCCCTATAAAACCCAAGCATAATCCTCACATTTTCCACTTTGCAAATCATTCTAAACACTCTCAAATCAGTCTCTAATCTTGCTGGAAATCAGAACATAATCAGAATCATTACAAGTTGTTCAAGTGAGCATATCTCACTCATTTCTTAGTCTTTTTCATCCATTCTTCTTCTCAATCACTTGGATCGGCCTAAGGAACATTTCCACATGTTTTCCATGGAAAACCAAAGTCTGGAATGTCACCAAATAGGCTCCAAAGTGGACTGAAGTTTCTGTTTTTGATTTAAACTTTGTTAAACTTAGTTAAACTTGAGTTATCTCCTCTCAAACCTATGTCCTTATGCTCATAATCAATTGAATGGTTAGTTGAGCTTAAAAACAAGGCTGAGACAATAAAAATCAGAGGTTAAAACCTCATAAAATTTTTGTTTTGTTTAGGGTTTTACCCACAAGTAGTGTTCAAGCTCAAAGCTTGATGTTTGTGTGATTGTGGAACAAGCTTGGGCTATTCCACTTGAAAATCCACACACTACTTGATGTTTTTCCATAGATTAGTTGTACATATTTCATTCTTTACTTGTAAGTTCATGACCCTCCTTGTTGTTTATAACAACAAGTGAAGTGGTGAACAAAGAGGTGCCTAAATGGAAGACTTGATTCTTCCTACCTCATGCATGATTTCCATGATACTAAGAGGTTCCTGAATAGGGGATTTATCCCTCTACCTCATGCTTGACCGATATGACATATTAATATTCATATAACTTATATAATATATTCAACAAACCGAACTCTTGATGATGAACAAATGGACATTTGTCAAGATAGTAAGTACATCATCTTAGGCATTGATAACTTGTCACGATTCTAATGGGTTTTGTCCCATGAAAACATTTAAAACTCTTTCGAGTTTCATAGTGTCAAGAACAAGTGTCATATGTACTAAATGATTATTTTCATGTTGTTTAAATTCCGAACCTATAATCTTCCGTTAACTCCCCAAACTCACACACCTATGTTTCTTCGTGTAGAAGGACAAGGTGCTCCACTCTAAACAACCAACACTCGCGGGATTATCAAGTAGGAAAGCTTGCAAAAACCGTGAGTATACTTGATCCCGTTTTCCATTTGATCACTTTTGGGTGCAACATGTATGCTATACTAAATTACACTTCATATGAAACTATTTTAAACTCTATCCATGCTTAACATGAAACTATATGATTCTTGTTTAGAGTTGTATGCTAATGTAAACTATTTGTGTCGATTATATGCTTCATTAACTTTGCTAGCCTACCTTAACAATTATAGCGCTATAGGATTAACGCACCGCCCACGAAACTTGGGGTATTGTTAAGTTAAACATGTTAACCTCCCGTTACTCTATTTGGGATAGGCTATTTTAACGCGTTGGATTCTTGGGTTTGAACATATAGTACACCGTTTCGGCATGCTAGTAAACTTGCAAATTATGATTCATGTTGGATATGAGCACTTAAACTATTTTGTTCTATATTATGCTATGTAACAAAACTTGTATACTCGCCAACTTTTGTTGATATATTTTAATACATGTTGCAGGTTGGTTGTTGAGACGATGTTACAAGATGAAACAAGATTTAGGTGGACTTAGATACACACCTAGATTAATTTATCTATTCTGATGTTATGTTTATTTTTGAGACAATGTTGTTCCTTTTTTGAATCTTGTATGACAATCTAGTTTTGAAATGAAATTCGAATTTAATTATTATTGTCACATAGTGTTATGAAGTCTTTTGCAATCTCGTTTTCATCTCATCCCGATGTTTCCGCCATCGGTTGGGGTGTGACATCCGATTCCCCATCTTTTTTTATGCATAATATTCCAACTTTCAATAATAATCAAATCGTATGTTTGATTCTTTGCATCACTTTGTTTCTGATTCGAATCACTCTGTTTTTTGTAATCAATTGTATTCTTCAAAATCAATTATTCGTATTCTTTATCGGTATTTTTCTCTTTTAAAGATTCTTTTCAATACAGAATACTGGAATGATTAGATCTTTAATATAGCATATGAATTGAATCATTGATTTGATGGAATTGCAGATGGATGCTCAGAGGGTTGAAGATGGACCCCTAGTAGACACAAGTGCAGATGTTGCATCTGAAGAGAACAACATGTATGTTGGAACCAAGGTTTGTGGGGGTGCACCATGTGGGTTCTTGGATGCAAAAACAAGTTCACGCGAGGCGAAAGAGCGGTCAACTTCGATGTGGAAGCTGTGGGGAGGGGTTATACTTTGTTTTATTTTCATGGGTGTGGAAGTTTTTGGTGGGATTAAAGCCAACAATCTTGCAATTTTGACTGATGCAGCTCATTTGTTGTCGGATGTTGCTGCGTTTGCGATTTCGTTGTTTTCGGTTTGGGCTTCGGAGTGGGAGGCAATACCTCGTTAGTGTACGGGTTTTTTAGGATTGAGATACTTGGAACGTTGGTTTCGATTCAGATTATTTGGCTGCTTATTGGGATTTTGGTGTACGCTAAAACTCTAAGAGTGAAAGGTGAGGGGATGATGAATGTGCAATCTGAAAGGATTGGGGGTGTTATCAGGGTTTTAAAAGGGGGGAAACACAAGTGGGGAGGGGAAATGACTATTCTACCCTCGTGTGCAATGCACGTGACATAACTTAACATAAAATTCTAACTGAGTTTGTCCTAAAGGACATAACTTGCAACATTATACCCTTATACAATTAGCAACTTGGGTTATGTATAATTTGTTTAAAGGTCACACCCTTTAATTCATTTTACTCACACCCTTTCATTATATTATATTATATAATAGCACTAAAAATAACCGACCCGTTTACTTAATTACCTACCGTCATGTCTACATATAATTTAAGTTCAACCAATCAAGCGGTGCATTTCATATAAGTTGGCCATGTGGCAATATCAAGCGATGCATGAAAATCAAGCGGTATGAGTCATGAAAAATCAAACGGTGTATGCTATTTGTGAACCAACATGACCCCTCATGCGACCAAACATATTTAAGGTCTCAACATGACCCCTCACGCTTTTTGTTAACTCAAACCGTTTTTACTTCTCACATCTCAAACACATATGATTTTAATATGATCATACTTTTGTTTTCTATGTGAATGTGAATTTTTTACAAGGATCATTTTTCTTCTTATTTTCCTTGATTGCTGAAAATTTCTTTTTTTTTTTCAAATTTTGAAAGTCATTAAACTAAATTTATTCTAATGTGGTGTGCGTTAATTAGGTTTTACTTCACATCTGATCTTAATATGTTCATACTTCGTCACTAATAGACGTGTCTAACTATTTTATGTGTTTGAGTGCGAATTATGTTGATTTTCTATGAGATTATGCATGCGTTTTACTTTACGGCCGTTGTGATAATAGTGTGTGATGTGGGCATATTATCTAAATCGGTATGCTTCTACAATTTCATCTCTGAAATTTAAGTTCATCACATTCTTGAATGGGTAGTTTTTTTAAAAATGCCCTTTGTGGTTATAAGTTCGAAATCGGCCTTTAAATTTGGCCCCATCATCAACCATTAAATTTGCTTGCTGTTGTATTTGTTTCGTCAAATCCCGGCTTCTGTCACCAATGATACAATTTCGATTCTTTTGAACCCGTTTTTTTTTGTATTTTTTGTTGGTTTATCTATCTGGGGCCTCTAACGGGCTGAAGAAACAAGAAGAAAAAAAATCTAGACGAGAAACAAAAATCTGTGATGTCTTTCAAAAAATCGATCAACTAATTAGATGCCCTTTGCGTTGAGTTGCGAATGGAATTAATTCATTCCTTCAAATGGAGATGGAAATAAAGTTCATCAGTTGCGTTGGTATTCATGCGATGATCAGGTTTCTTTAAAAGGGTAGACATATAAATTAGCTATTTTATATTTCGTTTCTTCTTGGAATTTCCTAACCAAACAAGTTGTGAATATTTAATGAAATCAATTTAAATTTCTTTAAAAAAAATTCCATTAAAACTTTTCAATTCCTTCATAGACATTAGTGATCCAAACGACCCTAGAATAAACTTAAAAACTTTTGCTTCTAATATAGTAATACGAAACATTCATAATCAACATCCCGACGTAACGCGCGGACTAACGTCAATCGTTTACCACAAAACCAGACATTTTAAACTCGGTTAATAAGTAAAAAATGAATACATATCAAAATAACCCAAAACGTTGCTTCACTTGAGGATTCAATTCTATAACATCTTAAAGTATAAAGTCGGTGGCCTTGGCCACCGACATACAATTATTTTGCTTTTTAACCCTTTAATTTTGTGATAGTGTCCTTTATATCCCTAATTTTGTCATAGTTTTCTTTTTACCCTCATTTTTTTCAAATTTTATTATTACCCTTCTTTTAGCCTTAAGTTTAGGAAATGTAATTTTTAACCCCGTAACTTTGTATGAACTTTGTAAATTGTCACTTTAACCCCTCGAGAGTTTTTGACTTGACGGTATAAGTTCAAGTTACTCAGGTCGCATATAATACGTTATGATTGTGCGGTATAAATTCGATTTGCGTTATGTTTTGATCCAATCGCAATGCAGCTATATGTTACGTTGAGTTCAACCGGATACGTCGAATGCGTGTTTTCATAAGGTTAGCGCATCACATAACTTTTAGACTAATCCATTCGACGTTTGCAATGTACCCGCGCCGCAACGCGCAAGGGTCTTATTAAGTAGTTTGCTTTTTTACCCTCCAACTTTGTGGTAGTGTCCTTTATACCCCCAACTTTGTCATAGTTTCCTTTTTACCCCCAACTTTGTCAAATCTCATTATTACCCCCTCTTAGCCCTTAAGTTTAGGAAATGTAATTTTTAACTCCGTAACTTTTTATGAACTTTGTAAAATGTCACTTTGACCCCTCGAGAGTTTTTGACTTGACGGTGTAAATTCAAGTTAGTCGGGTCACATATAATACGTTATGATTATACGGTACAAATTCGATTTGCGTTATGTTTTGATTCAATCGCAATGCAGCTATATGTTATGTTGAGTTCAACTAGATACATCGAAACGCGTGTTTTCATAAGGTTAGCGCATCACATAACGCTTTGACTAATCCGTTCAACTTTTGCAACGTACCCGCGCCGCAACGCGCGCGGGTCATATTACTAGTTTTCAAACATTAAGTAAAAAGTTATCAATTTTAAAAGTAAAGAACAACTTCTGAAATTTGAGACAAACATAAAAGACAAAACTTGTGATTTACTTTTTTTTAAAAAATCCCAATAATTACTTTTATAGGAGATGTACAATATAGAACTTAAGTTTTATTAAAAACTTAATTTTTTTTTTACCCGAGAGCCATACAATCTCATGTGAAATTAAGTTTTGAGTTTTAGAAATAAAATTTGACAAAGGTATACTAAGATTCGTAATCTCACAAAAGAACACTAAATAGTTGACTAAATAAGTTGTTATATCTAATGGGTTATAGAAAATTTATCAAATAATTTTCATTGAATAAAGTTGATCAAAATTTTCTCGTTTGACAGGTTATAATAATTATTTAAAATTAGTGTTATCCGCTTCAAAGCTCAGTAAAATAAAATTATATTCAAATTAATTTGTAATACTAGTTTATATGTGTGTGTGGGTGTGTATACATTATTTTAAGACAGATGGTTTCAAAATTAGTGATTGACATATTTGGGGTGTAGTGGATATAATGATGTGAAATTTTCGAGAGGGAAAATGATATGCTTTACCTTTTAAACAAAAGTTGAATCTGATTTCATGTCAAATATTATAAGATTGAAACTTGTCCTAATAAACAATTGATATGAAGCCCTAAAAATAAATTAACAAATTTAAACTTAAATTATTTTAAGGGGGAAATTAGTTTGACGGACATGTGATTATCTCTGCATACAGTTATTACTTTTAATTTTTTTAACAGCATACGGTTAGGGGAACAGTTCATTTAAGAAAAATTTAATGTGAGAATAAAAAGAAAGAAGGACATATTAGTAAAATATTATTTCATTTATAACTCATATCATTAATTTTTCTCTCTTTAATTAATTAGTCAACTAATCATTAATTATCTACATAGGGTGGGAGTTGGCTACAAAGTCTATTTTTCCTACAAAGTGTACAAAGTCATAAAACACTACAATTTCAGCTATAAAACACACTCAAAGCCCACAAATAACAAAGTGAAGATTACTAAAACACCATATTTATGGGTTTTGTGTTGTATTTTAGATGTTAAGGCTTTGATTATCGAATGACTAACATTAGTGTGTTTTATATTGATTATCATGTTGTGTTGTATATTCATAGTTCTACGATGGTGTTTTTGAAGTTTTTATGGGCTGATAGGGTTTGGATATTGTGTTTTACTGATCTTCACTTTGTTATTTGTGGGTTTTGAGTGTGTTTTATGACTGAAATTGTGACGTTTTATAACTTTGTACACTTTGTAGAAAAAATAGACTTTGTAGCCGAACCCCACCCTACATACATATAATCTACAAAACTACACATATCAAAATTTTCCTACATATACCTTACACATTATAGAATTTTATCCTACACAATCGAAATTTATCCTACACACCTCGAAATATATCCTACACAATTCGTAATTTATCCTACACAACTAGTAATTTATTCTACACTTTAAATTAAGTTGTTTTTTTTAATTTGGAAAAAGTATATATTTTGAAAAGGAGTTACAAATTTAATTTAGTTAGTTATTAAAGAGGAAGAATACAAATTAATGATTTATGTAAGTTTACCAATATACCCTTATATTAAAATTAAATGCAAATATTAAATGAAGTAAAATGAAACATTCTTATTGGTTGAGACTTATTCTTTTTTCTTTTTACAAAAAAAATTATTCTCATTTGAACCCTCCACTACGGTTAGGATGTCGCTAACCGGGTTAGTAGTTAGTATGTTAGTATCACCAAGTTAGTACTAAAACACCCTTGCCTAGATTTGAACCCAAGACCTAAAAAAAACAAAGCTTCCCACCTCCATCTTGACAACTACACCCCCTCTTTACAGCCATCATGGGTGATACTATTTACACCCCCCTCTTTTACTAACTACACCCTCTATAATAATAAGAGTAAAATGCTTGGTTGGTCCCTGTGGTTTTCAAAAATTGCAGACTTGGTCCTAGTGGTTTACTAATTACACGCTTGGTCCCAAAAGTTGCTAAAAATGCACCCGGTTGGTCCCCAGCCCTAACATCAGTTAAATTTCTCAGTTAAGTCCATGTTAAATGACCAAAATACCCTTGCTTAGTTACAAAACCCTCTTCATCCCCATCATCATCTTCATCTCCATCATCTTCTTCATCTTCTGCATCCACTGCATCATCTTCATCACCATCGTCATCTTCATCACAAACCCACACCCCATCTTTGTACATCTTCATCACAAACCCACACCCCATCACAGGCAACCGCACACCCCAAATCCCTCATCTCACCAATCTCCCACACCATCTATTTTGGCCCGATTGAACGGCTAACCACCACCAACCAGTGGTGGCGTACAACGACTCGACGACGCAGAAGAGAGAAGAGAGAGAAAGAGGTATATGCAGCGACGACGGCGGTGTTTCCGGCGAGCTGCGGCAGGGCCACCGTCTGCAGCAGCGTTCGTTTCGACAGATTCTTCTGGTAAAACACCCCCCGTTTATCTTTATTTCCTACAATTGAAGGTGATATTGTTTTGGCTCTGACTGATGAAGATGATGATGGTGTGGGTACGTATTGGTTTAACCTTGTGTTCTAATTGATGGGTTTTGTTTTGATTGAGTTCTTGATTGTTAATCCTATCTTGATTTGCGTTTATCCTAATGGGTTTTGTAGATTTTCTTGATTTTATTTTCTGATTAAATTCTTGGAGAAGGAAGTTCAGGGATGTCTAAATTCGAAGGAGTTCTTGTGTCTGATCATTGGCTTCAAAGCCAGTTTACACAAGTCCAACTTCGTAGTCTTAAATCGAAGGTTTATTTTCATATCCACATGTTAATCGGTCTTGATTTGGTGTTATTGGAAGATTAAATTAAATTTGTTTGATACCCTTTACGTTTCAATATTGATTTTGGTTCTTAATTTGTAGTTTATATCATCAAAGAATCAAAATGGTGAAGTTACAGCTGCAGATGATGATGATGGGTAGGCAGGCCCTCTGTTTGAAGTTTTTAAATTGTTCAAGGGTAATATCGTCATTTCACACATAGTTAACTGAGAAATTTAACTGATGTTAGGGTTGGGGACCAACCGAGTGCATTTTTGTCAACTTTTGGGACCAATCGTGTAATTAGTAAACCATTAGGACCAAGTCTGCAATTTTTGAAAACCACAGGGACCAACCAAGCATTTAACTCTAATAATAATAAACAAATCAATAAATAAATAAATAAAAAGTGCATGTTTCTTTTACTATTTAGTTATAATAATAACTAATAAATAAAAAATAAATAAGTGATAATTAAAAAGAAGACAACTAAAAGACAAAAATCAAAAATAAAAGTTATGATGGATGTGATGTTTTTGTAGTGAGGGGGATGTAATTAGTAAAGAGGGGAGGTGTAAATAGAATGAGCCAAACATCATTCATATTGATAGTTATTACTTTTATTATTCCTACATTTTCTTTTACTAATTATTGTTTTTAGATTGTGTTTGTCAAATCTGTTATCTATCTATAAATTATTATAGCCGGTGATTTTAATATACCCCATGAATCCATGATAGCTCTTTATTGATTAATCATTGTATTAGTGAATATGCTCAAATTAGTGAATATGCTCAAATACTTGAACATGTGTTAGCTTACAGCCGTAAACATACGAATAACCTGGAATTGGTGGTGGACGACTCGAGTTACTCTCAAAATACTCCGTTTGTCTAGTGGATGCCCCGAGAGTACACGAGGTTAATTTGTTAGCCGTTAAAAGAACGAATAAGCATGAACAAATGTTACCTAATGCGTGTAAACACTCAAATATATAATGACATCCTGCTTTTGAGACATGTTCAATCAATGAGCCGATGGATGATAGGTCCGTTTTAAAAAGGCCCCCCTTATTTTAACACCCCCTATATCTTATTTTCACACCCCCTATTGTATACGGGCCGTATACAGTTATACGGCCCGTCTAGAATGTTTTTGAATAGAAAAATGTGCAGGAAATGTTTTTTATTTTTTTATTTTACTATATACGGGCCGTATATAGTTATACGAGCCGTATACATGTGTATACGATTTGTGAAACGTATACGGCTCAATGGGTTTATTTTTGTGAGGTTTTTGATGTTACCAAATGTATACGGGCCGTATAACTGTATACGGTCCGTATATAATGATGTTTTTTCCAGTAAAAACACAATCATTTTAGGGTTTCTAAACTCTTCATCACCTTTAACAATGTCGATAAACGTTGATCGGAACACGCCGCTTAAATTGGATCACAAGTAGAGTAACGTTACCGATCAGTCCGTCGATGGAAACCTTAGCGATCGCAGAGATCTTTGTGTTGGTTATTTATCGACTCTGCTAGTTATCAGCGGGGATGGGTACAGAAACCACCAAGAGTGATTATGGATTGGTTGCAGAAACCACTAGCAGAAGAACTCGACACGTCTTCTATGATGATCCGAAACATTCCGAATAACTAGCAGAAGAACCCGACACAAACAAGTTCTCCACAGTTTGTTATTCAGATCTCTATTCGGTCATCTTTCCAAACTACAAAACACGATAACTTTAAACTTTATATTGTGTGATTTGACCAGGAAATGATTGGAGGTGATTGCTACTTTTAATAAGTTGTCATCTTTTTTACTTTTTTCTTCGATCTCAACAAATCTTTTCCTTTTCCTTCAATTTCTAGAACATTCTTCGTAACATGAAGACGTGTTGGGTTCTTCTACTAGTGGTATTTTAATGAAGTATTGAAGATTGAATGTGCAAACCGCAACCGTTTTTGCTACGGAAACGGTGGCTATGCAAAATACAAACCGCAATCGTTTGTGACTATGGGAAGCACAAGTTTTCTTTTTGAGCTTGATGGATGTCCGTTATCTCAGTTGAGCCGTGCATTGTTTAAATCTGAATATAACTAGATGTTACCTGTAACTTCATTAAACCAAGAACAAAGCCTATTTCAAAACACATGTAGATGAAGTCAAATGTGATCAAACTTGGACATCAGACGTAAATCTTGAAGCAAATATGTGGTTCTCAATTGGTTACAGAAACCACTAGCAGAAGAACCCGACACGTCTTCTATCTAGTCTAAAACTTGAAAATGGATATGATCGTGTCAAGATCTTTATCTATCATGTCATTGACCAACTGCTCGAAATCTCTTTCGTTTCTCATGTTAGGGAGAATGTTCTCGAAATTGAAGGAAAAGGAAAAATGGTTGCTGATGTTTGAGAATTAAACGCATGTACGTGACAAAACAAGGATCGTTCTAATAGATTAAAAGAAGGGGTTTACGGTGTTTTGGTAGGTTGAAAGAGGTGAATGGTCTTGAAATATTTGTTGAAATCGAAGAAAAGAGTAACTAGCAGAAGACGTGTTGGGTTCTTCTACTAGTTATTCGGAATGTTTTGAATCATCACAGAAGACGTGTCGGGTTTGTATTTCCCATAGCGACTGTTTCCGTATACAAAACGGATGCAGTTTGCATATTCAATCTTCATTACTTCATTAAAATGCTTGGAAAATTGCATCAACTCTCCTATATCAACGTATTCTTCTCCAGACGCTTAGTTGTTATGATTGACAACTTGAGGGGTCTAGTTAACTTTCAGATTCAGATTCAGGAAGCAGATGATTTGTCAAAAGACATGGTCAATGTAGTAAAATGTGAGCTTTTACACCAACCATATCGAGATACTTTGTGTTAGTTTGATTTGAATTTTGAAAGTTTGAAAAATGTATTCGATGGATGTCCGTTATCTCAACACTTCTCCTTACATCACTGATCTGGAATTGGACAACCGCAACCGTTTTAGTGCTTCTCAATAAGATATTATTTATTGAATCATAACTGAAACAGTCGGAAAATAACTAAACCGAACCAACATAGTTGAAGGTGCAAGAGAATGGCGAGTAAACAGTTGTATTTTTAACGATTTGTTTCTTATTGGCCATTATTCGACCGAGTAATCAGTTGTATTTTTTTTACAGACATGTCGTGCATTGTTTAAATCAGAATCAGGTTCTCAGTTATTTCTGTTGATTCAGTACTTCAAGGCATGCCTGTTAATTCATCCTTCTGTTGATTCAGTACTTCCGAGACGATTCAAGTGAGTCCTATGAAGCAAGTGTCTGTCTATTCAATTGAGAGGAAAAGTGACCGAATAGAGATCTGAACCAACCGAAATCCACAAATTCCAAAAAATTGTGTCTAATGCAAGGATCTTCGAATGCGGTGTGTACGTTAAATACCGTTCACCGCTTTTTTAGTTGTTTCTCTTGTTAAGTTTCTGAACCAACCGAAATCCACAAATTCCAACAGTTTCTTCGTAGATTCCGTTCGGTTTCAAAGCCGGTTAAGTATTACGAGTGTTCTAGACTCGTTCAAAGCTGGTTGATGAAACCGAAGCTGTTATTTCTGTTGTTCAGTACTTCCGAGATGATTTAAGTAAGTCCTATGAAGCAAGTGTCTGTCTATTCAATTGAGAGGAATAATTGCATTGTTTAAATCAGAATCAGAGTTCTCAAAACAAGGATCGTTCTAATAGATTAAAGAGAATAAACCATTTTTTACCATTTTTTAACCATAGTATACAGGCCGTATAATAGTATACGGTCCGTATACGGTCATCGTATACATTGTATACGGCCCGTATTCTTAGGGTAAAAAATGGTTTATTCTCTTTAATCTATTAGAACGATCCAAAAAACGAAGAAGAAAGCCTATTTCAAAACACATGTAGATGAAGTTAAATATGACCAAACTTAGACATCAGACGTAAATCTTGAAGCAAATATGTGGTTCCCAATTGGTTACAGAAACCACTAACATACATGTCGTGCATTGTTTAAATCAGAATCAGGTTCTCAAAACAAGGATCGTTCTAATAGATTAAAGAGAATAAACCCTCGTTTCTTCATCTTCATCTTCAAGAACAATGATGAACAATGATTTTTTTTCGCAGATGCGTTGGTATATGTCGACCACAACAAGAACAATGCAGCGACAGTTGAGTCTCCTCCTTCGTTCCCGATGCAACAACCCTCGTGTCACAGCCGCAACTTACAAAGGGGAGGTGGTGAGTGAGTTATGAGTAAAGAGGTGGTGGTAGACGACGACAACAGGTAGGGGCACGGGTCAAGCCGGCGATGGCAATGAGTGAAAGGATGAGTTAGGGTTGTGGTGGTTTGAGAGGAGAGAGAAAGAGTAGAAATAAGAGATGCTTGGAGAGACATAATCGTGGTGGATTGCGGTGGTTTGGGTCTAGGGTTGTCAGAGAGAGAAAAGGAGGGGGAGAGAGTCTGATACCATGGTCTAGGGTTGCATATTCAATCTTCATTGCTTCATTAAAATTAACAACCTGATTCAGATCATCTTTAGTAGTGTTTGTTTGAGAACCTGATTCAGATTTAAACAATGCACGCCTGATTCAGATCTCTATTCGGTCATCTTTCCAAACTACAACACACGATAAGTTTACACTTTATAGTGTGTGATTTGACTGGTTGTCAAATTCGTTGCGTGTCATATTGTTTAGACAACAACAGATAATGAACGGATTATTGGCTATTATTCGACCGAGTAATCAGTTGTATTTTTTTACAGATATGTCGTGCATTGTTTAAATCTGAATCAGGTTCTCAAAACAAGGATCGTTCTAAGTAGATTAAAGAGAATAAACCACTTTTTACCATTTTTTAACCATAGTATACGGGTCGTATAATAGTATACAGTCCGTATAGGATCATCGTATACATTGTATACGATCTAGTAAATTTTTTTCACATGGTGTATATGGGCCGTATAATAGTATACGGCCCGTATACTATGGGTAAAAAATGGTAAAAAATGGTTTATTCTCTTTAATCTATTAGAACGATACTTGTTTTGCATCTCATCTCCTATATCAACATACTCTCATATAAAGATGAGTTGGTATTGAACCAAGAATACGAAGATCAATAAAGATGAATTTGTTGATGTATATAACAGAGTAACCCTCACTCTCAGTCTTATCTATAGAGAGAGTTGGGTTTTCAACAAATCTTTGTGATATAGTAATTTTCAATAATGTAGGAAGGATTGTAGTTATAGAACCCGACAAACCAACAAAATCCGAATACTACAAACATTCTGAACCCTAACTGTGTATGTGTTTGTGCTGTAGAAACCGATGTAGAATTTGTGTATCTGAATCAGGTTCTAAAACAAACACTACTAAAGAAGAGTTGGTATTGAACCAACATTCCTTCAACTGAAGGTTCAGTGCATGAAAAGTTTCTTACGAAATCTACGTGACAAAACAAGGATGTTGGGAATCAAACGCATGTACGTGACAAAACAAGGATCGTTCTAATAGATTAAAGAAAATAAACCACGTACAAATCATCTGCTTTCTGAATATGAATGCTAACTTTGACTCATAAACCCTTGAATCCAATGCTTCTATAAAAAAATTTGTTTCTTTCCTTTTCATGAGGTAAAACCGGTTTCAACATCAAGGGTTGTTTTTCACCCTGTGTGAGCATTGGAAGCCCGACAAACAGTCGTGCAATTACGTCTTCAATGAAGACCGCATTGTTAATTTTAATGATGATTCGAAACTTTCCGAATAACTAGCAGAAGAACCCGACACGTCTTCTATGATGATTCGAAACATTCACGAACCACAATGGACTCAGACTTATACTACTCACCCTCCCCTGAGAAAAAGTTTTCCCGATGACTCAAGATAAAGCAGTTGGTTTGTGTTCATATCAGCGTTTTTTATCACCCTGTGTGAGCATTGGAAGCCCGACCACTAGCAGAAGAACCCGACACGTCTTCTACGATGCAGCTGATGAAACCGAAGCTGTTATTTTAGTTGTTCAGTACTTCCAAGATAATTCAAGTGAGTCCTATGAAGCAAGTGTCTGTCTATTCAATTGAGAGAAATTATTGCATTACATCCCCGTTGAAAACAAGTGGTTGTAATGACGGGACCCTTGATTTGAAACGAAGTCGTTTGTGACTATGGGAAACACAAGTTTCCTTCAAACATTCTAAATCCTACCTGGAAACAAACCAACAAAATTCTGATAGTGAAAAACATCAGCAACCATTTTTTCTTTTCCTTCAGTTTCGAGAACATTCTCCCTGTGTATGTGCTTGTGCTGTAGAAACCGGTGATGAATTTGTGTACACAACTGAACGTTCATTACTGATATGGAATTGGAGAACTGTTGTGTATTTGCTTACTCTGGAATTGGAGAACCGTTGTTTATCTGAATCAGGTTCTCAAACAAACACTACTAAAGATGAGTTGGTATTGAACCAACATTCCTTCAAACATTCTAAACCCTTCCTGGAAACCGGTGTATGTGCTTGTGCTGTAGAAACCGGTGGTGAATTTGCGTACACAACTGAATTTTAGGTTCAGTGCACGAAAAGTTTCATACAAAATGTACGTGACAAAACAAGGATATTGGGAATTAAACGCATGTACGTGACAAAACAAGGATCGTTCTAATAGATTAAAGAGAATAAACCAAGTACAAATCATGTGCTTTCTGAATCTGAATCTGAATGTTAACTTTAACTCATAAACCCTTGAATCCCAATGCTTCTCTAAAAAAATTGTTTCTTTCCTTTTCATGAGGTAAAACCGGTTTCAACATCAAGGGTTGTTTTTCACCCTGTGTGAGCATTGGAAACCCGACAAACAGTCTTGCAATTACCTCTTCAATGAAGACTGTATTGTTAATTTTAATGATGATTCAAACATTCCGAATAACTAGCAGAAGAACCCAACACGTCTTCTATGATGATTCGAAACATTCACGAACCACAATGGACTCAGACTCATACTACTTACCCTCCCTTGAGGAAAAGTTTTCCCGACGACTCAAGATAAAACAATGGACTCAGACTCATTGTTGCGAATTTGGTTTCTTCGGTACAGGCTGATGAAACAGAAGTTGTTAGTTTGGTTGTTCAGTACTTTCGAGACGATTCAAGTGAGTCCTATGAAGCAAGTGTCTGTCTATTCAATTGAGAGGGAAACACAAGTTTTCTTTTTGAGCTTGATGGATGTCCGTTATCTCAACACTTCTCCTTACAACTCTCATCAAATGCCTCACCCTTCCTTTTATTCTGTAAATATTAAATAAAGAATAACACCATGCCCGTAACTCCGCATTGATAGCTTCCGTTTTATTAGAGTCATACGACGCGACTTTTTGTTCTTCAATCTTTGTTACTTATTAATGTTTTATTTTGTTCTACTTTTAGAAAGGTTTGACCACCTCACGACTGTAAAATGTCTCGTGTGATTGGCACCTTAAATCCCTTAAATACTTTGAGAAAAATCTAATTTTCGAAGAATACGAGCCATATAACAGTATACGACCCGTATACAGCGTTCGTATACATTGTATACGACCAGGTAAATTATTTACACATGGTGTATACGGGCCGTATAATGTTATACGGCCCGTATAGAATTAAAAATACTGACAAAGTCTGCTGGCACAGACTTTGTTAGTTTTTTAAATTCTATACGGACCGTATAACATTATATGGCCCGTATACACCATGTGTAAATTAGTTTTTTCCATGTGTTAGTATTAGGACCCTTTAAAAATGCTGATACACAAAAGTGAATAACTTATTATTGATGAATTAAGTGGTTCATAATGATTACTATGTATTTGTGAATCTAGATTAAGTGATAGAAGACTTGCATTTCTTTTGAGAGATGCAGGTTCAATTATCATTTGGTGCAGAGTGAGATACTGGTGGGCAATGATAGAAGACCTATGGAAACCTGGGTTGTATCCTTGAGCCAAACGAGTTTTACCGGTAATTTCACCGTCGTGCCTATGGGCCGGTGGGTTACCAGGTTTTCCTTGGAATTGGTGGTGGACCCGGGTTACTCTCGAAGTACTCCGTTTGTCCAGTGGGTGCCCCGAAAGTGTTCGGTATTGATTATGTTGGCCGTTAAAAAAAACTATGTATTTATTTAGTGATTATCATTTGAACCTCCATCACTACATGTATGTATTTTCCTTTAGGTTACGACATGAGTTTCAAACTCAAATGGTCATATTGCATAGAGATAAATAACCATGGAAATGGGTATATAACTTCAAACAAAAAAAGGTTACACTGCAAAGAGATGAAATTCACTTTTGCATGTATATAAAATAATTATACTGGTTTTGTATTAATTAATAATAATAACATTATTAAAATATGGTATGTATAATAACTCACTGTGTATCTGTTGATTAATTTGGGTTAAAAAACTTTGAGATAGTGATGAAACGGTGGCTAACCGGAGGGTTAAGTCACTAATCTCGTCAAGTAGGGTTAATCTCTTTTTTCCTCGATCAATGGCCGGGTCGTCCTCAAAGTTGTCTCATGTACAAGGAAACACACCATGACTCGTAACAAGGAGGATGGGGTGGGTTGTTACCACTCTACGGCATGAGAATCAGTATTTGCTTGAGAGCAAAATGTGTGTTTGAGTAGTATGTGTGAGAGAGTAGATTAGCGTTACCTCAAACCTGGTTCGGGATGGGTATTAATAGCCGAAGAGCGAAGGTGGGTAGTCAAGTGGCTAAACTGACAGCGCGTAGCCTTTCAGTTTCATAGGTGTGTCAGAAGCGCAGGTCACGAAAGTGTTGGACGCTTCCTGAGGTGATGCCACGTCCTGCTGCGGCTGTCAGTCCGTCTGCCAGCTTTTCATGCATGTGGGCGGGGCAGCTGACCGCTGTTAGTGCCCGGACAGACCACTTGCAGGCTTTGTCACTGAAGTCAAAGTGGCAGTGCCACTTGTGTGACAGCAGGATGTGGTTTTGGGCCGCATTGCTATGTGCGGTAACCGCATCCCTTGTGGTGACGAAAACCCATTTTCATACACAAGGTCAGTTTTCTCCTTCTCCGATTGGGAAAGCAAACTGGGTTCGCGCGTGTCCGCATGACCGTAGGTGAATCTTTGTCAGTAGGGGCAATGAACTGGGTTATGGTCACTCGTACCCAAGCATGGTGCGAGATTTGGGACCATACCCCTTCAAGTCCCCCCAGTCCAGTGTTGCTTCCACATGCAAGTTGTAGATGGGTGGAATGCTTGATTATTGGTCGAGAGGGTGCCCTTGAAATCAATTTGGAGAAGATACTAGGCCAAGGCCTTTGCTCCTGCTTCATGTAAATCAATCGATCGATTGATTATTGATTGTGGAACAGTTGGAGTGAAGTCGCTTTGACGACTTATGTCGAACCAGTTAGTAAGTTTAGGCCGACGCTAAAGTATCTCACGGTTTGTTGTGTTTTGGTGGCAGGCTGGTAGTGTGGTCTACCTTTTTCTAATATCATCAAACATGTTCGCCATTTGGCAGGTCTTCGAATCAACCTTTGAGATGATGACGGAAGATGAGTATGAATTCGCCATTACCTGCAACTCGAGTTGTAACCTTTGCGTTTGCCGACGCAAACGTATTTGGCACCATGGTGGTGCTTTATGTTCATCAATTGGACATGGTGTGATGATCCCTCTTTTTGTGAGGTGTTCCTTGTTCATCCATTGGACATCTGTCCTTAGGGTTTTGCATCTGCTTTACGGTTACCTCGTTACCGTTGATGCTTAGTCAGAACGTTTCGATCCAACCTCCCTTGTGATAGCACGATCTACCCATTGTCGGTCGTGTTTGGTCGAACAATGTGAGTAGTTAACTTGCTATTTCGATTGCAATTTCTGGGAATACAATGGGTGGATAAACAAAGTCATAAGCAGACTTGTTACCACCATTGTTGAGCTTCCTGCTCTTGTCCACAATGATTATCAAGGGTCTGCATGAATAACTTCGAATGTGTTGGCATCGAAGCTGCTTCATGTTTATGAACTGGTCGCTCGTTTGAGTGTTCCTTTAAATAAATGGGATTTATTTAAAAGTAAAAAGAACACTGAAACCAGTTGTTCTTGATTTTCGCATGCTGCGACGCGTCGCAAAGCGTGGTAGGGCCAGGTTTGATGTTGTGGTCCGCCATCTTTGTGATGCAAAAAAGGCGCGGCTTTGTGTGTGGACCTTGCGCGAAGATGGTAATGGGGTATCTTTCCGTAACCACCGTTCCCATTGTTAAATATCGATCGCAGGACTGAAAGCAGTCATTTCCCAAAGCTTCCATTCCCATGATGAGAAAATCGTTCGTGGCTCCAGTTACGAAATCTGCGGTCGTTTAACAGAAGACTCGCTTTAAAAGAGTCTTTCAACTCAAATTTTCTCTATGAAGTACTGCGGCGTAGGCCGCCGAGATGCGGGATTTGCAGTTCAAAGAGCATCGCTGGTTCTGAGCATCTGACACACTCACATGAGTCGTGTGTGTGTTTGATTTCACCGCATATGCCATGCGTGGAGCTAAAGCTAAAACGAGGTTTAGTGTTTCCCCTTTAATAAGTTTTTTTGGGGGTCCGTAAAGCGACATGCGGTATGGGTTGCGGTATATGATACCATTTGGACCGCATGCCGCATTTTGTGAAGTCCTCTTCATTTTGATGTTTACTGTAGACGTAGTGGACAGCACGCATGAGTTGTTGGAAGTTTGTGAGATATAGCTGGCAGATGGCTGACGCGACAGTGACTATTGCCCTGCACGAGGCATTAATTTCACTGTAGCAGGGGTACAATGGTCGTATTTTGTCAGGCGCGTGGGTGGCCACGCACGCGTGATAACCATCAGAGAACCATCGTCTGCCACGTGGCTGTCTGTGATTGGCGCAGAAAGCGCACGTCTCTTCGGTTACGCCGCTCACATTAATTCCGATTGGTATAAAAGGGTAAAGGGTTTCCCCTCACTTGTTTCGAATTTCAAAGTTTTCTCCAGCAAAAAGAAGTTATCTCTCTGTCTTCTCCGGCGCGTATTTGAATTTTCCGGTGAGAGTTTGAAGTTTCTTTCTTCTTCCCCATTATTTTCTTTAAACATTATTGATGGCTACTCCGTTAAAACCATCTTCTCCACCTAGACAGGCTTCCCCACCGTCGTCGCCGGTGGCGGGGGAAGAGGTGGAAGGCGTTCCGGCCGGCAAGTCCTTGCCGGTTTTAAAATGGAAATCTGCAGAGTTCCGGATGTTGATGACGACGATCCAGATGTCGGAATCGTATGGGGCAACCTATCCCCAGGACTGGGATACGGCGGCTGATGCCCCTGCCGACATGGTGACCATGTTTGCCAAATTTTTCGATACCTGCAACCTCCGACTGCCACTGACAGTTTTCATTGTGGACTTGCTGGAATTCTATAGGATTCATATATCCCAGCTTTGTCCATTGAGAATGGTACGTGCTCGTCATTTCGAGTATTGTTTCCATTCTCAGAATATTGAGCCGTTAGTGGAGCATTTTTGGCGGTTTTACCAGATGCATGCCCAACTTGGGTTTTATTCTTTCCAGTTGCGCGAGAATGCACCCAAAATTATGCCATCGCCGCCCAAGGTTTTTACCACGTGGAAATCAAAATTCTTCTATGTGAAGGATGCTATGGTTACTTATAAACTGTTTTTTAGGAATGTTACTGAGAACATTCCTAAGGAGAAGATAAGTGTCCCCACAGTGGAAAAACAGGATTGGGCTGCTGCTTTGCAAGCCGTCCCCTTGATGACACTGGGAAACAAGGAGTTGCAGTATCTACGTATGATGCTGCGGAACAAACCGGGTGTTAAGAAGGAACTTGTTGTGAAGGAACAAGATAAAGGTAATTATTTTCTGTCCTGATTTTCATGAATTTCTGTCGTTGCCTAGTATCGCATAGGAGATTTTGTAGAGGTGCAGTTTTGGAGAACCTTTGCTGATGATTTTGAGGGGAAAATTGAAGTGGTTAAATGCGGTGAAGGGGAAGAAGGGTGGCACGAGGCCACTGTTACGGGTTTTCTGTCACACCCCAACCGATGGCGGAATCATCGGGGCGCGGCACTGAGCGAAACGGATTGTCCAGAAGTTTCCACAACAACTATTATTACAAATTCAGTTAAATGATACGTCCCATACCGTATCCCAAATAAATAAACAAGTTATCATAGAAAGCAACTAGGCAAATAATTCCGTTCCGACAACTCAGATTCAATTATTATTACAGACAATTGTTTATTATTTCTAGACTCCCTAGCCTCGATTTCATCACCACGCGCCTAAGCATCCTAGCAACTTAAGCACCTGTCACATACGTTAAAATAAAGTCAATACATAAAATGTAAAGGTGAGCATACAAGTTTGATAATAGCATATAGAGTTCGAATAGTTGTGCGTAACCAGGCACGTACACAGAGGAAAACGAAGCATGTTAATTATCGACATGGGACCATCGATACCAACGACTGCGGGTTGACCGTTCGAGACGGTTCGCAATACATGATTACCACCGTAATCCATGCAAGTAATTGTCCTTAACAACCCCAGTGTGAATGGGTGCTGAGTCCAAACTATAGTACTATGTTGCTAAGGCAGGTAGATAGCACTCCACGTGTAAACATAATAAACAACATTCATTTAGTCAAGTAGCACATGCAAATGGTTAGCGTTCAAATAGTTTGTGTTTGATTGTGATTTGATAGGTAACGTATGTAACACCCAAAAGTGCTAAAAGCAAAAAGGGATCGAGTATACTCACAGTGATTGATTATGGATTGAAGGGAGCGCTGAGAGTAAGATTAGCCTGAATAGTTTGACAGCATAACGATAAGTAACGCGGAAAAGTAAACAAGCGTGAATGGATCGAATGGGCTGGTCGATCGAACGGCAGGTTCGATCGAGCAGGCTGTTCGATCGGCCGGTATGTCCGTTTGGACAGTCCTGTTCGATCGGCCGGTAGGCTCGATCGGCTGGGCCATTCGAGTGGATTGTTTCTTCCTCTGGTGTGTTTGTGTTTGAGGATTTGAACTTTTGAAGTTTTCGTTGCAGCATTTGTGAACACTAAAGTGTTCCTACCTTTCAAGTCGAACCGCTCGATCGGCTAGCTCACTCGATCGGCTAGGAACTTCAGAATTTGTCCTCAACTGAATGTCACTCGATCGAACGGCCTGTTCGATCGGCTGGCATTCCCTACTACGAACGAGTGGTAAAATCGATCAAGTGTTGAAGTATATTATTTCATGATCCGAAGAGTAATGTTCACCAAACGCAGTTCGATCGAACATCTCTTCCTCAATACTATGCTTCCTGAAATTTTAAAAGTGTGGGACCATGTGCTAGCCGATCGGCTGGCCCGGTCGATCGGCTGGCATGTCCGATCGGCTGGGCTGTTTGAACAGCCTAGCCGTTCGGCCAGCAAGTCTGACCTGGTCGGCCTTTCGTCTAACACTTGGCTGTTTAATTATTTGTCATTATATCGAGGTAGTTTGATAACGAGTTGAACTATGACACCTTCGTTCTTACTCGTCTCTCCGGCTCGGACTGGAATCACCCAAATCCGTCCGTTGAGCGGTTCAGAACGTCGGCTTAGAGTTTAACCCAAAATCGGTGAACCTTGTATATAGAATCCGAATCTTGAACCTTTTAACTGTTAGAAGGACTAGTTAGCCGGTTCAAGCTCCGTTTCTAACGGTTTGAAGGCATTGAGTGTAAAAGAGTTGAAGGAAAGTTAGGATTCCTTCTTTCGATCCTTCACAACATGTGAATGTCTAGATCTTTGATAGATCTTAACTTGTTTATGTGGAAATCGGTTAGATCTAAGCTATTCATGGTTGAATGAGGCCAAAGTTTGATGTTCTTCAAGAACACCATGATGACATCACCCAAGAACACTTAGATCTTGGTGATTTCACGGTTAGAAATCGAGTTTTGAAAGATAGAATGGTGTAGAATCATGCAATGATAAAAAACGTACAAGAATTAGAGTGAAAACTTACCGGAGTTGAGAGAAATCTGAGAAAAGGTGAAGAGTAGGAGGTGGCCGGTCAGAACTTTCCAAAAGTGGAAATGAAGACAAGGACAACCCTATTTATAGGCTTCCAAAAGGGGAAAGTGGCAGCCGATCGGCCAGGAGCTCCGATCGAGTGGGCTGCTCGATCGGCTGGCAAGATGCTAGCCGATCGGCTGGCCTGTTCGATCAGGATGCCTCCTGTTCGATCCGTGACACACTTTGAGTATTTTGCGACGTTTTTCGAGGTTTCGATTTTGATGGACGATGATACGAATACGATAGAGTTCCTAGTCAAATTACTTTCAGTTCCAATCACTATATCTAACATACAATCTCCTATAAGTCACGTTTCGATGTCGGTTTTGATTGAGTTCGATTGCCTTTCGAGTTTTGATTCGATTTTCAATTGATTTGCTTGAATACCACACCAAACATAAAGTAAACACGCACAAGTAACACATAAGGCACACACACACGTATAACAATACCAAAATTCGCAATATTCGAGTCTCGAGTTCGATGATTGTTAGATCGGTTTGATTACTGATTAGTTAACTTTATCGCATTGTTACTTCCTATCATTCACATTCGTAGATCGGTTCGCGTTAAAAACATTCGATTACTTCGATTCTTGCTGATTACAACACTTACTCCACATAATACAACTAAAACATAAAATAGACTATCTACAGTCAAAGAAAGTCAAAGTTGACTTGGACTTTGACTTTGACATTCGAAAACACGGGGTGTTACATTTTCGGCTTACAATGCCAACCGCATTAGATGCCCCTCTACCTCAAGGGCGAGGTAATGTATCAATGTATGGTATATCTTTCTCCTTGCAGCCTGATATCTTAGAAATAATTGTGCCTGCTGCAGGTAAGCTTGGGGCATTAGGAGACCCTTCTTGGGAAGCTGCAAAAACCGCACCTGCAATAGTGGTTGTTGCCGGGAAGAACAAGAAAATAGAGAAACCTGTTACCGTTGTGGTAAAGCAGATTGTGTCAGGTATCTTCCGCCCTCGAATACGCAAATCTGAATATTATGTCATAGTCTCTGACACTCTTGAGGGCTTGGGTGTACCAGTTTCTTCTTCCGGCGTAGGTGGCTCGAGTGCTTGTACTGAGCCCACTATTGGGCAGAAGAGGAAAGGTGATATCGCCGCTGCTGGTGGATCGAAGAGGGCGACTTTGCGCCGGCCAAGGGCGGTGGTACTCAGCACGTGTATGCCTGCAGTATCTGTAGGTAAGTTCTTACATACTTATAAAAAGTTTTATCTGTTGAACTTCCCTGAAGTATTTGTGTATTGCAGCAGTTGCGAAGCCACCTACCCCACTCCTACTCCACCATCTTCTCCATCGAAGGCTGCGGTTGAACAAGAGAAGAAAACTGAAGGTGAGCCAGAAGTTCAGGTGTTAAGTAGTGAAGGGACCCCCCTGCTGATCGTGCTGAGGTTTTGTTTGAGAATCCCGCGGCTGGGACCCATGTTGATGATACCGTGGATTTATCAGGTAATCTGATTGATCCTACCAGGTTGCGGGGTGATAATGAAGTTGAGGAGGACAAAAAGCAGAAGTCCCTCGTTCAAGAAAATGTATCCAGCTCCGGTGCTGCGGGCAAGGGGGATGCTGACCAGCCTCTGATCCAGCCGACCGAAATGAATCTAGATTATTATTATCACAATTGCTTCGGAGTGCGTGGTCTGAACATCCATGCCTCTCCTTGTAATGTTATGCAAGTGGATGTGATGACGGACCCTTCCCTTTGTAGGGAAGCTTTGAAAGGATTTGGACCCCCAGTAGAGGCCGTGCGACTAAAGGCCGGTGGACGTGAAAGTTTGTATCACCAACTTGCCCTTCATCTGGTTGGGGGTTCCTTAGTCAGGAATGCAGTTCTCGATGAATAGTCCTCCCTTGCTCGCAAGGAGGAGGAATCTGCGCATTTAAAGGAGGAAGCTGTTGCCAGAAGAAGGTGTAAGCGGCTGAGGAGCGCTTGGTAAAACAAAAGGCCGATTTCGAGGCCTATAAGCGAACGGAGCAATGGGCCGCAGATGCGGGCTATCAACAGGTTCATTCTTTAACTCATCTTCTTGCTGAAGAGCGCAAGCTCTGGAAGGAAGCTTGTGCGAGAGAGAATGAAAAATTTTACAATCTTCGTCAGGAAATAAATAACCTGAAGGCAGCGAATGCCGCTCTTGCAAAGGCGAAGGCCGCGACTGAGGCTACAATGAAGGAGGAAGAGGCACGCCATATGACTGCGGTGAAGGAGCTTGCTGATGCTAAAATTGGTCGCTCCAGGATGGCCAAAATAATAGAGGAGCTCAAGGTATGAATCATCCTTTTTGAGTTGTCTATTATTGGATAAATGTTGAGAATGCCTTTTCATACTTGAAAGTTCTTTGCAAACAGGAAAAGTCTCGTAAGTAGGCGGAGGCTCGCGAGATAATCCTTGGAGATGTGAACCGGTGCCTGGAAGAGGCCGAAGCGCGGGCAACTAAGGTTGCGGAAGAAAAAGATGACTTGGCAACCATGAATGCCCAGCTCGTTGCTGACCACGCATGGATGCGGGACTTCGGTGTTGCCAATGTAAGTGCCTTATCTCTTGTCATTTCTTGTGTTTGCCTTGGTACTCATTTTTCTTGTAATTTGGTTAGGTTGCGAACGTAATCCTTGACGCACCGGAGAATACAGATGCGGTTGCAAAGGTGGTGGAGTGCGCGCGTGAGGCTGGGTACAATGCTGCCTATACTGAGTGCCTTACCCATGTGAACGCCTTGTCTGCGAAGAAGTTCACCGATGATCGGTGTGCTTTGCACGGTGTTGACACTGAAGCCGCCTTGAGAGCCGCAACCGAAGCGTATGATGGTCTTATCGTTCCTGACCTTGCGCAAATTGAAGAATGCTTGGATGCAGATGATTATGTTGACCGTTTGCAGACGTTATTTGAGCCAAAAAAGAATGTTGAAGGCGACGGCGGGGCCATTTAGATTAGGTTGGGCCTGCGTGCCTTGTTTATTTTTCTCTTTTGCTTGTATAGTTCATGAACTTTTTTGTCAACAGTTGCCTCCAATTGGTGCGTATGTTTAATGAATATATGACTGCTTTGGCTCAATGCATGTAAATAAATGTTCTTTACTGTTTGCCTTTGTTTGAGTGCGAGTGAGTCAAACTCTTATTATTTAAGGTCAATTCTAAAGGCGCATGTAAATAATAAGTACATACTGTACAACACTGCCGTGTTGCAAGTAATAGTCATCTCCCATTTTTGCCCATAAGGGCTTAGGAAAATGTGTTTGGTATCCTGAAGTACTTTATTGCGCGCGCCCAGCCGGGTGCATGGCAACGTGTGTACTTATAACTATTACAATATTTGCATGTGATAGCCACTTTGTATGGGTATTTCAAATAAAAATTAGTCAATCTGTTTTTGTATATACCGCAAAGTGTAACATGCATTTGTAATAGTATGAGAGCATAAACAATGAAGTTGTGAACTACTACTGTTTATTACTGAACAGATGGCACGTGGGCCATGAAATACATAGGAAAATATAGATTACAGGCTTACATATAGAAGCGTCTAAGCTGCTGTGCATTCCAGGTCCTTGGGATTAGGTCACCCGCTAACGTCTTCATTTTGTATGCGCCTTTGCCCAAGACCTCATGTATGAGGTAGGGCCTTCCCGTTTGGGAGCCAGTTTGCCCGGGCGCTCTGTGTTAGAGGCCTCGTTATCGCGTAGGACATAGTCTCCTGGGTTGAACGTGCAGATTCGTACACACCCATTGTAGTATTTTTCTAGCTTGGATTTGTATTTAGCCTCATTGATGGCTGCGTTTTCACGCCTTTCTTCCAAGAGGCCCAAGTCTATTCTGCGCTCCCTGTTGTTGTCAATTTTGTTAACAGCCAGCATTCTTGGTGAATGGAGACCAATTTCGGCAGGGATCACCGCTTCAGAACCATATACTAGGCTGAAGGGTGTCTCGCCATTGCTTGTCTTTGGATTTGTCCTATGCGCCCATAGGATGCTCGGGAGTTCATCGACCCAGCCTCTCCTTGTTGTTCCCAACCTTTCCTTAATGCCTTCGACTAAACTTTTGTTAATGCTTTCTACCTGGCCGTTCACTTGAGGATGCGCCACGGAAGAAAAGATATGTTCAATGTTTAGTTCTTTCAGCCAGTTTTGGAAGTCTTCGGAGGCAAAGATGGTGCCATTGTCGGTTACGATGCACATCAGTAGACCGAAATGGCAGATGATATTTTCCCAGACAAACTTTCGTGTTATCATAGTGGTGGTAGAGGCTAAAGCTTTTGTTTCAACCCATTTGATGAAGTAATCGACTGCCATTATGATAAATTTAACTGCACCCGGTGCATTCGAAAAAGGTCCTACTACATCTATGGCCCATTTTTGAAAAGGCCATGCGGTGGTGACTGGGACCAAGTTGTTCTTTGGGCGCAAGGTTTTTGGCGCGCGTCGTTGACAGTTTATACACTTGCTTAAGACTTTAACAACATCCAGGTGCATGCAAGGCCAGTAGTACCCAACATTCATGATTTTGGCCACCACCATGCGTGGTCCTTCGTGGATGCCACATATTCCTTCGTGGATTTCGCGATTAGGTATGTGGCATCTTGAGGGTCGATGCATCGTAAAAGTGGTCCCAAGTATGACTTGCGATATAAGATATCATCTCCCATTTGGTAGTGGCACGCTTTGTATTCCAATTTGCGTGCCTCTGCTTTTTTTTTTCTGAGGTAATGCGTGATTGCATGTACCTTATAATTGGCGTCATCCATGATGTTGTTCCATATTTGTAGGATCGTGTTTCGACCCGAACGAGTCGTTCAGAGGAGTTTTGATCAGATACAGGTGCGGAAAACAAGTATCTGATTTAGAAACAGCTAGCAAATCACTTTTAACACCTTTTTGTATTGATATCTGACAGATTACATCCAAATCTCACACCGGCAGCACCTCGGTATGGAATTGCACAACTGACTACATGATTTCGCTTATAAGCACCTATATATAGTTGCTGAGATTTCGCTCCAATGTACATGTCACATGAGCGAAACCCTAACATGTCCAGATCAGCGAAATCACCTATTGACACATAAGCGAAACCCCTAGGTCCATATAAGCGAAATCCCTATCTAATTACATACATTCTCCAGTTTTCTCGTAAAACGTGCCCTAATCTATACATTTCAATGTAAGACTCGATACAAGACGAAGTCGACAGATGTATGCACCAACAGACTCCCCCTCAAATGTTGACGAGTCGACTATCGAGTCATGACAATGCTGTGTCTTCACTTCTTCAGTCTTGATCAGTCTCTGGGCTTCTCCCTCTCTATCTTCATCTCTTTCTCTTTTATCACCAACAAACTTCTTCTCTTAGATTTTGACATCTTTAAATTCATCATCACCAACATGCACTCCCCCTCAAATGTTGACTTTTCCTGCATAAATCTCTACCACAAACATAAGTTTTATGATAAACATTTAAGCATATAGACATCATTTGAAACTATCACAAACAAATATATCAATTCATTTCTGATGAACCACTTGCAACTATATCATCTTTCTTATCAAAACAACACACTTTCCCAAACCATCTGTTCATCATGTTTAGCACTTGAAATTTTGAAAATCAGCTTTTCAATATCAGTCGTCGAAAATCTTTTTGAATTTTTCAAAAAATTTATGCTAAAACACACCAAAAATCTTTTTGGATTTTCTGAAAGAAAATAACTGACACTACTTGTAGAATCAAGAAAATGCAGAAATGAAATATTTACAAACAATATTTTTTTGTGAGTTCGTGTAAGAGGATCATATCAGTTAATGAGACATGTCACTAACACCGTTAAGCTGCGATTTCATTTTAAGTTCTAAACAATTCACTTAGATTGTCAGTATACTGGTCCACTTAAATTTTCACACAAAGTTCAATTGATCTGAGATACGATATTAATGACTTAAACACTTGAACTTATTCGTGTGTCCTACTACTTGAATATACTTCCGTATCCAGATCCCAATATTCAGTCTTACAGGTGAGTATACCACAGATGATATCTGTAAAGGGGTTATGTGCGAGGGCCGTGAGAGCTCAGGTCGATACTTCCGTATACGCAAAGAGATGACGGCTTCGACTTTTGGTGTGTCCCATTTAGAGGATCTTTTATTACAACAGCAGCGACTATTAATTTTATTGTTTCATCAGCTTGCTGAGGGCGATGCTTATATTTCAAAGCTTTTGCGGAAAGCATTATCAGGGGACTAGGTCAGTACTTCCATACAGCAGAAGTCCCGGGATAATACCCCAGATATCACTGAGCATAAAGACCTAGTATCTCAGAATAAGGGACCTTTCAAACAAGATTTCAGGGGTTACCTATATATCGAAGACGTTGTTAACCCACAGAACAAGCAAGTTTGAAATTTATGTTTATATCTCGTCACAATTTACTGAATGTATAAAAACCTACTGACATATCCACAGTAAGATTGTTTATCACATATTACATTTCTTTAGCATGTTGTGACAGTCCACTGATGTACTATCATTTCCTCTTTTCACAACAAAACTCATTTTTCATTTTATCATGTTTTTGGCTTTTTCAAATTTTCTAATGTTTTCGGATTTTCTGAAATATTCTACTCCCCCTAAAATGCAAACACATTAAAGAAATTTGAAAACTATCTAAGCTCTTGACCCACTTGAAACATGAAATGTAAAACAAACTATACAGAAACACGACAACCGATATCAAATCACATCAATTCGCCATTCACTTGGCATAAACAATCAGAACTCCCCTATCAACAAACTATTTTCCCATTTAGATTTCAAAACACTTAAGTTTGTTTTAATCAAAATGGTTTTTCCGGAAAATAAGTTTGATTGATTTTACCACTTGTAGGTTTATCAATAATAAGTTCGGGGATGTGGTTCATCATCTTGTCTTTCAACCACTTGTAGGAAAATGCAAGTACAACTTAATGTCCTTGATTTACCATATGCACTCAGTATGCACAATCAAATCTTCTAACCACTTGTAAACAAACACAAACAAACCTTTTTACCGTTTATATGATTGACATTACCGAATAAATCCTCAAGAAAGATGCCGATACCTGCTCCCCGCTTACCAACCTGGGAGCTCCGGCAAGTCAGGTTTTTAGTCGAAGAAAATATCCACCCAAGCCTGACCAACCTTGGGTGTCACCGAGTCACCATCACTCGGTTTCTTACCTTTCCTCTTCTTCTCATAAAATTCTTTAACCCCTTTGACTTTTCGGTCAATCATCTTTCCAAAGATATGTTTTACCTTGGGGTTAAAGACCTTCTCAGCATCAAAATCCTGTTTGTCATTATAAAATTGGTTAGAAATTTCAACTTTACCAATTTTCTTCTTATAATTCCCAGCCCGAAGTAATGGAAAATCCTCATCATTCACAGTCGGAACTGATTTTTCATCTTTTAAAAAAACTTCACTTTTCGAAACAACTTGTGGCTCATCTGACTTTGTGGAGTCAGATTCATCGCTAGAAGATAGCTCCTCTGATTTTGATCTATCAGAATCATCGCTAGAGCTTTCAACAACTTTCTTAACAACCCATTTCTGGTTGTTAAATTTAGCCTTCTTCTGGTAAAACTTGTTCGAACATTCACCAATTTCAAATGTAGAGTTTTTAAACAACTTAGTTCTATCAACTGGTGGTTCAAACTCAACCACTTTCTCTTTGAGTTTACGAGATACTCCCTGTTTTGATTGTATTGTCTTAGAACAATCTCTGGCAATATGTCCAACAGTGTTGCATTGGAAACACGTTCTCGTATCTTTCTTCTGCTCAGCCATCTTCTTCAATTCATCTTGCTTCTTTGCAAGGAACTCATTGTTTGACTGCCTCCAGAAATCTTTCTTTTCTTCTTCATCTGCTGACGTACCTGAAACAAATGTCATTTTGGATTTAAAATCACGAACATATTTTTCATTTTTCTGTTGGAATAAAACCTAAACCTTTCTTTTTGAAATTACCGTTATGGTTTGATTTCTTTTGGAAACCAGAACCAGAACTGTAACCCTTTTTCTTGTTTAATCTTTGTTGTACTCTTGAGGTGTATTTTTTAGGTTTTTCATTAAGATGTAAATCTTTTATTTCAGAAATATTAATTTCTGTGAGTTTGAAAACCTTTTTGATCAGTTCAGTTTTGACACCTCTTATTGGAAATTCCTCATCAGAATATAATTTGTCATAATCATTCAAAGTGTAAGCAACTTTAAACGGTTCATCATCCAAATTAGATTTTGATAACATGAATTCTCTATCATACACTATTTTATCCTGTTTTTCTGTTTGACCCAGAGTGCTTGACTCAGACTTTGACTCTGACGCAGACTCCAACTTTGACTCTTCTGTTTCATCGTTTTCTAACACATGATCCACCACTATCTTCATCAATTGAGATTGTTGCTCAGTGTCAGATGATGTAAACGTGACATCAATACTTTCTGGTAGATTGACTGACGACTCCGACTCCCACTGCAAGTTTGTTGCCTTTTTGACTCTTTCATCATTTGGATTTCTAGCCAAATATCCATTTTCCAGAGGGGGTGGACACTTGTTGTAACTGACACCTTGTTTCTTACCAGATGTCGTCTCTACAATGCCTTTCTTCTTTTTAGTCTTTTTCACTGGAGTCTTTTCTTCAATCTTTTCTTCTGAAACTTTCTTTTCTTCAGTTACATCATTGTCCTCAAATGCCTTCAAGCTTTCAGCTGTCGGATAAATCCTGTCAATAACATAAGACGAACATGAGTAACTTTTCAACAAGCGATTAACTCTTTCAGTTTCAATTCTCTGAAGTTCAAGTTTCTGTTCGAGATCATCACACTTCTCGATATAGTTGTTTACAACTTTTTGCTTGACCATGAAAGCTCCCTGAAGTGTTTTCATTGCTGTAGCCTGCTCTTCACTTGTGTCGTTGTACATATTCATTGCCCTGTTCAACACATCATATGATTCTTTCAATCTGTTCATGTTGTGGATCAATGAACTGTTCTGTTTCTTTACAGCTTCACAATTTTCACAAGTTATTGGACTCTTCTTTGCAATGGCTTCTTCATTAATCTCGAACTTTGGAGTTTCTTTCACTTTTCTTCTCACTACCGGTACTGTCTCATCATCACTGCTAACCGGTGTCTTTATCTTTTTCTTTTTCTTCTTTGCCTTCTCATCCTCACTATCACTTTCTGCCATCATCTTCAGATGTTTCTCCATTTGTCTGGCATAATACTCAGTATCATCATCACTTTCTTCTTCAACTCTGGCAACAAAAGTAGTGTAAGCTGTAGCTTGATCAGGAATATAGTTATCCCAAGTGAAATTCTCCCAGCTAAAACCCTCGGGTAGCTTTTCATCATCTTGATCGATCAAACAAGCTTTTCCATCAGCTGAGACATATTTATCCCAGTTAAATGGCTTATTTTCTTCCTGATTAACCACACAAGCTCTCTTTCCAGAATCTTCAATTATGGGTCTTCCATGTGCAGTTTGTGGTTGATGTTGATGATGTTGAGATGGTTGTTGAGCAACTTGATGGTAGATGGCTTTCCGATAGTAATCATTGTTGTTGTTGAAAGGATTCTGAGCTCCACTTGCTTCACGGTTGGTGCATTCTCTCTTAAAGTGACCTTTCTCCCTGCAACGAAAACAAGTGACTTTAGATTTGTCAAAACCTAAAGTAGAAACATTAGCCTCACGAAGATCATCTCTCCCCGTGATCCGCTTGAATTTCTCAGCTCTCCTTAATACACTTGCCAAACACCATTTTATGTCCACCAGTTCCATCTCTTCAGCGTCTATCTGGTCGTAATCTTCCTTTGTTAGCATTGGATTCCCAATACGACCTGCAACAAAACAACTGTTAGATTCTAAAACCATTCACAATAAAGACATATGGTTTTTAGCAACTTCCTCAGAATAATCTTGATCATTTTCAAGATTTAAAACAATATTGCATTGAAGTTTTCTCCCATTTTTTGTTGCTGAAATGTTTGGATCAAAAGATGGAAATGATGTGAAACTTGTTTTGCTGTTTGATCCTGATGATGAACTTCCAGAAGAATTCTTGGCATTGTAAGCAGTTTCTATTTTTGTAGATAGATTTGTAGATTTCTCATTCACCCCTGCTTTGTAATACAACCCAATATCCTGTTCACCATCGAAATCTTTCATTCGAACAATCTTTCTTTGTTCCATTTCCTGAGCTTCCAATTTCTCAATGAATTTTCTCAAGGTTAACGTGCTAAAACCCTTTTTGTTCCTGAGCATCATCAGATATGTTCCCCAAGTTTCATGTGGTAACGCATCTGCAAGCTTTTCAATTAACTCTTCATTGTCTTTGTTGATGCTTAACCTCTTCATGTTCACCAACAAGTTGCAATATCTTTCAATGATTTGTTTTGTACTCTCGTTCTTCAATCCTCTAAACAAATCAAACTCTTTTTTCAGAAGTGACTTCTTATTTTTCACCATCCCCTGACTACCAACAAACTTTGAACGTAATGCTTTCCAGATAGATATGAACTCCCGTTGTGTTGCAGCAAAACCATAATATCCTCTTTCACAGCTTGTTGTAGCAGACTTAGCATCATTTTCTCATTTTTGTATTTCTTCTTGTCATCGGCACTCATGTCTTTGATCGCAACTTCCTCTTCATCATCATTTAATGGTCTCACATACTTTGTTTCAACACACTCCCATGCATCTAGGTAGTTAGCTTGTACCCAGTTCTCGAAACGACCTTCCCAACCTTTATATTCTTCTAAGTTCATGAGTTTGGGTGGTTTTTGCATTGTTCCCGTTTCGTTTTCGAGTATTGTGTTCTGTGCAATAGTGATCGGGGTTACTGAAGTAGCGAATGCGTTGTAAAATTCCTCGTCCATTTTTCAGATTTTTTAACAATTTATGCAACTATCCTTAAAAGCGAAATCAAGACTCTTGATGTCCTTAAAAGCGAAATCAAGACTCCGGATGTCCTTAAAAGCGAAATCAGATTGATGATGACCTTATGAGCGAAATCACTATGTTCAAATGAGCGAAATCTCTGATATTGTGACACAAGAGCGAAATCTGATGGTAATTACGAGCGAAATCAAAGATTTGTGCATCCAATAAGCGAAATCACAAAGTGTACGTATAAGCGAAATCTAATCGGATCCAATTTTAGTCCATTTTTAATTCGTATTTCAATGCCAAACTCTCAGGGATTTGTCTATGTCCAATTACGCACAATCTGTGAAATTTTGAGTTGATTTTGACCGATAAAACTTTAAGAACTGAAGAAAGAAGGTGTAGAAGTAAGAAATCTCGATGAATTCCAGCTAATCTCTGCAGAACTCCTCCTCCTGAAGCTCTGATACCACTTGTAGGATCGTGTTTCGACCCGAACGAGTCGTTCAGAGGAGTTTTGATCAGATACAGGTGCGGAAAACAAGTATCTGATTTAGAAACAGCTAGCAAATCACTTTTAACACCTTTTTGTATTGATATCTGACAGATTACATCCAAATCTCACACCGGCAGCACCTCGGTATGGAATTGCACAACTGATTACATGATTTCGCTTATAAGCACCTATATATAGTTTCTGAGATTTCGCTCCAATGTACATGTCACATGAGCGAAACCCTAAGATGTCCAAATCAACGAAATCACCTATTGACACATAAGCGAAACCCCTAGGTCCATATAAGCGAAATCCCTATCTAATTACATACATTCTCCAGTTTTCTCGTAAAACGTGCCCTAATCTATACATTTCAATGTAAGACTCGATACAAGATGAAGTCGTCAGATGTATGCACCAACAATATTGGATGACGTTGACCTGACACAAGGGAATTGGAGGATTTTTATGGACTTCAATGCGTATATTCTTGGCCAGGTGTTGGAAACTGGTTGATGCCAACTTGTGTTGGTGCATAGATGTCTGTTAACTTCGTCTTTATCGAGTCTTGTATTGTATTAGATAGATCAGGGCACGGAAATCGAGAAAACAATATTGAAGGGTAATTTCGCTTGAAATGGACTTGATGTCATTTCAAACGAAATTAGATGTTTCATGCACAATTACTAATTCCGCACGGAATTAGGTTATTCCGTATGAAAAAGTAATTCCGTTTGAAATGGTTTCATGCGGAATTAGCTGCCTATAAATACTGAATGTGTCGTGTCATTTGGAACGGAATTAGATCAGTGTATTCCGAGCCGAGGTGCTGCCGGATTGTCATTTGAATTGTAAAAGCTCAGGAATTCAATATAAGAAGATAATTAGAAAGTATCAAGCTGTGTTACGTCAATTTCATTGATTCTGCCTTTGATTTAGATGTTTGAACTCTTCAGATTGACTCGTTAGGGTCACACGACGATCCAACTAGTGGTATCAGAGCTCAGGACGAGGAGTTCATACCAATTCAGCTTGATTTCATCGGATTCCCTTACTTCTACTTCTTCTTTTCTAAATTGAACAAGATTTAACAGACAAAATGGCTTGATTTTCACATATAATAAGCGAAACATAGTTTTAACTAATCCGTGAAAGAATTGGACCTTAATTCGAACTTAATTTTGATAAAATTGCTAATTTCGTTTGAAAAACTGATCGGATATGCTGACGTCATCGTAATTCCTTTCGAAATCATCGTTGCACGGAATTACACATTGAATCTAATTTCGTTTGAAAAGTGCAGTCAATTTCACACGAGATCTAATTTCGTTTGAAACGTTCAAACGAAATTATTAATTCCGCACCAAAGTAGCTAATTCCGCTTCAATCGGCTTAATTTCGTTTGAAACTAAGCTAATTCCGCACAGAATTAGATTCTGTTTGGTAATTTCGCTTGAAATACCTAATTCCGTTTGAGTAGGTATTTCGCGTGAACAAGTAATTTCGTTTGAAGAGCAATTTCGTGTGAAGGGAAATCTGATTTCGCTTGAACTAATTTCGATTGAAAGTCTTCAAAATCAAAAATTTTTCTAAGTGTTTGTTGATTGTTTCAGATACGTGAAGATGGATGAGTCCTTTCAGTGATATGTTTGCTTTCGCGGGAAACACCGGAGATGATACTTCAAACAACACGAATGAAAACACTCCGAATACGAAGAAATCTCTGTCCGATGCTTTAAGTGTGGAGAGTGCATACGGCACATACAACAAACCTCCTAAACTGATGGCGATTGAGGAGTACAATAGGTGGGCCAAAAGATTTGAAGAGTGGTTGAAAGCGTTTGCGTATCCAAGCTGGAAGAGTTTAAAGAATGGTTTCAATAATGGAAGACCAGATTGTGAAAATTTGACAGAAACTGAAGATATAGAAAATTTTGTTGCTGAACAAAAGTGCATTGCATTGCTTCATCAGTCTGTGAGAGACGACATAATATCTTTGATTGAGTACACAAATGCTAGAGATATTTGGGAGAAATTGAGAGTGAAATGTGTGGGTAGTGCTGAGATAGTCAAAAACAAAAAGAAGCTGTTAAGAAAAGAGTTTGATTTTTTGGCTATTTGAAAAACGAATCTGTATCTAAGATGATTGAAAGATTCGGGCATTTGAAGTTGGAGCTTGCAAGACATGGAGTCATATATACTCGAGAAGAATTAGTTGACAAACTATTTGATTCGCTGCCGGATGAGATAGACTGGCAATACTTTGCTTTGATGTTGAAGAATACAATCAAGTCAGAGGATCTGACGGTTGATCTGTTGATTGAAAGACTGGAGAGTCATGAGCTGGAGATCAAGAAATCAAACAAAGTCAATCATTCCTTATATCAGCAGAATGTGGAGCTGTACTATCCAAGAAGTATGATTCCTAAGAATGTGTCTCCTAAGACAGCTTTCTCTGCTGAAAATTCTAACAAATCAAGTAAATAGAGTTCAAGCAGTGGTTTTCATAGTGGTTCATCGTCAACTTCAAGCCAATCAGCTTCAAAGAATTTGTTTCAATGTAACATTGCTGTGGATTTAAAGAATGCTCAAAATTTCAGTGAAGAATCCGCAAAGCAGCAGATGGTGTTCTTAGCTTCTGTGCTAGAATCATACGAGAGCCTTGTGGCAGGAAAGATTGGAAACACTAACCTCACCAAGGAGGACTATGATCAGATCGACCCAGAAGAAATGGAGTTGATCGATATCAGGTGGTGTATGGCTAGTACAGTCCGACGAGCACAACGGTTCATGGAGATTACTGGCAGACATTCTATCGGAGGGCCGTCCACAAAACTTGGCTTTGACAAATCAAAAGTCACGTGCTTCAGGTGTAAACAAAAGGGACACTTCAAAAGAGAATGTCGTAACGCACCAGGTGATGATACTGCAAATCCATTTCGTGAAGATTACTACAAAAGAGCGATCTATCATCAGAACAAATCAGAACCGCCCAGAATGAAGCACCTTGAAGATACCCCCAAAGAAAAATCAAGAGCTCTAGCTGTTATTCATGATGACGAAGGTTTTGACTGGAGCGAACTGCTACCAGAAGAGGATGCAATAGGATATGCGTTTGTGGCTAAGATTGTTCCTTTTAAAGACAACATAACAGAAGAAGAAAAATTTGTCAATAGAAGAATAAAAGCCCTAACCAGGATTAACAGAATTTATAATACATTCAAAGAAGCTAAAAGAGCAAAGAGATGGGATGCCGACAGAGAATGTTACCTTGATCCACAAGGAAACATTGCGGTTGATCCAGATTCCATTAGTGTTGATGCTCTCATTCAGCAATTTGCTGAAGAAGAAGAAGCCAGACAGAGAGAATGGTGGGGAGTTGGAGAAGAGAAAGTAGAAGAAAAAGAAAAGGAGAAAGAGCAGCAGACAAAGAAAGTGGATGATGGGATTATTGATACATCACAAGAGTTTACTGCTGAAAACTTGAAGAAGATGGCTGACAAAGTTCTAGCTGCAAAAGAGCTAGATGTAGTTTCTGGTTCTGGAACTAAGTCAAAAAGCAAGGTCAGTCAGATTGATGCAATAAATGAGTCAAGTAAGGAAGTTAAAAATGAGAGTGACTGCAAAAATTGCATGAAAAACTGCAAGGTTTGTAGTACAATTGCTTACCTTAACAACAAAAAGACCGAAGATCTAACAAAAAGAGTCAGAGACGTTGAAGATCAGATCTTGCACCGTGATAAATTGTTGAAAGCTTCAAATGATCGATCAAAAGAATTAACTGAGAGAATCGAAAAAAGATAAAAATGATGTAGAAAGAATTAGGAAAGAAAATGAAAAACTAATTCTTGAAAATCGTCAAATCTCAGAAAATTTTGAGAAGCTAAAACGTACGGTTAAAGATTCTGATGAAAGAAATGGTAAAACAACCAAAGAAAATCTTCAACTGTCAGGAGTTCTTAGGGTGAAAGAAGAGTTAATCAACCAGCAACTGGATGAGATTGCTAAGTTGAAGCTTCAGTTTCAAGAAGCTAAAATTGAAAATGAACGCATTCAGTTGAAACTAAACAGTTACAACTCCGCAAGCTTTGTTCTTCAACATATCGTTCCTAAACCGATTGGGAAAAACAAAGCAAGCGAAGATGTATATTCTGATAGAACCGGGGTAGGGTATCATCAGGTTCCACCACCAGTGCTAAAAAATTTTTCAAAGAAAAAATCAGGGTTGGTTAATGATGACGAAGAAAATGAAGTGAAACTTCCAGACTCAATTGATGTCACATTCACTTCATCGTCCGATAAGGATAGTGTCCAATCTGAAATTGTTAAAAGCATGGCTGAAAATGTTTTGAAAACTGAAAGTGACACTACTGAGGATGATAAATGTTTTTTTGGATAAATACATTCCAAAATCTAAGTCCAAAAACAACTTAAGTGAGGAACCTAATCTTGTGATGTACAAGATGGCAGGATCTGATAAGTTGTATTCGGATCGTGATTTTCCAATAGAGAATGTGAATGTTGGCAAACTGAGAAATGTGTTCAAATTGATTGAGATTGATGTGTCGGAAATTGAAGGATTGAAACAGACAAAGAGGAAAATGAACTTTGAAAAAGATAAATCATACTATAAAAAACCTGTTGTACCTCCGCGTTTTTATAAAAACAATCAAAACGGATGGTCGGGTGGATATCAGGGTGGTAAGAATTATCAAAGGAAGAACTTTCAAAACAAGAAATTTGTTGAGAAAAAGGTTTTTGTAAAAAGTTCAAGTTCTAGTTCACTTTCTGAACAAGAATCTGAAATTTTCTCAAAATCAAACAAAGAATTCTTTAAGAAGAAAGTCTCACAGCCTCAGCCTGAAGGTACAAGTCGAGTAGTTGATATTCGTACATGCTTCAAGTGCAATTAAGTTGGACACATTGCACGAAAGTGCACCAATTTAAAGCCTAAGTCTGAAGTTGTTGAGAATCAGAAAAAGAAGGTTGATGCAAAAGGCAAAGCTCCAATGGTTGTTGAGAAGAAAGTTTTGAAAAATGACAACACCAAAATCAAAACTGAACCTGTAAAGAATGTGGTAACTAAAAATAACAAGTTTTACACATGGGTTGCATCATCTCAACAAACATGGAAGCCAAAAGTTGATGAAAAGAAGAAAAGTTCTCAAAAACCAAAGGTTTCAGAGTCGGAAAAACAATCATCTTCTACCACACCGGTAAAGATGAATGTTTCTTTGGATTATTATGAGAAACTTGAAGAACAAATGCTCATTTCTGAAAAGAAAGATGTTCAAAAGAAAGACCAACCATCTGGTCAGCCTCCTAAAGATGAGTTTTTCTTATACAAAGAGGTTGAGGTTGGATCTGAAAAGAGCTTAAAAATGAATGACAAGAATTTTCCACCATCGTTCACCAAAAGAACTGTTCTTAATTTCCAGCTACCTGAGTCAAAAGAGGCTTGGGTGGCATCAAAATCTAACTAAGCGTTTGTGACTTGTGCAGGAGCTTCCAAGATCCGTTTCACGTTGGATTATGGATAGTGGAGCTTCTCGGCACATGACGGGGAAAAAGACCATGCTGTACGATGTTAGAGGGTTTAATGGAGGTTATGTGGGTTTTGCAGGAAATCAAGGAGGTCGAATAGTTGGTGAAGGAACGTTATCCAATGGTATTGTCACATTTGAAAGAGTGAATTACATTGCCGAGCTGGAGAACAATTTGCTGAGTATTTCTCAAATCTGTGATAGAAAGTATACAACGTACTTCACAGACAAAGAATGTTTGATCTTGAAACCAGGATTTGTTGTTCCCGAAGAGTGGGTTATCATGAGAGCACCTAGAGTCAATGATCTGTATGTGTTTGACATGAGTGTTGCTACTACAACCACGGGTCAGGCTCATTGCTTCATGTCAAGAGCAACGGAAAAAGAATTGAAGTTGTGGCATCAAAAGATGGGCCACATTCACCTACGAAAAATGAATTACCTGGTGCACAATGATTTAGTAACTGGTGTTCATTTGAAAAGTTTCCATCTGGAAGGGGAGTGCATTAGCTGCGTCAAAGGCAAGCAAAAGAAGAAATCACATCCTCAAAAGAAAGTCAATTCAGTCTCAAGACATTTAGAGAGACTTCATACGGATCTCTTTGGTCCAGTGAACGTCAAAAGTATAACCGGTGATCTCTACTATCTTGTAGTACTTGATGATTATTCCAGATTTTCGTGGGTATCATTTCTGAAATCTAAAGATGAGACGTTTGAAAGCTTGATGGCGTTGTTCAGAAAGATTGAAAACTTGTATCAAACTCGAATCAGAAGAATCAGGAGTGACAATGGTACTGAGTTTAAAAACAACAGAATGGAAGAATACTGTGATGAGAGAGGTATATTGCAAGAATTTAGTGCTCCTTACAATCCACAATAAAATGGAGTAGCTGAACGAAAGAACAGGACGCTAATTGAAACGGCTAGGACGATGCTTGCTGATTCAAAGCTACCAGTCAATTTTTGGACAGAAGCAGTGTCAGCCGCTTGCTATACACTCAACCGGGTTCTCACTATAAAGAAATTCAACAAGACATGTTTCGAGCTGATCAATAACCGCAAGCCGAACCTAAAGTATTTAGAACCGTTTGGGTCTCCCTGCACTGTTCTAGATCCTTTTGGTAAATTTGGTCCAAAGAGCATCGAAGGGATTTTTGTGGGTTACTCAAGTCCACTAAGACGTGTCTTGGTTCCAAGCTTAAAGCGGATCATCGAAGCATCGAATGTTGAGTGTCAAGGTTACACAATGCCGCCGCAGAACCCAGGAGACTCATGGCGATTTAATTACGATACTTTGTGGGATTCGTTTCACATGGAAGAAGAAACAGAGGAAGAAATGGAGTTCTTTGATGAGTTGGATATTCTGAGAGAGTATGAGTCATCAAGAGAAAGGTTTCCAGCTGAGTATTCTAGAAGACCACGACAAGGTTCAAATGATGATGAAGCCGGTCCAAGCAATGCTAGTGAACATGATGATAATCAACAATCTTCAGAACAAGCTCCTGAAAATCAGACGGCAGTTAATGATAATCAAGAATCTGATAACATGCCAGTATTCGATCGTGGTGATTCAGATTCTGAGGGGGAGCAGATCCAGATTTCAAGTCAAACAAATCCAGTTGGTGAACAAGATGTAAACCAGAATATCACTAATTTGGAAGGCGAGGAAGATGTTCCAGGCAAGGTGATGCCAAGAACTCTTTCATACCATCCAGAGGAGCTGATTATTGGAGAATTACAATCAGGCGTCTGCACTAGACGACAAATTGATCAAGGGCTTACTTGTTTTTATTCTACAATTGCTCCGTTACAAACTGAGTTTTCACTTAGTTGTTTTATCTCGCAGATTGAACCAAGGACTTATAAGGAGGCGCTTACTGACGATTCTCGGGTCAACGCAATGCAGGAGGAACTGAGCCAGTTCGAGAAGTTAGGAGTGTGGAAGTTAGTAGATTTGCCTGATGGTCACAGGAAGATTAACACAAAATGGGTGTTTAAATGCAAGAGAGATGATCGAGGGGTTATTATTCGAAACAAAGCTCGACTCGTAGTCCAGGACTTTAGTCAACAGGAGGGTATAGATTTTACCGAAGTATATGCTCCCGTGGCTCGACTTGAAGCGATTAGGATCTTTCTGGCATTTGCATCATGGAAGGGATTTAAAGTGTTTCAGTTAGATGTGAAATCGGTGTTTCTTTATGGGAAGGTAAAAGAGGAGGTATATGTCGGACAGCCACTGGGCTTCACCGACCCAATCCACAAAGACAAGGTCTACTTATGAGACATTATGGATAAGGCGCTGTAAGGTTTACACCAGGCCCGAGAGCTTGGTACGAGACATTATCTCAACACCTGCTAGCCAACGGCTTCATCCGAGGAAAAGTGGATGCCACTCTATTCACCAAAGAGGTCGACGGACATCTTTTGATAGTTTAGATATACGTGGACGACATCATATTTGGGTCAACAAATGAGAATCTGTGCAAAGATTTCGAAAGAGTTATGAAGCAGAAATTCGAAATGTCATCGATGGGTGAGATGAAATTCTTTTTGGGTCTACAGGTTGATCAACTGCCTGAGGGAATTTTCATACATCAGACGAAGTATGTTCATGATATCTTAGAGAAATTTGGGATGTCAGGATCTACTCCAGCTTCCACCCCGTTAGCGACGAACCATGGGATAAACCCTGATCTCACCGGAGAGAAGGTAGATGAAACGATGTATCGTTCGATGATTGGATCGCTAATGTATTTGATAGCTTCAAGACCTGATATCATGTATCCTACCTGCCTCGCAGCATGGTTTCAGTCAAGCCCCAGAGCTTCACACATGGTGATTGTGAAACGGATATTACGCTACCTGAAAGGAACTCCATCACTGGGGTTGTGGTATCGAAGAGAAGGCGATTTCATGCTCAAAGAGTATTCCGGTTCTGACTTCGGAAGCTGCAAAGTTAATGCAAAATCAACAACTGCGGGATGTCAGTTCTTTGGACCACGATTGGTCACGTGGCAATGTAAGAAGCAGACCTCTTTAGCTTTATCCACATGTGAAGCGGAGTATGTATCTGCTAGCAGTTGCTGCTCTCAGATCTTGTGGATCCAGCAACAGATGTGCGACTACGGTTTGCAATTTCTTAACACCCCTATCTTTGTTCATAATGAGGCTGCAAGAAACATTACAAATAATCCTGTTCATCACGCTAAAATGAAACATATCGAAATTCGTCATCACTTCATCTGAGATTGCTTCGAGAAGAAGTTGATACGAATTGAGAAAATCCACACTGACGAATAGAAAGCTGATTTACATACCAAAGCATTTGACAAAACTCGTTTTAAATATCTTCTAAAACTAAATGGTATGAAGCTTTTATCGGTGTCAGATGGGATTATTGGCGTTGATGAGGATAACATTGTAGATGATGATGTTGAGAAACAATCTGCAATGGTTTATCGATTTTTTATTTGTTTTGGTATTTAGGGGGAGTATTATATTTTCAGAAAATACAAAAATAGTAAAAATTTCAAAAATCCAAAAATATGAGAAAATTTCAAAATCCAAAAACAATAGAAAACTGAAAAAGAGCTTGTGTAAAAAGGGAAAATGATAGTACATCGGCTTGACAGTTACGGTACGCTAAAGATTTGTAAAGTTTTAAAGTTTTTAAACAGTCTCGCTGATGATGTGGGTCGATAGGTTTTTATACATTTAGTAAATCTTGTTTGGGATATAAACCTAAAATTTAAACTTGCTTATTTTCTGGGGAACAAATCTTGGATATATAGGTAACCCCTGAAATCATGTTTGAAGGGTCCCTCTTCCTGAGATACTAGGTCTTTATACTCAGTGATATCTGTGAAACCCCATGAAAACCAGGAAACCAACGCAACTTAACTAGCTTCCTCAGTAACCAGGTGCTAAATTTCGGGACGAAATTCTCTTAACAGGGGGAGAATGTGACAACCCTCAAAATCCTATGTTTTCTGTACAATTTATTATTGATAATTAAAGTGTTTGACGACTGTGTGGAATTACTTAACTGCTTTCTGATATCTGTGTTATGCTTACACACATTTGTTAATATACTAATAGTGTACAGAAAGGTCACTAAATAGTCCGCTATATTTTCCCAAGTGTTAGAAAGTAAAAACGCTACAAAATATATAAATAGGACGCCTTACGAATTAATTAAGCACTTTAACGGAACAGTATCCAACCGAACAACCGGACTTAACCCGGGACATAAAAATATTGACATTGACATTAATTTTCTTTTCTGAGCCAGTTAGGGTCCCCGAACACCCACTACATATCATATAAATACCATATGGGAGTTCATACTTGGAAATCAACTATTAGTTACAGAAAGTTACAATAGCCCCCCCCCTTAACCGAAATCGGTCCCCAAGGGACCCACAAATCATCACCTCCATACTTCATAAATCCTACTAGATTTCCCCATATATTTTGTGTAGATATGATTGGATTTGTTGCTTGATATGTTAGACAAAATATTAGAAAAGACCTCTTAAGTATGGCACATTAAATCACCATATCTTCTCATATCTTCACATAATCTTCACAAAATCCACCAACATATCTCCTAGATTTTTACTTCAATATTTTATATAGATTTTACTTGATGGAGTGGACATAATATTTGAAAGAAGATTATAAGTATGGTGTCTTACAAGATCACACATTCTCATATCTCACACCCTACTTCTCAAAATTCACCCCAACTCCCTCATCTCTCCCTCTCCCTCTCGGCTATGGTTGTGCCGCCACCATCACCACCCCAAGTCCACCACATTCATCTATCTTTGAGTTCCATTCAAGCCTAGGAAGTGATTCAAGGAAGTTGCAAATTGTGGAGCTTCAAAGGAACTTTGTTTATTGCTTGTTCTTCATCATTTTTCATCATCTTCTTCACTAGATTCTACCCTAGCCTTGTGCTAGTAGTAAGCTCATGACAAACCCTTGTTCATCTTCTTTTATGGCTGAAATATTGTAGTATGATACTTATGTTTAAAACACTAAATAACAAGAACTAAGAAGATGAACATGAAGCTTTATTAGAGATGAACATCATGTAATAATGTTAGTATAATGTTATCTTGAGATGTTACTGATTTCTTGCCGATTACTTGTTAATATTGATTATTAGAAATGTTGTTGATCATTATGCATGTTAACAAAACCAATAGAACGCGCATTAGAATGTAAAAGCTGAAAAACAGAAAGCAGTTTGACGATTACAGCCAACTTCAGTTGGCTGTAACCGAACCTTAATAAAGCGAAAAATGTGTTTTCTGAACTCTAAAATTATGTATTATGAAATACGGTTCTAATGGCATTGGAATCATAATTTTTGGACTTCGTTTACTATTTTTAAAAGGTCATTTTGTAACAGAAGCTCAAGCTGCATTTTTGCTGCTGAAAATAGGTGTTATGTTTTTGGTCATAACTGGAAAAATATGATGAATCAGCTCGTGGAATTCATACAGTAGATGACAACTGATGTATCTGTAATTACCCCACTAGAATTTCGTAAATCGGACACTCGATGAATTTTTAATAAATTGTTCCGTGGACTGTGGTCAGAAATACATAAATCTGAGTTCAGTCCGGAATATGATTTTTTATAAAATATTGGTAGTGAACCGGACCCCGATATTTTTACACAATAAAATATGGAATGTTTATGACGTTCTGTAAAAATCTGGGAATTTTTGGAATAAGTTAACTATTTTATTGAAATGTCTGAAAACAGCCTGGTTTTGAATATTAATGCTGAATTGATATAAGCTGTGACTTGCGTGTCTAAATGTCGAGTATGCTATCTGTGAACGATCTAACATGTTATATGTCTTACGTGCACTATCGTATGTATGCTTATGAGTGGGGAATGAATGGGAAATATATATATATACGAGCATAAACAGTTAAAGTAATGCATGCTATGTGATAGATACGTGTAGGAACTTTGTGCTCTATTTGTAAGACACTAAATGACTAACTGTAAATCATACTAGGACGTGATTGACCGACCTTGACCGTTAGCGATATTTGAGAATCTAACCAAGCAAACCGAAGTGAGTTCACACTTTTCTACAAAGCATGGTAAATTCCCGGTGGGAATGGGTACAGGAATAGGGATTCCTCGTCCTTTGAGACGTGTTCAGGAATGTAAATTCCTCGTCCTGTTGGGACGTGTTAGACTTACTGGACTAGAACTCTATCAGCGAAGTCCCTCCCTTTTTGTATCGACTTAATCGCCGAGGCTATGGCGAGCGGGTCATTAGTTAATAGCGCTATTAGGTTTAACAAACCTCACACCGTGCCAGTCGGACGGGCGTGTACTAATGGACTATGGCACGTCGGTGGTGATAGAACACTGACGCTAGGGCACAATTGATTTTTGTTAGTAGTTGATATGATAAACGAGTCTGGTAGTTTAAAATACTGGGGTAGCTCCCCACGGCCAAAGTGCCGGGCTGGATAGCCAGGGAAGGTGGACATGGGATGGTTAACTAATAAACGTTTTCGAACTATGGGGTAACTCCCACGGCTGGATAGCCGAATGAGATTAAACTATGTTTTTGGAAACAACTCTAAAATGGACAACCAACCGTGAACTCACTCAACTTTGTTGTTGACTCGTTATTACATGCTTTGCAGGTCATTAGATGCTATGGAGCTTGCATATGGAGGTGGTCGTTGTGGGATGCGAACTGATATGTCCCGTATTTAATAAATAAACTTTATGAACTTATTAAACCTACGTTTTAGTCTTTTAACTTAAGAACTATGGACTTATGTTTTGAACTCATGTTTTATGCTTCCGCTGTTAACCTAAAATCAGTTTACTTCCTTTTGGTCACCAATCGTATTGTGTTTGGTTTTATTTACTTAATTATGTTGTTCAACATGATTGGTGGCTCGATCCTGGTCATGTCACGCCTCCAAGCGGTGATACTCCGCATGGTGGATTTTGGGGGTGTGACAGATTGGTATCAGAGCCATTGGTTATAGTGAACTTGGTTTTAAAAAGGGAAAAGATTGTTGATAAAACCAGACTATAACCTGTACAGTGCTCAACGATCCACAACGACGCATCGCTCCACGTGCAAGACTCGACACCATAGGTGATATGATATATGTTATACTTTCGGCTAGATAGTTCACACTGTGCATTGGATAATGTGATAGTTGCTATTTGAACCTTGTGTGCTTACTCTCTACTGTCGTCCCACACTTATGCACTTTCGCGACACTTCCTCACTTACGTTGCTTCATTATGAAGATCATGAGCGGACGCGGAGGACGTATCAACCTCACTCAAACCCAGTTGACGGCTTTGATCAACGAACGAGTTGCTGAGGCACTCACAGCTGTTCCTGCAGGAGGTCAACATGCTCAGCCTCCTGTGTGCACATTCAAAACCTTCATGGATTGCCGACCTAGCACTTTCAGCGGCACAAAAGGAGCTGTAGGCCTTCTTCACTGGTTTGAGAAGTTCGAGTCTGTTTTCGAGATGTGTGAATGCCCTGAAGATCGCAGGGTGAAATATGCTACTGGAACACTCGAAGGAGCTGCATTAACCTGGTGGAAAGCACAGGTTCAACTGCTTGGGTTGGTGGTTGCTAATGCCATCCCGTGGAACGGTTTCAAAGAACTGATCAGAGAAGAATACTGCAGTCGTGACGACATCCACAAGCTGGAAGTGGAATTTTTCAATCTGAAGATGACGGGGTCTGAGATCGAGGCATACACGAAGAGGTCGAACGAGCTGGCCGTCATATGTCCTACTATGGTGGACCCTCCCTACAAACGCATTGAGCTATACCTTAAGGGCTTGGTGCCAGAAATTCAAAGCCACATAACCTCAGCTAACCTTGGCACTATACAGCAAGTCGTCAAGTTGGCTCATCGCCTCACTGATCAGGCAGTTGAGCAGAACAGGATGCCAAAGCGTATTAGCGCCACTACTTCTGATGCTCCCAACGACAATAAGCGCAAGTGGGATGGAAATCTGGGCAAGGGTTCTGTTTCAGCTCAATCTCAGCAGCGAAAGACGGATGAGTATAGGAGCCCCAGTCAGCAGTCTTCTGGGAATCAAAGTCAGGGTGGATACAAGGGAAATCACCCCAAATGTAATCGCTGTAACTTGCACCACAGTGGGCCATGTGGTAAGGGCAACTGTCATCGATGCAACAAGCCTGGTCACATGGCAAGGGACTACAGGAGTCAGCATCCAGCGAATCAGAACCGGCAGCAACAGCAAGCCCCACCCACTCAACGCCAGCAGCGGCAACAACAAGGTAACAACAAAGGATGCTTTCAATGTGGCGCTGAAGGCCACTTTAAGAGGAACTGCCCCCAGCTGAACCAAAACCAGAACAATAACCAAAGAAACGGGAACCACAATGGAAACAACAACGGAGGCAACAATGAAGGTAACAATAATGGAAATGGCGCCCAAGGTCGTGTGTTCGTGATTGGTCAGAGAGAAGCAAGGAACGATCCCAACGTTGTGATGGGTAAGTTTCTTCTGGACGACTTCTTTGTTACTGTTTTGTTCGATTCGGGTGCCGATACTAGTTATGTGTCCGTAAAAGTTAGCCAAATGCTTAAGCGCACTCCAACACTTCTGAACACCAAACACACGGTAGAACTAGCTAACGGTAAAAGTCTTGAAGCCACACACGTAGTTAAAGGTTGTAACCTCGTCTTAGCTGGTCAGACTTTCTCTATCGATCTTATTCCTATCACACTGGGTAGTTTCGACGTCGTTATTGGGATGGATTGGCTATCTCATCATCAAGCGGAGATTGTTTGTAAGGAGAAAATCGTCCGCATTCCTCGGTCTGGTGAAGAACCTCTCATGATTCGTGGCGACAAGAGTGGTGCTGTCGAAGGCATCATCTCTTTCCTTAAGGCCCAGAAGTGTTTGCGAAAGGGCCACACTGCCATTTTAGCACTCGTTACTGACACATCAACGGAAGAGAAGAGAATTGAAGACATCCCTATTGTGCGCGATTTTCCCGAGGTATTTCCTGAGGAATTACCTGGTCTTCCGCCTCATCGCCAAGTTGAGTTTCAAATCGAGCTAGCTCCTGGAGCAGCGCCAGTAGCTCGAGCACCATATCGTCTAGCTCCATCAGAACTTGAAGAACTGTCCACGCAACTACAAGAACTCTTGGAAAAGGGTTTCATACGTCCTAGCTCTTCGCCCTGGGGAGCTCCAGTCTTGTTCGTAAAGAAGAAAGATCGTACTTTCAGAATGTGTATTGACTATCGCGAGCTTAACAAGGTGACTGTGAAGAATCGTTATCCTCTTCCACGTATTGACGACTTGTTCGACCAGTTGCAAGGGTCGAGCTATTACTCCAAGATTGACTTGAGATCGGGATACCATCAGCTGAGAGTCCGAGATGAGGACGTGTCGCGACCCCCGACCCACCCTGGACGGAGTCGGGGTCCGCGAGCAGATTTCAGTGTGGTACCCGTGGTATCTAATGGCAGCGGAAGTCTTTTATTACAAGATCTTTTAACCGTAAAAATATGCTCGTTTTAATATATTACACAAAGTTTTTAGGGATAAAATCCCATCATTTACAATCAGTTGATTTCACACAGAAATCATTATTTTCCAAAACATGTTTTATTTATTTATTCACAATGAGCCACTTCTCTGAGCTTGTAGTGCTTTACTGCACTTTTCCTGGATCACACAGATCACCTGAAACATGTTTGAAAAATGTTTTGTCAGCGGGGAAATACTGAGTGAATCATTCTGTTTTCTAAAACGACCCGTTAGTTATAAATCACAGTATTAAGAGCGATTACAATGTTTCCATCAACCAATTATCAAGAATGGGTATTTGTCACTCGACCGGATCTGTGACTGTGGTCATACCACTATTGGGTCCCGTCGCCCCAATAATGACGGTTTACTCACACAGAGTAATAATCACTCACATAGAGTAATACTCACTCACATAGAGTGATAAAAATAGTAATGTGCACAATACCCCACATACCAGCTGTAATTTGGTGATTACAAAGACTTAATCCCTGTAATTATAACCTTGAAAATAATTTGGAGTTTTGTAATACTTACTCACAAACTGTGAGAAAACAGTTTAAAAAGAAGAATGACTCACTTTGCAGATTAACGAGCAAATAGATAATGCCTACTGATTAGCCTTGATTAAACCTAATTTAACATAATGCACACACACAGGTTAGTAACTAATACAGCAATTACGTCAATTCACGAGATTAAACCTTCACAACGATTAATCAGTGCAATACTCGATAATTCAATCGGATTCACAACGAATAACAGAGCATAGTCCGAATTCGAACAGCACTCTAATATTCAAGTCGAAATCACGACGAATAATCAAAGTACAAGCTCAATTGAGCAGCACCTGGACTATCGTTGGATAGTTATAATCGATCGGACGTTGAATCGTAATAGCGATCGAGTTATTACCCTGATTGCGGCAGCGATTCGAGATCTGTGTGTGTTTGTGTAGTATATAGCTGATAACTCAGCGTGTATTTTGACGTTTTACGTCGTTTCAACTCTCAAATTCAAGTCCCAGACACCCCTATTTATATACGAAATTTGACCCCCGTCGCGTAGCGCGAGGGGTACCCCCATGGGCGTCGCGCTACGCGAGGGGTCACCCTACTTCATAGGGTAGCCCTTCGTGCATGTAGGCTGGATGAGTCGACAGTTTCTTAAAATTCGATTTTGACAGATAGTTATTAAGATAATCGTTGGCTAGGGTTTATCCCCCCCTGAGTTTTAGGGGCCCTGATCCTGATTCTGATTGTTCTGGAAATTTTAGGGTTAGTGCAGAATTACTTGGGTTTCTTAATTAGGGTTTCCTTAATAGCTAATTACCATCCTAATTATGGATTTTAGTGACAGTTGTTACATCCTCCCCACCTTAAGAAAAATCTCGTCCTCGAGATTTATTGGAATAAATGAGGATATTTGCGCTTCATTTCTGATTCCAGCTCCCAAGTGTATTCTGGTCCTCTTCTTGAATTCCATTTGACTTTGACCAACACCAGTCGTTTGTGTTTGAGAAACTTGACTTTTCTATCTTCGATCTGTAGTGGTTTCTCTATAAACTTTAATTTTTCGTTCACCTCTATGTCTTGAAGAGGTACTACCAGGGATTCGTCTGATAAACATTTCTTGAGATTGGATACATGAAATACATCATGTACTTCAGCTAGTTCTTCTGGTAGTTGTAAGCGGTAAGCAACAGGTCCTATTCGTTGGCTTATTGGAAATGGTCCTACGTATCTGGGACTCAACTTTCCTTTCTTACCGAATCGTACTACTCCTTTCCAAGGAGAAACTTTTAAAAGTACCTTATCTCCTACTTGGAATTCAAGCGGCTTGCGACGATTGTCTGCATATCTTTTCTGACGATCTCGAGTTGTTTTCAGTCTTTCCTTGATCTGAGTTATCTTGTCAGTAGTTTCTTGTACAATCTCAGGACCTGATAATTGACTTTCTCCGATTTCTGCCCAACATACTGGAGTTCTGCACTTACGTCCGTACAGTGCTTCGAATGGTGCAGCTTCGATACTTGAATGATAACTATTGTAATAGGAGAATTCAATTAATGGCAAATGGCTATCCCAATTACCACCAAAGTCAATTACACATGCTCGGAGCATGTCTTCTAGCGTTTGTATTGTCCTTTCACTCTGTCCGTCTGTTTGTGGATGATAGGCAGTACTTAGATTTAGTCGAGTTCCCATTGCTTTCTGAAAACTTGTCCAGAAATGAGATGTAAAACGACTATCTCTATCCGATACAATGGAGAGCGGGACTCTATGTAGGGATACTACCTCGTCCACGTAGAGTTGTGCTAACATTTCCATGCTAAAGGTTTCTTTCATTGGTAGGAAATGAGCTGACTTGGTTAATCGGTCTACGATTACCCAAATCTCATCATTACCTCTTTTGGTTTTGGGTAACTTTGTAACAAAGTCCATTGTTATGAGTTCCCATTTCCATACAGGCATTTCTAACTGTTGTAGTAGTCCTGAAGGTTTCTGGTGTTCAGCTTTAACTTGTGAACAAGTTAAGCACTTGGATACGTATTCGGCTATATCCTTTTTCATTCCTATCCACCAGAAATTATTCCTTAAATCTTGGTACATCTTATTGTTTCCTGGATGCATAGTATACCTAGATTTATGAGCTTCTTCTAAAATCTTATTTCTTAACTCTCCTTGCTTAGGTACCCAAATTCGTTTCTTATGGAATTTCCAAATTCCATCATTTCCTTGTTCTAATTCGTTTAGGTAACCTTTCATTCCTTCAGCATCGTCTTGGATTGCTGTTTTCTGAACTTCTTTAATTTGTACCATTAAATCTACTTGTAGATTTAACCTCAGAGCACGGACTCGTTTCTGTTTCTCATGGTACTTACGACTTAAGGCATCTGCAACTACATTTGCCTTTCCTTCGTGATATTGGATATCACAGTCGTAATCACTTAGCATCTCCATCCATCTTCTTTGCCTCATGTTTAATTCTTTTTGCCCAAATACATATCTTAAACTTTTATGATCTGTATAAACAGTAAACTTATTTCCATACAGATAATGTCTCCATATCTTAAGGGCAAAAATTATGGCTCCTAATTCTAGATTATGAGTCGTATAATTTTCTTCGTGCGTTTTCAATTGTCTAGAAGCATACGCAATTACCTTCTTGCGTTGCATTAACACACATCCATAGCCTAATTTTGAAGCATCACAATATACTTCAAAATCTTCTGTTCCTTCGGGTAAAGCTAAGATTGGTGCATTCGTCAATCTATGCTTTAAAATCTTAAAGGCTTCTTCTTGGCTAGGTCCCCATTCAAACTTAGCAGCTTTACAGGTTAACTTAGTTAATGGTACGGCTATCTTAGAAAAATCTTTGATAAATCGTCTATAGTATCCAGCTAAGCCTAGAAAACTTCTTATCTCCATTCCTGTTTGTGGGACTTTCCATTTTATAATTGCTTCTATCTTAGCAGGATCTACATGGATACCTTTGTGATTTACCACATGACCTAAGAATTGTACTTCTTGTAACCAAAATTCACATTTTGAGAATTTGGCATAAAGCCTTTCTTTTCTTAACAAAGTTAAGAGTGCATGTAAGTGTTCACAATGTTCTTTTTGGCTTTTGGAATAAATAAGTATATCGTCGATGAAAACGATCACAAATTTATCCAAGTATGGTTTACAAATTCGATTCATCATGTCCATGAATGCTGCTGGGGCATTTGTTAATCCAAAGGGCATGACTGTAAACTCATAATGACCATACCTAGTTCTGAAGGCAGTTTTAGGTATGTCTTCTTCTTGTACCTTCAACTGATGATATCCAGATCTTAAATCTATCTTAGAGAAATACCTAGCTCCTTGCAATTGATCAAAAAGATCATCAATCCTAGGTAGTGGGTATCGATTCTTAATTGTAACCTTATTCAATTCTCTATAATCGATACACATTCTCATCGATCCATCTTTCTTCTTTACAAACAGTACCGGTGCACCCCAAGGGGATGAACTCGGTTGTATGAATCTTTTGCTTAATAATTCATCTAATTGCTTTTTCAATTCTAGCATTTCGGTAGGTGCTAATCTATATGGTGCTTTGGCTATTGGTGCAGTACCTGGAATTAAATGAATTCTAAATTCTACTTCTCTATCAGGTGGTAATCCAGGTAATTCTTCTGGAAAAACGTCTGGGTATTCTGAGACTACGGGGATGTCCTGGAGTTCCTTATCTTTAGTGTTAATGATTGCGGAAATCATATACACCATTTCCTGTTTTCTCGAATAACTAGCCAATTTCATTACGAAGATGAATTTCAATGGCTTTCGAGGTTTATTTCCAGTAATTAAAATTACTTCTCCTGTAGGGGTTTGAATTTCTACTGCATTTTTATCACATAGGATTCGTGCATGGTTGGCTACTAACCAATCCATTCCTAATACTACATCGAATCCGGCTAAATTCATTGGTAACAAATTTACAGAAAACTTATGGCCTAATAGTTCTACTTTTCCTCCTTGCCAGATTTTATCTATGTTCACAGAATTTCCTTCTGAGGTTTCAACTGTGAAAATTTGCCTAAGAGTGGTTAAAGGTAACTTAAGATCTTGACAAAATGAAGTATTAATAAAACTTTGGTTCGCACCAGAGTCAAATAATACTTTTGCAAATACGTCATGTACTAGGAACGTACCGGCTATCACATCTGGAATGAGTTCGGCCTCTTGAGTGGTTAGCTGGAATGCACGCGCATTTCTCTTGGTTGCTCCTTCAGCTGGTTTGGTTTGGTTGGCTATAGGTTTAGCTAACTTAGGACATTCAAATTGAAAGTGTCCCCTTTCTCTGCAATTATAACAAACTCTTGTTTTCTTTCTGCAGTCTTCTTCCCGATGTCCTTTCATTTTGCAAAAATTGCAAACCATGTTGCATTGTCCATAATGCTTCTTTTTGCAATTTCTGCAGAAAGGAGGTGATGAGAATTGCCCTGTTCCTCTTTTCTTGGTATTACCCGCACGAAACCCCTAGGTAATCTTCTGAGCTATTTCCTTCTTACGATCTTCTTCTCTTGTGCGTACCAACTCATCCGTCAGGGTATTAGCTAATTCTACCGCATCGTCAATGGTACGAGGTCTCGCAGCTTTAACGATGTTTCGGATTTCACTAATTAACCCCCAGATGTAACGAGAAATAAGTACCGGTTCTGGCGAAGCCAGTGATGGCACTACCCTTGCGTATTCAAAGAATGTCGAAGTATAGCCCCGACAATCTACTCCTGTCATACGGTGACTAAGGAATTTGTTTGCCATCTGTTCCTTCTCGTATTCGGGACAGAATTTTCTTTCTACCAAACTCTTAAATTCTTCCCAACCTATGGCGTAGGCTATCCTTCTTCCTTTTGCCTGGAGGACCGTGTTCCACCATTCGAGTGCCCCTTCTTTGAACAGGTTTGATGCATACATCACCTGGTCTCCTTCGGCACATTTGCTTATTGCAATTACTGCTTCGGTTTTCTCTAACCAACGCAGTGTTGCAGTTGCCCCTTCGTTACCTGCAAATTTAGCGGGTTTGCAAGCAAGAAATTCTTTGTAAGTGCAACCAGGCGTTGCAGCTTTCATTCTTTTAGGGAGTGGGGCCTGCTGCGGATCATGATCGTCATGATTGCCGCCTCCATTTATGCTATTACTGCCGTTATCGTCTGAAATACGTTTACTAGGAATTAGTTGTGGTTCGGCAGATTTTTGGACAGCAGCTACAATTTCTGGAATAGCATGAGCTATCCCTTGAGCGATAAAGTGCTCGATATCTTGTCGAGTTATATATTGATCTTTCTGTTCTTGCTCAGATTGATTTACTTCATTAATTGGTTCATTGTTAGCGTTTTCCATCTGCTAATTTAGTAGGAATTTATTAGTGTCTAGCTTATCAATAAAAAAAATTTCACATAGATAAACACATAGATTATCACAATATACAAGTATAACCAAAATTGTCGATTTCTCGACTTTTACTTTGTTGGTATATTGTATATGCATCCATACACACCGTATTTTATAGAGTTTTATTGCCCATTTTACAGAATTTTAAGTTACTATCATACAATACGGCTTTCTGTGGTTTAACTGACGGTTCTAGTAACGATGCTCCCTCTCATCGTACTTCCAAGTTAGATGCTCTCCCATTTCCCTGATCCTATTACCTGTACCTATCAGTTCTTCACCGAACTGACGGAGTTCAGCTAGGTTTTCATTACTCATGGGAGGATTTGGGAGTGGTTCTGGGTCAAATTGTGGAAGAAAACTATAAGGACTATTGACTATATTTTGGAATTGCCAGTCATTTGTCCACCATTCTTCCAGTTCCCCCTAGTGGTTGGGTATGGATTAAAGGTTCGGGAATAGCCGGTGTTATGTTTAAAGGAAATTGGACTGTAGCCGGGTAAGGATTCAAATTAGTGCGGATTGGGCTTATGACCTCACAATTTCCTAATAGACGGTCTATTTCGTCTTGAAACGTAAGTTCTTCTGGCTGTTTAGAACTTTCGCCAACCTCTATTCCCTTTTGTTTCAGATCTATTCCTATTTCCTTTTCGGGTGGTTTCGAACTTTCTCCAGTTTCTATTTCCTTTCCCTTGATCATACTCACAGGATTTTCTATTTTAGGGAGTCTCCTAGTGGCAGGTTTCCTACGGCGTACTTTCCTCCACCCTACGTATCTTCTCTTCTTTTTCGGTTTAGCTTTTTCCAACGGTGGAGTTTGGAATTCCACAGGTTCTTCTATGTCAGCAATGTAACCAGTAAAGTCGTGAGAGACTTCGATAGGCACTGGATATAAGTTGAGATTTTGGAATGCTTCAGACATCTCATTCATGCTGCATAGCATATATGCAAAATGCAATGTTAAAACTTTGGAACAAAGTTTAACAAATAAACACTGAAGTTTTATTGCATACCAATTTATACAAAGGATAACAGAAATAAACACACTAGGACTTTATTTATTTACTGGATTGTGATTTCTCTTACTAGGCCCAACTTATCAGATATTTAGAGATTTGTGTTTTCTGCTATAGTAGCTAGCATATAGAGATTTGCCCATTTCTTGTCTATTTTATCTTCCCAAGGTGCACTATTACCCAATTCTTGAACTTCTGGGTTAAACCTAACTCTCTTGGTTCGGGGTTTCTTTTTCTCCTGACTCTTTTTAAGTATCGAATCCCTTTTCTCTGGGGAAAGAGGATTTTCATAATTTGCCTTGCGGACAAAGATTCCTTCTTCTAAATTTACTGGGTTTTTAGAAGAAGATGCAACATCTAGTTTGTGGTAGATGGCAGACAGCTTTTGTTTACCCATACTGTAACTATCAAATAATCAGTTAATAAAACAAATAATCACAGAACGATAACTAGTAGAATTAAGTATTTTGTCCAATACTTAATTCCGTAATAGGCTTAAATCAGTGGCTCGATCAGTGGCTCAATTTAATTATTAGCTCTGATACCACCTTCTGTCGCGACCCCCGACCCACCCTGGACGGAGTCGGGGTCCGCGAGCAGATTTCAGTGTGGTACCCGTGGTATCTAATGGCAGCGGAAGTCTTTTATTACAGGATCTTTTAACCGTAAAAATATGCTCGTTTTAATATATTACACAAAGTTTTTAGGGATAAAATCCCATCATTTACAATCAGTTGATTTCACACAGAAATCATTATTTTCCAAAACATGTTTTATTTATTTATTCACAATGAGCCACTTCTCTGAGCTTGTAGTGCTTTACTGCACTTTTCCTGGATCACACAGATCACCTGAAACATGTTTGAAAAAGGTTTTGTCAGCGGGGAAATACTGAGTGAATCATTCTGTTTTCTAAAACGACCCGTTAGTTATAAATCACAGTATTAAGAGCGATTACAATGTTTCCATCAACCAATTATCAAGAATGGGTATTTGTCACTCGACCGGATCTGTGACTGTGGTCATACCACTATTGGGTCCCGTCGCCCCAATAATGACGGTTTACTCACACAGAGTAATAATCACTCACATAGAGTAATACTCACTCACATAGAGTGATAAAAATAGTAATGTGCACAGTACCCCACATACCAGCTGTAATTTGGTGATTACAAAGACTTAATCCCTGTAATTATAACCTTGAAAATAATTTGGAGTTTTGTAATACTTACTCACAAACTGTGAGAAAACAGTTTAAAAAGAAGAATGACTCACTTTGCAGATTAACGAGCAAATAGATAATGCCTACTGATTAGCCTTGATTAAACCTAATTTAACATAATGCACACACACAGGTTAGTAACTAATACAGCAATTACGTCAATTCACGAGATTAAACCTTCACAACGATTAATCAGTGCAATACTCGATAATTCAATCGGATTCACAACGAATAACAGAGCATAGTCCGAATTCGAACAGCACTCTAATATTCAAGTCGAAATCACGACGAATAATCAAAGTACAAGCTCAATTGAGCAGCACCTGGACTATCGTTGGATAGTTATAATCGATCGGACGTTGAATCGTAATAGCGATCGAGTTATTACCCTGATTGCGGCAGCGATTCGAGATCTGTGTGTGTTTGCGTAGTATATAGCTGATAACTCAGCGTGTATTTTGACGTTTTACGTCGTTTCAACTCTCAAATTCAAGTCCCAGACACCCCTATTTATATACGAAATTTGACCCCCGTCGCGTAGCGCGAGGGGTACCCCCATGGGCGTCGCGCTACGCGAGGGGTCACCCTACTTCATAGGGTAGCCCTTCGTGCATGTAGGCTGGATGAGTCGACAGTTTCTTAAAATTCGATTTTGACAGATAGTTATTAAGATAATCGTTGGCTAGGGTTTATCCCCCCCTGAGTTTTAGGGGCCCTGATCCTGATTCTGATTGTTCTGGAAATTTTAGGGTTAGTGCAGAATTACTTGGGTTTCTTAATTAGGGTTTCCTTAATAGCTAATTACCATCCTAATTATGGATTTTAGTGACAGTTGTTACAGGACGTCTCCAAAACAGCATTCAGAACTCGTTACGGCCATTACGAGTTTCTGGTTATGCCATTCGTGCTGACGAATGCACCAGCGGTCTTCATGGATCTCATGAACCGAGTGTGCAAGCCTTACCTAGATAAGTTCGTTATTGTGTTCATCGACGATATCCTGTTCTATTCTAAGAGTCTGGAGGAACACGAGCAGCATCTACGACTTATGCTGGAACTTCTTCGAAAAGAGCAGTTGTATGCCAAGTTTTCGAAATGTGACTTTTGGCTTCGCGAAGTCCACTTTCTAGGCCATGTGGTAAATAAGGATGGAATTCATGTGGATCCATCTAAGGTTGAATCGATCAAGAATTGGCCTGCACCCCGCACACCAACAGAGATCCGCCAATTCTTAGGTTTGGCAGGATATTACAGAAGGTTTATCAAAGATTTCTCCAAGATTGCGCAACCCCTCACTTCACTGACTCAGAAGGGTGTCACCTATCGTTAGGGTGATGCACAGGAGTCCGCATTTCAACACCTAAAGGATAGACTTTGTAGCGCGCCTATCCTCTCATTGCCTGAAGGCACAGATGATTTCGTGGTTTACTGCGACGCTTCCATCCAAGGACTTGGTTGCGTGTTGATGCAACGTGACAAGGTCATTGCCTACGCATCACATAAACTTAAAGTTCACGAAAGGAACTACACTACCCACGATCTGGAATTGGGAGCAGTTGTTTTCGCGCTTAAGATATGGAGACATTACCTGTACGGTACCAAGTGCACCATTTACACCGATCACAGGAGTCTCGAGCATATTTTCAAGCAAAAGGAATTGAATATGCGACAACGCCAATGGGTAGAGCTCTTGAATGATTATGAATGCGCGATCAAGTATCATCCGGGCAAGGCCAATGTTTTGGCCGACGCCCTCAGTCGAAAGGATACTATACCGAAGCGTGTACGTGCGTTACAGCTTACCGTCCAATCTAACCTTCCCGCTCAGATTCGCGATGCTCAGATTGAAGCATTGAAGGCAGAGAACATCAGGGCCGAGTCCCTACGAGGATCAAGACAACGACTAGAACAAAAAGAAAACGGCGCCTACTATGTTAACGGACGCATCTGGGTTCCACTGTATGGAGACCTACGCGAGCTTGTGATGGATGAAGCGCATAAGTCTCGTTACTCAGTACATCCTGGTTCGGACAAGATGTACCATGATCTCAAGACTACATACTGGTGGCCTGGTATGAAAGCCAGCATAGCAACCTACGTCGGTAAATGCTTGACTTGTGCCAGGGCCAAGGTCGAATACCAGAAACCATCAGGCCCATTCCAACAACCAGAGATACCTAAATGGAAATGGGAGCAAATTTCCATGGATTTCGTTACTGGTCTGCCCAGATCTCAACGCGGAATGATACCATTTGGGTGATCGTGGATCGATTGACCAAGTCTGCATATTTTCTGCCTATCAAAGAAACGGATAAGTTTTCTACTCTAGCAGGCATCTACTTAAAAGAAGTGGTATCAAGGCACGGAGTGCCAACCTTCATCATTTCTGATCGTGACGCTCGTTTTACCTCTGAACTGTGGCAAGCTATGCATAAGTCTTTTGGCTCACGTTTAGATATGAGCACAGCTTATCATCCACAGACAGATGGGCAATCTGAACGCACCATCCAGACTCTTGAAGACATGCTTAGGGCATGTGTAATCGATTTTGGTAACGGCTGGGAAAAGCATCTCCCGTTAGTGGAGTTTTCATATAACAACAGTTACCACACCAGCATCCAGGCCGCTCCGTTTGAGGCATTGTATGGACGTAAATGCCGATCACCTCTCTGTTGGGAAGAAGTCGGTGACAGTCAAATCACTGGTCCAGAACTCGTGGTAGATACAACCGAGAAGATTGCTCAGATACGACAACGAATGGCGGCAGCTCGTGACCGTCAGAAAAGCTATGCCGTTAAGCGAAGAAAGCCACTCGAGTTCCAGGTTGGGGATCGGGTGCTACTCAAAGTTTCACCTTGGAAAGGTGTAGTTCGTTTCGGAAAACGAGGCAAACTCAACCCGCGATACGTTGGACCCTTCGAAATCACCGAGAGAATTGGCAAAGTCGCTTACAGGCTGAACCTACCTGAAGAACTCAGTGGAGTTCACAACGTATTCCATGTGTCGAATCTGAAGAAGTGTCTGTCAGATGAGACCCTCATAGTTCCTCTCAAAAAGCTCACAATCGACGACAAGCTGCGATTCATTGAGGAACCAGTAGAGATTACGGATCAAGACGTTAAGATTCTCAAGCACACCAGAATACCTCTCGTCCGAGTTCGTTGGAATTCCCATCGTGGCCCAGAGTATACCTGGGAACGAGAAGACCAAATGAAACTCAAGTATCCCATCTGTTTAAGAAAAGTGCAAACACTACTGAGACTGAAGCTACTGCAGAATTTCGGGACAAAATTCCAAATCAACAGGGGGATGATGTGACACCCCAGGAAAACCAGGAAACCAACGCAACTTAACTAGCTTCCTCAGTAACCAGGTGCTAAATTTCAGGACGAAATTCTCTTAACAGGGGGAGGATGTGACAACCCTCAAAATCCTATGTTTTCCGTACAATTTATTATTGATAATTAAAGTGTTTGACGACTGTGTGGAATTACTTAACTGCTTTCTGATATCTGTGTTATGCTTACACGCATTTGTTAATATACTAATAGTGTACAGAAAGGTCACTAAATAGTCCGTTATATTTTCCCAAGTGTTAGAAAGTAAAAACGCTACAAAATATATAAATAGGACGCCTTACGAATTAATTAAGCACTTTAACGGAACAGTATCCAACCGAACAACCGGACTTAACCCGGGACATAAAAATATTAACATTGACATTAATTTTCTTTTCTGAGCCAGTTAGGGTCCCCGAACACCCTAACACCCACTATATATCATATAAATACCATATGGGAGTTCATACTTGGAAATCAACTATTAGTTACAGAAAGTTACAACAGCCCCCCCCCCCCCTAACCAAAATCGGTCCCCAAGGGACCCACAAATCATCACCTCCATACTTCATAAATCCTACTAGATTTCCCCATATATTTTATGTAGATATGATTGGATTTGTTGCTTGATATGTTAGACAAAATATTAGAAAAGACCTCTTAAGTATGGCACATTAAATCACCATATCTTCTCATATCTTCACATAATCTTCACAAAATCCACCAATATATCTCCTAGATTTTTACTTCAATATTTTATATAGATTTTACTTGATTGAGTGGATATAATATTTGAAAGAAGATTATAAGTATGGTGTCTTACAAGATCACACCTTATCATATCTCACACCCTACTTCTCAAAATTCACCCCAACTCCTTCATCTCTCCCTCTCCCTCTCGGCTATGGTTGTGCCGCCACCATCACCACCCCAAGTCCACCAAATTCATCTATCTATGAGTTCCATTCAAGCCTAGGAAGTGATTCAAGGAAGTTGCAAATTGTGGAGCTTCAAAGGAACTTTGTTTATTGCTTCTTCATCATTTTTCATCATCTTCTTCACTAGATTCTACCCTAGCCTTGTGCTAGTAGTAAGCTCTTGACAAACCCTTGTTCATCTTGTTTTATGGCTGAAATATTGTAGTATTATACTTATGTTTAAAACACTAAATAACAAGAACTAAGAAGATGAACATGAAGCTTTATTAAAGATGAACATGATGTAATAATGTTAGTATAATGTTATCTTGAGATGTTACTGATTTCTTGCTGATTACTTGTTAATATTGATTATTAGAAATGTTGTTGATCATTATGCATGTTAACAAAACCAATAGAACTCGCATTAGAATGTAAAAGCTGAAAAACAGAAAGCTGTTTGATGATTACAGCCAACTTCAGTTGGCTGTAACCGAACCTTAATAAAGCGAAAAATGTGTTTTCTGAACTCTAAAATTATGTATTATGAAATACGGTTCTAATGGCACTGGAATCATAATTTTTGGACTTCGTTTACTATTTTTAAAAGGTCATTTGGTAATAGCAGCTCAAGCTGCATTTTTGCTGCTGAAAATAGGTGTTATGTTTTTGGTCATAACTGGAAAAATATGATGAATCAACTCATTGAATTCATACAGTAGATGACAACTGATGTATCTGTAATTACCCCACTAGAATTTCATAAATCGGACACTCAATGAATTTTTAATAAATTGTTCCGTGGACTGTGGTCAGAAATACATAAATCTGAGTTCAGTCCGGAATATGAATTTTTATAAAATATTGGTAGTGAACCGGACCCCGATATTTTTACACAATAAAATATGGAATGTTTATGACGTTCTGTAAAAATCTGGGAATTTTTGGAATAAGTTAACTATTTTATTGAAATGTCCGAAAACAGCCTGGTTTTGAATATTAATGCTGAATTGATATAAGTTGTGACTTGCGTGTCTAAATGTCGAGTATGCTATCTGTGAAAGATCTAACATGTTATATGTCTTACGTGCACTATCGTATGTATGCTTATGAGTGGGGAATGAATGGGAAATATATATATACGGGCATAAACAGTTAAAGTAATGCATGCTATGTGATAGATACGTGTAGGAACTTTGTGCTCTATTTGTAAGACACTAAATGACTAACTGTAAATCATACTAGGACGTGATTGACCGACCTTGACCGTTAGCGATATTTGAGAATCTAACCGAGCAAACCGAGGTGAGTTCACACTTTTCTACAAAGCATGGTAAATTCCCGGTGGGAATGGGTACAGGAATAGGGATTCCTCGTCCTTTGAGACGTGTTCAGGAATGTAAATTCCTCGTCCTGTTGGGAGGTGTTAGACTTACTGGACTAGAACTCTATCAGCGAAGTCCCTCCCTTTTTGTATCGACTTAATCGCCGAGGCTATGGCGAGCGGGTCATTAGTTAATAGCGCTATTAGGTTTAACAAACCTCACACCGTGCCAGTCGGACGGGCGTGTACTAATGGACTATGGCACGTCGGTGGTGATAGAACACTGACGCTAGGGCACAATTGATTTTTGTTAGTAGTCGATATGATAAACGAGTCTGGTAGTTTAAAATACTGGGGTAGCTCCCCACGGCCAAAGTGCCGGGCTGGATAGCCAGGGAAGGTGGACATGGGATGGTTGACTAATAAACGTTTTCGAACTATGGGGTAACTCCCACGGCTGGATAGCTGAATGAGATTAAACTATGTTTTTGGAAACAACTCTAAAATGGACAACCAACCGTGAACTCACTCAACTTTGTTGTTGACTCATTATTACATGCTTTGCAGGTCATTAGATGCTATGGAGCTTGCATATGGAGGTGGTCGTTGTGGGATGCGAACTGATATGTCCCGTATTTAATAAATAACTTTATGAACTTATTAAACCTACCTTTTGGACTTTTAACTTAAGAACTATGGACTTATGTTTTGAACTCATGTTTTATGCTTCCGCTGTTAACCTAAAATCGGTTTACTTCCTTTTGGTCACCAATCGTATTGTGTTTGGTTTTATTTACTTAATTATGTTGTTCAATATGATTGGTGGCTCGATCCTGGTCATGTCACGCCTCCAAGCGGTGATACTCCGCATGGTGGATTTTGGGGGTGTGACAATATCTGGGGTATTATCCCGGGACTTCTGATTTTGCGGAAGCAATGGCCTAGTCCCCGTATAATACTTTGCGTTTGCTTGAAATATAGCGCTGCCCTCAGTACAAAAAAATGATGAAACATTGCATAATGCTAATCATGTGCTGTTGAAGAAGAGATTCTCTAAAGGGAACACACCAAAAGACGAGCCGTCATCTCTCTGCTGAACGGAAGTTCTGACCTGAGCTCTCACGGTTTCGCATTTAACCCTTTACAGATATCATCTAGGTATACTCACCTGTAAGACTGAATATTGGGATCTGGATACGGGAGTATATTCAAGAGGTGGGACACACATATAAGTTTAAGTCTTTAATTCACCTAAATCGTATCCTGAACAGATTGAAGTTTGTATGAAAATTTAAGAGGATCAGCATATCGACAATCTAAGTGAGTTGTTTAAGACTTAGTATGTTATCAAGCTTAACGGTACTAGTAACTTGTCGTCAGCTGATATGATTCCCTAACACGCTCACCAAAAACATGTTTGTAAATAGTTTACTTCCATTGCATTCTGTTTCTGTATTTCATTTTCTAGTTTAGAAACTTTATTAAAAAATCCAAAAAGATTTTCGTTTCTGCTTTATTTTCCGACAAACCAAAGTGGGGAGTTGATCTTCACATTCAGAAGGTTGGAGCAGATGCAGAAAGATTCTAAGCTGGATGATGAGTTGGGAGCTTAACATGTTAATTGAAAAAATGGAAAGTCATAACAAGTTCATTAAATTGAAACTTGTAATTTTCAGAAAAATAATTTGAAAAAAATTGAATTAAAATCAGTTTTATTTCTGTCATGTATCAATCAAGGTCATTAAGTTGGACTTGGTAGATAAATTGAGTAATCAGGGTCATTAACTTGGACCTGAATACTTAAGTGGATTTCTAAAATTGATGAACAGTTAATAGAAGTTTAAGATTGAAAAGATTATAATGTTATATGTTTGAGAAACAGGAAATAGGTTTGAAAGATCCCCATGGCAAAGAAAATGTCAAAGTTTGAACCAGAATTCAAGTTCCAGCTGATCGAGAGGGGGAGTCATCGAAAGGGGGAGTCTAGATTCTGGAACAACATTCAAAGGGGAGTTTCAAGATAGAAGATTGAAAGATGCTTTACAATGTCAAGACAATTTAGAGCAGAGATAGATAGATCAAGACCAAAGACTGAAGATTTCATGCTAAACACTTTGTCAACATCCAAGGGGGAGTATGTTGGTGCATAGATGTCTGTTAACTTCGTCTTTATCGAGTCTTGTATTGTATTAGATAGATCAGGGCACGAAAATCGAGAAAACAGTATTGAAGGGTAATTTCGCTTGAAATGGACTCGATGTCATTTCAAACGAAATTAGATGTTTCATGCGAAATTACTAATTCCGCACGGAATTAGGTAATTCCGTATGAAAAATTAATTCCGTTTGAAATGGTTTCATGCGGAATTAGCTGCCTATAAATACTGAATGTGTCGTGTCATTTGGAACGGAATTAGATCAGTGTATTCAGAGCTGAGGTGCTGCCGGATTGTCATTTGAATTGTAAAAGCTCGGGAATTCAATAAAAGAAGATAATTAGAAATTATCAAGCTGTGTTACATCAATTTCATTGATTCCGCCTTTGATTTTGATGTTGAACTCTTCAGATTGACTCGTTAGGGTCACACGACGATCCAACAACTTGGAGAGTGCATCAGCCGGTTTGTTTTCACTCCTGTTGATACGTACGATTTTGAAGGAGCTGAATTGTGATATTAGTTGCTTGGCTTGTTCGAGGTAGAGGATCATGATGTCCCCTTTTCCAGTGTATTCACCACTTATCTGGCCCGCAACTAATAATGAATCGACGTGTGCTTCCTGGTGCCGCACGCCGAGTTTGACCGTGAGCCTTAACCCTGTGAGTAACGCTTCGTATTCGGCCTCATTGTTTGTACTTTTGAAGTCGAGGCGTATAGCGTAAGTGAGATCTTGATTATCAGGGCTGACTAGTCGTAGACCTACGCCTGCGCCATCCTCATTGGACACACCATCTGTATATAGTGTCCAGATGTCTATTGGAGATGGCAGAGGTGCAGGGGTCTGTTCTTCCTCGCATTTAGCGATGCGATTTGTCGGTACTTTTGTGGCGAAATCGGCTAAGACTTGCCCTTTAATTGCTGGTCTTGGCTTATAAACTAGGTTGTGCCCACCTAGTTCGATAGCCCATTTGGCAAGTCGACCAGAGATCTCAGGCTTGGAGTGGACTTGCTTGATTGTGTAGTTAGTCAAGACGGTGATAACATGCCCTGCAAAGTATCGGTGCAGCCGCCTGGAGGCATGCACCAGTTCGAGGACTAACTTTTCCATGATGGAGCATCTTGTCTCTGGGTCGTTGAGCATCTTGCTCACGTAATAAATTGGTGTTTGATTCCCCTGTTGGTCCACTATGAGTACCGCGCCTATGGCCCTGTCCGAGGCAGATAAGTACATGGTGAGCGGTTCTTTTTCCCATGGTGCGGTTAGAGTGGGTAGTTGAATCAAACACTCCTTCATTTTTTAGAAGGCGCGTTCTGTCTCCGCAGTCCATTGGAACTAGTCTTTCTTTAAGAAGTTGCGCAAGGTGCTGATAAAAGGAAATGATTTAGCCGCGTGATTGGCCAAGAATCTGTTAAGCGCGACCAGTCGGCCCTCTAAGGTTTGCATTTCTTTTACCGTGGATGGCAATGGCATGCGCTCAATCGCCTTTACCTTTTCCGGGTTGACCCTGAATCCATCTTTTGTGACGATGAATCCAAGGAATTTTTCTTCTTCCATTCCAAATGAGCATTTACCCGGGTTGAGTTTCATATTATGCTTCGCAGGTTTGGAATGTTCTCTCTATATCTTGGAGCATGGTGCCTTCCTCCATGCTCATGACGACGAGGTCATCCATTAAAATTTCGACACTTTTGTTGATTTGTTCACCAAAAGTGTTGTCCATTAATTTTTGATAGGTTGTGCCTGCATTCCGCAACCCGAACAGCATCTTCGTATAGCAAAAATTCCCCATAGGTGTGCAAAAAGCCATTTCATCTTCATCCTCTACTGCCATTTGTACTTGATAGTACCCTTTATAGCAGTCAAGGAAGCACTTCCATCTAAATAGTGCGAGATTGTCGACCTTTTCGTCGATCTCTGGAAGTAAGTAGCAATTCTTAGGGCAGGCCTTGTTAAGGTCCTTGTAATCGACGCACATGCGCCAGCCCCCACTTGCTTTTTCGACCATAACTGGGTTTTCCAACCAGGTTTTGTATTTGACTTCCCGCATAATCCCTGCGACGAGTAGTTCCTTGACCTGCTCATTCATTGCGCTATTCTTTGCGGGTCCCAGATTGCGTCTTGCCTGGACCACGGGCTTGATACCTGGTAAGGTATTCAAGCAATGATACGCGATGTCGCGTGGGACTCTTGTCATATCTGCAAGAAACCATGCGAATATATCCTTGTTCCTGAAGAGCAATTACTTCAGGTGCGTTCCTACATTGTTTGACCTGGCATGACCCAACGTGACCGTTTGTAGACATGACTTCGCGGGTGTCAACCTTGCCGCTTAGAGGGACGCATTTCGTCCGTAGACATGACTTCGCGGCGAGCATAGATGATCACAATCCCCATTTCGGTTGAAAAGCCAATCGCTGAGTGGGGAGTGGATGTGATCATGTTGAAGTCGTCTTGTGCTTCTCCGTCGAGAATCACGTCATATCTGGAGTTGTGGGGGAGGACCATCAAAATTGACCTCCTCCGTCCGCGTGTGCCTTCCGTCTGTTAGGCACACCGAAAATGTAATTTGGCCGAGGGGGAACATGTTGGTGCATATTTCATACGTCTCCCACTGTGCGAGTAGTTAGATAGAGCGTGTGTTGAATATTGTATAGATTAGAGAAAAGTCAGACACGGTTATGTAGTGTCAAGGTCCATCCGGGCGGATGGACACATTTAGTCCATTCGCAAACCCATCCGGATCTAGATGTTGTTATGTAAATGTCCATCCGGACGGATGGGAATTAGCTCATCCGGACATGTGTAGGCTGTTGCCTATAAATAGGGGTTGTGGTTTCCCATTAATATAAGTTTTTCGGATCCCTTAGGGGACATGCTGTCCGACTGGTCTCACGGTGCTGTAACTTTTCAACATTTGAATAGAGACCAGAATATAAGTGACTGCTCAGTGTCGTATTCTACTTCTACTCCTTTCTTAGTAATAATAAACGCACTGAACACGTCGTTCGAGACTGAGGCTCCGTCAAACTCACCGGATCCTGGAATAACAAAACACCGTTTCCCCTGCAAACCCAGTTAAAGGGTAGTCGACCGGCTGCAACCGTTCTTTGTCCTCCTGATCAAACTGAATAAAACATTGTTCGTATGTGATGTCGGAGGTGCTGCCCGGGTCTATAAATAGACGCTCGGTGCAATAGTGTGCCAAGCAGTCGGTGATTACGACGGCGCGCCTGTTGCGCGGTCCGACTTTAACTCTACGGAAAACGACTTGTTCGTCGTGCCAGTCGTCATCTCCTCTTGTTGCCGCCTTGTGCGGTTGTCTATGGACCCCACTGATCATGTGGGTAGTTGCAATATATGTCACTTTCTTGCCAGTGGAGGTGCCCTCGTCATGAGGAGTAATGCGCTTAGTTTTCTTTGGCGCATTTGGCAAGAGAGGTTGTAGCTTCCCCTCTTTGAGGGCTCATTCAATCTCTAGTCGGAGACTGAAACAGACGTTAGTAGTGTGACCACTATCTTTGTGGTATTCACAGTACTGGGTTAGGTCTTGCCCTCTTTTAGACTTCATCGTTAGGGCAGGTTTCAAGTTACATCTTTCTGTAAGAAGGACGTCCCTTGGTGACTTAGTGAGCTCGGTCCAGTTGCGCTCTCGAGGCTCTTTTTTTGATGCCCTTTGGTCTTTTTGGGAATTTATCGTTGCTTTGGCATCCGGTTGGGTCCCCCGCGGAGTGTACAATTTGGAGTCGTGTTCGCGCTGCCACGTACTCTTGTTGCGCTTGTTATTTATGTTGTGCCTCGGTTCTTGCCCGGAAGACTGCCCTTCTATGGCAGAACGGCGGTCTTTGTTTGTGTTGGGCCTTAAGAACCGCTCTGTTTGGGCATACGTCTTGACTGCCGTAATGACGTCGTCCCACTTTTTTGGCAAGCCGTCCTTGCCAAAAATGGTTATAATCATTTCATCATTCTTAACCGCTCTGATAAAATGACCGCATGCCAGTGCGTGAGGTACCCCGCCAATCTCGAGGCAATCTATGTTGTATCGGGTAACGAAAGCCTCCAAGCTCTCGTTATCCATGCGCCAGATGTTCATGACGTCTGACGTATCGCGCTCATGACATCGTTGGTGGCTGAAGTGTGCCAAAAAATTTTCTTGCAAGTCTTCAAATGATGCCAGTGAACCTACTGGAAAATAATTGAAGCAGGCCCTCACAGTTCCCGTGAGGGTCTGGACAAATAAATGGCACCACAAAGGGTGCGACCAGCCGCCACGAGACCGGCGCTGGTGAAAACAGCCTTTTGGTCGTCAGGATCTGACGACCCATTATATTTGCCCACACTGGATGGAAATTTGGACCTGGCGAGTGGGGCCAAGGCAATCTCCTGTGTGAATTTGGAGTTGCCGGCTGCTGACTTCGGTTGGTAGACCGATCTATGATCTTGCTTTGAAGCGCGATCATATGTTATGCGGGGTTGCATCGGGATGTTGTAATCTTGGTCCCCAGCCGTCTAGGAATCCCTACGGTACGTGTAGTCGTTCGGGTCGATTCTGTCATATGTGCCGTCCTTGAGATGTGGCCTAAGGCGGCTTAATACTCCGGACCCTCAGCGAGCAACTGATTCTCGCCTATATTCTCTAGGTGGGCCAAGGCGCTCATGCGCTGAGGCTCTGGACCGGGATCCGTAAGTGGACTCCCCTTCATCTATCGTATGGACACTCACGTATAAGGGTCCATGCGGTCCGTGCCTATCCCTAGATGCGGGATGTGTTGGCTCCCGCTCCTTGTATTGTAGAGTACGAGGTGCTGGTGTGAATGGGCCTGGTGTAGGCCCTCCGGGTACTTGTGTGCTTGCGCAAGCTTGTGCGTAGGCCGCGTTTAACAGGGCCTGTTTTTGTACATACCCGGAGTGAAGATTGACTCCTGGTGGCAATACTGTTGCGAAGTGTGAAAAATCCGGTATATTTGCCAAGATAGTACCCGCATGTGTTGATGTGCCAATGTGCCCTATTGGTTGGCTAGGGGAGTATTCCCCATTTGCCCTGCATTTGTGGGGGGCAAAGGTTTCCCCCATGGTAGGAATTTGATGATCCGACATGATCTTACAAAAGAAGAGAGAAAAAAGTGCTAAAAGGAGTAGCGGTGGGCGCCAATGATGAAACAGTGGTTAACCGGAGGGTTAAGTCACTAATCTCGTCAAGTAGGGTGAATCCCTTCTTTGCTCGATCAATGGCCGGGTCGTCCTCTAACCTGTCTCCTGCACAAGGAAACACACCATGACTCGTAATTCACCTAAACTTTAATTTATGTATTTGCTTATGTTGTTACGTTAAATTTGTAAGATGTTGTATTTTTCATTTCAAACAATGTATATCCATTAGAATGAAACGAAATTCGAATTACGTAAATTATTGTCACAGTTAGTCGTTATGAAGTCTCGAACAACCTCGTTTTCATCTCACTTCGAAGTTTCTGCCATCGATTGGGGTATGACATACAATGAGTTCCATGTCACCTTATATCAGTTTCTTCCACTTTTCAGGCTCCTTCAAGACATTAACGATGTGGTATCCACATCCGGTATCAAATACCCATGTGTTGCTAGAAACAGTGAAAAGTTAAATAACATAAATGAGAACACCAAAAGAAGTGCCAATGTTATTGGCCTTTTTCGCCTTAAGCTTGGCCAGATACTATAGGCAGTTTCTTTTCCAGTGCTCCATTTGGTTGCATTCAAAGCACTAACACTCCTTAGGAGGGGGTGGTTTTGCAACCTGCTTTTTGTTGATAAATTCTTACTAAATAAATGAAATTGAACAAGGATGAGCACTTACTAGGATTAAGGAACTACAAAGAACACTTGAGAGCAGCTCCTAGTTTCTAAAGAAGCTCCAAGAGATTGTTTATGAGTGAGTTTGAAGGTGTGAGTGAAAATGATCACAATCATCACTTATTTATACTAATCAAAATGCTCCAAAATCATGCCAAGTGTAATCCCAGTTGATTAGAAGCTGATTAGTGGCATCTTAGGTGTCACAAAGAGGAGAAAGAGTGGCAAAATCGTGGAGATGTGGCAACATAGCAGCAATGGCAGGCCAACTGCCATTTTGCTATCATTAGGCACCCCTTATGGACCGTAAGGGTTATGCCTTGCAGTCCGTAAGGACCCCTGGTGCGCAAATAGATTTAAAACTCCCTTACGAATCATAAGGGCTAAGCCTTGCGGTCCATAAGGGACCTCCAGGAACAAAATGTATGGATTTTTGCATATTTAGTCCTCGGACCTTGATTAGTTCTCCATTTTGACGTATTCGGTCCCTTTCCTTCCACAAATCGAAATTGAACGGAGAGTTTGGACACGAGTCGCGTTATAATTCGATATATTTTTGCGGGATGTTACATGGGCCATCTAAGATATATAGCTTTTTCACCATCTTGAGAACTATTCTCAGATTGCAGTGCCATTCGAGAAAGTTGGTGTTATTCCATTTTTCCTTTTCAAGTATAGACTTGAGAGTCAAGGAATTGTTTTCATTAGACATCTGTTATATAAGCAACGAGATTTTAATTATTATTTTCAATGTAAATTTCCTTATTTAATTAATGACCCATGAACAGTAATTAGAACAAGGAATGAGAATTTGGCTATGTTAGTAGTAAAGGCAGTTGTGGCATGCACTTTAGTAAGTGACTTGGCAGACTGACAGCGGGTGTTAATTGTGAGAATTACACAACTCTCGAGTATGAGGCTGCTAAGACAACTCTTGTCTATGTATTGATATGTTTATCCTTATCTATGCCGACTTTTTACTTTCGAGATAGATGCGGCATGTGATGAGAAAAAAACGTAATAGTCGTCCTAAAAGAGGTACTTGTGGGAGGGTCGGGTATGTCAACGAAACCCTTGCACCTTGGAATGATAAGCTACACATCAAGTGTGGTGCTGTGGCTCCAAACACCGATGGTTCGCTTTACGTTCCAAGCGTAGCTTGTGATAGGATGACATAGACTATTGATTTTATTTATAGGTTAATCTTAATATATACCTAATAGGGTCGTAAGACACAATTTTAGCATATATTTTAGTCATGACAGCTTGATGAACCCTTTCATATACCAGGACACTTACTTTTAGATAACCTATCAAAACTAAGTTGGTCGTGACTTATTTAACCAATTTTAAGTCAATAGAAATCTATTAAGTTAAAAGTTTTGGAAAATTATATTTATTTTAATTTGCAAAACTTAATTGGTTATTGTTTGTTTTATAACAATTTTTGTAACATCAATTTAGAACTTATTTTAATGTGATTGTTTTAATATTTTAATACTCCTTTTAAAGTTATGTTTTTATTTAGCTTGGTTATGTTATAATAAATTATAAGACAAAAGGCAACCACAATACCAAGATAAATATGTAAATCTATATGGTCAATTGGTTGATCTTACTAGAGCCGAATAGCAAGATCAAATCGGTCATGGGGTCACAACAAACAAACAAACACAAGAATGGATTTGAGTGCATCTAGTCGTCTCAAGCAACTCCCACTGACTTCATGACTCATGTATAGCGTCCTCGTTGTCCTCGGGTGTCACACCCCAACCGATGGCGGAAACATCGGGGTGCGAGCACAAGGCATTCAGATTGCTCATAAGATTCCCATAACACTATTGTTTCAATATAAATTAATAGATTTCATGCAAAATTGTCTAACAATCATCATCACAAAATATCAAATTACAACCCAAATCATAAATTGTTCAAATTGTTCAAAAGTCTAAATTATCTAGGTGACGTTTCTAGGCATCTCCTAGCTTGGTTTCCATGCTTCCCAAAGCAACCTATTAGCCTGCAACATGTATTAAAATATCAATACAAAAGTATTGGCGAGTATACAGGTTTGATAATAGTATAATAGATTAAATCAACTCATATCCACAATGTAGGTAATAAAAATAGTTTCAGCCGTGCTAGTGTCGCAGACCATGCAGTGATAGCCCAAGTATCCTGATGCTTTAGTGTTTACCCAAAACTCAAGGTAAAACTAGAATCCTCTTAACAATACCCCCTGAGAATAATGGGAGAGGTGCACCCCCTATAGCGCTACTATTGTTAAGGCGGAACTACACACTCTGGATTAAACGTAACATAGCACAAAATAGAATTCTAGAATGCACAAATTTTCACATACACATTGGATAGAGTTTAGACTTCAAAAGATTCAAGTTCATATAGAATACACGTTACACCCCAAAGTTTAAAAGTAAAAAGGGGATCGAGTATACTCACAGTGATTGCTTAACAGTCGCAACTGTTATTGGATCAAAGGGAGCTCTTTTTAGAATTAGCCTGATTAGATTACAATAGGATAAGAGTTGGACATAATAACGAGATTGCGTAAAGTGTTGGAAGCTGTCACTGGATCGGATGGCTGTCCGATCGGATGGTTATCCGATCGGATTGCCCGTCGATCGGGTGACATGTGTGAAACGAAAGACTGTCCGATCGGGTGACTTAGTGTGAGGGTGAAACGAATGACTGTCCGATCAGACGGCTGTCCGATCGGGTGGTCATCCGATTCAAGTGTCAATGTTCAAGAATGTAGCTTAAGGATTCTGGTTATCTTGATCGGGTGGCTGCTCGATCGGGCGGCTGTCCAAGTTTTTGAAAAAGTTGCTAAGTGTTGGAAGGTTTCCAAAGTTTCCAAGGTTGCAAGGCAAGTGTCACTCAATCGGGTGGCTGTCCGATCGGACGGCTGTCCGTTCGGGTTGTCCCTCGAACGGGCGAACCTCATTCCCTTAACCATTTTGTAAAATTTTCTAAATTTAACGATGAAGGCATGGTACATGTTGTGATAATGGTAAACTTATCGTCTTACACCCGTTCTGATCGGGTGGGAACCACCCCAGTCCGATCAGTTACTGTTCATGATAACGTTTATGTCAAACTCCATATTCCGGCCATCATCATCTGGTGGAAATCCATCCTTGAGCCGACTCTAGACTATTAATCAAGTCAATAATCCGTTCAAGACCAGATCTCATCATTTAAAGTAACAGATTTTAGGAAAGATGATGAAACTTAAGTTTTATCATGAAAATACTTAGATTTAGCTTAGATTTAGTGATAATTACATGGAATCCCTTAGATCTTAGCTAGATCTCACCAAGAATGACCTCATATGACAGTTTGTACAAACCACCATGGTGATATCATCCTTAAGATCTCAGATCTGAGAGATTTCACGGTGAAAAGTGTGATTTCAAAGGTGAATCATGTAGAGGATGAAATGTAGATCAAGAAAGTACAAGAATCTAGCTTGAAACGTACCGAAATCGCCAAGAAAAATGGAGAAAATGTAGTGTGTGTGCGTCTGGTCAGACAGGGCTGTCACATCAAGGAATAAAGTGATGTGGTAGGCCTATTTATATTGTGGAAGGGACTTGAGGCGGTTTGGCTTGGATAGGGTGGTGGCCCGATCGGGTGGTCATCCGATCGGGTGGCAATCCGATCGGATTGCCACTCTGGCCAATCCAATTTTTCCGCGTTCCCGTCTTTGATTCGTTTTGCGAGTTAGATTAAGTGTTATGTATTATAGAATAACTAGATTACATCATAAACATCAAAAGTTCCAGAGATTAATAGATTCCGCCAGTGACAAGGCTCTAGTCTCTCGTTCAACCAAGAATCAAGTTTCACGAGTCTAAGGAGTCAAGCACCAAATAGATTTAGACATTCCAAACATATATTTAGGCATTCCATCATAGATTTAGGCATTCCAACATAGATTTAGACATTTCGAATATAGAATTAGGCATTACAACATAGACATTCCAAAGATATAGGCATTCCACACGTAGATTTAGGCATTTCAAGTATATAACATAGACTTTCACATAGTTTAGGGGCTAAAATGACAAATGGACAAACTTCAGGGACTAATCTTGACAAAATCCTAAAGTTTAGGGGCGCTGGGCGTTACACTCTCCCCTCCTTTAGGAGATTCCGTCCCCGAAATCTTAGATGAAGACTGCTCAAAGAGCTGTGGATACTTGGCCTTCATATCACTTTTCAACTCCTAAGTGAATTCGGCACCATGCTTTCCTTCCCATCGAACCTTAACATTGGGAATTTTGCTGCGCCTTAGACGCTTGACAGCTTGATCCATGATTTCGACCAGTTTCTCCACAAATTGGACAGCTTCATTTATTTGTAAGTCTTCGAGGGGAACCTGCAGTTCCTCGTCGGCTAGGCATTTACGTAGGTTGGACACATGGAACACCGGGTGCACATTGTTTAGTTCTTGTGGCAAGTCGAGTCTGTACGCCACCTTGCCAATCCTTTCAAGTATCACGAAAGGACCTACATAGCGAGGAGCGAGATTTCCTTTCTTACCAAAACGAACTACTCCCTTCCAGGGAGATACCTTGAGTAGAACTCGGTCACCAACAACAAATTCCAGAGGCTTCCGCCTTCTATCAGCATAGCTCTTTTGTCTGCTCCTAGCCTTGATCAAGTTATCACGGATCTGATGAATCTTATCCGTTGTTTCTTGAATAATCTCAGGGCCAGTGAACTGCTTCTCCCCAACCTCATGCCAACTGAGTGGAGATCGGCATTTTCGTCTGTACATAGCTTCGAAAGGAGCCATCTGAATACCGGAATGGTAGCTATTGTTGTACGAGAATTCTATTAATGGTAAATATACATCCTAGTTACCACCAAAGTCGATGACATAAGAACGGAGCATGTCCTCCAGGGTCTGAATAGTACGCTCGGTTTGTCCATCCGTCTGAGGATGGAAGGCCGTGCTAAGATTCAAGTGCAAACCCATAGCGGACTGAAATGTTTGCCAAAGACGTGAAATAAAATGACCATCACAGTCACAGATTATATCAAGAGGAATGCCATGACGGCATATAATCTCATCGGTATAGATCCTAGTAAGTTTCTCCACTTTATAATCTTCGCGAATAGGAAGAAAGTGGGCTGATTTAGTCAGACGGTCAACAATTACCCAAATACTGTCATGACCGGCAGGTGTACGGGGTAACTAAGTAATACAGTCCATAGAAAGACTATCCCACTTCCAAACGGGGATTTTAGGCTGCTCTAAAAGTCCAGAGGGACGCTGATTTTCAGCCTTCACCTTCAAACAGGTAAGGCATTTAGAAACGTACACAGCAATGTCTCTCTTCATACCAGGCCACCAGTAGGTCGTACGCAAATCATGGTACATCTTATCAGCGCCTGGATGGATAGAATAACGGGATTTGTGAGCCTCATTTATAATGAGCTCACGGAGATTATCGCGATCTGGCACCCAGACGCGATTGAGATAGTACTGAAGACCATCAGGTTTGGTTTCGAGTTGATTAACGTTAGCGCCAAGAACTTCAACAAATAGACTTCCTTCATTAGCTGATGAATATTGAGCTTCACGAATACAAGCATGCAAATCACTAGACATACAGATAGCCTTGACATGAGTCTTACGACTAAGAGTGTCGGCCACTACATTCGCCTTGCCAGGATGATAGTGAATTTCGCAGTCGTAGTCGTTAAGCAGTTCCACCCAACGTCATAGTCGGATGTTCAGCTCTTTTTGGTCAAAGATATGTTGAAGGCTCCTATGGTCGGTGAAGAACACACACTTGGTACCATAAAGGTAGTGTCGCCAGATCTTCAATGCAAAAACAACCGCACCAAGCTCCAGATCGTGAGTAGTGTAGTTTTTCTCATGTACTTTGAGCTGTCGAGATGCGTATGCGATGACCTTGTCCCGTTGCATGAGCACACAGCCCAAGCCACGGTTCGACGCATCACAGTACACCACGAAATCGTCATTCCCATCAGGTAGAGTTAAAACAGGAGTGTTGCACAAAAGGTTCTTAAGAGTTTGAAAGGACTCCTCTTGTTCGGGACCCCAAACAAAAGATTTCTCCTTTTGGGTTAGAATAGTAAGAGGAACAACGATTTTAGAAAAATCCGTGATGAATCGGCGGTAATAACTCGCCAATCCTAGAAAGGAACGAATCTCAGACGCGGATTTAGGCGTACACCAACTCTTCACTGCCTCGATTTTGGAAGGGTCAACATGAATACCCTGACTACTAACAGCTTGACCAAGAAACTGCACTTCATCGATCCAAAACTCACTCTTAGAGAATTTAGCATATAGGCGTTCACCACGTAGAAGTTCAAGCATCAGACGTAAATGATGAGCATGATCAGCTTTAGACTTAGAATAAATAAGAATATCATCAATAAAGACTATAACAAAACGATCAAGATAGGGCTTACAGACATGGTTCATAAGGTCCATGAACACTACAGGTGCGTTGGTCAAGCCAAAAGGCATGACTACGAACTCGTAGTGCCCATATCGAGTACGAAATGCCGTCTTAGGAATATCATCTTCGAGGACACGTAGTTGATGATATCCAGACCGTAGATCAATCTTAGAAAAACAGGACGCACTTTGTAGTTGGTCAAACAAATCATCAAGGCGAGGTAGAGGGTAACGATTCTTCACTGTAAGCTTATTAAGTTCACGGTAGTCGATACACATACGGAACGAACCATCCTTCTTCTTGACAAATAAAATGGGAGCACCCCACGGGGAGGTACTTGGACGAATAAAGCCCTTATCGAGTAATTCCTGCAGTTGACTAGATAACTCTTGCATCTCGGAAGGTGCAAGATGATAGGGAGCCCTAGCGACAGGAGTCGCACCAGGTACGAGATCAATACGAACGTCGACGGATCTAGGAGGAGGAAGACCAGGTAGATCCTCCGGAAAGACATCAGGGAAATCACACACAACGGGAACGTCGTTTATGTTCTTCCCCTTGCTCTTTTGTTCCACCACGTGGGCCAAAAAGGCAGGGTTCTGTTTACGTAAACTTCTGGTCACTTGTGTGCATTACATCAGGCTTAGTCCTTTTGAAGGTCGGTCTCCATAGACATTTAGAATATCACCAGACGGTAGGGGAAGACGAACAAGTTTATCATGACAAACAATCTCGGCATGGTTCTTACGCAACCAGTTCATACCGATAATAACATCAAAACTACCCAAACGCATGGGTATGCGATCAATAGAAAATACGTGATCGTTAAGAGTCAAGGAACAATCACGAACGATAGAGTTAACAAGAATAGACTTACCATTGGCAACCTCAACAGAGAATGACTCAGGTAACTTGGAGCATGTACAATTTATCAAAGACTCAAATTCCACGGACACAAAGCTTTTATCGGCACCAGTATCAAATAGGATCGAAGCGTAAAGGTTATTAACGAGAAACATACTATTCACCACGTCGTTGTTGTTGCGAGCTTGATTGGCATTGAGATTGAACGCTCGTCCACGAGCGGCTGCTTGTTGATCTTGGTTCAGCTGGGGGCAACGATTACGGAGATGAGTAGTATCTCCACACTGGAAGTATGCACGAACAGCATTGACCGGTTTAGGATTCTGCAGAGGAGCTGGAGGTGCTGGTAAAGCTGCCTGAGCTGGGGCTTGTTGAGCTTGCTGGGTCTAGTTAGCTTGACGACAATAAGGAGTGGTGTGACCATAGCGATTACAATTGGTACACAGACGACATGCAGAAGCAGCAGAATGATGAAAATTGTAAGTTGTACACTTGGGATAAGAACCAGCGTACGGCTTCTTAGCTTCTAGAACAGCAGTGTTAGCAGCAGCAGTAGTAGGAGCAGGTTTAGCAGCAGGGGTAATAGTATTACATCCCGAACCCTGAGATTTTCGCTTCTCGTTCTTGCTGCCACTTGGCTACCGAGTGACCTGATTTTTAGACTTCGAAGTAGCAGAGGTAGCAAACTGTTTATCATGCACACGATTGTTGTTGAGACTGGCTGAAAGGCGGTAGACATCCTCAATTGTTTCTAGCTTAGTTGCTTCAATAGAATCGCGCATGGCAGGAGGTAGACCATTGATGTACTTGGTTATCATTCGCTTAGGAGTCGAAACCAAGTGAGGAACGATCAGGCTAAGCTACTTAAAACGAGTAGTATAAGCCAAGTTGTCATCACCAACTTACTTCAAATGCCAAAACTCTTCCTCAAGCTTGAGTTGTTCATGGGGAGGGCAGAATTCGAGCATCATCAATTCTCGCACCTCAGCCCATGGGAGAGCATAGGCTTCTTATTAGAACGGATGTTTCTCTCATTCGACCACCACTCCAAGGCTCTGCCTTGGAACATTCCAGTCACACTCCTAGTCTTTAGATGGTCTGGGCACTTGCTGTTAATGAAGGTAACTTCTATGCTGTCAAACCACTCGAGCATTGCAGTCACCCCATCACTGCCTGTGAAAGGCTTAGGGTTGCAAGAGATGAAATGTTTGTAGCTGAACTTTGTAGGCTTCTTCTTCTCAGCCTTGGAGTCCACAGAGGATGGAGGAGTGTTCGATCCTTGGAGCTCAGAGACGATCTTTGGCATGACTCGAGCAATCTAGTCGGCCATGAAAGACATCATCTTCTTCTGAGACTTCTCCATGGATTTCCTGAGAGTGTCGGATAGCTTTTGAGAAGACATCCTAAGGATCCAACAAGAGGATCGTATAAGTCTAAATTCATGGGATCTCACAATATAGATATACACACGATAGATACCACAAACCCGTGACCTTCGCATGGCGCGTATCCACCACGTTTCGGGCACATCGCTTCTACCCCGTACTCGGCGTCATGTTATGTGTCGCAATTGCCAAACAACACGCTCAACATTATCACAATACATACGTAGATTAATCCGACAGATTTCAATAGATTGCCATAGATTTCGATAGACTTTCCATAGACTTTAATAGATTCGCATAGATTAGTATTAACAACTCACAACCAACGAAATCCAGCATGGCACGTATTACGAAAGCTCGATGACATGACAGAAGCACTTATATATAGGAAGTACCAGCGGCGTATCCACCATGCTTCGATCACGCCACGCCCCCCTCGTCATCGGTGTCATACTTCACCAACCACAACATTAGACTAATCAATTAAATAGCATAGATTGACCAACGGATCCACATAGATTGACCAAATAGATTTACAACATAGATTTACTCAAATAGATTTCACAACTTCAACCTGAGCCTACAAAACTACGAACTTCACTTAGCGCGTGGTACGAAGGTTTGGTAACATGCCAGAAAAACTTATATATAGGAAGTACTAGTGGAGTATCCACCATGTTTCGGACATGCCACTTTCCTCCTCGTCTTCGGCGCTAGGCTACGTTTCGTATTTTGTTTCTCAATCCACACATACGTAGTTTACACATAGATTTCGCTAGAGTACACGATAGATTTCACATAGATTTCACATAGAATAGACATTCCATAGTTTTAGAATTCCACAACAGACACTAAGTTTCGCATGACACTTGGTACGAAAGTTGGTAACATGCCAGAAACACTTATATATAGATAGTACCAGCGGCGTATCCACCATGTTTCGGACACGTCACCTTTCCCTCGTATTCCATGCCATGTTACGTCTAGTGCTTTGCAATCACATTATCACATAGATTGATCAGATAGATAAGCTTCTTAAATTTAGTTTGATCCTGAAGAATTAGAATTAACGTTTTAGATTACGGACATACGTGCGATTCATGTAAAAGTATTTCAAAACAAACGAAGAATCAAGTTTAAAATGGCATACATAAAAATCGAGATAACATAAAAGATACGCTTATAAAACATAGGATTGTTCCGGGTATAGGAATGGTGACTAACCAAGTTTATTCGAACTCCTTTCTAATTGAGGTAATGTGTCTTGACTTACTTAGACAAATACGTCATCGATGTTAGGCCTACGATATTCGTCCTTTTAGTCATTCCACGTTCCCAATTGATTGGAACTTCGAGACTCTGGCGAGACATAAAAAAATCAAGGAGTGGGACTAGTTATCAAGGTCTGAGTTTCACCTCTAACTTGACAACGTCGTACCCTAATATCGTTGGTGCTTATCCGCAGATAAGACCTACTAGAATAATATGGAGATTTTCCATCAAAGTTTGGATGCCACTTGTCACACCCCGACCACGTAAAACGACAAATCGTGGCGGAAACGCCGGGGAGTGTTGTAACAGAATTATTGTTTCAAACCATGGATACGAAGAGTTTCATTTCATTAAATATTAAACGTTGTTTAAAAGTTAAACAAGCAAATCAAACATAGACTAATATCCTTATTAAATCACTAAGGCCTCGTCCGGTCCTAAGTGAGCATGCTTCCTATTCACCATCAATACTAAGCAACTTCACCTGAAACATATGTAAAAACAAAGTCAGCAAAGAAATGCTGGCGAGTACATAGGTTTTGTGAGAGTGTCAGATTCATGGCTCGTTTATACGTTGGAATAAATTTTGCAACCTTGTTAATTGTCATTAGAAAACCTTGTTTTATAAAATGTTTGTATCGTAAAATGAATAACCGAATCAAAATAGTTTGGTTATAATTTATAAACCTCGAAGCCATGAATCTTTACCCAAAACATTTGTTTTTCGTAAACCAATTCGTAAATCATTTTCGTAATAAAATTCGTATAGTTTATATTGTTTCGAAAACCTCGTTTGTGTGACATCGCTTCCAATTGTTTACCCAGATCGTTTAATTCGTTAAACATCTCTTTAGTTGTTTAAATCATTCTCGTTTTAGATCGTGAAACTACTTTTGGTCGTCTCGCTAATAACATTCAAACCTGTGTGACTCGTTTATTGTTCAACTCGTTTTCGCATTAACAAACCTGCAAAGGGTAAGTTAACAATCACCAGATTCGGTCATTACCCACCTAACCCACACATAACCATGGGTCCGGTCTGATAACGGGATTTGTCGGATCCTATGGTACCATAACCTAATACTGGTCGGTTTGGCCGAAATTAATGAATGTCATTTGTTATGTAATCACAACCAACAAGCTCGTTCACATTATCGAAATCGTTATTAGTTTGATATAAACCATCTTACTCGTTGTGAAACCATCGTTAAAACATCGAAATCGTTTTGATACATATGAATCACCCCAAAACAATTGAAAACAGTAAAATAGGGGAACTATGTACTCACCTTCGGGTGCGTTTTTATATGCTAACACAATCCCTCAAATTATTTATTTGTCCTAAATTAAATAAGAATGGTTTAATAAACAAAATTCATAAAAATGACGAAGTTTCTCCGATACTTATAATTTTCACATAACTTTGAGATTCCTTGAAAAGTTATTATTTTTGATTATTTTGGTATATTCGCGTATATGTACTCAAGCGTAAAACAAATAATCTTGTCAAGTATTATCATGTCATCATACACGTATTATAAAACACATAGCACATTGTAACATATAAAATTTTCTCATGAACAACCCGTTATAGTTATGTCGAAAAACACTTATTTTAGCGTTTCGGTAACTTTTTTGAGCGTCGGAAGTCACGTATGACTAACCAAACACCAAGTAAACTTAATATAAGTTAAAATACTTATTTTTATACTAAAAATATCAGTTTGTTTACTGATCTAAAACAATTTAATAAAAATCCTTCGAAACGGCGATTTTTAACCGTTTTACCGCATAGTTTTGCATCAAACGTTACCCGAACCATCCCTAATCGAAACGACTTGAAATTTTAACATAACCCATGTTATTTACCGAATAAAATAATGGTTTTACTCATGATAGTGCAGGTCTTAAATAAAGCATTTAGATCATGCAAATTTCGCGTATTTTACCACTTTTTAAGCTATATGTACAACATGTAAAGCTACCAACCTTATGTCAAAGTTTCATGCCATTATAATACATCAAATAAAGTTATTTTTAGTGTTTATAACCTGATCTAAAACATTTTTGCCAAACAACCCCTTTTTATCATTTCTTGAACTTTAAACCCACATGTATCTTCGTGTACAAGTGCCTAAAGCACACTAACATAGCATCACATTTTATATGGGTTTAGATGCATCAAATATGAGATTTATTTATGTTATTTGCTGATGTACTTGGTCATCTAACATATCATACATGAATCACCAAATACTTGCATTTTTTTTCCATTATTTAAGAACAAGCAACAATATAAACGAGTATTTAACAACAACCAAACTCAAAACTCATACACACACACACATATATATACGTATATGTACGGTTATACATGTATATATACACCACCATTTTTTGTAACAAGACCCATTTCATTTTTAGATTTCAAGTTTAGTGAAAATCCCAAGATTCAAGAGAAACTTTAAATCATCAAAGAACAACTATGAATCAAAGGTATGATTTAAACATACGTGTTATACCTTCAAGATTCAAGTAAGTTATGGGATGATAGGAAGCTTGTATTCACTTGACAACACCTTGGGAACACCCTTAGATCTTCACACTAACTTGAAGTTTACTAGAAAGGGTGTTGAATCTTCAAGAACAAGACTTGAAGATATGAAGAAGATTAAGATAGAGAGAGGGAGAGATGGGCAGTGAAGATGGAGTGATGGAATGGTGGTATTTATAGACCTTCCATATAGCATATTCCTAGCATATTCCTGGCATATTCCTGGCATATTCCTGGCATATTCCTGGCATATTCCTGGCATATTCCTGACATATTCCTGGCATATTCCTAGATTTGCTGCGTTGTCTGCGTTTTGCAGTATAAGCACTGTGTCGCGTAGGAACACACGGTACGCGCTTAAACTTGAAAAATAACGTTTTTAAGCGTTTTAATTTATTTTTCAACACGAACCTGATTAAAATAAAATTTTAATCATAACAGAATATTTGTGGGATTTAAATATTATCTGGGCGGTCACCAACGTTCATTTCGCAGTTTTGTCGTAATTAGTTCTTTAGTTCAAATAAACATGTTTTCGCCATACCGAATCCTTCGAAACTTATTTCTAAATTATGTAAGGGATATTTAGGGTATGTTTGGCTTACGTCACAGTTCCGGAGTGTACGTCGCGTTAAATTGATTGCGTTTAAGCACCAATTTGCGTATAACCTTCCAGAAAGTGATTTAAAGCTTGAAGTCGAAATCGAATCAAATTGTAAAATCATCAAACACAAGAACACGTATAATAACACCAAAGCATATTGTTTTATTGATAACCAACATTGTTTTACATTATACAGTGCTTACAGAACACAGTTGTCACACCACTCCTGTCTTGAGGGCAAATCTTGTGCGAAAATACAAACACTGGGCAATAGTGTTTTCAAGTATTATGTGTATATTGTGTTGGCCTTAGGAAAAGCTTGTAAGTTTAACAGGAATATGTGCTGCTAGGAAGCAGATACGGTAGAATGTATAAGTCTTAAACAACAAATAAGAGTCAAGCTTCCTAGAACTATAGACTAGGGCAAGTATTCCTACTTATCCTAATTCCCTATAGTTATGGCTCTGATACCAATCTGTCACACCCCAACCAATGGCGGAAACATCGGTGTGCGAGCACTAGGCATTCAGATTGTTCATGAGATTCCCATAACACTATTGTTTCAATATAAATTAATAGATTTCATGCAAATTTTTCTAACAATCATCATCACAAAACATCAAATCACAATCCAAATCATAAATTGTTCAAATTGTTCAAAAGTCTAAATTATCTAGGTGACGTTTCTAGGCATCTCCTAGCTTGGTTTCCATGCTTCCCAAAGCAACCTATTAGCCTGCAACATGTATTAAAATATCAATACAAAAGTATTGGCGAGTATACCAGTTTGATAATAGTATAATAGATTAAATCAACTCATATCCACAATGTAGGTAATAAAAATAGTTTCAGCCGTGCTAGTGTCGCAGTCCACGCAGTGATAGCCCAAGTATCCCGATGCTTTAGTGTTTACCCAAGACTCAAGGTAAAACTAGAATCCTCCTAACAATACCCCCTGAGAATAATGGGAGAGGTGCACCCCCTATAGCGCTACTATTGTTTAGGCGGAACTACACACCCTGGATTAAACGTCACATAGCACAAAATAGAATACTAGAATGCACAAGTTTTTACATTCACATAGGATAGAGTTTAGACTTCAAAAGATTCAAGTTCATATAGAATACATGTTACACCCCAAAGTTTAAAAGTAAAAAGGGGATCGAGTATACTCACAGTGATTGCTTAACAGTCGCAACTATTATTGGACCAAAGGGAGCTCTTTTTAGAATTAGCCTGATTACATTACAATAGGATAAGAGTCGGGCAGAATAACGAGATTGCGTAAAGTGTTGGAAGCTGTCACTGGATCGGATGGCTATCCGATCGGATTGCCCATCAATCGGGTGACATGTGTGAAACGAAAGACTGTCCGATCGGACGACCGTCCGATCGAGTGACTTAGTGTGAGGGTGAAACGAATGACTGTCCGATCGGACGGCTGTCCGATCGGGTGGTCATCCAATTCAAGTGTCAATGTTCAAGAATGTAGCTTAAGGGTTCTGGTTACCTTGATCGGGTGGCTGCTCGATCGGGCGGTTGTCCGATCGGGTTGCCACTCGATTGAGATCTCCAAAACTCCAAGTTTCTGAAAAAGTTGCTAACTGTTGGAAGGTTTCCAAAGTTTCCAAGGTTGCAAGGCAAGTTTCACTCAATCGGGTGGTTGTCTGATCGGACGACTGTCCGATCGGGTTGCCGCTCGATCGGGCGAACCTCGTTCCCTTAACCATTTTGTAAAATTTTCTATGTTTAACGACGACGGCATGGTACGTGTTGTGACAATGGTAAACTTATCGTCTTATAGCCGTTCTGATCGGGTGGGAACCACCCTAGTCCGATCAGTTACTGTTCATGATAACGTTTATGTCAAACTCCGTATTCTGGCCATCATCCTCCTGTGGGAATCCATCCTTGAGCCGACTCTAGATTATTAATCAAGTCTATAGTCCGTTTAGGACCGGATCTCATCATTTAAAGTAACAGATTTAAGGAAAGATGAAGAAACTTAAGTTTTATCATGAAAATACTTAGATTTAGCCTAGATTTAGTGATAATTACATGGAATCCCTTAGATCTTAGCTAGATCTCACCAAGAATGACCTCATATGACAGTTTGTACAAACCACCATGGTGACATCATCCTTAAGATCACAGACCTGAGAGATTTCATGGTGAAAAGTGTGATTTCAAAGGTGAATCACGTAGAGGATGAAGTGTAGATCAAGAAAGTACAAGAATCTAGCTTGAAACGTACCGAAATCGCCAAGAAAATGGAGAAAATGTAGTGTGCGTGCGTCTGGTCGAACAGGGCTGTCACATCAGGGAATAAATTGATGTGATAGGCCTATTTATAGTGTGGAAGGGACTTGAGGCGGTTGGCTTGGATAGGGTGGTGGCCCGATCGGGTGGTCATCCGATCGGGTGGCAATCCGATCGGGTGGCAATCCGATCGGGTGGCAATCCGATCGGATTGCCACTCTGGCCAATCCAGTTTTTTCGCGTTCCCGTCTTTTATTCATTTTGCGAGTTAGATTAAGCGTTGTGTATTATAGAATAACTAGATTACATCATAAACATCAAAAGTTCCAGAGATTAATAGATTCCGCTAGTGACAAGGCTCCAGTCTCTCGTTCAACCAAGAATCAAGTTTCAAGAGTCTAAGGAGTCAAGCACCAAATAGATTTAGACATTCCAAACATAGATTTAGACATTTCGAATATAGAATTAGGCATTCCAACCTAGACATTCCAAAGATATAGGCATTCCACACGTAGATTTAGGCATTTCAAGTATATAACATAGACTTTCACATAGTTTAGGGGCTAAAATGACAAATGGACAAACTTCAGGGACTAATCTTGACAAAATCCTAAAGTTTAGGGACGCTGGGCGTTACATCGGGTCTTCGTTTATTACAATACATACAAAATACAATAAAGGAAAGAGTTATATCTATTACAACTTTGAACCATTGAACCATCACAGTGGCCAAAAACCATAATACCAAAAACCGAATAAAGTTAACATCCACAAAACAAGGTCGGACTAGATTTACATATTCCACAACAATTACAAAATAAATCGGGCAATCTTTTGGTCAAGCAAAAACAAATTAAATATGACCAGAATTAAAGCTTCCCTTAATAATAATTAGATCAGAAAGTTTAAATTAATTAAAGTTTGTGTTCTAATTCTAGTTAAAAGACCGGCACCGACTCATATGTTGTAACCAAGGCTCTAATACCTCTGTTGGGTTTCCTTGGTGATCGATTAAAAATTTTATTTATCAAAACCTGGTTCAATAAATAATAGTCAATTAATTAAGCGAGTTAATCAATAAAACGCAGTGGAAGATAAACGAGTGATCAACAATTAACGAAACCCTACAGGACTGGTTACATACAAATACGAGCACAATAGTAAGATTAACTAACTACTGATGGAAAAGATATACCTCGGTTAATAACTAACCGGTCGAGACACCGAGGTTCAACGAACACGTGCTAGTGACACGAACTGACGGAGCGTGGGTATAGCCCCGAGTAGCAGCGACGGTGGCCTGCAATATTAGCGGCGGTGGCCAGCAGCGTTGACAATATCGGCGATGCGACGGCGACCGATTATGAGTGTTTTAGAGTTCTTGTGCAAGTTGTTCCACACTTTCTCTAACCCAACACATCCATATTTATAGACCAAGGTGATGCATGCATGTTTGCAACGTAGCGGACATGCACAAAGAGGTTGGACAAGTGGTGAGCGAGGGTGCCTGCGTGACAAGTGGTGTAGCAAGGGTGCATACGGCACAAGTGGCGAGATGCAAGTGTGCATGCGCGACAAGTGGTGAGATGTGTGTATCTGTCTCACCGGGTCCATGTACCTGTCTCTCAGTTAACACCCCCAATAAGTTAAAATAAACAGTTATATTATTAATAACGAGTATTAATAATATAAACCCATTCACGATCATAAATATAACTATGATCAGTTTCGCTTGTCGTTCGTAATTACCAGTTAAACCAGTTAACTGGATTTTTAGTTCGCTACCCACAGTGTAACTCTTACAGGTCATAACCCGGCCTGCCACGTTAATTAATCGGACCAGTCCATTTTCCAACACGTGTTCGTTTATTTAATTTTTAACATAACACGAAAATGAATATGAACTCATAAATGAACCGTTTTTTATTCATGTTTGTTCATTAAGAAAATGGGTATGTTCGTTCCTGTTCGCTCGTTTAAAGCCTAAACGAACAGTTCACGAACATAAACGAACACAAACGAAAATAAACGAAAAAACATTAACAAACACAAATGAACATAGTTGAAACATAAACAAACACAAATGAACATAGTTGAAATATAAAAGAACACAAACAAACATTACTTAACATTAATGAACATAAAGGAACAAGCCTTATACATTATAGGGTATCAAAAACACAACTAAATTAGTGGTTTAACTAGACATGATTCTAACTAGTTATATTTTTATAAGTAGTTTAAAAGTCCTTTGTATGTTTATATTCATACAAATATAACTACTTGTGTATTATTAAATCTTAAACGAAATAAACAAACGTATATAAAAGAAAATAAATGAACAAACATAAACAGATGTTCACAAATGTATTAATAAACGAACAAAACGTGTGCTGGGACTCATCACTTGTGTTAACCATTGACTTGTTTTTTTTTAGTTTAACATGTAAAGTTGTGACATTATAAGTAAAACGATAATTCTTTAGAGATAGTCTCAGTTACTCTCTTAACAGATTTTCATTTGTCTCTTGTTCAACGCAATAACATGTAAACCAGTGACATTATAAGAAAACGATAATTCTTTAGAGATGAGGGTCTTCGTTACTCTATAACAGATTTTCTTTTAGTGAAAATTTTGCCTTTTCTTCTTTGAACGCACTTTTGTTTTTCAACTTACAACTGGTACCACATGTATCATAGTAAAGGACCCATCTGATTAAGATGTTTTGAATTTATGCATGTCAAGCTTTTACACGGTATTACTAAACAATCACAACCTTCTTTAATAAAAAAAGTTGTGATGAATTTTTTTATGATAAATCTGAAAACGTGATTCGAGATGAGACCAAAAAAGGCCTTAAAATATAAACCCGCGTGTCACCTGTTTAATATAATTTTGTATGTTTAGATATCTTCTATAAATATTTTATTTTAACTGCTAAAAAGGATGGGCCAATAATGGGATACAGTCATGAAAGTAGCCAAGAAAAAAGAAGGATTTGGGCGCACAGAATTGTTATTTTTATCATAAGGATATAATGACGAATATATATACCATTATTGTAGGAATAAATAAAGAAATGGTATTCCTAACTAGAATTTTGACCAGTCGTGCATTACGGCAGCGTCGAAATCTAAAGTAACTTGAATTTGTACCGTCAAATATCTGACCCGACTCGTTTTCAAGCAAAACTTACGTCAAAACGTAGACCAACTGAAAACATACATAAATAAGCACGAATACGTATATTCCACCACACTCATTGCCAAGAGAAATTTACGTCAAAACGTAAACCAACTTCGATTTATACCGAAGTGTACTTAAATAAAGCACATAAGAAAATCGTATTTTTTAAGTTAAAAAGTAGTATCGCGCGTTGCGGCACCGTTAAAACCTAAAATAATTCGAATTTATAACGTCTAGTGAAACCGTATTATGTATGACAAAAAGTACGAAAATGTATTGCCAAAACGTAGACCAACCGAAAACATACATCAAAATAAGCACGAAATATTTTATATGTGACGCACGTACATAAAAATAAACATGTATAACTCAAGGAGGTTTAAATGACATTTTAAAAAGTTTTTATAAAGCTTAGAGTATAAGTAACAATACGTTGAAAGTTAAGGGTAAAAAAGGAAAAAAACCAAATAGAAAAAAACATAAAAGAAAAGAAAATTACTAAAAAAGAAAAAATCAAAAGATGAAAGAATGTTAGCTATAGTGAAATGGGATTTGTGAATGGTTATCTACTAGCAGGATGTCCGTGCGATACAGCGAGAGCGACAAATCGCATTGCGATACTCGTTTTTTGTAGTTTTCTTATTTATATAATATTTATTGTAGTATTATTGTGATAGATATACATCAAATGCGAAGTAATCAGGTAATCCATAACGTTAAAATTAGTGCACATGAAATGGATGTATAAATACATAAAATGGGGTTATAAATATGAAATACATGAACTGAACGTATAAATCTAGAAATATATGAAAATATGAATGGTTTGGTTCAATTAATTTTGGTTAAATGAGGGTACAAAAAATCAATAACGGTTTTTAGTTAATTCGGGTTTCGGTTAATCAGTTTTCTGTTAACTCGATTTTTGGTTGATTTTGGTTCGGGTTCGATTTTGATTAAAGATTCAGTTATTACTCACCCTTAAACATTGTTAACCATGTAATATATCAATTATTTTAATTAAAAAAACTATAGCAATACTAAACTTAAATTAAAGAGAATAAAATATTGGTTATATTGTGTATTTTAAATATATATATATATATATATATATATATATATATATTAACGTACCAAAAGATTATGATCGTTCAAAAATCGGGAGGGGGTTAGTCTTTTATAAGGGATAAAGTGTAATTATTAACTAATTATTTATAATTTTGTTAAAGATGAGGGTTTAATCACTTGACATTCTGTCGCTCAACATTTTGGGATAATGACTAAGTACGTTGGTGTTTTAATCACTTGTACACTAAGGCGCCATCTACTTATACATTTTAATCCACATGTCAATACTAACCAAGATATGTCAAGAATACGTAAAAGAATTATAAGTTTGTTGTGGAGGGAAAAAAGTGTAACTAATTACCTATAATTATGTTAAAACTTAGGGATTTAATTGTAATAAAATGGGGGGCTAAAATATAATTATTGTTTAAAAGACCAATTTACCCTTAGGGGTGCATTTATACATTAAGATGGATATATTCATGTTCACCGATTATTATTTGCTACTTGCTAGATTTTTCTTTTTTCTTTTTCATATATTACTTTTTTTAAGTTTTTAATTTGAAATGATGCATTTTACCTTTTGTATTATTATTATCTGATGTTATTTTTAAAATTAGTATTTGTTGGAAGCTGGAGGTTTACGTATAGAGAGTCATATTAGTTTCAGGGGTTGAATGTATAATGTTTTGTTTAGTATATGTTTTGGGTAGAATTAGTGTATTGGGTCTAGATTGGTTTCGAGTGGGCCTAAGGGGTTTCGACCCATCTAGTTCGTATATAAGCAAACCTCTAGTTATGTTTAGAGGTTGATCAGTCATTCGCAAGTTAGAGGCCAGCCGAAACCTTTGTGGAGTCTTGTATCAGTCTCGTACAATGTTGAATGCAAGATCTTCCGGTTTGTTTTGATTATATATTATTTCGGTTTTAGTTATTTGTTCTTGAATCAACTTGTGTTTGATTTCCGCACACTCATTAAAAGATCCTAACGGAACTTACAATTGGTATCAAAGCCAAGAAACCAAATCTTGGTTCGGTTTGATATCAAACAGATTCAAGACGGTCGTTATTGTTATACTGATCGTGTTTGCTAAGTGTTTTTCAGCGATTTGTGATTTCTACATGCTTTCTGATTTGGAAGTGTTTGTGTGTTCATTCGAAGTTCATCAAAATTGCTGATTTTGGTTTATGTTGATTCAGAAAGCTGTTTGTTGTTTAATCAGAAAGTTTGTTGGTGATAAAATTCAAAAGATTTCACAATCTTTGAATTTTAGAAGGTGCTGAAAATCAGGGATTACGAGTCAACAATTTATCTCACAATCTGTTTTGCAGGTCTCGACTCGTAATCACACAGTCTCGACTTGTCCACTTCACAGTTTCGACTCGCAACCACAACAGTCTCGACTCAACAGTGCTTTTGTGGCTTCAAGACTTGAAGGTCTCGACTCGCAACGAACTTGGTCTCGAGTTGTAATTTTTTTACTCGAAACAAAGGTCTCAACTGGCAGTCTCGACTCGCAACCGTGGTCTCGACTCAGGCTTTTGTTATTAAAGTTGCTGATCTCGACTCGCAACCTTTGTCTCGATTCCCTGTCTCGACTCAAGGATACACTATTCAAAATTGTGCTCTCGACTCACCGTCTCGACTCGAAACGACAGAGTGCAACGTAAATTTGAATTTGGACTTTGGACCTATTGGACTTAATTAATTAATTAATTAAAATGACTTCAAACAATCAGACTGTTGACTTGGCAGCCATGAACAAACATCAAGAATAGGACTCTATTATTGGGACCACCACATGTGTTCCCAGATTGTTAGATGGAAATGACTTCCCTGAGTGGAAGTGGCGTTTTGAACACACGTGAAGGTCAAGGATGCTAAGATTTGGTTAAGCATTTTAAGAGGTCCAAGAGAAATCATGATGGAACGAGATAGCGAACCTGGTGTGAAAGTGAAGAAGCCTCTTGAACAGTACACTGAAGAAGACTTCGCTATTGTCGAAGAATATGACAGAGCACTTTCTTACATGACTATGGCCCAGGTCTAGACATTGTTATTGGATTTCGTACTTGCAAATCCGCTAAAGACATGTGGGCATCCTTAATAGATGTCTATGAAGGGAATGAGGACATGAAAGAGAGTCGAAGAAATTTGCTAAGCCAGAACTTCAACAATTTCAACCATATCTATGGAGAGACTGTTGATAATCAAATTCAGAGATTTGTCAAGCTGGTTACTCAAATGAAAATGGAAGAGCTGCACATGACAAATGCTTCAACTAATAGACAACTTCTGAATGCTCTACCTAAAAGCTGGGATCATCATGTTGCCATGATTAAGAAAACCAAAGATCTCGCCAGATGTAGTTTGTCTGAGATGATTTCTCACATCAAGGCATGTGAGCTAGATGACAAACAAAGGGAAACTAATCACAAAAATAGTATGCTGGCTGCCGGATTTTCTGCTACTCCCTCTGTGTCAAACAACAATGTTGATGTTCAGCAGCTCAGCGTCTTCTAAGGCTTCTCCTACTTATGCTAATGCTTACTACTCAAGCATGCCTACTCCTTCTGCTGCCACTACTGCTGCTGCTTCGAATCCTTCTGTGAAGAATGAGATGATTGCTATCTTCACTCAACAGTCCAAAGAAAACTTGGATATTGTTGCATCTGTTATAAACTGCTTGAATGCCTTTGTTACAGGTAAACTAGATCCTCCTAGATTTTCTATAGATGATCTAGATCAAATACATCCCGAGGACGTAGAAGAAATGGATGTAGATGGCTATGGCTGCTTTTAGAGCAAAGAACTTCATGAGAAAAACTGGAAGAAACAAATGGAAAGGTCTTGCCTTTACTAGACGCGCTAGAATGCCGTTTGAGAAGATGCACTGCTACAATTGCCATGAGCTAGGTCATTTTTCACGAAATTGACCCAAGCCGCTGGTCAATAGAGATCAAACTCCAGCGCAAGCTACTCCACCCAACCCTGAGAGAGCTCTTGTTACTATGACTGACACTACAACAGCTGCTGGTGGAAGTACTCAAAGTTTAGCCCTGGTGGTTCAGCCTAATGTTACTTTTGATTGGAATGCAGAATTCAACGTCTGAACATTTCAGCTCCAGAGAATTAGACTGCCTTAGATAACATCGCTTTCATGACTTCAGCACCTGAGGATCAGAATTCTGCACCTGAGGATGAGGCTTCAGCTGAAAACTTGGCATTCATGACTCAGATCCTTTCAGCTCCAGTTCATGGACTCACTAAAGAAGAGGTAATTTCTGTCTTTTGCACTCCTGAATGTAGAGAAAGGGTTGAGGCATATCGAATACACAACGCTGAGCTAATACAAGATTACAAAGATATAAAGAATAAAAATTATACTTTAGTAAAAAATGAAAAGCTTTATAAAGATAAAATCGAAGCTCAGCGAAAAGACATCATTAAACTTAAGGATGATCTAAGTGTAAAGACTTGCCACTACTTAGAGGTAAAAGAAAAGGTATGCATTTTGACCAAAGAACTAGAAGACATTAGAGAAAAATATCAAATTAACAAAATTAACATTAAAAAATATGAGTCTTCCAGTAAATTGGTCAAAGATCTATGTGACCTTCAACTTGCATACAAGAGAAATAAAGGGTGTGGGTTGGGTTTCAATCAAGTTCCTCCTCCATATAATGACAACTACACATATTTACCTGTTACTGAGGAGGAAATGATGAATGAAGGCAAGATGACTTACGGTCCTAAAACTGATAAGTCATCAATCAACAGCAAATCTGTTGATAATAAACGACCAACTCCTTCAATAAACTTTATTTCTAAAGGTACTTTTGATCCTAATGGTTCGTCTACATGTGTAGATAAAGTAGTAGAAGTAAAGTTTGGAGATATTCTTGGGGATGAACAAGATTTTAATTTTGATTTTTTTCTAAAACTTCTTTTAATGAAACTGATTCTGGTTGTGTGTTTGGACAAGCTTTTCTTGATTCGTTTAATAGTTATGTGTCATCTAGTGGGCTTGATGTTTTGGGCAAACTGTTGATGCTTGTGATGAACTTTTGAACAATGTGTATGATGATGGGTGTTTTTCAGTTAATGATTGTGATTGTGATGTTTCTAACCCTACAACTAATGTTAGTGTGACAGGTGAGGTCCCTCAGGATGCATTCAGTGAAACCACTGAAACTCCTTCTCAAGAAAATCAAAAATGTTCTGGTTCTTCTTCTGAACTGGTCTCAGTGGACGCCCCTAATGTTGAATCTAGTGGGACCCCATTGGAAACCGTAGCTGAAAATGAACCACAAGTAAGCTCATATGATACGTGTGTTGATGAAACATGTGTTGATGAAACTACAACATGTTCTGAAATAAAATCTGAATCAGAGTTTGTAAAAGAAGAAGTTGTCAAAATAAATGAACAGTCACAACAAAATGTTTCTGAAAAGGGAGTTAAAACTGAAACAAAACCGTCTTTTCATAATAATCATGATAAGAGTGTGAAAGATGAAACACATCATCCGTCTACATCTCATGCTTGTGCTAGTTCTGATCAACAGGTACCTAAATGCTCAGAAAAGGCACAAGTTAAACAAGCAAGGAAAACTAAATAGGCTCAGTCTTCAAAACCCAACAGATCCGCATCTGCTATGAAGCACCAAAATTTCCACACATTGAAACGACAAACATGTTTAAATTGTGGTATTACTGGACACATCTCCAGAAACTGTGTTCAATTCCCAAGTGTGCAATCAAAGAATAACAATGCATAAAATCAGAAGGTCAAGCCAAACCGATCACGTTGTTCAGAGTCAATGACGATTGCAAAGTCTGAGACAGTGAAGAATAACTATCGCAAAGCTAAACCTTCTGATCAAGATTGGAATGCAGCCAAACGAAGAAATCAAAATTGTCAAAATGATTTTCGAAGAAATCAACATAAAGCTTTTAGTAACTACAATTATAAAAGGTCACATAAACATTGGAAACCCAAAGCTAAGGCTGCTCAACCAAATATATCTCCACAGAAATCTACCAATAAAAATCCTTCAAAGTTTTTGAATAAAGACAATTTAGTTTGGCAGAAAGTGATATACATTGACGCTTAAGGAATTCCTAAAGCTAACTGATCCCGCTAATCGTGCAGGAACAGCTGTGGAGGACTACCTACGACTTTGGTACATGGATAGTGGCTGTTCCAGGTACATGGCAGGAGACTTGTCCCAACTCGTCAAGGTAAAAGAATTTGATGGTGGATATGTCTCTTTTGCGGGAGGAGAATCAGGCTGAATCACGTTGAAAGGAACAGTGCAAAACGGCGTACTAAGCTTCGAGAATGTGAACTACATCCCAGAACTGAAACACAATCTGCTGGGCATTTCACAAATCTGTGATAGAGGAAATTCAATTCATTTTACAAAGAAAGGATGTTATGTGCTAAAACCAGGGATCGTGATACCTGAGGATTGGTTCTTGATGATTGCCGAGAGAAGAGGAAATGCATATGTTATTGACATGAACAAGAAACCGTGTGAAGAAGTTACTTTCCTTTTCTTGAAGATTTCAGAACATGATGGTCTGTTGTGGCATCGTCGCCTTGGGCATGTGAACATGATGAATCTGAATCGACTTGCTAAAGGTCAAATGGTCCGTGATCTACCAATCGAAGACTTCATGCTGGTAGAGAAATGTGTTGCTTGTGCAAAAGGAAAAGCACATCGAAAGCCTCATAAATCCAAGTCTACACCTTCGACAAAGGTTGTGCTTGAGTTACTGCACATGGATCTTTTCGGTCCTGTAAATGAGCTGAGCATTGGCAAGAAGTCGTACTGTCTTGTGATAGTAGATGATTACTCTTGTTACATATGGGTTTACTTTCTAAGTCACAAGAATGAGGCTGCGGGTTTAATTAAACAGTTCATCACTCTGGTTGAGAATCAAGCTAGTACAAGAGTGAAGGCTATTCGATTAGACAATGGGACAGGGTTCAAGAATATCACCTTGGATACATTCTGCGCAGAAAAGGGAATCGAACAACAGTATAGTGCACCACGAACTCCACAACAAAATGGAGTGACTGAGAGACGAAACCTTACTCTTATAGAGGTGGCACGAACCATGCTGGATGATTCGAAGCTTCCTAGTTTCTTTTGGGCTGAAGCAATTAACACGGCTTGTTACATCCAGAATCACGCTTTAGTAAACAAACGTCGTATGAAAACACCCTATGAGATTCTGGAAGGACGTAAACCCTCGGTCTCACACTTCCGTATCTTTGGTTGTCCATGTGTACTATTACTTATGGACACTAATGGGAAATTTGAGGTTAAGGGGGACGAATGTTTCTTTATTGGATATGCTAAAGGATCTTCCTATAGAGTATACAATAAAGTAAGCAAGAAGGTCGTCGAGTCGTGCAACATTGAATGGCTCGAAGAAAATACTACGGACGCTAGAGTTGGTCCAGATTGGTTATATGATTATGTTGATTTGTTCAAATCTTTTAACATTCTGTCTAGTGTTTCTACAGATGCAGGTGTGTCGACTCCGAAACAACCGCTTTCGTTTGGTGATACAGAAGAAGAGGAACAAGACGAAGAGAGCTCGCGAAATCATACTATAGATCCACCTAGAATGAGATTTACTGAGCATCCTACTTCACAACAAACGTCCCATCAATCCCCTGATGGTGTATCATCAGGAAGTATTAACTCAAGTGATTCAGGATCTGCATTGTTTCCTGACCCCATTCCTGAAGATTGTACTATTACTACTCATGTGGTTCACAGTACTGTAGCATCTATTGAGGGGGAGTCGAGCAACATCAACACAACTCAAGACGAGATCATACCTGAATTTGACATCCCAAGAAATGTTTAAAGAAATCACCCTATTGAGAACGTGATTGGTCTTGTAGATGCAGGAGTTCAAACCACGAGCCAATTAGGAACCATTAATACTTGCTTATACTCTTGCTACATTTCTCAAACAGAACCTAAAACCACTGATGCAGCTTTGCAGGAACCAGGCTGGGTAGACGCTATGCATGAAGAGTTGAACCAGTTTGAGAAGCTCGGAGTATGGAAGCTTATGGAGTTGTCGAAAGGGAAATGCAAACTCGGAACTCGATGGGTGTTCAGAAATAAGCAAGATTCTGCAGGGGTTATTGTTCGAAACAAAGCAAGATTGGTGGTCCAGGGATTCAGACAGATAGAGGGACTGGATTACGATGAAGTTTACGCCCCAGTTGCCGGACTTGAGGCCATCCGGATCTTCTTAGCCTAGGCGTCCTACATGGGGTTCACTGTTTATCAGATGGACGTCAAGACCGTGTTTTTATATGGAGACGTGAAGGAGGAAATCTTTGTTGAGCAACCACCGGGTTTTGTCCATCCAGATCATCCAGAATATGCCTACAAGCTTGACAAGGCATTATATGGATTGCACCAAGCACCAAGAGCTTGGTACGCAACTCTGGCGGAACATCTTCTGGCTCATGGGTACACGCGTGGCACAATAGATTAGACTCTGTTTATCAAGAGAGTGGGCAAGGATATGATCTTGGTTCAAATTTATGTCAATGATATTATCTTCGGATCAACAAGTGAGGAGCTATGCAAGGAATTTGAGAGATTTATGAAAAAGAAATTCTAGATGAGTGCGCTCGGAGAGATGACCATGTTCTTGGGTTTACAAGTTAAACAGGATTCTCGAGGCATTCTTATTCATCAAGGAAAGTATGTGGACGATGTCCTGGCAAAATTCAAGTTCACTGATGCAAAACCGGCTGAAACTCCAATGGCAGAAAAACCATTACTAACTGAAGATGCAGAAGGATCCCCTGTTGATCAACGCCTTTATAGGTCTATGATCAGGTCGTTGATGTATCTGACAGCGAGCCGTCCAAACATCATGTTTGTTGTCTGCAACTGCGCGCGATATCAGGCTAATCCTAAAAACTCTCATCTTACTGCTGTTAAACGAATCTTTCGGTACCTTAAAGGCCGACCTCGGTTTGGTCTTTGGTATCCGAGGGATTCTAATTTTGACATGTTTGCGTTTTCTGATAGTAATTTTGGAGGCACTGACAAGGACAGGAAATCCACATCAGCCGGATGTCAATTTTTGGGTGACAGGCTCATTTCTTGGCAATGCAAGAAAGATCAAACAATGGCAATCTCCACAGCTGAAGCAGAATATGTTGCGGCTTCTGCGTCTTGTCCCAGGTGGTGTGGATGCAACATCAATTGCAGGATTACGGTTTGACTTATCTTAATACTACCATTTACTGCGATAATGATGCTGCTATTCAAATTGTGAAAAATCATGTCTTCCACTCAAAAACCAAGCACATTGATATTATAGTTCATGTTATACGGGACTGTTTTGACAAAGGTCTTATCAAACTGGAACAAATTGACACAGATGCAAATGCTGCCGATTTGTTCACAAAACCTGTTAGCAGTTCAAAGTTTCAAGTGCTTGTGGATTTTCTGAAAATGATCTGTTACACCGACTGAGCATGTTTTTTGTTTTTCGTAGGTAAATTTATTGATAAGTTTTCTATTCTTAGGTATTTTTTATGTATGCACAAATTTAGGGGGAGAAATTTTGAAAAAAATACAAAAACATTGAAAATTTTTGAAAAATACAAAAACATTGAAAAATTTAGAAAAATACAAAAAGAAGCATTGCATGACATGGGAAACGAAATGAATTTTCACATTATGGTAAAGGGCTGACTCATGTAAAACCAGTATCGAAATAGTTTGACTCTAGAATGATATGTTGGTAGGCGCTTTCCTTAAGGCTGGAAACACTTGCTGTTTCTATTCAGAACCTAAATTAGTCTATGATCTCAGGAAAGAACATCACTCGGAATTAGCTCATTTCTATTTGACTGCATGTGTGATGTCCCGATACACACAATTTTGGTCTTGTTCTTAAATCTTTTCTGAAAAAAGTCGTGTATCTCCTTCGTTTTGCGTGAGCAAAGACCTGGAGGTGCTAGGCAGCGTTTAGCTTCTATTTTGCGTGAGCAAAGACCTAGCTGTACATATGTCACCTTAAAGATCAATTTACACCCGAAAGAGGCCCTCAAGTGCCCAAAAGAAACCCAAAAACCTATATCAAACTGAGAAAAACTCATTTGATCTGTACATTATATCATCTCTGCTTATGATCTATTATGTTCTCATCTCAATCTAGTCCCGATCAAGGTTTCAGAAATCTAGAACGGAATTGTGAAAATATGTGGTAGGAGACTGCTTGCATGATAGAGTGTGCTGACTACAATTCCAGGATTTGATTAGTATTTGTTTAGGTGTTCATTGTTAAGAAATCAAAACATGATAAAAATTAGTTACAGGCAGTCACATGGAAAAGGTCTAGGGAGATGAGTTTAGGTGGACAAATATACTGGCAATCGTTTAGATCATTCAGTAGTAGATCAGTATTGATAAGTAAAGTCAAGCCCGAAACCTCATGATTTGATCCCTGAGCAATTACAATATTTCCTATTTTATATTTGTAAATAATTGTTCATATTATTTATTTTTGTGTTTTTAGGTTTTGATCACGTAAAACGTGCTCGGGAGGTTAAAATGGGTTATTTAAAAATTACTGTTTGAATGGATTTTTGAAATAATTGAAAATTGTTAAATAAAAATCCTGAAAAGAGTTTCTGATGTCTCGACTCATATTTTATGGTCTCGGCCCAGTACTATGGCCCGGCCCATGTGAGTGTTGGGGTATAAAAGACAGGTCTCGAGTCGAAACTTCACTTGCACTAAGACCTTTCACCTGTTACTCTCATACTTTCTCTCGTTACTCCGGCGAAATCCTTTAATTCCGACGATCTTTTCTGGTCTCGACTCGAAATCTTCAATCATTTGAAGGTATTATGAACTAATTGAATGTTTTTGTTGGAGATTTTGCAGATTGTTTGAAGATTATATGAAGATTTGAAGAAATTTATGAACCCTAATCATGACATATGGTGGTCTTCAAAGGAATCAAAGAGTGTTTTTGGATTTTGATCCAAAATTATGCTGATCAAAACATGTTAAGAGTGGTCTCGACTCAGATTGCGACTGAAAACATGAGGACTCGAGACCTCTGGGTGCGAGTCGCAACCTCGATGGTCTCCACTAAGATCTCGACTCGGAACATATTTGGTCTCGACTCGAAATCTCTTGGTCTCGACTCGAAACCTCATGGTCTCGACTCGAAACCTCATGGTCTCGACTCGAAACCTTGTTTTTGAGTTTTAAAATATTATTATTTTCGTTTGCAATCTGAGTTGTTTCCTAGTCTAGACTGTTGACTTGTGTTGACCTGTTGACTAGTGTTAATTTATGTAATTTTTATTTTTAAATTGACTAAGTTAACAAGGTTTTTCTCAAACAAGATACTATACTTAACTTATAAATTTTGTGCACGTCATGGATTTGAAATTCATCTCAACTCATAACCAAGCGGGGTACTTAGCACCACCTCCGGAGAAACATATGAAGATGTACGCGTCATTGATCAAGGGATTGAACAGTTGCCGAATCGTTCACGCTTTACGAGATAATACTGTCGTTTATGAAAGCCTTGTTCAGGAATTCTGGAAGACGGCAAGATTCAATGCACTAGGAGCAGATGGTAAAGGATCGATTGAAGCAGAGATTCAAAAGAAGAGCGTTAGTGTAACCGAACAGATTATAAGGGAGGTTTTACAGTTCAACGATCAAGAGACTGATCCCATTGATCTTCCGGGTGGAACCGTTGAAGCTATTTTGCCTCGACTAAGTTATGAAGGAACGTATCCCTCTCTGATGAAGAAGTTTATGCATCCATACTGGCGTCTGTTGATGCCCATGTTCATGTTGTGTATGACGGAAAATAGAGGGGAAACAGATCAGCTGAGTATTACACAGTCTGCAGCGTTCGTTTGTCTGATAATGAACCAGCCGTACAATTACTCGAAATACGTGTTTGAAGGCATGAAGAGGAATGTAATTAGTGTGCGAAAGGATAAATTCATTATGTATCCCAGGTTCTTGCAAATGATCTTCAACGCTCGTTACTCAGAATTAGAGAAAACTGGAAACACTTTGGATTGAAGCCAATGGGTCCTGCGTGTTTTGGTGCTCTCACTTCTAAGAAGGGTACTGAGAAGAAGTTTGAAGGAAGGATTCCATTAGAGAAGTTTGGTCAGTTTGCTGTGACAGAGGATGTGGCACCTAAACCTGTGATAGCACAACCTGAACCTGTTAATGCTGCACCAGTAAATGTTCCAGTTAATGCTATGATTGCCTAAGAACACGTTGTTCAAGGTGCTGCTGATGAAGAGCCTGAGACAGATATTCCGACGATAAACTCTGATGATGAAGGTGTTGAAATTAGTTGTGATGATGATGATGATGATGATGAAGTTGAGCTTCCTCCTAAAGCTGAAGTTAGTTCTGCTGTTTCTACTGTTCAACCAGTGATTTCGTCTGAGAGTTTGGCTCTGCTGTTAAAGTCTATAACTGAAAAGATGGGAAATCCTCCTTCCGATCCTTCAGTTCCAAATGAAGATCCAAAGGATCCTGATACTAACAAGTGAAGCGAAAAAGAAGGGATCCTCGACCTAGTGTGTATATTGAACAAAACACAGATCAACCTACAACTGATGCTAACGATGAAGATGGTTTATATGATTTTGATTTTGAGAAAGACACGACTGCTTCTGCCACTGCTATAGAAACAGGTTTTGATTTTGATGTTGATTCAACAAGAATGGATGTGGATGTTACTTCTACAGGGGATTCCTGTTGCTGCTACTGTTTCGCTCCAATCACCGAGTCAACACTACCTGGTACTGTTGCTATTGCAAGTTCGTCTGGTACAGTTCGTGATGAACCATGCAATTCAAGTGGAAAACGGCCTGAAGAACCAGTGAGAATGTCGTTCGTTAATGATTCAAGTGATGATGATGAGTTTATTAGTATGAGGGAGATGAAGAAAAGAATTGTTGTGAATGAACAAGACTCGATCCACAAAGATGCCAAGATTATTCAGCTCGAAGACACTATTGTACAAAAGAATCAACAAATTGATCAACTACAAGGTGATGTCAGTTTGTTGTTTAACATGGTGTATGATCTTCGTGGAAAGCTAGAGAAGAAGTTTGGTAATGAATTTTCTGTTCCGACTGACACGGAGAATAGAAGAAAAGCTGAGGAACATCAAGCAAGAGCTTTTGCAAAGGAAGACGCTAACAGAGCTGCTGCTATGGATTAGTACTTTAAAAGAGTAACTGATAAAGATGCTGACAAAGCAAAGGCTGAGAGGTTAAAGATGAAAAGAGAATATGTGATACTGAAGAACAAAAACCTTAATTGTGCTGATGAAGATGTTCAAGTTACTCATCATCTGATGGATGTTGGTGAAAGTTATTATGATACAGTTGGGAACCGCTCAGGTATTATAAGCTGGGATTTTGATCATGATCGTCGTAGATGGTGGATCAAAAGAAAGGTTGGACCAGTCGAATGGTATAAGAACCCTGCTCAATTTCAGACATTCACTAAAGTGGATTTATCCATACTTGCGAATTCTCCTTATGTGGATGATAAACCTGGCGGATGTGGATATTTGTTCTTTGAAAGGTTGGAGAGAGAGGTTGCACGTGGATTTCCTTCTACGCATACTGCTGAATCCATCGTCACTCCTACTAAATGTGTTAGAGATCCACGTACAAACAAAAGGATGAAGATTGTGTCATAGCCACCGACTGACAAAGAGAAGACAATTCCTTTGGTTAAGAAGATTCCCAACAGAGCTCTAAAGACTACGCATTTCTGGGCATATGATGAAACGTTAGGTCAAGCTGTGATTGTGTGTGATGGTGATGAATCCTATCGTTTGACTGATCCAATAGATTTGTTGAACTTGGATCGAGAGAATCTGGAGCTACTTGCTCAGAATCAGATCAGAGTTACTGAGAAGTTTAAAGCTGTTGCTAAAGATTGGACGTCAGCTGTTGTTGGTGTTTTACAAATCAGTAAGAAGGGATTTCGAGGTTACAAAGACAAGTTGGAGCACAGTGGAGGTGTTGAAGGCAATTAAAGGCAGAAGAATCTCTATGCATAAACCTAGGGGAGATTGTTGGAACCTGAAGGTTTACGCACAGAGAGTCATATTAGTTCAGGGGTTGAATGTATAATGTTTTGTTTAGTATATGTTTTAGGTAGAATGAGTGTATTGGGTCTAGATTGGTTTCTAGTGGGCCTAAGGGGTTTCGACCCATCTAGTTCATATATAAGCAAACCTCTAGTTATGTTTAGAGGTTGATCAGTCATTCGCAAGTTAGAGGCCAGCCGAAACCTTTGTGGAGTCTTGTATCAGTCTCGTTCAACGTTGAATGCGAGATCTTCTGGTTTGTTTTGATTATATATTATTTCGGTTTTAGTAATTTTTTCTTGAATCAACTTGTGTTTGATTTCCGCAAACTCACAAGTTCTTGTTTGATATCATTGAAAGATCTTAACGGAACTTACAATATTAGTTATTATATATATATATATATATATATATATATATATATATATATATATATATATATATATATATATATATATATATATACTAGGTTATAGATCCATGTATTACTTTTTTTTATTTTTATCTGATTTAAGCTAGAGTTTATTGATTGCTTTTTATTTTTAAAGCATAAAATTGTTAAGGATTCGTATCGTAAAGGTTTTCTTGCACCATTTACATATGATAGACGAATGTTGATATCTAGAGTTATGTTTTCACATTAACAAATTCAAAAAATCTATTATGTTTCATTAAAGATAAAATCTTTTTTGTGTAAATTCGCCTTATTACTTGTAATCTGTCACCCGGGTGTGATCATTACTTTTACATAATTGTTTACAACCAATCAACTTTCCTTTAACATCAGACAACTCTTAATCAAATTAATTAGACAACTCTTAATCAAATTAGTTAGATATCATAGCAAATTTCACAATTATTCTTTGCATTTGTTTTATAAATAGTTTAGATAATCAAATAATTCATGTAATATTAACCACATGCTCTTCGTGGCTGTAATACCCCAACTTACCCTAGCTACCTAGGTTAACTGGGTTTTTGCATGATCGAAATGACATGGTCACCGCCCTACAATTTTTAAACGACTATAACCTTTTCATACGTTAATATGGTTTTTTAAATACACCATAAAAAGAGCATTTTATTCTCTTAAATTTGAGTATGGTATTATTATAGTTTTTTTAATTTAAAAAATAACGTGTTTCATCATTATCAGTGCATGTGTTCTTCACCACATTGTGTAGAGACCCTGTTGGGAATCCAAGATTTTTCGTTTTAATTTATAAAATCTAATTTATACTAGTAATAATAGCGCTTTATTATATAGTTCAGACAAATACACATAAAACTCCTACCAGCGATCCAGTTACAGTCTATTCAGATAATTATATAAATTCACAACCATAACGACTTAGGGTTCTACCTTGACAAAAACCAAAGACTCACACGAAGGATGCAACGAACGGCTCCGCTAGTAAGCCGAATCACAAAATCTCCAAGAACACCACAAGAATCCACATGCGAGTTGGATCCAATTCAAATCACCACAATGAGGTGGCGGAAAGCGATGATGGTGTGTGACGGTGGCTGGCGACGGTGGTCACCAGCAGCGGTGGTGGTGTGGTGGCGGACGGCGACGGTGGGTCGGTCGGTCGCAAGAAGAGAGGGGGGATTGGTTGCTAGGGTTTTTCAGCTCAATCTCTTGTGTCGCTTGTTGTGCAATTAAGGTTTATGATTAAAGATCAATTTATAAATCCCTTAACTACACTCTAGCTTAGTTTGTTTTTTGAACGGCAAGTAACGACGTGCCAACCACCGTGACACCGAACGTTGTGGCCAAGGTCGACTACTCGACCGCCGCCAACCCCTTGGCTCTCCCCAGATGCGCGGAAACCAGACCTCCTCCCGCCCGAAGGCACGAAAGTGGAATAATCGGTAAAACCTGGCCTCCCATCCAAGTCGAACCAGTGCCACCCGTATTCGCTCTTCACCTGGATGCAGTAGAAATAATGAGGAGAGTGGGAATCGAACATGGGTCACAGTGAAACTCAACTCTTTCCCCAACCATTCCACCACTACCTCATTAGCACACTCTATCTTATTAATTCTTGATTTCCACTCCAAGTTGTCAATCATATGTTAACTACTAATTACCTATCAACCTTTGACTTTTGTTTTACTGTCTAATAATAAAACTATCTTCTTTAATCATTATCTAATGATAATCATTCATCGCTTCCGTCGAATAACTATTATTCATCGCTAATAATAAACCACAAGTCAAAACCTTTTTGACTTCATTTTATTATTCAATAAAATAAAATTTTAAATTATTATCTAAATAATAAATTATATTACCCGTTTAACTATTTAAACGACACCAATTATTTCCACTAAAATGATTGTTTCCTAAACAATTAACATCTTAAATATTCAATATCCGCTTTTGTGATTTACAATATTTAACAATTAAAAATTATTGTTTATTCGCCGTTCAAAGTGTAGCTCTTTGTATCGTACCTTAATAGCAACTTTAAATAATTGATAATCGGACGCCTAAATCCAACACATCCCTCATACATACATACATACATACATACATACATACATACATACATACATACATACATACATACATACATACATACATACATACATACATATATATATGTATATATAAAAGTTAAATAATATGAAGATATGTAGATCATTTTGTATAAACTAAATTGCATAAATCAACCTTTATGTTATACCTAAACTGTACTTCATACCTTTCACTATGAAATCGGCGAAAACCAACATTTATGTTCATGTTTTGTAACGTTCTATAACATTTACAACTAGCGTCATCCAAAAACTCAGCTAAGTTACCTCACATGCTTTGCATGTGAGGGTACTGTGGTCCTTGATTACATAAAAGTTGGTTTGTGCAAAAAGATTATTAATAACATAAAGGTTGACTTTTGCAAAAGAAAATTGTTCTTATATATATAGTAAAATATTTTTTTTTTTTTTGCAAAAACATTATTATTTGTTAATAATTATATATTTTTATATATAAAAAATAGTTTTAAATTTATTTTATAAAAATTTTGATTTTAATATTTTTATAAAGTAAATAATAATGACAAGATAAATTACTTTTTAAATAAGTATAAATAAAACACAATAAAATAAAGTTATTGTAATATCCAGAATATTTATATAATTATAATAGATGTTTTAAAGCAATTTGAATTACAAAAGAAAAATACAAAAACTAACCCTTTGGTCTTATACTATTGTCTACGAATTCATCATAGATTTCATACTTTGTTCTTGAAGATGATTTATTCTGAGTTTTATTCGATTGAGAAATTCGAAGTGAACCATTGAATTGTTTCAGTCTGAAAGTGATTCACATGGCCCTTAGATTAAATGATTAATCCCTTGTTTGTTCGAAAAATCCAACATTTCTTTAGTTGCAAAGAAAAAGCAATGGAGGCTCTTGGGGTTGTGTAAGATCCGGTAGCTGGTACACATGAGGTGTTGATATGTACGTTGTTGGAGACTTGGGAGTACGGTTGGTCTCACTTTCTCTTGTTATCTTGATATTAAGATTTTACAGAGGCGGCGACTGTCGATCGATGGTTCAACAGTCTGATACAATGATGGTGGTGATGTTTGGCGACGACAATATCAGTTGGCGATGTTGTGTTCTTCGGTGCTGACTGGTTACAGATGACAAATATGAAAACATGGCTCGGTTGAGGGAAGACGCAAATGGAGGTAAGGTTACTTAAAGGTTAGTATAAGCAGAAATTATATATGTAAAAAGGAACATTTTATTACGGATAAACAAATACAGGTTAGTTCTATATCTGGCAAAACCAATCCAAGTTTTGAATTCGGAATGTGGGTCATTATGGGTAATTCTAGTTATATATATGATCACTTTGGGCCACAATTATATTTTAAGTGCATTGATATGGCCAATATGAGCAGAGAATTGATTATGTTTTTTGTAAAATGGATTTGAAATCTAACCAAGATAACTGTTTTGCATATTGATGAATGTTCATCCAGTTTTGCATTTTGATGAATGTAAATAATCATATCTGATAATGTATTATGGCTTGCCCTGATATATCATTTGTTGTTATTATTGATGATTATTTGAATATTGATGTTGTTGATCTAAACGTGGGCTTTAGTATTTCTAACTCTAAACATAATGTTGTTATATGTAACACCCCAATCGCGTAATACAACAACACGCGGCGGAAATATCGGGGAGTCACGTTACAAATTGCTCAAAACTATTGGTACTAAATTGTTTCAATATTATTAACATCGTTTTACAAACAAAGAATACATGTAATTGCCTTTTGATTTAGAAGTCTAAGGCCCGAATGCAGTCCTATGCGTTGCATGCTTGAATAGTTGAAAACCTGAAACATATGTGAAAAATAGTCAGCATAAAAATGCCGGCGAGTACATAGGTTTTGTTAGCCAAATAAATGGCAAAACATTTGATATTGCAATACTTTGACAACTACGAGAGTTGTCAATTGAAAATAAATCTTGAAGCCAAAGAATGGCAAAACTTTAGTATTGTAATACATAATCTTGATTGTGAAAACTCATGGCAAATAGTTTTGTATAGGGCAATATGATTATTACTAAGTCATTTTTATGCCATTTGAAATTATACATCGTACTCTCGTTTAAATCATCGTAAAACTCGTTAATGTGTTATTAGAAATTCAATCAATGATTAATAATAACTGTTTTGAAATAAATCAAAACTTGTGTGAGTATTATGTAAATCAAGTCAATGATTCATAATAATAATAATACTTTAGATATCCTTCTAAGAATCTAACACATAAAGATATGGGAGATTCTACAAGGATTTGGATAATCGAACATTGAATCAATCGTACACAAAATCCTAAAGTGATTCGGATAACGCTACATGAGTAATAAAAGAAGAACACTTATATATAGGAAGTACCAGTGGCATATCCACCATGCTCTTATTTTATTACACCCGTTTCGTTATCTAAATCACATCTACCACATAAACACATAATCGTCAACTTGTCAATAACTTGTAAACACGCATTAAAATACACAATGAATCCAAATAAGGGCTTCAATATTAGCATTTTTAACATCCCATATATGTTTAGCTATGAAGATTGATAAATATTACAGGGATACGGTTCTCGTCACATTGTTTAGTCAAACACGTATTAAAGTACACAATGAATCCAAACAAGGGCTCCAATATTAGCACTTTAAACATCCTACAAGTATCAATCTATAAAGATAAATTGATGCTAAAAGGATTTGGTCTCGATCACATTGAATCATTGTATCACAACATTCTAAATCCTAATGGTGATTCGGGATAGCGCCACGAAGGGTAATACAATAAGCACACTTATATATAGGAAGTACCAGTGGCGTATCCACAATGTGCTTATTGTATTATCTTGTTTCGTTATCTAAATCACCAACAATCTACACATAAACCATAACCATTGTGTCGTAAAGTACTTCTTAAAAATCTCACTATGAAGATAGGAAGATCTAAGACTGTACTTCAAATATCCTATAAGAATCTATATATGAAGATAGGTAGATCTTTTAAGGATTTGGATAACATCGTATTTGCATAATCGGAATAATACACATAAAAGCACTTAGTAAACACATATATGCCATACAATTGGAAAACATATCGGTTACACATATGAATCACCCCAAAACATTTGAAAACGGTAAAAGAGGGGAACTATGTACTCACATTGAGTGCAAATTATCCTCGATTAAATGAACTTAACAAAGCTCGGGCAAACCAAGGAAATCAAGTAGTACCTAGTAATCGGATCGCTAGTTAATAAATCGACACCTAAATCGGAAGATCGGGTAGAATGAGGTCTCGTAAACCAAATGAGTATTGGAACTCATGTGATATGGTTTAACAAAGCCTACATTCTAAATCGGAACCTATTCTAAGTGCTTACGACCCGTTACGAGCCATTAAGGTAGCTTATGCTATTTTAAAGCGTCGTTCGCGTAAATGCGCGTTCGAGACACCTAACTAGTCCTATGACAAGTATTATATGCCCTAACATGTTTAAATATATTGCATAATCAGTTTAAGTGGCAAAATTTAGGTTACATATGCTTAAAATCCAATTATGCATGAAAAGGGCATTTTGGTCATTTTCCTAAAGCATATGAACTACCTATCATAATAACTAATTAAACTAAGTGACCATAAGGTATAACCTTGGAAGTTTATTCCCTATAAAACTATGGTCACAATATATGCTTAGTCGGATCCTAACGATCGACCAAACGGGTCGGGTTCGAAAGTCTAACCGGTTGTCAAGACCGTTTGACTTACGACCCTATACAAGCACTAGACTAAAAGTGACGAGTTAAACATGTTAAAACATGTTTAACTAAGTTAGAAAACAGGTTTGACATCAAAACAAAGTGTTTTGATACCCAAAAATAGCTTCGTCGCAAAATACACATAAACACGTATTTTGACCAAAATTTTGACTCGTCACTTCGACTAATCAACGTGGTAATCAGTAGGTATAGTCACAAGGGACTATAACCATCGTGATTACGCTCACATTGCAAAGTTAGAATGAACTTTGTGTTGACCAATTCATGGTCAAAGTAGAAAGTCAAACACTGTTTGACTTTCATGCTTGAAAAGCATAAACAAGCATGAAAGAAGCTTACAAAGGGTCCAAGCTAGGAAGAATTGAACCAAAATACTTAGGTATGAAGCCTTTGCTTCAACTTAGAGCAGAATTGATTCAATTTGTGAGGAATGAAGTGAAAAACCCAAGTCTATTTATAGTAAGTTTGGATTAACAAGATCATTCCAAGTGTTAGGAGGATCAATCTTGGCCATACACTTGTGGAACATGGTTTCTAATACAGTGGGAATCCAAAAGCCAGCCTAAGGTATTGAGAAAATTGCATAAAAGACCCTGAATTTTAAGTTGGTTGCTGACACTGTTTTGCTGAAAAAGTGCATCTCAGGCGACACGCCGAAGGTGACAGTGTTTCTATCGCGACACTCCTAGTAGGTCAGGCTGAAAGTTTTCAGTTTTTGGCAGTTTTGGTACCTGCATGCTAGAAACTTGGTTTTTGACATGTTTAAGCCCCGTTAACCCAATTTCAAGGCTCTAAAATGAAGTAAAGTATAGGGGACATGAAATATGCTTGAAAACATCTCGTATTTAGGTTCGTTTGGTCGTACGGTCACGTTCTTCGGTTAATTACGATGAAACACGAACGGACGCGAAAAACGATCCAAATTGCGCGACGAATGGTATTTTTGAATTCCAATCACTAAAATAAAATATTTTAATGATTACAAATATTTTTGGAAGTCCGGATATGTTCAGAACGTAAGATATGCGCGTAAATGCAAACTTATGCACGTTTTGACACTTTTAGTCCCTATTGATCAAATAAGCATATTTTCTCTTACCGAACCCCTCAAAGCCTATTTCTAAGCTATGTACCGGATATTTAGGGAATGTTTAGCTTATGATCAAGTTCTGGAATGTTCGTTACAGTACGAATCAGAAGACTTTCGTAGTTTGATGCAAATAGTCCCTGTGATCGAATAAACTTGTTTTTGACACACCAAAGCCTTCAAAACTTATTTCTAAGTTATATAAAAGTTATTAAAGGTATGTTAAGCCTATGTCACTATTCCGGAGTGTTTGCCGCATTAAACTGATTACGTTTACGCATCAGTTTGCGTATAACATTCGAGAAAGCGATTTAAACTTGAAATTGAACTAGAATCAAAAGTGAAATTGTCAAGCGCAAATAAACAAATTTTGAGACCAATACACATTGTTTCTTTGATAAATGATATTGTTCTACCTCGTACTGTGTTTACGGAGCACAAGTGTCACAGTCTCCCCTACTTTAGAAAATTTCGTCCCGAAATTTATTCGAAGGAGACCGTAGAGTGTAATTGAAACAACTGAAGGATAAGCAAATTGCTAGATCCCAAAGATGCGGAACATCATTTGGTGTTGGAAATTTTAGGGGATTTGAAATGTGATTTGGGATATTCAAAGTATCTCAAGGTATTCAACCCTTTGAAACTTGTGAATTTAAAGAAAAAGTCGACCAGTGTTCAAAAATCGTTTGAGTATGGAACTATGTTATACTAAGCTCTTAGTGTAATTCCTAGCAAACAAAGGGGTGTACATTCAAGACCTACACGTACACGGTTTCTAACGTCCCACGAGGTACATCCCATGTACCATGAGCATCTCATGCATAGGAGACGGGTCAACATACCTATGGCATCAAGATCGTCATCTTTAACACCATAATATACTCCTGGTCGGCTCGATTTGAGTTAATGAATGTACTCGTCATCGTCCATTGTAAATAACCACAAAAATACCAAATAAGCACATAATCACATAATGGTCCAAGATAACATAAAATCACCAAGTAATTCTCAGCAACGTTCTGAAGAATAACACAATAAGAACACTTATATATAGGAAGTACCATCGGCGTATCCACCGTGTTCTTATCGCATCATACTCCTCCCATTACCTTAATCACTCTAGATCTTACGCCACCATACTTAACAAGGCTTACTATGATTCTCATGCGTCGAATCTCATAATTAAGTCTGCACCCATAATTACTCGTTTCGTCACATGGTCCACTTAGCTCCTCTTGTTAAGCAAGGGTAAACAAATAATAAGGTCGAACTATCATCTAAATCAAATAAACATCGTCACAACATAATATTTGTCAAATCAAATCGTGTTTCATACTAGCAATGATAGCACTATTTGTTTTACATACAACAAATTTAGTAGTAGGTATTTTATTCTAGTACAAATGTTTATATATGTTTCATACTAACCAAACAGGTAGAATGCAACTTATACTAATCATGCATTGTCATCATAATGAGAAAATGTTTTCAAATCATGTGCTACGTATGCTAAGTTAACACACTAAGCCAAATGTATTTGAAAATTAGTGTACTAAGTACGTTAAGTCAACATACGAAGCAAATTGTATTTATAATCATGTAATATACATATTAAATAAACAAATCATGTATGTAATGCCATGATCACAAAATAGTATTAACTTGTTCATAGTATTCGTATCGATCGTGTTGCCTTGTTCATATGAATGCACTAGAGTGCAATCATGGTATGCTAATTTACAAGATTTAGTTCCTAAAGAACGGAATCCTCAAAGTCAGCATGAAATTGTAATCACACATAGTGTAATCATATTAGAGTTTGTAATTGGAAATGAATAACAAGGATAAAGATAAAATTCTTGAGATTTATGTTGTCATTACAAACATAGTTGAAATATGTACGTTGTTTTCAAAAATAAACACAAAATATAGAGGTTCAAATGATCATATGTGCTTGATCATTAGCTTGAGCCTTGTTGAAGTTGAACACTCGTCCATTAGCATTGGCAAGCTTGGGGTAGTTTCGCTTGAAATGATTTAGATCACCACAATTGAAACATGCTCGGGGGTGAGTCTGATTAGGGGCTGCTCGGTTCTGGATACGACAGGTCACAGAGAGATGTCTAAATAGACCACAGGTTGTACACTGGCGACAAGGAGAATTTGATGTGTGATGATAGTTGCAATGATTGCACCGAGGTTGCTTTCCACGATAAAATCCTTTAAAGGGTACTGAGTTTAGTGGAACTGGTGCAGGAATTGAAAAATTCTTTGAAGTCTTGCGCTTCCTGGAACTTTTAGAAGATTCGGCCTTTGTTCGTTTTGAATACTCATTAGTAGTTTCGGTGTTTTGTTTCTTGTCTCCCTTTCGAAATAGTTTCCCTTTTCTAACCCGGGAGTCGGTTAAGATAGCGGCTAATTCCTTAGCCTCCCTAAGCGTTACAGGTTGGCTTCCAGTGACAATGTCTTGAACAATATCAGGTAGGCCATCAATGTATTTCTCAATGGCCCGATCCAAAGGTGTGACCATTGTGGGGCAAAGTAGGCTTAGCTGTTCAAATTGGTCAGTGTAGGCACGATTTTCCCCACTATCTTGTTTTAGATGATAGAATTCATTTTCAAGTGCCCTTATTTCGCTTCGTGGGCAGAATTCTTTCTTAATAAGATCCTTAAATTCTTCCCACGTTAGTGCCATTGCTATATCGGCACCATCTCTCATAATACCGTTCCAACAAGTGACTGCTCTCCTTTGAAAGACACTCGAGGCAAACTCCACCTTGAGCCCATTGGGACACTGAACGTGGCGGAATGTACTCTCTATACTCTCAAACCATTGTAGGAGCGCAGTTGCTCCTTGAGACCCAGAAAATTTCGATGGCTTAGCTGAATTGAACGTTTTGAAGTCACACTGAGCATTGTTATTATTGTTATTGTTATTTGCCTGGTTTATCTGAGTAATGAGGTTCGGAATCACAGCAGTCATCTGCTGAACGATTGTGGCTGCGTGAGCAGCATTCTTAGTTTGATCGCGTCTAGGAGGCAACTTGAAAGTATAGCTATAGTGAAAATCAAATAAGTTAGATCCATCAATTTTTTATGAGTTTGTAACATCATTGTTAGTGAAAATTTTGGACTAGTAAAAATCTTGTTCATAGGTCTCGCTCATGTACTTAGAATATATACAGTGTAAATTTTGACTTTAGTAAAATCTTGTTCATAAGTCTCGTTCTTGTATCTAGAAAATACAGTGTTGTGGATTTTGTTTTGAGACAAGAGTTGTTTAAAAAATAAACTTTCATAATATTTTTGGATGAGAGAATACAAACCTAGTTAATGGTTTGTGTTAAAAATTCCTTTATTGTTTAAAAATTTATTGTTTTTAAGATAAAATGTTTTAAATTTAATTTTTAAAATAAAGAAACTTTGTGTTTGAAATTTTGAAAATTCTCATCCAAATGGTAAAAATTTGAAAATTTGAAAGACAAAGTTAGTGTTTCGAAAATGAAATAGGATCTCATAGTGTCGTGAAATGAAATGAAATTCATTTCAACTGGATAGGCTTTTAAAATGTTTCACGAAGACATGCTTTAGCCTATAAGTGGACACTCACCCTAAGAGTTCCCAGGGAAGAGTGACTGGTCCGAATATGCAGATTTGTACAAACACTCTAGCCTTAGACAGAAAACTCGGGGGTACAGGCATCCACCCTTCCAGATTGCATGTGTTCACATTATTAAAACCCAAGATTTCGATAAAAAACGTTTGAGGAAAACATTTGAGAAATCTTTTGATAAAAATTGTTTAAAATAAACATGTTTGCAAAATATTTTAACGAAAACGTTTGAGAAAACATTTTGAGAAATATTTCAATGAAAATGTTTTGAGAAAACATTTTGAGAAATACCCTAAGGCATAGATGATTTGTAAATCATAGAGTAGTTGTGGCACGAATAAGGATGAGGATTTAGGAAGGAGTTCCTAAGTCTACTCATGTTTGGGTCCTAGGAAGGTTATAGACTAGGTTTAAGGCATGCTAATAACGTAATTCCCTATAATCAGTGCTCTGATACCAATCTGTAACACCCCAATCGCGTAATACAACAACACGCGGCGGAAATATCGGGGAGTTACGTTACAAATTGCTCACAACTACTGGTACTAAATTGTTTCAATATTATTAACATCGTTTTACAAACAAAGAATACATGTAATTGTCTTTTGCTTTAGAAGTCTAAGGCCCGAATGCAGTCCTATGCGTGGCATGCTTGAATAATTGAAAACCTGAAACATATGTGAAAAATAGTCAGCATAAAAATGCCGGCTAGTACATTGGTTTTCTTAGCCAAATAAATGGCAAAACATTTGATATTGCAATACTTTGACAACTACGAGAGCTGTCAATTGAAAATAAATCTTGAAGCCAAAGAATGGCAAAAGTTTAGTATTGCAATACATAATCTTGATTGTGAAAACCTGTGGCAAACAGTTTTGTATATGGCAATATGATTATTACTAAGTCATTTTTATGCCATTTGAAATTGTACATCGTACTCTCATTTAAATCATCGTTAAACTCGTTAATGTGTTATTAGAAATTCAATCAATGATTAATAATAAATGTTTTGAAATAAATCAAAACTTGTGTGAGTATTATATAAATCAAGTCAATGATTCATAATAATAATAATACTTTAGATATCCTTCTAAGAATCTAACATATAAAGATATGGGAGATTCTACAAGGATTTGGATAATTGAACATTGAATCAATCGTACACAAAATCCTAAAGTGATTCGGATAACGCTACATGAGTAATAAAATAAGAACACTTATATATAGAAAGTACCAGCGGCGTATACACCATGTTCTTATTTTATTACACCCGTTTCGTTATCTAAATCACATCTACCACATAAACACATAATCGTCAACTTGTTAATAACTTGTAAACACGCATTAAAGTACACAATGAATCCAAATAAGGGCTTCAATATTAGCACTTTGAACATCCCATATATGTTTAGCTATGAAGATAGATAAATATTACAGGGATACGGTTCTCGTCACATTGTTTAGTCAAACACGTATTAAAGTACACAATGAATCCAAACAAGGGCTCCAAAACATTTGAAAATGGTAAAGAGGGGAACTTTAAGGATTATGAAGATAGGTAGATCTTTTAAGGATTTGGATAAACATCGTATTTGCATAATCGGAATAATACACATAAAAGCACTTAGTAAACACATATATGCCATACAATTGGAAAACATATCGGTTACACATATGAATCACCCCAAAACATTTGAAAACGGTAAAGAGGGGAACTATGTACTCACATTGAGTGCAAAGTTTCCTCGATTAAATGAACTTAACAAAGCTCGGGCAAACCAAGGAAATCAAGTAGTACCTAGTAATCGGATCGCTAGAATGAGGTCTCGTAAACCCAATGAGTATTGGAACTCATGTGAGATGGTTTAACAAAGCCTACATTTTAAATCGGAACCTATTCTAAGTGCTTACGACCCGTTACGGCCCATTAAGGTAGGTTATGCTACTTTAACGCGTCGTTCGCGCAAATGCGCGTTCGAGACGCCTAACTAGTCCTATGACAAGTATTATATGCCCTAACATGTTTAAATATATTGCATAATCAGTTTAAGTGGCAAAAGTTAGGTTACGTATGCTTAAAATCCAATTATGCATGAAAAGGGCATTTTGGTCTTTTTCCCAAGGCATATAAACTACCCATCATAACATCTAATTAAACTAAGTGACCATAAGGTATAACCTCGGAAGGTTATTCCCTATACAACTATGGTCACAATATATGCTTAGTCGGATCCTAACGATCGACCAAACGGGTCGGGTTCGAAAGTTTAAGCGGTTGTCAAGACCGCTTGACTTACGACCCTATACAAGCACTAGACTAAAAGTGACGAGTTAAACATGTTAAAACATGTTTAACTAAGTTAGAAAACAGGTTTGATATCAAAACAAAGTGTTTTTGATACCCGAAAATATCTACATCGCAAAATACGCATAAACACGTATTTTGACCGAAATTTTGACTCGTCACTTCGACTAATCAACGTGGTAATCAGTAGGTATAGTCACAAGGGACTATAACCATCATGATTACGCTCACGTTGCAAAGTTCGGATGAACTTTGTGTTGACCAATTCATGGTCAAAGCAGAAAGTCAAACACTGTTTGACTTTCACGCTTGAAAAGCATAAACAATCAGAAAGATGCTTACAAAGGGTCCAAGCTAGGAAGAATTAAACCAAAATACTCAGGTATGAAGCCTTAGCTTCAACTTAGAGCATAATTGATTCAATTTGTGAGGAATGAAGTGAAAAACCCAATTCTATTTATAGTAAGTTTGTATTAAAAAGATCATTCCAAGTGTTAGGAGGATCAATCTTGGCCATACACTTGTGGAACATGGTTTCTAATACAGTGGGAATCCAAAAACCAGCCTAAGGTATTAAGAAAATTGCATAAAAGACCCTGAATTTCAAGCTGGTAGCTGAAATTGTTTTTTTGAAAAAGTCCATCTCAGGCGACATGCGGAAGGTGATAGTGTTTCTGTCGCGACACTCCTGGCAGGTCAGGCTGAAAGTTTTCAGTTTTTGGCAGTTTTGGTCCCTGCATGCTAGAAACTTGGTTTTTGACATGTTTAAGCTCCGTTAACCCAATTTCAAGGCTCTAATATGAAGTTAAAGTATAGGGGACATGAAATATGCTTTAAACATCTCGGATGTCGGTTCATTTGGTCGTACGGTCACGTTATTCGGTTAATTACGACGAAACACGAACGGACGCGAAAAACGATCCAAATTGCGCGAAGAATGGTATTTTTGCATTCCAATCACTAAAATAAAATATTTTAATGATAACAAAAATTTTTGGATGTCCGGATATGTTCAGAACGTAAGATATGCGCGTAAATGGAAACTTATACACTTTTTGACGCTTTTAGTCCCTATTGATCAAATAAGCATATTTTCGCATACCGAACCCCTCAAAGCCTATTTCTAAGCTATGTAAAGGATATTTAGGGTATTTTTAGCTTATGATCAAGTTCTGGAATGTTCGTTACAGTACGAATCAGAAGACTTTTGCAGTTTGACGCAAATAGTCCCTGTGATCGAATAAACTTGTTTTTGACACACCAAAGCCTTCAAAACTTATTTCTAAGTTATATAAAAGTTACTTAAGGTATGTAAAGCCTATGTCACTGTTCCGGAGTGTTTGCCGCATTAAACTGATTACGTTTACGCATCAGTTTGCGTATAAGTTTCCAGAAAGCGATTTAAAGCTTAAAATTGAACTAGAATCAAAACGTGAAATTGTCAAACGCAAATAAACAAATTTTGAGACCAAAACACATTGTTTCTTTGATAAATGATATTGTTCTACCTCGTACTGTGTTTACGAAGCACAAGTGTCACATTATATAATATATTTGTGCATACGAAATATATTTGTTATATAATATATTTACTGAAGTTTATTAAAGATTTTTTAAACATCAAATTAATTTATTAGTTTCTTTTATCGATATAAATTTGTCTAATATTTTGATTTTATAAACACATACTTACGTATACATAAAAAAAATACCTTTTAGTTTGAGTAGTTTTAAAACGTCCGTTATAATATATATAATAATAAAAATATTCTGGATAATACAATAACTTTATTTTAAAATAATTAGTGTTTTAGTTATACTTTATATAAAAAGTAATTTATCATTATTATTTACTTTATATAAATATAACAATCAGAATTTTTATAAAATAAATTGAAAACTACTTTTTTAATATATGTTTATAGGGTAGGGATATGGTAAAAAGTGTTTAAAATGTGAGAAGCTTAAGAAGCGTTTTAAACCATTGGATATTTGATCTAATGGTTGAGATCAATAGGGTATAAAAATGTAAATTGTGTTTTAATTAGAGGGACCTTATGTAAAATTGAAGGGCAATAGTGTCTTTTTCAATGTTTGAAATATGGTAACCGTAACCTACACAACCAAAAACACCTACATTCACTCCTTTTTCCTTAAATATCGGAATTAATGATTCACCTTAATTGTAGGGAGGTCTTTGGTTGCATATTCTTCATACGTTCTCATAAAGAGATCTATAATCAGATTCATGGCGTGGTGTTCTAAAACAACAGGATAAACTGACTATGATTCAAGTCATGGTGTTTTATCTGGAGACGTTGTTCATGGCGTGGTGTTTTAAACATCTATGATTCAAGTCATGGTGTTTTATCTGGAGACATTGTTCATGTCGTGGTGTTTTATCAATACAAAACATTCCCAGATTTTAAAACACCATGACTATGATTCAAGTCATGGTGTTTTATCTAGAGACATTGTTCATGGTGTGGTGTTTTAAACATCTATGATTCAAGTGATGGTGTTTTATATGGAGACATTGTATAATCAGATTCATGGCGTGGTGTTTTAAAACACCTGGATAAATTAACTATGATTCAAGTCATGGTGTTTTATCTAGAGACATTGTTCATGGCGTGGTGTTTTAAAAATCTGGAGACATTGACTATGATTCAAGTCATGGTGTTTTATCTGGAATCCAGAAAACATTGTATTGTGATTACATCCATGGTGTTTTAACATCTGGACAATCAATACGAAACATTCCCAGATTTTAAAACACCATGACTATGATTCAAGTCATGGTGTTTTATCTGGAATCCAAAAAAAACATTAAAACACCAATTCAAGATCGAAAAGCTGTATGTATATAACCCTTTAAAACACCAGAATCGAAGAAGGGCGCAGAAGTTAAACAACTGTATTGTCTCTAGCGATTTCATAAGACATCTTGTATTTATAATTGATGAAGAATGATACGTAGATAACAATCGTATTGGATCTTGCAAAAAAAATACAAAATTCGAATCAATCCCTAAACATTCTCATCGCCAGTTATTTTTTTTTTCAGTTATATTGGAAATCAATTAATTGACAAGAATGTACAATTACTAATATACCCTTTTGAATTAATTAAGATGAGGGACACTTGTCATTCCCAAATTATTTCTTACACTTCTTACAAAAGATGGACTTTGTACAGGATCCTCTACCTATGTTTATATATATATATATATATATATATAATGGGTGGGGTTCGGCTAGAAAGTCCAAATTTCCTAAAAAGTGTAAAAAGTCATAAAACACTCTAATTTCAGCCATAAAACACACCTAAAACCCACAAATAACAGAGTGAAAATTACTAAAACACCATATTCAAACCATAATAGTTCATAAAAACTTAAAACACACAATCGTAGAACTATGAATATAAAACACAACATGCTAATCAACATAAAACACAATAATATTTGTTATTCGATAATCAGACTCTTATCATCCAAAACACAAAACAGAACCCGCATATATGATGTTTTATTAATCTTCATTTTGTTATTTGTGGGTTTTTGGTGTGTTTTATGGTTGACAATTTGCTGTTTTATGACTTTCTACACTTTTTAGGAAATTTGGACTTTCTAGCCAACTCCTAGCCTATATATAATTATTAGCAAATAATAATGTTTTTGCAATATATATATATATATATATATATATATATATATATTACTGTATATATATAATAACATTTTGCACAAATCAACCTTTATGTCATAAACACCATAGTACCCTCACATGTGTTGGGATTGAACCCTATCAGAGGAACAGATAATTAAAGCCAAAACTGGATCAGAGCAGTGGATCCAGAATAAGCAGATGATTACATACAAATCTCTCCCCTTGAAAGTGATTTCAACATCTGCTGACCTCCTATCTGCTGATCTTGCAAAATACTGACCTACAACTGCTGCTCAAGTAAAGACCTGATGAAAGACTAAAGCCCTGCTGATTCAATCTACTGCTTTGAGTCAAGCCCTGCTGATCCGGACAAGTGCTGCTGGGTTCACAACAGTGGAAGGTTGCGGCAGCTGATCAATAGTCTGTTTTGTAATACAATGTAATAGCAGTAGTTAACATAGCAGTGTTTGTATAGATCAGAGGTTAGAGTTTGTTAGGAGGTTAGATGTCACTTTCATGGTGACGTCAGCTAAGATGCTCAGTGGTTTGCAAGTGCCTATAAATAGATCAGTACTTTGTATTGTTCTATTAGCTCTTTTGCATCATCATCTTCTTTGCACGAACAAACAACTGAGCTCTGGCTGAGGGGGAGTTTGCATTCATTCATCAATCATTGTAATCGTTATTGAAATAAATTCAATCTTCCGATTCTTTGTGAAAAGATGTCTGATCAAAGTATTACTCTCGTTTGATTGTATGCAAAGTTTGTTTTCATCATAATTCCGTTGCACACTCATCCATTTTCATTTTAATTACAAACACAAAATACAATCAAAATCAAACTCAGATCCAACAATTGGTATCAGAGCTTGGACAGTCAAATTTGATTTAACAATCATTTTGACGTAAATAGTTCAGCTCATAACAGTTGATACTGATCGTTTGTTCGTTTGTTGAAAAACAGAGCAAGGATTAATCACCATTAAAGTTGATTTCTCAGTGTCTGTAAAACAACAAGAATGACGTCACAATCTCAGGATGATAAAAACAACATCGGCTCGCTTTTTAAACCACCTATGCTAAAAAGAAATGAGTACAACATCTGGCAGAGGAGGATGGGTCACATCCTCGCTCAACAAAGCACAGGTTGTTGGAGATCTGTCATCTTTGGTCCCCATGTTCCCACAGTGCTAAGCGCTGAAGATGCTAAAAAGTTCGTTCCAAAACCAGTTGAAAATTATACCGAAACCGACTTTCAAAAAATCGAACTAGATGCTAAAGCGTGTAGCATCATAGCATCAGCGCTGCCCAATGAAATATATGCTAGACTGTTACACTAACAGTGCCAAAGAGTTATGGGACACGCTTAAGGAACAGTTTGGGGGAACCGAAAAAGTCATAGAAAACAATAGGGAAATCCTGAACCAACAGTATGAAACATTTTGTCATGTTAAAGGTGAATCACTGACGCAACAATTTGAGCGTTTCAGTTGTCTCATCAGTGAACTGAGGCTTGTTAAGACCACTTTTACAAACTCAACTCAAAATAGCAGGTTCCTCAGGTCACTTCCAGAAAAATGGGACACCATAGCTTTTGTCACCCGAAATTCACCTGAGTTCAAGGATTTGACCTTGACCCAACTCCACGGTCGACTCCTGACCTATGAAAGGGAGTTGAACCAGAAAAGGAAGCTACAAGAGTCAGGAAAAACCGTTGATGATTATACATTCGGTAACACTGCTCTTCTGGGTCAAGAAGAATCTGGGAGTAGTGCTAAGGATCAGGGTTATGATCACTTCATTGACATAACTGCTGGTGCAAATTTTAACAACCCTGATCCTCACACTGCAAGTTTTGCATTCACTGCAAACGAAAACCAAATGTCAGACAATCTAAGCTTTGAACTCAATGATGTACAGCATTTTGATCCCACTGACTTAGAGGAAATGGATATTCTGCACCAACTGGCCTTGCTAAGTGTTAGAACTAGCAAATTTTACAAAAGAACAGGGCGAAAATTCCCAGGTCTGCATGGGAATCTAAGGGTTGGGTTGGATAAATCGAAAATCAAGTGCTACAAGTGTAATAGGATGGGACACTTCGCTAGGGAATGTAGGAGTCAAACTACTGGTCCCATAATCACTCATCCTAGCTCAAATCCTAGACCTCAAAATCAAGGCACTGTGCACTATGCCCAATATGCCCCAGCAGCTCAAGTGAACACTGCTCACTATGCTGCTGCCCCTGTGCCCGTGCACTATGTCCAAACTACTGTTCCACAGATCCAATATGTTCAAACCCCTGTCCCTCAGGCACAAGTGCAGCCTGCACCTCAAACCACTGCTCCAGCAGCAGTACAACCAGATCAACAAAGTTTTTTCACTCAAGGGTTTGTTGACTGGAGCAGTATGCCTAAGGACCTCAGTGATGAAAATTTTGCACTCTATGCTTCCAATGTTTCTTCTCATAATGAATTTTGTTTGATGGCATTAGAGTCAATACAGGAGGGGGTTGAAACTGAAGAGGAACAGCTGAGTATTGAAACAGTGGATGAGGTGACTGAAGCAGTGGTTACTTCTGTGGCTGGTGAACTACTGTTGGGAGAAAGTTCAGGTACCCTGATTGAACCACTGACAGACCCATGGTCCGAAGAGAGCAAGGAAGAAAAGAAAGAAGAAAAAGCAGGTGAGAAAGAAGAAAGGGCTGATGATGAAGAAAATCTTCAATGTGATTGTGCAATGATGGCTGCTGCCAAGGTATCACCTCAAGTTCTTGAAAAACTGTGTTCTGACAATTGCATTATTGCTTTTGCTAACATCAAAGAGGTGAACGAAAACCTTCGGGATAAAATCTTAACTGATGAAGTCAAATTTGAAAGATCTCTAAAAGAACTTAAAAACAAATTGGCTGAAAAGGAGAAAGAGATTAGCAGCATGAAAGAAGAGCAGAGCATAACCAAAACCCAACTCCAAACTTTGGTAGAAAAATACCAAGTTTGCAAAAAGGAGTTAGAGTCCACCCAGATCACATGTGAGAGATGGGTGGAATCATGCAAAGGGTATGAGGTTATGCTTGAAAAACAGATAAAAAGCAATGTGAAATTTAGGGTTGGTTATAGAAAACATGATGATGAAAACACTGCTTTTGGAAAATCTGTTCCAACCACTGATGTAACCACTGAGTTCATCCCCACAAACAAGAATGGCCAAGAAGTGAAAATCACTGATAAACTTGGTAACAAAATCACACTTGACAGACCAGTGGGATCCTCTACTTTTGAGGAGCTTGAAGATCATCAGTTTAAACCAAAATGGTCTGATGAGTGTGACATTCTTGAAAATTTCAAGCCAATGGACTTTACATCAATTGATGGTGTTAAAGCTCCAGAAGCTAAAGTCATACCTCTCAAGGACATCCCAGCAGTGGTTAAAACCTCTGTTGTAAAGGAGTCTGAAAAGAGAAAGAAGAAAGAAAAAATTGATAACTTGTTTTGTAAATTCTGTGAGAAAAGGAATCATCTAACAAAAGACTGTTTCCACTTAAAAGCTTATGATATAAACAGAACAAGTGTCATTGTTTCAGCTGAAAGTTGCATTGTTTGTGGTAAAACAAACCACAAAACTCAAGCATGTGTGTATCTCAAAAACTTTGATGTAAAAAAGAATGAGTACCTTGCTAAAACATCCTTGAGTCCATCATCATCATCAACATCTGTCAAATTCACCAAGAAACAACCACTGTTTGTACCAGTTCAAACAGCTGTCACAAAACAGCTGAACCAAACATCTGTCAAAAGAGATGTTCAGGTTATTGATGCACCCCCTGCCAATCAGTTCAGAAAAGGCAAGGAAAAACAGTCCTACCAAAGGATTCCACACGTTTATGAGGCCTACAAAAGGCCCTCTAAACCTAGAGTGAATAGGCATCCTTTTGGTTATCAGCAGGTGATTGGTCAAGATTCCCAACAGTGGTTAGCAAGAAACAGTACTCAAACTGTCCAAACCCCTGACCTAACCACTGTCCATCACTCTGCATCCATACCAGACACTGTTGAATCCCCATCCAAAGCCCTGTTGGCTTTGGAGCCCTTAATGAACTAATCCTTTTACTTCATGTGCAGGGAACTTCTGCATGCTTTGATAGTCTTTGGTATGTAGATAGTGGAGGCTCCAGGCACATGACAGGATGTAAAGCCCTCCTCAAAGACTTTAAAATCCATGGAGGGGGTGATATATCCTTTGGGAATAATAGTAAAGGGAAAGTTCTGGGGTCTGGTACAGTGCAATCTGGAAATGTAAAATTTGAAAATGTCAATCTGATAGACAATCTAAAATTCAAACTTCTGAGTGTATCACAAATGAGTGACAAAGGATTTGGGTCATTCTTCACAAAAGATTGTTGTGGGATTGTTGGACCAGAAATGGTCAAAAAGATTGAAGCAATAATCAAAACTGGTCAAACTAAACTTGTTGCTCAAAGAAGTGGCAATGTTTATGTTGTTGATATGTCAAAAGAGTGTCCCAGAGCTGATGCCTGTCTGTTCTCAGCTGCCTCTAACAAAGAGACAGAACTTTGGCACAGAAGGCTGGGGCACACAAATCTTAAGACAATCACTGAAATTTCAAAAAATGGTTTGGTGAGAGGCCTACCATAAAAATTGTTTTCATGTCCTGAACATTGCATTTCCTGTTTAAAAGGAAAACAGCATAAAAGTTCTTACAAGTCCATTGAAGAGTCCAAAACAACCCAGTGTTTGCAAATGCTACACATGGATTTGTTTGGCCCAGTTCAAGTCATGAGCCTCAGGAAGAAAAGATATTGTTTGGTTATTGTTGATGACTTTTCTAGGTTTACATGGACTTTCTTTTTACACTCAAAAGATGAGACTGCAGGCATTTTGCAAGACTTTGTGACACAGGTTGAAAAGCAATTTGACCTTCCAGTGAAAAGCTTCAGGAGTGACAATGGCACAGAATTTAAAAATAAGGAGTTGGATGCCTTCTGTGTGAAGAAAGGGATTGTAAGGCAGTACAACATCCCTAGAACACCAGAGCAAAATGGGGTTGTTGAAAGAAAGAACAAAACTTTGATTGAGGCTGCCAGAACTATGCTTGCAGATTCAGGTTTGCCATTAGCTTTTTGGGCAGAGGCAGTAAACACTGCTTGCTATGTCCAGAACAGAGTTTTAATAAACCCCAGGAACAAAAAGACTGCTTATGAAATTCTGTATAAAATCAAACCACTGATCTCATATTTCAAGGTGTTTGGCTGCCCATGCTTTATTCTGAACTTAAAAGATTCCATTTCAAAATTTGCAGCCAAAATTGATTGTGGTTATCATCTGGGATACTCAACCACTGCCAAGGCATACAAAGTGTTCAATACACGGACCAAGGCAATGGAGGAGACTTTGAATGTAAAGTTCAATGAACTTTCATCAATGAAAATCCCAGCAAATCCTGCAGATCTGTTTGATCTTGAAAAATTTACTTTTGAAAATACTGCTGTCAAGACTAACAGTGCAGGTCTATCAGAGGATAGAACACCAGACTATGGGTATGAAATCATCATCCCTCAAAGGTCTGCCACAAAGGGAAAAGCACCAACTGTTCAAAACAGTTGTCAAAGCTCAACCACTGCTACCTCAACAGTTGTTGACCAAAGTAGCCCATCCACCACTGCTTCCACATCCTCAAACACTGCTGACAAAAGTCCTCAAATAGTGGATAAAAGTCAGCAGTTGTCCACTTCATTACCTCCTATACCACCACCTTTTGAAGCCACTGCTGGGTCCTCAAAGTCACCAGCACTGGTTAGCTCAGATGATACACATTTGCAGCCTTCACCAACAAATGCCATCATACCATACCAAGGAGATTTAATCTTCTTGAAATCTCATCCACCTTATCAAATCTTTGGCAACATCAATGAAGGGGTGCTCACAAGAAGCCAAACCCAAAACATTTGTCTTTTTGCTGGTTTTCTATCACTCCATCAGCCAGTCAAGTACCAAGAGGCACTGAAAGACAACAGCTGGGTAGAAGCCATGCAAGAGGAGCTCCAACAGTTTAAAAGACAACAAGTATGGGAGCTTGTACCACTGCCAGAAGAGGTCAGTCCCATTGGCACAAAGTGGGTCTTCAAGAACAAAACTGATGAAAGGGGCATTGTTGTCAAGAATAAAGCCAGGCTTGTGGTTCAAGGTTACAGACAGGAAGAGGGGATTGATTATGATGAGACATTCACCCTTGTTGCAAGATTGGAAGCCATTAGACTGTTCCTGGCCTTTGCTGTCAACCACAACATGAAGGTGTTTCAAATGGATATCAAAAGTGCTTTCCTTTATGGTACAATTCAAGAAGAGGTGTATGTATGTCAACCTCCAGGTTTTGAGGATCCATTTTATCCTGATCATGTCTACAGGCTAAACAAAGCCTTCTATGGCCTGAAACAAGCACCAAGGGCCTGGTATGAAACCCTTTCCAACTTCCTACTCTCAAATGGTTTCAAAAGAGGTACCATTGATAAAACATTGTTTCTTAAATGGAGAGGGAAGGATTTAATGATTGTCCAAATTTATGTGGATGACATTATTTTTGGAAGCACATGTAACAAAATGTGTGAAGAGTTTAGAGAACTCATGATAGCTGAGTTTGAAATGAGTGCAATGGGTGAGCTGCAATGCTTTCTTGGTCTCCAAGTACAGCAAATGCAAAATGGAACTTTCATTCATCAAAGCAAATATGCTAAAGAACTTTTGACCAAATTTGATATGAATGATTGTAAACCATGCAGCACACCCATGGCCACAAATAAGCTGGTCATGTCTGATGAAAAGGATGAGCTGATTGACCAAACACTTTATAGAAGCATGATTGGGTCTTTATTGTACCTAACTGCATCTAGACCAGACATCATGTTTGCAACATGTGTCTGTGCAAGAAGTCAATCAGCTCCCAGAAAATCAAATCTCATTGCTGTAAAAAGGATCTTCAGATACATAAAAGGTGCTCCCACACTTGGTATCTGGTATCCAGCTAATGGGAACATCAAGCTTTCAGGTTTTTCAGACAGTGACTTTGCTGGATGTCACACCACAAGGAAGTCCACTTCAGGAGGTTGCAAGTTTCTAGGTGATTACTTAGTCTCTTGGCAAAGCAAAAAGCAAGCAGCAGTTTCAACATCCACTGCTGAGGCTGAATACATTGCTGCTGCAAGCTGTACAGCCCAACTCTTGTGGCTTCAAAATCAGTTACTAGATTTTGGTATCACTGCCTTAAAAACACCACTCATGTTGGACAGCCAGGCAGCAGAAAATATCATCAAAAATCCAGTTTCCCACTCTACCACCAAACACATCGACATCAGACATCACTTTGTGAGGGATTGCTATGAAAAAGGTTTGATTTCTCTGCATCATGTCCCAACTAAAGACCAGTTGGCAGATGTGCTCACAAAAGCACTTGATACAGCCACTTTTGAAAGCTTGGTCTCTAGAATTGGGATGCTGAACATGGAATAACAAGCCACATCTTGTTTTTCCTTGAATAAAAGCAACAAAATGTTTTCAGAAAATCAAAAATTCATCCTTAAATATAGCTAAAAATGAAATTTTCATTATAATCCTTAAAAGTCTGCCATAACCACTGATTGTTCAAAAGTCTGCTCTACTTCAAAAGTCTGTCCACTGCTGAAAGTCAACCCCTGTTCTCTCATTCCTTTGATAATCTCTGTTGTTCAAAAGCAGTGTCTTATCCATTGATATGCTATCCACTGATAGTGAAAATCATCCACTGCTTCCTTACCACTGCCTTCATCTCTCACTTTCATCAAAGTACTGTCCTTCACTTTCACCAGGGGTTGTCACGTGGGCAGTACATAGTGGCCAGACCTTTTGTAACGGCTGCCACGTCAGCATTCACTTTCTTCCCTATAAAATCCCCCACTCACCACTAAAACAGGGTTTTACTGTCGAATTGAATTCTTAAAAATTCTCTTCTCAAAGCAGTTTTTCTTCTCATCTTCCACAAATTTCTTCGATCATTCTATTCAAAATGACAAAATCTAAGCCATCTGCAAAACCCACATCCAAATCATCATCGAAAACAGCCTCTCAAAAGGCAATCTCCACTGAAATTCCATATAAATCATCTCACAATCTCCTGGGTCTTCTCACAAAACCAGGAACCACCAATGTTTTCGATTCCATCATTAACATCATGGCAAAATCAAAGTACAAAACTTTGTTCACAGCCGATGCACCAATCTATTTGGAGACCCAAAGGGAGTTCTGGAAGAATGCAACCCTTGAAAAACAAGGAGATACTGCAACCACCATACACTCTTCTATAAAGGGTAAAGAAGTCCAAATCACGCCACAATCCATTTCAGAGGTCTTTCAACTCGATGATCAGAAAGGTAAAACTTCTTTCATTAAAACGAGTTACAAACTGACTTCATTGAAAGAGGGTATGAAGCCACAATGATGAAGAAACTTACCTTACAAAAAGGTTATTTTCCTTCTGCAGCCAGATTTTTATTTCATACCCTGCTACTATGTGTTTCAAACAAAACCACTTCTTTCAATGAAATCCCTTTAAAGATTCAAAATCTGGGATATGCAATTCTTCAAGAAGAAAATTTTAACTATTCTCGGGAAATCTTTAAAGATTTGGTTAATAATGTGGAAACGAAATCATTCTTACTGTTTCCAAGGTTTTTAAGTTACTATTTTGAAAAGAAATTCAGTAAGGATGATTTAGCTGCAATAAATCAAGGTGAGATTACTCAAATAAACAGCCTAACAACTGAAACTTTTTCAAGAATGTTAGCACCTTGCAAAACACAAGCAGAGGTGCCTGAGCAGAATTTAGCAGCTACCACTGCTCCTCAGGTATCTGCTGCTGAGCCCACTGCTCTAGGTGATCAAGGTAGCAGACCAACTGTTTTGAAACCCACACCTACAAATCCCAAAAATCCAAACAAAAAGAAAAATCAAAAACCCCCCAAACCAATCAAAACGGCAACTCTGGAGGATGAGATACCAGAGCTACTGCCTGTGACAACACAAATGTCACAAGGAACCACTGCTGCTTCTTCCTGACAGCAGTTGGTACAAATATCTCAACCCATAACCAAAACTCCTCCTGCTTCTTCACAAAAAGAACAGGTTGTACACAAAGGGCCACCACATTATGATGCTCTGGAAACACTCGTTTCCATCATCCACAGCCCAATGCCCGGGGCAAATCCTCTTTCTACACCCAACCTCACATCCACAATTCCACCAAAAACACAACTTTTGTTGGATGCAATCGTTTTGAACCAGGCATTACTCAGTCCTTCTCAATCACCTGTTAATGAGAATATACCTCAACAACTGACTGAGCCTGCTGTATCATTCCTTGCTAACCCACCAACACAACCTGAGGAGGTTACACCCCTTGAGTTACAAGTAACTCTTGGTGGTAATCCAAGTGAAGCAGTCACTACAACTGTTGAACCCATTGGTTTAAAGTTGGACAGTGGTTACATCAATAAGACTTCCTTGGAGGCAATTCCTTTTATAGCACCTCTGCCAACCACCAGTGGATTTATTTATCCTACTGGCAACATCAAAAGGTTGTCAAGTGTTGAAGGGAGAAGACCCCAGTACCAAGAAAAAGGGGCATCAGTGGTTAATGTTTGGAGTATACTCCCTACCTCTACCACTGATAAAACCACTATTAGTGGGAAATCAGATGATCCCATTAAATTGGGTGATGATTTAAAATATCAGGATTTGACGGAACGAATTGAAAAGTTGGATACATCTGTTGCAGATCTTAAAAACATGTTACAGCAGGTGTTGAAAACTCAAAAGATGCAATCCAGTGCTGTTCCACCTCAAGCACCTGCTCCACAACAGGCACCTGCTACAAATGAGCTCTGGAATCTATTTCAACCTTTTCTCCATCATCAAGCACAACTAGCAGATCAGCAACATGAAAAACATGTTCAACATCTGAGAAATGCAATGGAGTCAAGGTTCAAGAACACTCAGGCTGATCTAAAGGCTCTCAAAACTCAGATCCTGCACACCACTGGCACTGCTCCTCCAACTGTTCTCTTCATTGATCAACTTCCCCCAGATAATGCCAAAAAGGGGGAGAAAATTCAGGAGTGGAAAAAGAAGGGAATAGAGGATGGTCTCTACATTACACCAGAAAATGCAAACAGGACTAACCAGATCCCTCTGCCAGATGGAAGCAAGAAAATTGATGTGACCACAAATGCACTGGCAGAAGCAGTTGCAAGTGTAAAAAGAGATAGAGAGGCCAAAAGGAAAGCCAGGGTGAATTATCCGGATCAGGGTACTTCAGGGTCAAAAGATGATGAAAATCTTGTTGATGAAAAGAAGAAGCCTACAAGAATAGTAAGGCTACCCAAATCCATTCCAACCAGACGTTCAAAGTCTGTTCCAAAATCACCACCTAAAACAGCTGTTGTAACTCCTGTTGTACCCACTACTGTTGGTACTTCAGTGGTTTCAACATCTGCTCCTACTTCAACACACACCACTTCAACACACACTACATCCACTGCCTTATCACCATCACCACCAAAAACAAAATCACCTCCTGCCAAAAGGCAGAAGACAGCAGTTGTTACAACATCTGCTGTAAAGACAACAGTGCTTGGAGCACCAGTTGTTTCAACAACTGTCAGTCGATCACAAATCACTGCTACTACATCCACCACCACTGTTCCATCCAAAACATCATCAACCCCTCTTCAAACAAAAAGGAGAAGGCTAATTCTCAAAGATGATGACACTTCACCATCTCAAACATCTTCAAAATCTTTAGCTCTTGTCACAATATCAAAACCAGTTACTCTTACTTCAGTTCGAATGCACAAGCCCTTACCTCCTGCAGGTGTTCAGTTTCCTCTTGAACTAGCAGCTGTTAGAGAAGAAATAAAATCTTTTTACTATGAGGATGACCCTGCCAAAAGGAGGTTGCCATCAATAAAAGGATATCCCTGGCCTAAAAATGTTGATGAATATTTGAAGATCAAGGCCAAGCAAGCAGAGGATATCTCAAAAAGAAACACACAAGGGAAATCCGATAAAGAAATTTCTAGAAACTATCAATATCTGCTCACACAAGTCAGATCCCTAGAAGAATTTGCAAAAAATGTCAGTCAACAAATTTCAGAAAGAGCAGCTGAAACTTTGAAGAAAGACTACATTGAAAGCATCATGGCTCACAAGAAGTACAAAGCAGAGAGATACATGTACAAAGAGTGGACTGTTCCTGAGCTTGAAAATGAAGCATCAAGAATTCAAGACATGATACAACGGAAAGTCACTCACACTCCTCCTGACTGGGCAAAGTTTAGAAAGAATGTACCTGACAAACAGGTAGAGCTGAAAAGAATGAGAGAAGAACTGGTTGCTGCTGAATATGGAAACAAAAGACAAATTGCTAGATGGAAAGAAGATGTGGTCAGGATCACCTACAAAAGGTTGGAGGAATTAAGAAAGAAAGATACAAAAGTTCCTCAAAAGCCTGACTATCCTGAAGCTGAGGTTTCAAAAAGACCATCAAAGCTGCAAATCAGGAGAACCACTACTCCAACTGGTGCTGCCATCTATAAAAGAAGGTCACACAAACAGTTGGGAGCTGAAACCATCCAAGAGATGATAAAAGGAGATGACCTTGTAAAAGAAGGCATAAAGAAAATGATCATAGAAACTCTTGGTTTGGGTCAAACTGCAAATACTGGTCAGCCAGTTATGAATAGGCCAGCCTCACCAAATACCTCTGCAAATAAACATCTCCCAAGAAACCCACCAAGCTCAAAAATACAAAAGTGGGAAACTGACAAACAGACCTGCGTATTAACTTTGCTCAGGTCTGGTGGAGAAGTGGAGAAAATATCAAGGGAACAAGCTCTTGGCCTGAGTCTTGAAGATTTGCAGGATCTCCTTGATCTTCCACTTAGCAGGGATGATGAAGACACAGATGCCCTTAACTTTGAACTACAATTTAAAGGACAGATAAGGGAACTGTTGATGAGGCAATAAATGTCCACAATAATCAAGAGTTTTGGCATTATCTGTTCCAGGGAGAGATTGTTGGGATTGAACCCTATCATAGGAACAGATAATTAAAGCCAAAACTGGATCAGAGCAGTGGATCCAGAATAAGCAGATGATTACATACAAATCTCTCCCCTTGAAAGTGATTTCAACATCAGCTGACCTCCTATCTGCTGATCTTGCAAAATACTGACCTACAACTGCTGCTCAAGTAAAGACATGACGAAAGATTAAAGCCCTGCTGATTCAATCTACTGCTTTGAGTCAAGCCCTGCTGATCCGGACAAGTGCTGCTGGGTTCACAGCCGTGGAAGGTTGCAGCAGCTGATCAATAGTCTGTTTTGTAATACAATGTAATAGCAGTAGTTAACATAGCAGTGTTTGTATAGATCAGAGGTTAGAGTTTGTTAGGAGGTTAGATGTCACTTTCATGGTGACGTCAGCTAAGATGCTCAGTGGTTTGCAAGTGCCTATAAATAGATCAGTACTTTGTACTGTTCTATTAGCTCTTTTGCATCATCGTCTTCTTTGCACTAACAAACAACTGAGCTCTGGCTGAGGGGGAGTTTGCATTCATTCATCAATCATTGTAATCGTTATTGAAATAAATTCAATCTTCTAATTCTTTGTGAAAAGATGTCTGATCAAAGTATTACTCTCGTTTGATTGTATGCAAAGTTTGTTTTCATCATAATTCCGCTGCACACTCATCCATTTTCATTTTAATTACAAACACAAAATACAATCAAAATCTAACTCAGATCCAACAACATGAAAAGCATGTGAGGTAACTTAACTGAGCTTTTGGACGACGTTAGTTGTAAAGGTTATAGAACGTTACAAAACATGAACATAAAGGTTGGGTTTTGCCGATTTCATAGTGAAAGGTATGGAGTGTAGTTTAGGTATAACATAAAGGTTGATTTACGCAATTTTGTCTTTTGTATAGTCAGATGTCATTCATTCAAATTCATATATATATATATATATATATATATATATATATATGTTTAATAAACAGTTAAAAAAGGCTATAATATTTTATTACAAATATAAATTTTTATTGGAATAATTTTTTCACATTTTTATAAGGAAAAACGCTGAAAATATTTAAAAAATGATTTTTAACATGTTAAGTTCATTTTAAAAGATATTTTTATTTTAAATGTTTTTAAACATTTTTTTATGTTATAAGTTTTTGATTTTTTTATTAAAAATGTTTCTATATGTAATTATAAGGACAAGCGCCAAAAAATTTAATAAAATTGATTATTAACATGTTAAGTTGAATTTTTAAGAGTGTTCCATCGTTCCCACCCTTTTAGTGTTCCTAAATGTACCTCACACACACATACACACACACTATATATATATATATATATATATATATATATATATATATATATATATGGGAGGGTTTAAATGAGAACGCTAAATATCGCGAGAACCGTGAGAACAAATAAAAAAACCACGAGAAATTGGTCAAAAACACTTCAAATTCAAAATTTCTTTTTACACTTATCATTGTTATGCGAATACAATGTTAGAAATTAAATTTACACGTTTAAATTTTCGTGAATTCGTAAATAAAGAAAAATTACACATGTGTAAGTTTGCCATTTACACATGTGTAAATTTGTTATATTTACACATGTGTTAAAAATCTAGTAAGAGTGATTTTGAAAGGAGAAATGAATTATTTGATGTTGTAAATTCTTTTTTGATATTGTATTTTTATTACAATGAGGTTTGTATTAAAAAAATTCGGTTTTGATTGGTTTTTCATTCGTTCTCACGGTTCTCGCGATATTTAGCGTTCTCAAGATACCCTCCCCTATATATATATATATATATATATATATATATATAGGAGAGGGTTTACATGAGAACGCTAAATATCGCGAGAACCGTGAGAACGAATGAAAAAAACCATGAGAACTTCGTCAAAAATAATTCAAATTAAAAATTTCTTTTTGCACTTATTATTATTATTTGAATACAATGTTAGAAATTAAATTTACACGTTTAAATTTTCGTGAATTCGTAAATAAAGAAAATTTACACATGTGTAAGTTTGCCATTTACACATGTGGACATTTGTTATATTTACACATGTGTAAAAAATCTAGTAAGAGTGATTTTGAGAGAAGAAATGAATTATTTGATGTTGTAAATTCTTTTTTGATGTTATATTTTTATTACAATGAGGTTTGTATTAAAAAAATTCGGTTTTGATTGGTTTTTTTATTTGTTCTCACGGTTCTCGCAATATTTAGCGTTCTCAAGATAACCCTCCCTTATATATATATATATATATATATATATATATATATATATATATATATATATATATATATATATATATAGGGGAGGGTTTAAATGAGAACGCTAAATATTGTGAGAACCGTGAGAACAAATGAAAAAACCGCGAGAACTTGGTAAAAAACAATTCAAATTCAAAAAAAATTTCTGCACTTATCATTATTATTCGAATACAATGTTAGAAATTTAATTTACACGTTTAAATTTACGTGAATTCGTAAATAATAAAAATTTACACATGTGTAAGTTTGCCATTTACACATGTGTAAATCTGTTATATTTACACATGTGTAAAAAATCTAAAAAGAGTGATTTTGAAAGGAGAAATGAATTATTTGATGTTGTAAATTCTTTTTTTGATGTTGTATCTTAATTACAATGAGTTTTGTATTAAAAAAAATTGGTTTTAATTGGTTTTTTCATTCGTTCTCACGGTTCTCGCAATATTTAGCGTTCTCAAGATAACCCTCCCCTATATATATATATATATATATACACAGGAAAAGTGTAAAATACATTACGGCTTAACGTACATCACGTACGACAACGTGCGTGATTAATGGTTTCATTATGCGTGATTTGGGTTTTTTTATTTTATAACGTGCGTGATTTTCAAATGAACATGCGTAATTATCTATCGTACGTGATGTACGTTAAGTCGTATTGTACGCTAACTGGCCTATATAGGGTTGATCTTCTCCCTATATATATATATATATATAGAAAGTATATCGTACGTTACGGCTTAACGTACTTCACGTACGACAACGCGCGTGATTTGTTCTATAACATGCGTGATTAATGTTTTCAATATGCGTGAGTATTGTGTTTCAACATGCGTGGTTTTGGATTTTTGAGTTATAACGTGCGTGATTTTAAAATGAACGTACGTAATGACCTGTCGTACGTGATGTACGTTAAGTCGTAATGTACGTTAACCTTCCTCGATATATATATATATATAGGGGATGGTTCAAATGAAAACCACTTTTATTGTGAAAACTCGAAAACTAACTAAAAAAAGCCTAAAAAACACACAAAAATTTTTTTTTTTCAATTTTTTTTATAAAAATCGCTAGTTTTTATATATAAAAAAAACTTTAAAAAAAAAAATTTGTGTAGTGCACATGTGTAATAATACACATGTGTAGTACACATACATATGTGTAGTAGTACACATGTGCACTACACAAAAAAATTTTTTTTTTTTTTTGAAATTTTTTTTTATATTAAAAAACCTGCGAAATTTAGATTGCAAAAAAAAAATTAAAAAAAAAAATTTTGTATGTTTTTTTGGCTTTTTTTAATTAGTTTTCGAGTTTTCACAATAACTAGTGGTTTTCATTTGAACCTTCCCCTATATATATATATATAGTGGAAGGTTCAAATGAGAAGATTTTTTTTGTAAGAAGAAAAAAAGAAGAAGTTTCAACCAATAAGAATGCTTCATTTTACTTCATTTAATATTTGTATTTAATTTTAATATAAGGGTATATTTGTAAACTTACAAAAATCATTAATTTGTATTCTTCCCCTTTAATAACTAAGAAAATTAAATTTGTAACTCCTTTTCAAAATAAATATTTTTTCCAAATTAAAAAAACAACTTAATTTAAAGTGTAGAATAAATTACTAGTTGTGTAGGATAAATTACAAGTTGTGTAGGATATATTTCGAGGTGTGTTGGATAAATTTCGACTGTGTAGGACAAAATTCTATAGTGTGTATGGTATATGTAGGAAAATATTGATATGTGTAGGTTTTGTAGATTATATGTAGGATAATTAATGATTAGTTGACTAATTAATTAAATAGTTAAAAGTTAATGATATGAGTTATAAATGAAATAGTATTTTACTCATATGCACTTTCTTCTTTTTCTTCTCGCATTAAATTTCTTCTCAAATGAACATATATATATATAGGACAAAGATCCGTTCTGAACCACCCTTTATTGCGAGAACCGCGAGAACCAATGTGAACACAACCAAAAATGCCTAAAAATAGCTAAAAAACACACAAAAAAAGTCTTTTGACTTCTCTACACAAAACGTCATCTCATGAATAAAACGTCATTAAATTACCGCCTTAACCTAGATAGCACACACCATTCTAATCTAAAACGCATTAGATATAAAACGCTAAACTTATTTTAAACGAAAAAGATAAACAAACAGTGACTGAAACGACGGGACTTAATTACTAGCATTTATTATAATAAAATCCCGCCTAAAACAACCGCCAAAAAACATCCTATATATACAACATCTCAGATCTTCCATTAAAACACACAGAACCCCAAACGCCATATTTAATATATACCATTCGTCTTAGAAACGCCAAAAAACCCAAACATCAAATATCCTCTAAAACAAAACCTTTCTTTGAAATTCAGTTTGGTTGTCGGTAAGGTTTCGCTCAATGTAATGGACAAAATCCTTAAATGAGAATATTATCCATTTCATTGAGTAAAATCTTATTGACTTTATCCTCAACTTCCATCCAATTAATAATGCCAAAACATAAAAAAACATTATTGAGTTTTGTTCTCAATATAGTTTAGCTGTATGGGATGGACAACATTGTTAGACATCTTTCTTAATTGAGGATTAACAACGTTGTCCATCTCAGACAGCAAAACATTATTGAGTTTAGCATGATAAAATTTAGAGGTTTAAGGTACTTTTATTTAGTGGCGTTCTTTTTCTCGGTAAAACACCAAAAAATTAAAAACTCAAACATCGTTCCTTGGATATTCAATATTGTTCTACGCGAAGTTTCGCCGAATGGATTGTTAGCTGAAGGGTGTAACTTAATAACATTTTGCTGCATGAAATAGACAAATCTTCAAGAAAAAGAGGCTGATGTCAGACTTTGTGCTTCCACACGGCGACAAAAAGCTACTTCAAAAACAAAAAAAAAAAACAAAATGAATCATACGAAAGTCGAAACAGCCAGTGAAGATGTTTAAAAAAAAGAAAGAGACTGCTGACAGTGAAGATTTGGAAGATCAATTGTTTATATATGTTTTTTTAATTTTCTTTTTTAGTTGATTGTTATATAATAACAAAGCCATATATAATAAAAACTCCACACAGACAAATGCTTGTGAAAATGCAATCATGCCATAAAACGCACCAAAACTCTCAAACTATAATAAAATTACTTTGGACAAGTATTATAAAAAACCCAAAAAAAAAGTATAAAAACCAATGTACAAGAAAAAATAGAACAAAGTGCCATCTTTATATAAAATCTCATTAAAAATAAAAAACGCCAAAATCTCGAAAAGGTAACTAGAAACAGTAACTATAAAACAGTAGAACTGAAGTGACGGAAACTTTATTATTAAAAACATTTATTATATTAAAATATAAAACGCCAAACTTGAAAGATGGGACGTGTTCCAGACTTCAGAGATAAAGCTTATAAAAAACAGTAATTACAAAAAGTAACTGAAACGACGAATACTTTATTATAATAATACACCGCCTAACCTACGCGCCAAAGACATCCTATAAAATGATACGTCTCAGCAACGGTCCATTTGATCACACCAAAAAAACAAACGCCAATATTCCTAAATACCAGTCACTGTAAAACGCCAAAAAATTAAAAAAATCAAAGATGGCTAACATGCTTTCTTGGATATTCAGTATTGTTCTTCGTGAAGTTTCACTGAATGGGTTGGTAGGTGAGGGGAGTAACTCAGTAAGATTTTGCTGCATGAGATGGACAAATCTTCAAGAAAAAGATACTGATGACAGTCATATGTCATTTTGTGTTCTTTGTTCTTGAAGAAGGCTTGGATGAGGAGAAGAGAGCAATGACACTGAAGAGTGGGATGATTATAAAGATGAAGATCAAGTTGAAGAGCAAAGCGAAAAACCCACCCACACGTCATCGATCTATGTCCCCAAACATCCACAAAAGCCACTTCAAACAAATGAACAAACAAAATAATCAGACCGATGGGTTTGTTAAGTTTTACATAAAACGCCATATATTTGGTGAAAGTTCTTGTAGTATTAAAGAAGAGAGAGACTGATGACAGTGAAGATTGTGAAGAGAGATCCGATTAGGATTTTTAATTTATTTTTTCGCTTCTAATTTTTTCCCCCGTGGGCCGCGGTTGTAATATAATTTTCTGATTGTAAAACGCCAAGATACCACAAACGCCAAAATGTATACAAAAAATAATAGAACAATGGGCCATCTTGTCTAAAATGCCTTTTAATCTAAGAACAAACAATGGGGCATCATCCTAAAAAGTCCTGGCGATACTTAGTATGGATGAAGCCATTCAGAGATATATTCTGACCCTTGGGGTTCCAATGGCCAACGATTTGGAAACGCCATAAACGCCAAAATATTAACACAATGAAACCATTAAAACACCATGTAATTATTGAATTTGGTTAACGCCAAAAAATCTTAAACGCCAAAAATGAAGCAATATTGTGAAAATCGGAATTAGAAAAGCGGAAGATAAATTGACAAAAAAGCCCATACGCCCTAATTATATCGCGCGCCACGTGTTGGCTAGGATGCGTTCTCACCGTTCTCACAGTTTAGGGCGTTTTATCCTGATCCCGTACCTATATATATATATATATATATATATATATACACACCAGGTTATTACCCGGGATAGCTTCCCAGGCTCGGGAAACTTAGTTATATCAATTATTATTTGCTATTAATACGACCTCATTACATCAAGCATCTCATTGGATTCAACAACAATGTCTTCACATCACCAGATTAGATCATAAACACATATTAAAGGTCAAATAAAAGCACAATAGGACCACATGAATAACATCATTTCCAATTTTACTTCAATGCACTTACATGATCGGGTGATTTGGGATTTTGTAAAAATGTTTGTTCTTGTACTTCTTAACAAAATTACATAGAATTCAACAAAACAAAACAATGACTTAAAGAACTATACTTTAACACCCAATCTGATCGAGCAAACAGATGTTGACCAAAAGTCAAACAGTTGTTGACCAAAAGTGAAACAAATGTTCAACTAGATCCACTGTCTTCTTATATTTTAGGACTGTTTTCCTCTTTAAAACACTGTTCAACCTAACATGGGTTTCCATGAACTGTTGACCTAAAGCCAAACAGATGTTAAAACCATTGTTTGAGTAATTCAAACGTCTGTTGAATACTAAATGAGATATTGACCAAAAGTCAATCAGATGTTGACCAAAAGTCAAACCGATTATACTGTCTTTAGCTTACATCTCCGCATTGTTTCCGTTAGACATGGAACTAATAATTTACATGTACATATATAGTTTTAGAATCACAACTTCAAAACTAAACAAACAAGTCTACTATCTGTTTCGAAAAGCAAATAACTACAACCCAAAAACTTGGTTCAATGTATCCTTCTGCATTTGCCTTCTTCAACCCATGAACATTTATCCGAACATAAAAATATTTTTACCTTTCACAAATTTAAGTGTAAATGCTTGACCTGGAGCCATGCCTTTATCTCTCGCAAACTTTCTCATTCCTTGCAGATAATATCTTGGTTGACCTCGAGATGAACCTATAGCAGCTTGAATATTCCAAACATCACCTGCCACGTCCACAATCTTCAAACCCATCTTACGATTCAGTCCAAGATCTTCAGCCTGTTTTTTAAAAAGGCGCTGTAACAAACAACGAACAATTAAATAAACAAAGAATTAACACATTTTTAAAATCTGACTAAAGTATTATATATTAGTAAACTCATCATCACAAACTTACAAAATGACCGTCCACACGGAAAGAAATAGGTACGATCTGATTATCTTCATTCCCAACAACCATACCACCTTCATTGACATTAACGATGTCCTGTACAGCTTCAGTATCTGAACTCAAGACAATCTCTTCTATCACCTTTTCTTTAACAACAGCACAAACCTCCGGTGGAAGCACTAAATCACAGGTAGCACAATTGAAAACCGTGATATGAAAAGTCTGAAGATCTATAATCTCAAAGACAATGAGATGATCAGCAGTTAATGACAACTCATTCTTTATGTCCTTCCATCCGGTAATTATGTAAAGTTCATTGTTGATATCTTCTATCCCTACAGACTAATTCTGGTTTTCAGATCCTTTAATAAGAACCGGATATGAAGGAATAGTGTTTAACATCTTGTGATGAACAAAAGAACGATTAATACTCTACAATCAGAATAAAACACATTATATAGTACATTAGTAAAAAATATATCAGAAAATTAAGTAAACAAATAAAACATAACAATTAAACAACTATATCTCCAAAAAAAAAATTACATGATGAATAATATTCGATGTTACATACCACATAATCTTCGTTACCAAATGGTTTGTAGTAAAACTCTTCACAAGGAGCAAGAGCAATGTCTTGATAAAAATACAATATTCTGAAACTTTCTAATGCTTCTTCATAATGAAATATCAACCATGAATCTGAAGGTATTTTCAAACTGTCTACCAACTGACACCAACCATTATAGAAATAATACCTGCCATTGCTTAGAGGATAGATCTTCACTTTAAAAACATTTCCTGTTGTGGTCCGGATCTTTGTATTTCCAATTGGATAATTAAACTGTTGAATCCAATTTTGATACTTTTTGGCAAAATCTAAGCATAAATAAAAGAAACACTTTTATTGCTAAATATCATACCAAAAAATTAAAATTGAGTGTTAAACTAAGATCAGATAAAATTACTAACCAAACATTTCCTTTTACTGTCTTCAAGGTAACACGGAAATCCATAAATCATTCTCAGGTAAAACTGTAACAGTATCAATCATATAGAATCAAAATCAATAATATTAAGAAACAAATGAATACAATCCATTAAGGTATGCAATACATCTAAATAAAAGATGATACTACTAATATATATCAAAATAACAATAGACAACATCGAAAAGGTGAGAATACATGTAATTTCTTATCATATCGAAATATATATATTTTTTACAGCAAATCATATAATTAAAACTTAAAACCTACTTTTCCGATTAAGTATCACAAATAGACATGGAGGATCATCAGCTGAATAAATTATATAGAAAAATAGGATAGTGACTTGTGTCTATTCCAAACAAAAACTTGAAACAGTATATCAACTACTAATCAAAATAAGTTCAACTTTTCAAATACACATGAGAATACATCAGTTAAAATCAGAAATTTATATTATACTTCAGAATAACATCGTTACATGAACAACTTTAAAAAACAACTTTACAAATAAACGTGACAATACATTAGTAAAGATTGAAATTTTATATCATACATCAGAATCACATCAACAACTTTATAAATAACTTTACAAATACAAATGAGAATACAACAGTAAAGATCGAAATTTTATATCATAAATCAGAATAAGATAAATACATGAGCAAAGTGAAATCCAATAAAATCAATAATGGATAAGAAAAATGGTAGATACACGAAATGCAGATCACTTTTTTTAGAATCATATATGTCTATCATAACATGCATAATAACTACATAGTAATCAGGTATACAAAAAAATTAGGACTATCAGAAATTGTTCTAGTATAAGCCGCAACAATAAACGCAATTATAACCAACAATGGATTGAAAAAAAAAACAGGGAGATACATGAATACACCACCATCGATTACAACTTCTTCATTAAAATAGCAAGAACCATAATCAGCTAAGGAATTCAAAACTAAAACAATAAACATGAAAAAATACAAAACAAATCAGATTATTTAACAATACCTTTATTATTATATAAGATGATATTGATGAAGATCGGAAGAAATCGAAGAAGATGACAGAGTTTCTTGGAGAAAGTGTAGAAAGAAACGTGGAGAGAGAAACGAACTGAGATTTTGTGAGGATCTTTAAAAAGTTAGAAGTTTAAAAATATCCCATGTAACCGGGTCGGATCATCCCATTTAGTTTTTCGCCAACATCTGTTTGACTTTTGGTCAACAGCTGTTTGAGTTTTGGTCAACATCTCATTTAGTATTCAACAGAAATTTGAATAAGTCAATCAGCGGTTCGAAAATCTGTTTGACTTTTAGTCAACAGTTGGATGGAAACCCATGTTAGATTGAACAGTGTTTTGAACAGATGTTTAAACATTTGTTTAGACTTAAACAGATGTTGGGGCTTAAACAAATGTTTGGCGTTCTATATCAGTTGTTTGGACTTAAACAGATGTTTGGCCATAAGCAGATGTTTGGCCATAAACAGATGTTTGACCTTAAACAGATGTTTGGCCATAAACAGATGTTTGGCCATAAACAGATGTTTGGCAATAAACAGATGTTTGGCCTTAAACAAATGTTTGGCAATAAACAAATGTTTTGTGACACTTGTGCTCCGTAAACACACACAATGTAGGACACTATCTTTTATCAAAGAAACAATGTGTTTTGGTCTCAAAAATTTGCTTATTTTGGTTCTACAATTTCACATTTTGATTCTAGTTCATTTTCAAGCTTTAAATCACTTTCTTGAAACTTAAACGCGAACTGATACGTAAACGTAATCAGTTTAATGTCGCAAACACTTCGGAACAGTGACATAGGCTTAACATACCTTAGATAAATTTTATATAACTTAGAAATAAGTTTTGAAAGCTTTGGTGTGTCAAAAACAAGTTTATTCACACTCAGGGACTGTTTGCGTCAAACTGCGAAAGTCTGCTAATTCACATAGTATTACACATTCCGGAACTTGGTGTTAAGTTAATATGCCCTAAATATCCTTCAGGTGGCTTAGAAATAGGCTTTGAGGTGTTTGGTGCGCAAAAATAAACTTTCTTGATCAATAGGGACTAAAAGCGTCAAAAAGTGCATAAGTTTGCATTTTCGTGCATATTTTACGTTCTGAATACATCCGGACATCCAAAAATTTATGTAATCATTAAAATATTTTATTTTAGTGATTGGCATGATAAAATGCCATTCGCCGCGTAATTTGGATCGTTTTTCGCAACCGTTCGTGTTTCGTCATAATTAACCGAACAACGCGACCGTACGACCAAACGAACCAACATCCGAGATGTTTTTGAGCATATTTTAAGTTCCCTATACTTTAACTTCATTTTAGATCTTTGAAATGGGGTTAACGGGGCTTAAACGCATCAAAAAAGGCCTTAAACATGTGCAGGGACCATTTCTGCCATTTTGGCAAAACTTCTGGGAACTGGCACATGGTGGCGCTGCGCCACCACCACATGGCTCTGCCGTGGTGCGACACCATGGCCTCATCTGGGCAGAAACTCAATTTTCAGCAATGGCAGGTTATTTTCAGCACTTAACTTGAAGTTTAGGGGCTATTTTGTAACATTTGCAATACCATTTGATGGTTTTGGGGCACCCCTGGTATTCCAAAACCTTGTGCCCACTTGGACGGTCCAGATTGATGCTCGTTTATCGATGAACGATCCTAACTGTTCTTTGTTTTCTATAAATACCCAACCCCCACTTCCATTCTCACTCACACTTGATTCTGAAATTTCTCTAAGTTGATGTGTTTATCACTTCATACCTGAGAATATTTGGAATCAAACCTCCATTCTTGGACCTTTTGTAAGTATTCTTTCGTTCTTTTACGCGTTTTAGCGTGAAAGTCAAATTTCTGCATTGACCAGTTTATGGTCAACACGAAGTTCGTTTGAACTTCGTAACGTGAGCGTAATCACGATGGTCATAGTCCCTTGTGACTATACCTACTGATTACCACGTTAATTAGGTGTAGTGACGAGTCATAGTTTCGGTCAAAATAAGCGTCTATGCGTATATTGCAACCAAACTATTCTTGGGTATCAAAACCGTTTGTTTTGAGATCAAACTTGTTTTCTAACTTCGTTAAACATGTTTTAACATGTTTAACTCGTCACTTTAGGTTTAGTGCTTATATAGGGTCGTAAAGGTAAGCTGTCTAAATAACCGCTTAGACTTTCGATCCCGACCTGTTTGGTCGATCATTAGGATCCGACCAAACACATTAGGTGACCATAGTTGCATAGGGAATAACCTTCCGAGGTTATACCTTATGGTCACTACGTTTTGTTAGTTGTATGATAGGTAGTTTATATGCCTTAGGAAAATGACCAAAATACCCTTTTTGCACATAATTACATTTAAGCATATGTAACACATGTTTTGACATCTAAACTGATTATATAACATAATTAGATATGTTATGGAATATAATACTTGTCATAGGACTAGTTAGGCGTCTCGAACGCGCTTTTGCGCGAACGAAGCATTAAAGTGGCGTAAGCTACCTTAATGGGTCGTAATGGATCGTAAGCACTTAGGATAGGTTTCAATTTAGAATGTAGGCTTTGTTAAACGATATTATATGAGTTCCAACACTCATTGGGTTTACTAGACCTCATTCTACCCGATCTTCCGATTAGGTGTCAATTCCCTAATATAGTATTTGTTACCCTAGGAACCGCTTCAACACCTGAACTCTTGGTCTTTTAAGCTTTGTTATACCCTTTGAACCGGGACTATACGCAACCCCAGGCGAGTACATAGTTCCCCTCTTTTACCGTTTTCAAATGTTTTGGGGTGATTCATATGTGTAATCGATCTGTTTCCAAAATGTATGGCATATGTGTGTTCACTAAGTGCTTTTATGTGTATTATTCCGATTATGCAAATGTAATGTTTTATCCTTAAGTGATCTACCTATCTTCATAGTTAGATTCATGTAGGATATTTGAAGTACAGTCTTAGGTCTTCCTATCTTCATATTGAGATTTTTAAGAAGTACTTTGCAACTCAGTGGTTGGTTTTGTGTAGATTGTCAGTGATTTAGATAACGAAACTAGATAATACAATAAGCACATGGTGGATACGCCGCTGGTACTTCCTATATATAAGTGTGCTTATTGTATTACCTTTCATGGCGTTATCCCGAATCACCATTAGGATTCAGGTTTGTTATGATTCAATAATTTTTGTGTAGATTGTCGGTGATCTATCTTCATAGTTAGACTTATATGGGATGTTTAGAGTACTAATATTGGAGTCCATGTTTGGATCCATTGTGTACTTTAATGCATGTTAGATAATTCAATATGATAAGAACCCAGGATCCCTGTAGTATCTATCTATCTTCATAGTTAGACTAATATGGGATGTTTAGAGTACTAATATTGGAGTCCATGTTTAGATCCATTGTGTACTTTAATGCATGTTAGATTAAACAATGTGATAGAACCCATATCCTTATAGCATCTATCTATCTTCATAGGTTGATTCTTGTAGGATGTTTAAAGTAATGATATTGGAGTCCTTGATTGGATTCATTGTGTGCTTTAATGCGTGTTTACAAGTTGGTTGGTTTATGTGTTATGTGGTAGTTGTGATTTAAATAACGAAACGGGTATAATAAAATAAGAACATGGTGGATACGCCGTTGGTACTTCTTATATATAAGTGTTATTATTTTATTATTCTTGTAGCGTTATCTGGATCACTTTAGGATTTTGTGTACAATTGTTTCAATGTTTGATTATCAAAATCTTTGTAGAATCTTCCATATTTTTATGTGTTAGATTCTTAGAAAGATATCTGAAGTATTATCATGACTCATTGATTTGATTTATGTAATACTTATATAAGTTTTGATTTATTTCAAAACAGTTATTATTAATCCTTGATTGGATTCCTAATAACACATTCACAAGTTTTTATGATGGTTTAATCGGGATTTCAATGTAAGACATAAAAATGACTTGGTAAATATCATAATGCCATATACAAACCTATTTTTGTCACGAGTTTTCACAATTAAGATAATAATACCAAATGTTTTTGCCATTTATTTGGCTAATAAAACCTATGTATTCGCCGGCATTTTTATGCTGACTGTTTTCGCATATGTTTCAGGTTTTCGACTGTTTCAAGCATGCAACGCATAGGATTGCATTCGGGCCTTAGACTTCTAAAACAAAAGAACAGTTTCATGTATTCTTTGTTTGTAAAACGATGTTAATGATATTGAAACAATTTAGTACCAGTAGTTGTGAGCAATTTGTAACGTGACTCCTCGATATTTCCGCCGCGTGTTGTTATATTACGCGATTGGGGTGTTACAGATTGGTATCAGAGCACTGGTTATAGGGAATTAGGTTATTAGCATGCCTTAAACCTAGTCTATAATCTTCCTAGGACCCAAACATGAGTAGACTTAGGAACTCTTTCCTAATCCTCATCCTTATTCGTGCCACAACTGCACTATCATTTACGAATCATCTAACCTTAGATGATTTATCCTAAACCTTAGGCCTTGTGCCTTGAGGTATTCCTCAAAATGTTTTCTCAAAGCATTTTCATTAAAATATTTTCCAAAATGTTTTCTTAAATGTTTTTCTCAAAATGTTTTCATCAAAATATTTTCTTTTTTTTCAAAATGTTTTCTCAAATGTTTTTGTCAAAATATTTCGCAAACATGTTTTATCTCAAACAATTTGTATCAAAAGACTTCTTAAATGTTTTCTTCAAATGTTTTTCGTCAAAATCTTGGGTTTTAATAATGTGAACACATGCAATCTGGAAGGGTGGATGCCTGTACCCCGAGTTTTCTGTCTAAGCTAGAGTGTTCGTACAAATCCGCATTATCGGACCAGTCACTCTTACCTGGGGACTCTTAGCGTGAGTGTCCACTTATAGGCTAAAGCATGTCTTCGTGAAGCATTATAAAGACCTATCCATCTTGACCCTACCGAATGATTTCTAAACGACCTTTGTAACCCTACTCATTCATGTTACCCTCGGTAATGTGTTTGCTCTTTATGACAATCGAAGCATCCTTCTTTTCCCAATACCATTTCATCATATTACCTTCGGTGATATGTTTGATTCGACACAGTTGAAATGAATCTCATTTCATTTCACGACTCTACGAGATCCTATTTTATTTTCAAAATACTACCCTTGTCTTTTAAAATTTCAAATTTTTACCATTTGGATGAGAATTTTCAATATTTCAACACAAAGTTTCATTATTTTAAAATTTTAATTTAAAAACATTTTGTCTTAAAAGCAATAAATTTTAACAGGTAAAGAATTTATGATACAAACCATTAACCTGGTTTGTATTCTCTCATCCAAAAATACTACAAAAGTTTATTTTCAAAACAACTCTAGTTCCAAAACAATATTGTTACAAACTCATAACAAATTGAATGAATCTAACTTAACTGGTTTTCTCTACAGCTGAATTTTCAAAAAAATGCCTCCTCGATGAGATGCGTAACCTCAAACCAATGAAGAAGTCGTAGCCCTTGTCGCTCAGCAAATGGCTGCAGTGCTTCTAGGCGTAGTAACCCAGATTCATCAGATATACAACAACAATGCCCAGTGTAATTTCAAGACCTTTAATTCAGCCAAATCGCTAAAATTTTCTGGTTTCTGAAGGAGCAACCGTACTCTTACAATGGTTCGAAAGTATAGAAAGCACATTCCGCCATGTTCAGTGTCCCAATGAGAGAAAAGTAGATTTCGCTTCGAGTGTCTTTCAAAGGAGAGCACTCACTTAGGGTCGTAAAGGTAAGCGGTCTAAACAACCGCTTACACTTTCGAACCCGACCCGTTTGGTCGATCATTAGGATCTGACCAAACACATTAGGTGACCATAGTTGCATAGGGAATAACCTTCTGAGTTTATACCTTATGGTCACTACGTTTAGTTAGTTGTATGATAGGTAGTTTATACGCCTTAGGAAAATGAACAAAATACCCTTTTTGCACATAATTACATTTTAAGCATATGTAACACATGTTTTGACATCTAAACTGATTATATAACATAATTAGATATGTTAAGGCATATAATACTTATCATAGGACTAGTTAGGCATCTCAAACGCGCTTTTGCGCGAACAAAGCGTTAAAGTGGCGTAAGCTACCTTAATGGGTCGTAATGGGTCGTAAGCACTTAGGATAGGTTTCAATTTAGAATGTAGGCTTTGTTAAACCATATTATATGAGTTCCAACACTCATTTGGTTTACAAGACCTTATTCTACCCGATCTTCTGATTAGGTGTCAATTCCTTAATATAGTATCTGTTACCCTAGGAACCGCTTCAACACTTGAACTCTTGGTTTTTTGAGCTTTGTTATACCCTTTGAACCGGGACTATACGCAACCCCAGGCGAGTACATAGTTCCCCTCTTTTACCGTTTTCAAATGTTTTGGGGTGATTCATATGTGTAATCGATCTGTTTTCAAAATGTATGGCATATGTGTGTTCACTAAGTGCTTTTATGTGTATTATTCCGATTATGCAAATGTAATGTTTTATCCTTAAGTGATCTACCTATCTTCATAGTTAGATTCATGTAGGATATTTGAAGTACAGTCTTAGATCTTCCTATCTTCATAGTGAGATTTTTAAGAAGTACTTTGCAACTCAATGGTTGGTTTTTGTGTAGACTGTGTGACAACCCTCACTAAACCAGGTATCCGTACAACTTAATTAATAATTAATTACTGCTTAATTACTGTGCTTACCTGAAATTGTGGATAAACTGCTACTTGAATGTTGATACTTGTACATACTTGCATCATACTCTATTTGTTGTCACTACATTATTTACATGCTGAACCTTAGTGACAAACATGATGCACAAAAGCACAGTAGCACAATGAACGGATAACCTATTGAACATGCTGATAAAGCCAGCATCAGGCAGATACTACCTCTAAGGCCTCTATGAGCCCAAGATAGTTTACTACACCAATAGTGAGTGTAGGGATAAAAGGGTTGTAGAACTGCGTCTGTAGGAATAAGTTACAGTAATCGGATGTGCCTAAAACGTACTCTAAGTACAAAATTCAGCGCATTAACTAAAAATTCAGCATTTGGTTAACTAATAAAGTGCCAAAACATGAGAAAAATATTACTAGACACTTTCCAAAGTGTCGGGAATGAGTTGTGTCACTAAAATTAATATTAATGACACTCTAAAGCTTTGTTAAGCGCTTTAACGGATTACTATCCAACCGAACAACCGGACTTTACCCGGGACATGAAAATATTGCCATTAACATTATTTATCTTTATCTGAACCAGTTAGGGTCCCCGAATACCCTAACACCCACTGTAAGGTACAACACACTAGTAACCGGGTTAATCACTTAACTAACCTAGATTAACCTAACTATAATCTAACTAAATGGTTGGATTTGAACTAGACCCCCCCCCCCCTTAACTAAACCGTCCCCAAGAGGGGGACACCCTTTTGTCCTTCTTGATTATTTTATTAAACTTGTTCAATATCTAAGAGACATGAAATCCAATGGTTAAGGAACTTGAGTTGGTCTATAAGTATCAAGCTTTGCACATCATGATCATTCATCACAACTCACAACACAAAAACTCTCCCTCTCTCTCTCAAGAAGCTCGACCGAACACCCCCTCACAATCCATCAAATTTTCGAGTTTAGTTCAAGCAATTCCAAGTTCATACAAGCGTTAAGGATCACGTATAAGGAGGCTTAGTGCATTCGGAAGGCGAAGGACCTCTTCTCGTTGCTTTTATCCTCTCATTTTGCGTCTAGATTCATCCCTAGCCTCGAGCTAGTAGTAAGTTGCTTGAATCACCTTCTTGAACTATTTTAAAGTGGTTAAAATGATATGTAACGGTTAAAACTCGTAAACATGCAAGATGAAGCATAAAAGTCCACTAAAAATGCTAAAAGTGATGGTTAAAAGCTTGTTTGTTGTGTAAATCTTGTAGTATTTGATTTGTGTAGTTGTTTGGACCCGATCTATGTTGTGGTAGCTCGGATCATCGTTTAACCCGGGTTGGTCATGATCATGGATCATGACATAGAGTTGTTTTGGATGTAACAAGGGTAAATGATGAAACTCTACCACACACAAATCATGAACTTGTGTAAAATGATTTTACTTGCGAAATAGTGTTTAAAACTAGTAGATCTAAGGATCTACAAGCGGTATTTTCAAAAGACCGAGTGTCAAAGAAACCATGTTTTCTAAAGACGGATCTTACACTAACAAAAATGATTTTTAGAACACACAAGTGTGTAAACACTTGTGTAGCACAAAGTTTCGACAAAATAACTATTTTTGTAAAAGTTGACGAGAAGTTGTAAAGACGAAACTTTGCTAAAAACGAGGTTTTTACGAAATCGGATTACTTTATATAAAGATCCACTAAATGTAATGGGATTTACTTCATATTTTTGAGTGAATCACAAGTTCATGTAATTTTTGCGATTTACATATTTATTGACTAGTTTGTTGTTCTGAACATTGTTTTGGTTGAATAAGGAAATTGTTGGGTTGATTTATAAAAGAAAATGATACGCTTGAAAGCGTGGCCACCTCCGGTTACAGAGGAAACTCTGGCGAAAATTTTTTCCAAAAACCTAACACTTAGAATTATTTTCACCACAAGTGTTAGAAATACTTTTCGACTTGTTTTTAAATTATAAATTTCGCCACGACTTTATTTACAAAATATCGGAGGTGGGATTTCACAAAATAAAACTTTGTAAATATATATTTAGTATATATATTTTCATAACGTCACTTATTATGTGTTTATGATTATTTTGGGAAGTACACAAATATTATTTTTAGGGTAAAAATAATATTATCGAATGTTAACGAATCCAAAATAATACGAACGCCTCTACGTTAAATATATAAGTTACACCGGTAATTATTATTACCACTCGATCATTAAAATGTAACTTACGCATTATTAAGAAAACATTTATGAACGCGTATTTTGTCAAGGTATTATTTTGAGAAACTTTTGTGTAATAGAAAATATAATATTTTTGAGAAAAATATTTATATTTTGGAGTTAGAAACAAAATATATTTTAAGTGAGACTTACAAATATATTTCGAACACACATGTATTAAATCCCCCATCCTTGGGAAGGAAAATGATTACCAAGTATCTACTGAATATAAACACGAAATAGTTGTCTAACTATTTCCCAAAAACTTAAACCATAAAACTAAGGCACGGCCGTCCGTCTAATAGAATTAGTACGTGTAGGTCGTCACACAGCTGCTTGAGCAGGAGACATACTTGGTAGAGACGCCCCACTGTGAGTTCATGTCCCCCTTTTCTCTTAACTGTTTTCAGTTTTATAAACTGCGGGGGTGAAATACATGTCACTATGATTACAAGTACTTTATACATGGTATGGTTAGCGTAAGGAGGTTTACTACTTAGATCATGTGAGTGGGTAGGAGCAACATGAGGTCATTAATCCTCATGGTAGGACCGAGGGACAGGAGCCGTAGATCTATCTGGGTGTAGCGAGCCCAGCCCCAGGCCAAACTAGAAACGGACCTCGGGGTGACTTTGTGCCCGACGCATAAATCCACTAGGTTTGAGTCTCCCTACTTGCACTTCACAGATATCAATGGCCTTGCAAACCATTGGTGATCTTAATTCCCTTATTTGCTACATACCAGGATTTTTATACTTACAAAGGTTTATTTACTCACTTACACATGAACTCGCTCAACATTATTGTTGATTTTTCAACTTACATGTATTTCAGGGAATTAAAGGATCTGGCGCGGTATGACACGTTTTCCCGCTGCACTAGTTACGAGGTCATCCGGGTTTAGGGGATGTGACTCTTTCCTGGACAAGTCACAGTCCTTAAACTGTGTTTATGTTATGTTGATGTTGTGTTTGTTGAACAATGTTTATGTCGTTAGGATGTGTTTCCGTTGAGACAATGTTGTTATATTTGGTTTTTAAAACTTAAATAAATGGATGATCTTGCATGATTTTATTTCATATAGCTTTGTTATGGTTAAGCTATGGTATTAAGAAGTCACACCAAATTAACCACGCTTCCGCAAAGCCAGGGTGTGACAGACTGTCGGTAATTTAGGTAACGAAACTATATAATACAATAAGCACATGGTGGATACGCCGCTGGTACTTCCTATATATATAAGTGTGCTTATTGTATTACCTTTCATGGCGTTATCCCGAATCATCATTAGGATTTAGGTTTGTTATGATTCAATAATTCAATGTGATAAGAACCCAGGATCCCTGTAGTATCTATCTATCTTCATAGTTAGACTTATATGAGATGTTTAGAGTACTAATATTGGAATCCATGTTTGGATCCATTGTGTACTTTAATGCATGTTAGATAATTCAATATGATAAGAACCCAGGATCCCTGTAGTATCTATCTATCTTCATAGTTAGACTTATATGGGATGTTTAGAGTACTAATATTGGAGTCCATGTTTGGATCCATTATGTGCTTTAATGCATGTTAGATAATTCAATATGATAAGAACCCAGGATCCCTATAGTATCTATCTATCTTCATAGTTAGACTTATATGGAATGTATAGAGCACTAATATTGGAGTCCATGTTTGGATCCATTGTGTACTTTAATGCATGTTAGATTAAACAATGTGATAGAACCCAAATCCTTATAGCATCTATCTATCTATCTATCTATCTATCTATCTATCTTCATAGGTTGATTCTTGTAGGATGTTTAAAGTACTGATATTGGAATCCTTGATTGGATTCATTGTGTGCTTTAATGCGTGTTTACAATTTGGTACAAGTTGGTTGGTTTATGTGTTATGTGGTAATTGTAATTTAAATAACGAAACGGGTATAATAAAATAAGAACATGGTGAATACGCCGCTGGTACTTCCTATATATAAGTGTTCTTATTTTATGATTCTTGTAGCGTTATCTGGATCACTTTAGGATTTTGTGTACAATTGTTTCAATGTTTGACTATCAAAATCTTTGTAGAATCTTCCATATTTTTATGTGTTAGATTCTTAGAAAGATATCTGAAGTATTATCATGACTCATTGATTTGATTTATGTAATACTTATATAAGTTTTTATTTATTCCAAAACAATTATTATTAATCCTTGATTGGATTCCTAATAACACATTCACAAGTTTTTATGATGGTTTAATCGGGAATTCAATGTAAGACAAAAAAATGACTTAGTAAATATCATAATGCCATATACAAACCTATTTTTGTCATGAGTTTTCACAATTAAGATAATAATACCAAATGTTTTTGCCATTTATTTAGCTAATAAAACCTATGTATTCGCCGGCATTTTTATGCTGACTGTTTTCGCATATGTTTCAGGTTTTCGACTGTTTCAAGCATGCAACGCATATGATTGCATTTGGGCCTTGACTTCTAAAACAAAAGAACAGTTTCATGTATTCTTTGTTTGTAAAACGATGTTAATGATATTGAAACAATTTAGTACCAGTAGTTGTGAGCAATTTGTAATGCGACTCCCCGTTATTTCCACCGCGTGTTGTTATATTATGCGATTGGGGTGTTACATGTTTGGCCATAAACAGATGTTTCGCAATAACATAAACACTGATGCAATATCTGCTGTTGATGCTGAACTGCTATTGTTGTTGGGCAGTGGTTCACCTTTGGTTGTTCAGATCTTTGGCTAATTCTTGTACCTTTGTTGAGTTAGGATTTTCTACCAACATCTGCTTGATGGCCAATTTAAAATATTGGGATTCTTGTTGCGCCTGTTCTTCTTCATCCATCTGTTTTTGCCTCTTTGTTTGATAGACAACAGCAGCAGATGGAACAATGGGTTTAGCAGATCTTTTAGTTGGTACGGTCTGTTTTATTGAAACCTCTGATGCTAGATAATTTGGCTTTTTAGGAACAGAGGGATCTTTCTTTCTTCTTTCTTCCAATTTTTTGTATATATCTATCACTTTGAACTCTTTCCACCTTGCGATTTGATTCCTTGAGCCTTAATTTGCAGTTATAAGCTCTTCCTTCATTTTCTTCAATTTCAAAGTACTTTCAGGTACATTCTTTTTATACTGGGACCAGACCGGTGGGGTTGGTTTTATTGTTGAGTCTTCAAGCATGTTTTGTATTCTTGCAATTTCTTGCTTGAGCTCACTTATGGTCCAATCTTTGAATTGATACTTTTCTGCCTTGTATTTCTTGTTTTTTATGATGAGCTCAATGTAATCATTGCTTAGGCTTTCATCATCTCTTTCTGATAACTGATGACAAAGATCTTTTGAAAACTGCTCTAATGTTCTGACTTGGCTAAGCAGATATTGCAGATATCTCTGTATTTCTTTATCAGATTTTCCTTTTGTGTCTCCTTTTGAGATATCCTCTGCTTGTTTAACTTTCAATTGAAGGTATTCATGAATGTTCTTTGGCAAAGGATACTCTTGAAGAGATGGAAAACTCCTCTTTTCAGGATCATCTTCAGAATAGAAGGATTTGATCTCCTCCATAACTGCTGGAAGATCCAGAGGAAATTTTACACTCAAAGGACCAAAGTCAGTAGTTTGGTCAGGGGTTAGAATTGAAGAAGTTGAAGCAGGTTTTTGTACAGTTGATATGATCAAAGGTTGTGAAGATATTGGAAGTGGAGAAGCTATAGTGTCATCTTCAAGTTTGAAATTTGTTATCCTCCTTCTTTTGATTTTTGGTGTGGTTGTAGGTGTTGAACTTGGAGTTGGATTTGTGGATTGAGTGGTGGTTGGTAAAGTGACAACAACATTTGTTGTGACAACAATTGTTGAAACCACTGATGTATCAACAGCTGTTGATATAACAGGCATCTCAACATCTATTGGCTTTGTAGTTAGAGGTGAGGAACTTTTGGGGATTCTAGAAGGTGATGTATCAACCACTGATGTATCAACAGCTGTTGATATAACAGGTGTCTCAACATCTGTTGGCCCGCTAGTTTGAGGAGAGGAACTTTTGAGGATTTCAGAAGTTGATGTATCAATGACTGATGTATCAACAACTGTTGATATAACAGGTGTCTCAATATCTGTTGGCTTTGTGGTTTGAGGTGAGGAACTATTGGAGATTTCAGAAGGTGATGTATCAACCACTAATGTATCAATAGTTGTTGATATAACAGGTGTGGAAGTGGGTTGAGTGGTGGTTGGTAAAGTGACAACAACTGTTGAAACCACTGATGTATCAACAGTTGTTGATATAACAGGTGTCTCAACATCTGTTGGCTTTGTAGTTTGAGGTGAGGAACTTTTTGGGATTTCATAAGGTGATGTATCAACCACTGATATATCAACAGCTGTTGATATAACAGGTGTCTCAACAGTTGTTGAAGTACCCTGCTCTTCCTTTGCAATTAGAACTTCCTTTTCTTTATCAAATCTTTTAGAACCCTTTCATTCGATTTTCTCTTTTCTATTTGCTTTTTGTTCAGCAAAGGCATTGAGAGTCACATCTGGCCTTGGAATTTCTACAATAGGTTTAGCCTTTGGATTAGGTTTTAGATACAAACCATCCTTTCCTTTCTTTCATTTCTCCACCTTTTTGGCATCATCAGGGTTTTCTACATAGACAATAGTAGGAGGAGAAGTACCAGTGGTTTGAAGTAAATGAGCTTTGATGGCTTTAATATCAGCTTGAGTATCCTTATACCTTGATTCCATCACATTTTTCAACATTTGTAGCTGAATTTGATGTTGTTGATCAGCATATTTTCTTTATTGATGACACAAAAGGTTGTAGAAGTTGCCATAGCTCACTTGTTGTGGAAGCAGATGATGAAGCAGTGGATCGAGACTTTGAGGATTGTAACAACTGTTGCAGCATATTTTTGATATCTGCCACAGATGTTTCAAGATTGGTAACTCTCTCCGTCAAATTCTGATATTTTAAACCATCACCCAATTTAATGGGATCATCTGATTTCCCACCAGCAGTGGTTGTATCAGCAGTTGGACCAGGAGAAGTCTCCAATGATTCATCCACTGATTCCCCTTTTTCTTGGTACTAGGGACTTCTTTCTTCAACAGTAGTTACTTCTGGGATCTCATCTTCCATAAGGTCCTTTTTAGAGGGTTTGGGGGCTTTTTAGTTTTTTTCTTGAAGGTCTTTTTGGTGATTTTTGGTGGAGGTTGCACAGCAGTGGTTGTGATGTTGTGGTCACCAAGAGCAGTGGGCTCAACAGCAGAAACCTGAGGAGCAGATGTGGACGCATCTAAAGTTTGCTCAGACTCCTCTGTTTGTGTTTTTAAAGCTTTTGACTCTGACAACCTTGTAAAAGTTTCAGCAGACAAACTATTTATTCACAAGGAGCACCTTGAAGAAGCACTTGTGCACTGTCATTTAGTACTTTCTACTGTAAATAGTACCTTAAAAACCTTGGAAACAACAGGAATGGTTTTTTCTTATCTTTTATATTATTGACATTTCTAACCAAATAATTGAAAATCTCTTGGGAGTAATTGAAATTTTGTTTAGCCATAATAGCATATCCCAAGTATTGAATTTTCAATGGAATTTCATTGAAAGCTGTTGTTTTGTTTGAACACACAAGAGTAAAGTATGAAATAAAAATTTTATCGGAGGTGGGAATGCTCTTTTTTCCATAGTAGCTTTGGGACATTGCTCTTCATACCCCCTTTGAATCGGATCTCGTTGATACTCTTCTTTAGGGAAAGAGTTTTTACCTGTATGATCGTACATCTCAAAAACCTCATATATGGTTTGTGGAGTAATAGCAACCAGAATCCCACCTACTGTTGATGTAATAGCCCAAGGCTTGTTGTCTTGAACTTCTAATTTTGCATTTTTCCAAATATCTCGTAGGGTTTCTTGGTAAATAGGTGCGTTGCAGGTCAACAAAGTTTTGTACTTTGAGGATGAAAGAGCATCGATGATTGAGTGAAATTATGTGTTTTTACTTGTTTTCTCAACTGTACACAGATAGTTATGAGGGTTTTTAAGAGAAAGAGCCATGGTGATTAGAAGGAATTTGTGAGAGGAAGAAGAAGATGAAGAGTTTGAAGAAATTTGATGGAAACCCTGTTTGGAATTCGAAATGGCAGTTAAAACACTGATTGGGGTTTTAATCAGGGTTTATGAAAATAAAAAGTGGATGCTGACGTGTCAGCGGTTACAAAGCGTGGACAGCTAAGAACTGTCCACGTAACAACCTGTAATGAAAATGGATGACAGTTGTTTAGGGAAATCACTGATGGTCAATATCAGTGGATGTCAACTATAAAAATGTGAGCAGTGGCTGTTTTTTAACTATCAGTGGATAGCCAACAGTGATTGAAACACTGATGTTTGGAGTTAAAAAGATGTTTAACCTTAAACAGATGTTTGCAATAAACAGATGTTTGGCCATAAATAGATATTTGGCCTTAAATAAATGTTTGACCTTAAACAGATGATTGCCCATAAACAGATGTTTGGTCTTAAACCAAACATCTGTTTAAGGTCAAGATCTGTTTGACTAATGGTGAACCTCGGTTTGACTTTTGATGAACATCTGTTTGACTTTTTGTCAACAGTTGGATGGATACCCATGTTAGATTAAACAGTATGAATGAATAAACACTGAAGTATCATAAAACTTTGAATAAAAATCGTGAAAAGTTAAATGTGATACAACAGTTGAAAGGATACCTTTACATTTTAGGCTTGTTTCTTATTTTGATTAACTGTTGATGATGTTGAGAGTTTTTATTCACACTGGCATTTTAAAATATGTTAAGATGGATATTGAGATTATTAAAATAAACTATTACATAGAAAAATAGACATTTAATGAAATATTTATAAACTATTACACGCTAGAGTTAACACTTGTTAGGATTTCGAAAACTCTTGCCTTTCTCCATGTGATTTCATGCTCTCTTTTGTTTTTCAGATCAGTTAGCATGTTGCAGATTTTCTGATCATGTTTTAGAAGTTGTGTGAGAAAATCTTCTGCATTTTTCTGGAAATCTGATGGAGGAGAGTGGAGGACTTCATCAAGCAATGCTATGCTGTTCCAGGTTTTCTTGTAATTAGTGTCATTGATTATGGCGACTTTTCTGTTTAGTTCTTCGTCTGTTCTTTTTTCTTTAAGTGACCACATCGAGAATTGGGTTTTAACATCGCTGGTGTCTAACCAGTGGTAGAAACTGAAGTTTGCCATGCAGATTTTTGTTGGATTTTCTGATGTGGAACAATCTTTCACAGACAGTGATTTGTAGGACAGTTTGTTGATGTTTTGGATCAAAAGTAATTATCGATCTTTTATAGAGTTTAAAAACGCGTCTACATGGTAAATGAAGAGGTTAATTGTAATTATGATAATCTGATTTTGTTCTTTGAACTTCGAAAATTTGTCCCTTGGGTTTCTTGCTATTTAGTTTTAAAGTTTTCCCATAAAAGTTGGGGTTTTAAAAGGTTTTTGCATTAAAATACTGCTTCTTTGAAATATACATTAATATGTTTATATTAAATCTACACGTTTTGATTGATTAAGTATATAAACTCATGACCACTTCACCTGTTTTTCATCACGATTTCGTACGAAGATATCATACTTTTAGGAAAGTCGAGTAATATAGTTTATTGATATGGCGTCATTCACTACTATAAAATCAGATGATTTAAAGCAGTGTTTTGTCAAGCATATAGAGGAACAGGTGTATGAAGATAGGGCTACTCTTCAAGAGCTGAAGAGATGTTTTGATGGATTGCAAGTTGGCTTGTTCATGAGAGAGCAGGTTTCCAGAAGTCTTATGCAGATGCCTTCAACTTCAATTCATGAGCTTTGTGTTGTCAGCAATATAGAGTGCGGTGATAGAGACGTGGAGTTCATTGCGATGCTGAAGGACATACATCGAGAGGTTCAGCAATCGATGGAGTTGAAGCTGACATTTCTTAATTCTTACGGTTATTGTTAGATTTAAAAGTTTAGTTGTTCAGTATGTTATGTAATAATTGGACTTTTAATGTCATGAATAAATGAATAAATTTTAATCTTATGAATATATGTTGCGTTTGTAGGAAAAAAAAAGAAAGAGAATGTGAATTTTAAATTACTATTTTGCATATTTTGAATTTCAAAAGTTATGGATATTATCAGTAATTACTGATTTGATTTGAAAGCAATTGTCATCATGACATTTCTAATTTTTATTTTAACTTTAATTAAGAGAAAATAACCGTCAATTTGAAATTCCTATTTTGCATATTTTTAATGTCCAAAGCTCAAGAAATTAACATTAATTACTGATTTGATATGCAACAAAATGTCATCAACAGTTATTTTTATTTTTTATTTTAACTTTAATTTTTATCACCAAAACAATATTGGAGGAACTCTTATCTCATTGGAATGTAACGATTAGGTTAAATGGTAATTTCATTGTAATTCTAGTTTTCACTTGATAAATTCATTCTATAATTAATTAACCACATCAACAATAAAAATGTGAGCAGTGGATGTTTTTTAGGAAAACCAATGATGGTCAATATCAGTGGATGTCAACAATAAAAATGTGAGCAGTGACTATTTTTTAACTATCAGTGGATAGCCAACAGTTATTGAAACACTGATGTTTGGTCAGTCAGTGGTCAACATAAAGAATGAAGAAACAGAGGTTGTCTTTCAGTAGTGGATAACATTTAACAATCAGATGTTTGAACCAAAACAGTGGTTGTAACAGACTTTTAAGGATTAATTAAAACTATCATTTTTAACTATTTTGAAGATGTTTGACCTTAAACAGATATTTGACCTTCTATATCATTTGTTTGGAGTTAAACAGATATTTGACCTTAAACAGATGTTTGAACATAAACAAATGTTTGCGCTTAAACAAATGTTTGACCTTAAAAAGAAGTTTGGCCGTAAACATCTGTTTGCAAAAAAAGACCAATTTCAAGAATACTATACGCAAACAATCAAAATGAGGAGCTTAATAATCATCCAAGTGTACTTCATTTTTATTTAGTAGTATAAAGATCAAACCACTATTCTATTTATAGTACAGATCAAACCAATGAGGTGATGTGATAAATACTGTTACATATAAACACCTCAGAGTATAAAACACTGATGTGATAAATATTGTTACATATAAACACTGATGTGATAAATATTGTTACATATAAACAATGTTAACATAAACAAAGGTAGAATATCTGCTGTTGATACTAAAAAATTGTTGTTGTTGTTGGGCAGTGGTTCGTCTTTAGGTTTGTATAGGGTTTGTCTCGAGAGATAAACTCTAGCAAACCACTGCTATACTAAACACTGTTACATAAGAAACACTGATACATAAATACTAAAGTTGAATCCGTTGTAGATGTTGAACCACTGCTGCTACTGAGCAGTAGTTTTCCTTTGGTTAATCAAGCTCTATGTACTTAAGTTCTTGTCTTTAACAGGGCTTTGTCTTCAACAGTGGATAGGCCTCATCAGTCTTTAAGTCCATCGGTCTTTATAAGGAGCAGTGGTTATGTGAAAACTCGGGATTTCAAGGTCTTTCCTTCACGCGTTACTTGTTTACGAGCCTATTTTCGCAATTTGTTTTGTGTTGTAACTTGTGCATGAACAATTAAAGTATTTTATGTATGGATATTTATTAATTACTTAATACTAGTTTATGTGTTAATACCTCCTTAACTAAAGTCAAACCAACCTCGAAACCCTCCCCGACGAAGAATAGCTCTTTGATCTTTCGTCGTCCCTATATCTTTTGTCGTCCATATATGCTCGACGAATTATGGTTTTTCATCACCAAAAGGGGGCCTCGGCCCAAGTCTTGTCAAGCCCAATTGAAGCCCAAACACCCCTAACTTGTAACGCATGCATATGAGTATTTCACCATTCCGAAAACACACGCACACGGTTTCCAACCCTAATCCTCTCAAGCTTAGCGGCAGCATTTTCCTCCCTCTCTTCCTCGTTCTAGCAGTTGTCTTCACACCAACATTTGCTTAGTATATGTCCCCTCTACTCGATTTACATTGATTGGTGCTTTTGATTTTGTGTGAGTGTTGATGTGTTTTGGTGTGTATAGACGAAACATGATCCTAGGATTCGTTTGGTTACACAATTGAATCTGGACAGTGGTTGATGTGTTACTAACTAATTAGGATGATTGGTTAATTCTCAATAGGGTTCAGTAGTAGATCGATAGTAAGATTTGTATGATGTTATACTTGCATAACTAATAGTCAAGTGTGTAGTGATCTGTATGAATGGTGATTAACATGTTAAATTCTACTAAATTGAATTATGTGAATCAATGCAACATGTATGACGTTCAATTCGTGATTGGGTGTGTATGATGTGAGAAACTGTCACAATGATTGTGTTGGGATTAGGTTAACAATTTAATGGATGTTAGGAAGTTTGTGATTTTATGGAATTGTTGATGATGGTGGTTTGATTGATTATGGTTCTTAGCGGAATGATTAGGGTTTCTGTGTGTGCACGATTAACTGGTAAAGTGACGAAACTACCCTATTGACGAAACACTTGATACTTCGTCACCCTTATGTCGACGAAACACTTGGTGTTTCGTCACCCAACTTATCGGCGAAAAACTTTGATGTTTTGTCGCTCTGAAGGAAACTCATCAACAGACTGTGGTTTACCATGTGTATGAAACTTGAATGATTATTATTTGCCTGTTCATGATGTTAATTATGATTGAGGAAACATGACTTGCGTATGATGAATAGCTCACTTAAGTGTTAAGTACTATCACGAAACATGCATGTAAATAGTGAACTTATCTGTTACGTATTGTTAGGATCTGAGTTTGGTTTTGATTATGATTTATGTTTGAATTAAGATGAACAATGAACAGGTAGTGCAGCGGAATATAAATGGAAACAAACTTTTCACAATCAAACAAGAGAATTGCTTTCAACACACATTTTCAAAAAAGAACCGAATGATTGAATTTATTTCATCAACGATTACAATTGCATGCATGTAACAAACTCCCCCTCAGCCCGAGCTCACAATGATTTGTTCGTACAGGAAGAAATATGGTGAAGAGCTAATAGAACAGTACATGGTACTGTTCTATTTATAGGCACGGACAAACCACTGTGGCATCTTTGCTGACGTCACCATGAAGGTGACATCTAACCACCTAACAAACTCTAACACCTGATCTATACAAGTACTGCTATGCTAACAACTATTATACATTACATTACATAAAGACAAACTAAACTACTGCTGAATCCTTCCACTGATGTGAACCCAGCAGCACTTGATATATTCAGCAGTGCTTGACCCAAAGCAGCAGATTGAACAGCAGGGCTTTAGTCTTCATCAGTCTTTGACTTGATCAGCAGTTGTAAGTCAGCAGTTGTAATTATCAGTAGATTGGAGGTCATCAGATGTTGTAATCACTTTCAAGAGGAGAGACTTGAATACATAACATCTGCTTATTCTGGATCCACTGCCCTGATCCAGTTTTGGCTTTAATTATTTGTTCCTTTGATAGGGTTCAATCCCAACAGTGTCCCCCTAGAACAGATAATGCCAAAACCCTTCATTATTTGTAGATCTTTATTGCCTCATCAACAGTTCCGTTATTTTCCCTTTGAGTTGTAACTCAAAGTCTAAGGCATCTGTATCATCTTCATCCCTGCACAGTGGAAGATCAAAGAGATCCTGTAAATCTTCAAGACTTAGGCCAAGTGCTTGTTCCCTTGTTATTTTCTTCACTTCTCCACTAGACTTGATCATTGTCAGTACATGGGTCTGTTTGTCAGTTTTCCACTTTAGTACTTTTGAGTCTGGTGGGTTTCTTGGGAGATTTTTATTAGATGAGGTGTTTGGTGATGATGGCCTTGTGATGACTGACTGAGCAGTGCTTGCAGGTTGATTTAGGCCAAGAGTTTCAGCTATCATCTTCTTAATGCCTTCTTTTACAAGGTCATCTCCTGCCATTAATTCTTCCACTGTTTCAACATCCAGCTGTTTTTGTTGTCTTCTTTTGTAGATGGCAGTACCAGCTGGAGCAGTGGATCTCCTGATTTGCAGCTTTGGTGGTCTTGTTGAAACCTCTGCTTCAGGGTAGTCAGGTTTTTGTGGAACTCTAGGATCTTTCTTCCTTAGTTCCTCCAACCTTTTGTAGGCGGCCCTGACTTTATCTTCTCTCCATCCCATCACTTGATTTTCAGACCCATAATCAGCAGCAATTAATTCCTCTTTCATTTTCCTCAGCTCTACCTTTTTGTCAGGTACATTCTTCTTGTACTTTGCCCAATCAGGAGGAGTATGTTTGACTTTGTTTTTGATCATGTCTTCAATCCTGGCTGCTTCACTTTCCAGTTCAGAAATGGTCCAGTCTTTATACATGTATTTTTCTCCTTTGTATTTCTTGTAAGCCATAATGTTGTCAACATAATCTTTTCTCAGGGACTCATCTACCCTTTCTGAGATTTGCTGACATACATTCTTTGCAAATTGCTCCAAGGATCTGACTTGTGTAAGCAAGAATTGATAGTGTCTCTGAATTTCTTTGTCAGTCTTTCCTTGAGCATCTCTTTTGGAGATATCCTTTGCTTGTTTAGCTTTGACTTTCAAATATTCTTCAATGTTGTTAGGCCTAGGATATCCTTCAACAGATGGTAATCTCCTTTTTGCAGGGTCATCCTCATAATAGAAGGATTTGATTTCTTCTCTGACTGCTATGAGCTCAAGAGGAAATTGAACACCTGCAGGAGCTACTGGCTTTTGAATCTGACCTGATGAGAGAGGAATAGGGTTTGGTATTGTAACAAGTGATAGAGATTTTGAAGATGTTGGTGGTGTTGAAGTCTCATCATCTTTCAGAATTAACCTTCTCCTTTTTGGTTGAGGAGAAGCTGATGATGTTCTGGGTGGATCAGTGGTGGTGATTTGTGACTGGCTAACAGCTGTTGAAACAACTCGTGTTTCAACCACTGTTGCCATTACAACAGATGTTGTAACATTTGTTGCCTTCTGCTTTTTGGAAGGAGGTGATGGTGGTGAGGTTGTTTTTAGTGGCGATGGTGGTGGTGGTAAGGCAGTGGTTCTGGTGTGTGTTGAAGTGGTGTGTGTTGAAGTGATAGCAGATGTTGAAACTACTGAAGTACCAGCAGTTGTTGATACGGTAGGAGTTACAACAGCTGTTTGGGTGGAAGTTTGAGGTTTGGAGCCTTTAGTAGGTGGTTTGGAAGCATGCTTTATGGGTCTGGATGGTGTGGATTTGGGTTGCCTCACTTGTCTAGTGGGCTTCTTCTTTTCATCCTTAGGATTTTCATCATCCTTTGGCTTAGAAGTACCCTGTGCATTCAGCTCCATATAAGCTCTTTTCTCCTGTTCCCACCTGGCTTTATCCTTAGCCTCTCTATCCCTTTTTACACTTGCTTTTGCTTCAGCAAGTGCATTTGTGGTCACCTCAATCTTTTTACTACCATCTGGCAAGGGAATGTCTTTAGTCATAGCATCTTTTTCTGGTTCAATATAAATACCATCTTCAATTCCCTTTTTCTTCCACTCCTTAATCTTCTCCCCCTTTTTGGCATTATCTGGTGGGAGAGTATCAATAAATAGAACAGTGGGAGGAGCAGTGCCAGTGGTGTTTAGTATATAGGCCTTTAGAGTCTTGATGTCAGCTTGAGTATTTTTAAACCTTGACTCGATCATGTTTCTCAGCATTTGAACATGCATTGCATGCTGCTGATCAGCCATTTGTCTTTGTTGTTGGAGCAGGGGTTGAAATAGATTCCATAACTCATTTGCAGCAGGTGCTTGTGTTGAAGCAGGTGCTTGAGCTGGAACAGCAGTGGATTGTACTTTTTGAACTTTCAACAACTGTTGCAGCATTGCTTTGATTTCTGCAACAGAGGTATCCAGTTTGTCAATTCTATCCGTCAATTCTAGGTACTTTAAACCATCACCCAACTTAATGGGATCATCTAATTTCCCACTAACAGTGGTTGTAACAGTGGTTGATGCAGGGAGTGTACTCCAAATATCATCCACTGATGCCCCTATATCTTGGAACTGGGGACTTCTTCCTTCAAAAAGAGAAACACTTTTTAGTGAACCAGTGAACACCGGATACACAAGTGTTCCCAAAGAAGGAATTGCCTCCAAGGAAGTCTTATTGATGTAACCACTGTCCAAATGCAAACCAGTGGGCTCAACACTTGTAGTGGCTGCTTCACTTGGACTACCACCAAGAGTTACTTGTAACTCAAGGGGTGTAACCTCCTCAGGTTGTGTTGGTGGGTTAGCAATGATTGATACATCAGACCCAGTCATTTGTTAAGGTATGTTCTCATTGACAGGTGATTGAGAAGGACTGGTTTGTACCTTGTTCAAATCAAGAGCATCCAACAGTATTTTTGTTTGTGGGGGAATTGTGGAGGTGAGGTTGGGTGTAGGAAGAGAATTGGCCCCGGGCATTGGGCTGTGGATGATGGAAGCAAGTGATTCCAGAGCATCATATTGTGGTGTCCCTATTTGTACAACCTGTTCTTTTTGAGAAGAAGCAGGAGGAGTTTCAGGCATGGGTTGAGATATTTCTACCAACTGTTGTGAGGAAGTAGCAGCAGTGGTTTCTGGTGACTTTTGTGCTGTCACTGGCAGTTGCTCTAGTATCTCCTTCTCCAGAGTTGCCTTTTTGGTAGGTTTGGGGGGCTTTTGAGTTTTCTTTTGTTTTGGCTTTTTGGTGATTGTAGGTGTGGGTTTCAAAGCAGTTGTTTTGCTGCTATGATCACCTTGAGCAGTAGGCTCAGCAGCAGATACCTGAGGAGTAGTGGTAGCTGCTACATTCTGCTCAGGCACCTCTGCTTGTGTTTTGCAAGGTGTTGACATTCTTGTAAAAGTTTCAGCAGTTAAGTTGTTTATTTGAAAAGAGTCACCTTGTTTTATTACATGAGCATCATCCTTACCAAATTTCTTTTCAAAATAATAACTTAGAAATCTTGGAAAAAGTAAGAATGGCTTTTTATCAACATTTTTAACTAAATCATTAAAGATTTCCTGGGAATAATTGAAATTTTCATCTTGAAGAATAGCATATCCCAGGTTTTGAATCTTTAATGGTATCTCATTAAAAGAAGTGGTTTTGTTTGAAACACACATTAACATGGTATGAAATAAAAATCTTGTTGCAGGAGGGAAGTAACCTTTTTGTAAGGTATCCTTCTTCATCATTGAATCTGCATACCCTCTTTCAAGGAAATCAATTTTTAACTCGTTTTTGGGAAAAGAAGTTTTACCTTGCTGATCATCGAGTTGAAAGACTTCCGAGATGGATTGTGGTGTGATTTTGATGTGACAACCCTCACTAAACCAGGTATCCGTACGACTTAATTAACTATTAATTGTTGCTTAATTACTGTGCTTAACTGAAAATACTGATGAACTGCTACTTGACTGTTGATACTTGTACATATCTGCATCATACTTTGATTTCCGTCACTACTTTATTTACAAGTTGAACCTTAATGACAAACATGATGCACAAAAGCACAATAGCATTTTAACGGATAACCTATTGAACATGCTGATAAAGTCAGCATTAGGTAGACACTGCCTCTAAGGGCCTGTATAAGCCAGAAATATTTTACTACACCCATAGTGTGTGTAGGGATACAAGGGTTGTAGAACTGCGTCTCTAGGAATAAGATATAATGATTGGATGTGCCTAAAACGTACTCTAAGCACAAAACACAGCACTTTTATCAACATACTAGCTTCTAGCTAACTAATAAAGTGCCAAAACATGAGGAAATATTCCTGACACTTTTGGAAATAAGATGTGTCACTAAAAATATTATTTACGACGCTTAAAAGATACTTAAGCACTTTAACGGATTACTATCCAACCGAACAACCGGACTATACCCGGAACATAAAAATATTGCCATAAATATTATTGGTCTTTTTCTGAGCCAGTTAGGGTCCCTGATTACCCTAACACCCGTTTTATAACGCATCATACAACTAACGGAGTTAACCTCTAAAGTTAACCTACTTAACGTAACTAAGTCCTAACTACACAATTGAAATCGAACCATAGGACCCCCTCCCCTTGGGCCGGTTCTATCTCCTTGTAACTAGGAGAGTACAATTGTGATTATTTTATTTGATTGTGTCTAGAATCAAGAGGACATAAAAACCAAAGGATTATGGCACATGATTTGTCTATAAATACATGGCTTAACACATAAGACTTCTCACACTTCACAACTCACCAACACTCTTTCTCTCTTGCTCTCCCCACTCTCGGCCGAAGACCCCCCACCCCCATCCATCATTTGTTCGATCTTGTTCATACATTCCAAGTATCTACAAGCTTCACGGGTCACGTATCGGGAGTCTTGGAGCAAACGGAAGCGGAAGGACCTTTCTACTTTGCTTTTATCCGCCACCTTTTCGCCTAGATTCTTCCCTAGCCCCGAGCTAGAGGTATAATGTTTAAAACTCACTCTCGAACATATCTAAAGTGGTTAATATGATTTATAACGGTTAAAATGCGGAAACCCATCTTTTGAATCTTTAAAGTTCACTAAAACTTGAATTTTGTTGGATAAAAGATCATAACTTGTGTAAAAGTTGTAGTGTTTGAATATGTTGATTATTGAGGCCCGATCTACGTTGTGGTGGCTCTGATCATCGTTTAACCCGACTTTGTTAAGATCATAGATTTTGACATAAGCTTGTTTCTATCGGTACAAGGGTTAAAAGGTGAAACTCTACCACACGAAAGACATGAACTTGTGTAAAAGTATTTTGACTTGTAAAATAGTATTTAAAACTAGCGGATCTACGCATGTACAAGTGGTATATTCGTAGAACCAAGTGTCGAGAAAATCATGTTATATAAAAGTCGTATGACACACTAACAAATACGATTTTTACAAACTACAAGTGTATAAACACTTGTGAAACGAAAGATCCGACAAAGTAACGATTTTTATAAAAGTTGTCGGGAAGTTGTAAAGAATGATTTATTCTAAAAACGGGGTTTTTACAAGATTAAACTATTTTACACATAAATCCACCAAATATAAAGAGATCTACACTATAGTTTTCGGAAAAACTACAAGTTCATGTAATAATGCGATTTACATACTAGTCGGCAAGTTTGGTGTGTTGAAACTAGTTTGATGTGTCGGAAATTGATTGGTTGATTTAAAGAAGTGTTGAAATGATTTTGTAAAAGAAAATGATACGCTTGAAAGCGTGGCCACCTCCAGTTACAGGGGAAACTCTGGCAAAATTTTTCTAAAAATATAACACTTAGAATTATTTACAAGTGTTAAACTATTTTGAGATGTTTTCAAAATATATTTCGCCATGACTTTATTTATTAAATAATCGGAGGTGGGATTTTCACAAAAACTAAACGTGATAAATATTTATTCGATAAATATATTTTTCACCACACTGTTTATGATTATTTTGTGAAAATATATAAATATTATTTTTAGAGTAAAAATAATATTTACAAACGTTGACGAACCCAAAATAATACAAACGCTTACACGACGAACGTATAAGTTACAACGGTAATTACTATTACCACTTAATCGTTAAAACGTAACTTACGCTTTATACGGAAATATTCATAAACGCGTATTTTGTCAACGTATTATTTTGGAAAGTATTAAGTGAAGAGAAAATATAATATTTTTGAGAAAAATATTTATATTTTGGAATGAGAAGTAAAAATGTATTAAGTGGGACTTAATGAGATGATACAAATACACATGTATTAAATCCCCCATCCTTGGGAAGGAAATTAATTACCAAGTATATACAAGGAACGGTTGTCTAACTGTTCCCGAAACTAAAACTATAAAGCTAAGGCACGGCCATCCGTCTAATAGAATTAGCACATGTAGGTCGTTGCACAGCTGCCTGACATTCAGAGTACTTGGTATAGCGACGCACTGACTGTGAGTTCATGTCCCCCTTTTCTCTTAACTGTTTTCAGTTTTCTAAACTGCGGGGGTGAAATACATGTTACAATGGTTATGATTACTTTATACATGGTATGGTTAGCGTAAGGAGGGTTACTTTTAGATCATGTGAATGGGTAGGCGGAAACTTGAGGTCATTAATCCTCAGGGTAGGACCGAGGGGCAGGAGCGGTAGATCTATTTGGGTGTAGCGAGCCCAGTCCCAGGTCCAGCATAACGGACCTTGGGATGACTTTGTTCCCGACGCATAAATTTGCTAGGTTTGAGCCTTCCTACTTGCATTTCACACATATCAATGGCCTTGCAAACCATTGGTGATCTCTTTTTTTTTTTTCCTTATTTGCTACATACCAGGGTTTTTGATAAATACAAAGGTTTATTTACTCACTTTCGCATGAACTCGCTCAACATTATTGTTGATTTTTCAACTTACATGTATTTCAGGGAATTAAAGATCTGGCACGGTATGGCATGTTTTCCGCTGCATTAGTCACCGAGGTCATCCAGGGTTTGGGGAATGTGACTCTTTCCTGGACAAGTCACAGTCCTCGAATCATGTTATGTTATGTTATGTTATGTTTAGGATTGTAATGTTTGTGGGACAAGTTTGTGGTTGATAGGGTGTTATCCCGTTAAGACAATGTTTTGATATTTTATTTTAATGGATGATCTTGCATATTTTTAATTCATATAGCTTTGTTATGATTAAGCTATGGTATTAAGAAGTCACACCAAATTAACCACGCTTCCGCAAAGCCAGGGTGTGACAGCTTGGTATCAGAGCTCTGATCATAGCGAACTAGGATTCCTTCTCGAGTCTAGACTATGATCACTAGGGCTCTCACGAAAACATTTTTACTGCATACCACTTAAGTCCAGATCCAAAACCTTTTTATAAACAAATGTTGAGCGCATTTTATTTATTATTTTTAGGCTCAGTCTGGGAGGCTAAGGCTCGGTCTGGGAGGCCGAGGCTCGATCTAATGGATCGAGGTAGTTGTCTAGTGGGACTAGGGAGTCAGTCTGGGAGGCTGGGAGAATTTGCTAGTGGGACTAGGGAGTCAGTCTGGGAGGCTGGGAGAATTTGCTAGTGGGACTAGGGAGTCAGTCTGGGAGGCTGGGAAAAATTGGCTAGTGGGACTAGGAAGGACAGTCTGGGAGGCTAGTGGGACTAGGAGGATTATGTGATTATTATTTGGTAGCTTATGTGATTACTTGATTTACTGATTATTTGTGCATATTTGTGTTTGTTACAGACACATGGATTCACCAGGCACGGGTGATTCGGATACCACCGGACCTTTACCCATAGTATCTGACGACATTATATCCTCAGAGCACGAGGTGCATACCTCCGATTACACGAGCACTGATGACGATGACTTCCAGCCCTTCGCTCTGCCCGATGGCGCTGATGAGCCTATTGATGACCCTCCTGCTGAGTACTTACCCCTAGTTGTGATACCAGCTCCTATTCCTTTAGCTGTCTATCCCGCATATGACTTGCTACTCGACGCCGAGGCTGACGGCGATATCGATTTGTTTGAGGACGAGCCTTTTGAGGATGAGATTCCGGATGCAACCCTTCTGCCCGCAGGCGATCTTCTGATGATCGCTGACGCCCCTGCTGAGGACTCACCCGCACATTCACCGGTCCCAGACTCCTTTGAGTCTGTGGCATCCGCACCTTCTCACGAGGTGAGCGCACAGCACTTTGCACACGACTCGGATCCTGACCAGGCATCCTCAGCAGCACCTATTCCGAGCTTTGCATTTGAGCATGATGATATAGAGGATTCTGATCCCATTTTCCCTCCGGGATTCGACCCGGATCACGATATCGAGTTTATCCCGATGGACTAGCCCATGGAGGACCCCGCTGATCCAGTTGACCCTATTGATCCTGAGTTCGACTTTGATATGGCTTTTGATGAGCATGAGCCTGCCTTGGCTCCTGAGCAGGCAGCTGCTCTAGATCCTATGCATGAGCATGACCTGGTACATGCTGGCGTTCCTGTTGAGCCCATTATAGCTGACCCGCCTGTTGGCGATCTTCCCGTTGATGATCATCTGGAGGGTGATCATGTTGTTGCTATCGATCCTGTTGTTGATCCACTTTTTGTTGCTGATATACCAGTCGACCATCCTATTGCACCAGTTGACCCTGTCGTTGCTCCTCCATTTGATCCCATTCCACTCGAGCCTGAGCACGCACTATTTGCTGACCATATGGATCCACCCGATGAGGATGCTCAGCACGGTTGGATACCTGCTGACAAGGACGTCCCACCTTTGCCCCCTCAGATCCCTGTTACACGATCTGTTGATTTCACCTTTCAGATTCCTCAGTTTGTACCTCCAGCGAGGCCTGGAGAGGGTTCCTCAGCCCATCCTTTTGGGCATGTACCGATGTCTATTCCCTTCATGCCTCAGATGTCCTCTGTTCCACCCTCTACTTCACCATTTCATGTGGCACCATTCGACCCCACCAGTGAGCCCTTGCTTTGGCCGACGCCATCAGCCATGCCACCTACTGACCCATACCATTCGTTTCATGTTGGACACACTATAGAGGACGTTTTGATGTCCTTCGTTCATCAGCATGAGTCGCACACGCAGCGTCTCCAGGAGCTCGAGAGAGCTCAGCTGCCACCATGTTCATGCCATGGTCAGATACACTCCCCTCTTCAGCCAGGTCGATCATTACCCCCAGATTTTGCTGCTCGTCTCTTTACACTAGAGCAGCAGGTTGCTTCTGTTATCCGCACTCAGCAGGCTATGGAGGAGGATTGGCTTCTGTTACGCCGCTTACTTTACCCTCACTTTCCCCCTCCTCCCCCGCCATCCGCATAGAGCTCATCAGTGCTATATAGGTAGACGTTGGTGAGACGACAGCGATTGTGACTGCACAGCATTTTGGAGACCATCTGATGATACTGACTTTTGTTGACACTTATTTGATGTACTTGATGTATTTGACACTGACATGATATAGTTTTTGGACAGGGGTGATGTAGCCCCTAATTGATTGATGATTGTATGACACAGTGATGTACTGATACACTTACTACATTGTGGTCTCGATATATATGGCAATCGCAGTATTCTCACCATATCTGATTCACTTGATTGCTTATTTATATTTTTGTGACATGGGATGTTGGGACATGGGATGTTGTGTATATAATACTTGTGACATAGGATGTTAGGACATGGGATGTTGTGTATATAATACTTGCGACATGGGATGTTGGGACATGGGATGTTGTGTGTATAATGATCGTAACATGGGATGTTGTGTGTGATATATCGATAACATGAGATGTTATGTGCTATTACCATTACTATATACGTACGCTTTATTATGGCCTGACCGACGTATACATCTTTAGAAGATGCTGCCAAGACGTCAACCTCAGCCAATGCCTACTACTCAGGACGAACTACAGCAAGTCATTGCTGCTGCTATTACTCAATATGCTGCCTCTCAAGGAGGAATGAGTGGAAGCAACTCTGGCAACACGGGCAACAACAACAACCCACCTCATGGGTGCACCTACAAACAGTTCTTGGACTGCAAGCCCGTAAACTTCGATGGCACAGGTGGTGTTGTTGCTTTCGTCCACAAGGCTGAGAAAACCGAGTCCGTACTTCGCATGAGCAAATGCGCGTTGGATCAACAAGTCACTTACATCTCAGGGCTATTTTTGGATGGAGCCCTATCATGGTGGAATCTACAAGTCCAAACACTTGGCGAAGCTGCTGCTTACGCACTGACGTGGACCGAGCTGAAAGAACTCATGCGCAAGAAGTACTGTTCTCGCGCTGAAATTCAGAGATTGGAGACCGAGTTCTGGCATCTAAAAATGGAAGGTCCTAAGATAGCTGAGTATGTTCAGAGGTTCCACGACTTGTCGCATGTGGTACCATACATGGTTACGCCCGAGTTCAAGAGAATTGAACGCTTCATTTGGGGATTGGCTCCTCAAATAATCAGCATGGTGACCTCATCCAAACCTGCAACTATCACAGAAGCCATTGATCTGAGTGTGGCTCTCACCGAAGAGGCAATTCGTTTGAACAAGTTTGATGAAACTGAGCCCAAGAAAAAGGAGACTCATGTGGAGTCATCTGGAGGAAACAAGAGGAAGTTTTCGAATTTCAAGCAGGGCACCGGGATGGTGGTTAAGAAAGGGGAATCGAATGCGCCAGCTCAAGATACAGCTGGTGGGAGAAAGAAAAGTAAGGGATATATGGGTGCACAACCCAAGTGCAACTCATGCCAACGACATCACTCTGGTCGTTATGGGTTAAAGGTTTGTGAAGCATGTGGAAAGGCTGGCCACCTGAAGGAGACTTGTTGGGCCACTGCTGGCCGGGGAGGCCAAGGAGGATATGGGAATAGGAACAATCGTGGTGGTGCTGGGAACCGCCCACAAGGAAACCAGGGAGGTGATGGAAACCGTGCCAATCATGCCAACCAAGCGGGAAACAATGGTGGGAACGGGCAGAGGCCCGGATGTTTTAACTGGGGTGATGTTGGGCATTACAAAAGGAATTGCCCAGAATTAAACCAAGCACGCGGAAGAGTTTTCAACATAGAAGCAAGGGAAGCGCGCCAGGATCCCAATGTTGTCACTGGTACGTTCCCTGTAAACCAACGCTATGCATCCGTTTTGTTTGATATTGGTGTCGATTACAGCTTCGTATCGCTAGAATTTAAGAATATGCTTGGTTTAGCCGCTAGTAAATTAGATATTCCATACTCGATCGAATTAGCGAATGGGAAGTTAGTAGAGGCTAACGAGGTGATTCGAGGTTGCGTAATCGAATTGGGAGAGCGTGAGTTCGCTCTGGATCTACTACCAGTCCAGTTGGGAAGCTTCGACGTGGTAGTAGGGATGGATTGGTTATCGAGTAACAAGGCCGAGATAGTTTGTCACGAGAAGATTATTCGTATCCCGACCGATGATGGTGAGACCATTGTTGTTCATGGGGAGAAGCGTGAGACGCCGTTAAGGATGATTAGCTGCCTGAAAGCGAGAAAGTGTTTGCAGAAAGGATGTGTTGCTTTTCTAGCACACATTGTGGATAAAAAGGCTGCTGAGCCGAAGATCGAAGACATCCCTGTCGTAAGGGAATATCCAGAAGTCTTTCCTGAAGACTTGCCTGGATTGCCGCCTCAGAGGCAAGTGGAGTTCCGCATAGACTTAGTTACAGGCGCCGCGCCTGTGGCTAAGGCACCTTATAGACTTGCTCCGTCTGAGGTGCAGGAACTGTCAACACAACTTCAGGAGTTGCTTGATAAGGGGTTTATCCGAACAAGCTTCTCGCCTTGGGGAGCTCCAGTTTTCTTTGTGAAGAAGAAGGACGGTAGTTTCCGTATGTGCATTGACTACAGGGAGTTGAACAAGCTGACGATCAAGAATAGGTATCCCCTGCCAAGAATCGATGATCTGTTTGACCAACTGCAAGGTTCAAGCTTCTATTCAAAGATCGATCTTCGATCTGGATACCATCAGCTACGGATACAGGAGGAAAGTATCCCAAAGACAGCCTTCAGAACTCGATATGGACACTACGAGTTTCTCGTTATGCCGTTTGGTTTGACAAACGCACCTGCAGTGTTCATGGATTTGATGAATCGAGTTTGCAAGCCGTACTTGGATAAGTTCGTGATTGTATTCATCGATGATATTTTGATTTATTCAAAGACGAAGGCTGAGCACGAACAGCATCTTAGAGCCATTCTGGAGCTGCTAAAGAAAGAACAGTTGTACGCCAAATTCTCTAAGTGTGAGTTTTGGCTAAGGGAAGTGCAATTCCTTGGGCACGTGGTGAACGGAGATGGAATCCACGTGGATCCCACCAAGATCGAGGCGATCAAGGATTGGGAAACGCCAAAGACGCCAACCGAGATCGGCAATTCTTGGGTTTGGCTGGCTATTATCGAAGGTTCATCGAGAACTTTTCAAAGATCGCTCAACCATTGACACTCCTCACGCAGAAGGATAAGAAGTTTGATTGGGGAATCAAACAGGATGAAGCATTTCAGATATTGAAAGATAAGCTTTGTAACGCGCCAATCTTAGCTCTACCAGAAGGTACAGATGATTTCGTGGTATACTGCGACGCTTCGCGTCAAGGATTGGGTTGTGTGTTGATGCAACGCCAAAAGGTTATTGCCTATGCGTCACGCCAACTAAAAGTGCACGAAAAGAATTATACCACGCATGATTTGGAGCTAGGCGCAGTGGTTTTCGCTTTGAAGATCTGGAGACACTACCTTTATGGTACGAAGTGCACAATCTTCACAGATCACAAGAGCCTCCAGCATATATTCAACCAGAAGGAGTTGAACATGAGGCAAAGACGATGGGTCGAGCTGTTGAACGACTACGATTGTGAGATAAAGTATCACCCAGGGAAGGCGAATGTGGTCGCCGATGCCCTAAGTCGTAAGGAGAGGATCAAGCCCATAAGGGTTAGGGCTTTGGAAATGATTATTCAGACCAACCTTTCTTTGCGCATTCGGGCCGCGCAGAAAGAAGCTCTCAAGGAAAGAAACCTTGAAGAAGAGTATCTCCGTGGGATGGAGAAGTTATTGGTACCAAACAGGGAAGGAACGTTGTGTTTTGAGAAAAGGATCTGGGTTCCTCTGTTTGGGGGTTTAAGGAAGGTTATTTTCGATGAAGCTCACAAATCGCGGTACTCTATCCACCCGGGAGCAGATAAGATGTACCAGGATCTTAAAGATTACTATTGGTGGCCTAGGATGAAAGGCGATGTTGCAGTTTATGTGAGCAAGTGTTTAACATGCGCCAAGGTTAAGGCAGAATACCAGAAGCCTTCGGGACTTCTGCAGCAACCAGAGATTCCCAAGTGGAAGTGGGAACAAATCTCTATGGATTTTATTACAAAGTTGCCAAGAACGCCAAGAGGCCATGACACTATCTGGGTGATAGTGGATCGATTAACGAAGTCAGCACACTTCCTGCCTATCCGAGAGAAGGATAATACGAGCAAACTGGCCGAAATTTACATGAGAGAGATTGTTACACGCCATGGAGTACCTCTCTCGATTATCTCCGATAGAGACGGAAGGTTCGTGTCAAGGATATGGCAATCCTTCCAGGAAGCTTTTGGCTCCAAGTTGAATCTGAGCACAGCTTTTCACCCGCAGACCGACGGTCAAAGCGAGCGGACGATTCAGACGTTAGAAGACATGCTGAGAGCATGTGTGATGGATTTGGGCGGTAGCTGGGATAAGCATTTACCCCTGGCTGAGTTTTCATACAACAACAGCTACCACACCAGTATTGGTGCCGCGCCGTTTGAAGCTTTGTATGGGCGCAAGTGCAGATCGCCGCTTTGTTGGGCTGACGCAGGTGATAGACAATTGGTTGGTCCTGAAATGGTACAGGAAACCACAGATAAGATCGCGCAAATCCGAGACCGTATCAGCGCGGCTCGTGACAGGCAGAAAGCCTACGCGGATCGAAGCAGGAAACCTCTAGAGTTTGAGGTTGGTGAGATGGTTTTGTTGAAGGTATCACCCTGGAAGGGTGTGGCACGATTTGGGAAACGTGGAAAGTTGAACCCGAGATATATTGGACCGTTCAAGATCTTGGAGAGAATCGGGTTAGTAGCATACAAGTTGGACCTACCTGCTGAACTAAATGGTGTTCACGATACATTTCATGTATCCAATCTGAAGAAAAGTCCAACACAAGATAACGTTGCCATTCCTACCGACGAAATTCATGTTGATGACACGCTCCACTTCGTTGAAGAACCTGTTGAGGTCACGGATTGGAAAGTGAACAAGACCCGCCGGAGCAGTGTCAAGCTCGTCAAAGTTCGTTGGAATGCTAGACATGGTCCTGAATTCACCTGGGAGCGTGAGGACCAAATGAAAGAGAAATACCCCCACTTATTTCCTAAGAACCCTGCTTCTACAAGCAGAATTTAAAATTTCGGGACGAAATTTTTCTAACGGGGGGAGAATGTGACAACCCTCACTAAACCAGGTATCCGTACGACTTAATTAACTATTAATTGTTGCTTAATTACTGTGCTTAACTGAAAATACTGATGAACTGCTACTTGACTGTTGATACTTGTACATATCTGCATCATACTTTGATTTCCGTCACTACTTTATTTACAAGTTGAACCTTAGTGACAAACATGATGCACAAAAGCACAGTAGCATTTGAACGGATAACCTATTGAACATGCTGATAAAGCCAGCATCAGGCAGACACTGCCTCTAAGGGCCTGTATAAGCCAGAAATATTTGACTACACCCATAGTGTGTGTAGGGATACAAGGGTTGTAGAACTGCGTCTCTAGGAATAAGATATAATGATTGGATGTGCCTAAAACGTACTCTAAGCACAAAACACAGCACTTTTATCAACATACTAGCTTCTAGCTAACTAATAAAGTGCCAAAACATGAGGAAAACTGACACTTTTGGAAATAAGATGTGTCACTAAAAATATTATTTACGACGCTTAACAGATACTTAAGCACTTTAACGGATTACTATCCAACCGAACAACCGGACTATACCCGGAACATAAAAATATTGCCAGAAATATTATTGGTCTTTTTCTGAGCCAGTTAGGGTCCCTGATTACCCTAACACCCGTTTTATAACGCATCATACAACTAACGGAGTTAACCTCTAAAGTTAACCTACTTAACGTAACTAAGTCCTAACTACACAATTGAAATCGAACCATAGGACCCCCCCCCCTTGGGCCGGTTCTATCTCCTTGTAACTAGGAGAGTACAATTGTGATTATTTTATTTGATTGTGTCTAGAATCAAGAGGACATAAAAACCAAAGGATTATGGCACATGATTTGTCTATAAATACATGGCTTAACACATAAGACTTCTCACACTTCACAACTCACCAACACTCTTTCTCTCTTGCTCTCCCCACTCTCGGCCAAAGACCCCCCACCCCCATCCATCATTTGTTCGATCTTGTTCATACATTCCAAGTATCTACAAGCTTCACGGGTCACGTATCGAGAGTCTTGGAGCAAACGGAAGCGGAAGGACCTTTCTACTTTGCTTTTATCCGCCACCTTTTCGCCTAGATTCTTCCCTAGCCCCGAGCTAGAGGTATAATGTTTAAAACTCACTCTCGAACATATCTAAAGTGGTTAATATGATTTATAACGGTTAAAATGCGGAAACCCATCTTTTGAATCTTTAAAGTTCACTAAAACTTGAATTTTGTTGGATAAAAGATCATAACTTGTGTAAAAGTTGTAGTGTTTGAATATGTTGATTATTGAGGCCCGATCTACGTTGTGGTGGCTCTGATCATCGTTTAACCCGACTTTGTTAAGATCATAGATCTTGACATAAGCTTGTTTCTATCGGTACAAGGGTTAAAAGGTGAAACTCTACCACACGAAAGACATGAACTTGTGTAAAAGTATTTTGACTTGTAAAATAGTATTTAAAACTAGCGGATCTACGCATGTACAAGTGGTATATTCGTAGAACCAAGTGTCAAGAAAATCATGTTTTATAAAAGTCGTATGACACACTAACAAATACGATTTTTACAAACTACAAGTGTATAAACACTTGTGAAACGAAAGATCCGACAAAGTAACGATTTTTATAAAAGTTGTCGGGAAGTTGTAAAGAATGATTTATTCTAAAAACGGGGTTTTTACAAGATTAAACTATTTTACACATAAATCCACCAAATATAAAGAGATCTACACTATAGTTTTCGGAAAAACTACAAGTTCATGTAATAATGCGATTTACATACTAGTCGGCAAGTTTGGTGTGTTGAAACTAGTTTGATGTGTCGGAAATTGATTGGTTGATTTAAAGAAGTGTTGAAATGATTTTGTAAAAGAAAATGATATGCTTGAAAGCGTGGCCACGTCCAGTTACAGGGGAAACTCTGGCAAAATTTTTTCTAAAAATATAACACTTAGAATTATTTACAAGTGTTAAACTATTTTGAGATGTTTTCAAAATATATTTCGCCATGACTTTATTTATTAAATAATCGGAGGTGGGATTTTCACAAAAACTAAACGTGATAAATATTTATTCGATAAATATATTTTTCACCACACTGTTTATGATTATTTTGTGAAAATATATAAATATTATTTTTAGAGTAAAAATAATATTTACAAACGTTGACGAACCCAAAATAATACAAACGCTTACACGACGAACGTATAAGTTACAACGGTAATTACTATTACCACTTAATCGTTAAAACGTAACTTACGCTTTATACGGAAATATTCATAAACGCGTATTTTGTCAACGTATTATTTTGGAAAGTATTAAGTGAAGAGAAAATATAATATTTTTGAGAAAAATATTTATATTTTGGAATGAGAAGTAAAAATGTATTAAGTGGGACTTAATGAGATGATACAAATACACATGTATTAAATCCCCCATCCTTGGGAAGGAAATTAATTACCAAGTATATACAAGGAACGGTTGTCTAACTGTTCCCGAAACTAAAACTATAAAGCTAAGGCACGGCCATCCGTCTAATAGAATTAGCACATGTAGGTCGTTGCACAGCTGCCTGACATTCGGAGTACTTGGTATAGCGACGCACTGACTGTGAGTTCATGTCCCCCTTTTCTCTTAACTGTTTTCAGTTTTCTAAACTGTGGGGGTGAAATACATGTTACAATGGTTATGATTACTTTATACATGGTATGGTTAGCGTAAGGAGGGTTACTTTTAGATCATGTGAATGGGTAGGCGGAAACTTGAGGTCATTAATCCTCAGGGTAGGACCGAGGGGCAGGAGCGGTAGATCTATTTGGGTGTAGCGATCCCAGTCCCAGGTCCAGCATAACGGACCTTGGGATGACTTTGTTCCCGACGCATAAATTTGCTAGGTTTGAGCCTTCCTACTTGCATTTCACACATATCAATGGCCTTGCAAACCATTGGTGATCTCTTTTTTTTTCCTTATTTGCAACATACCAGGGTTTTTGATAAATACAAAGGTTTATTTACTCACTTTCGCATGAACTCGCTCAACATTATTGTTGATTTTTCAACTTACATGTATTTCAGGGAATTAAAGATCTGGCACGGTATGGCATGTTTTCCGCTGCATTAGTCACCGAGGTCATCCAGGGTTTGGGGAATGTGACTCTTTCCTGGACAAGTCACAGTCCTCGAATCATGTTATGTTATGTTATGTTTAGGATTGTAATGTTTGTGGGACAAGTTTGTGGTTGATAGGGTGTTATCCCGTTAAGATAATGTTTTGATATTTTATTTTAATGGATGATCTTGCATATTTTTAATTCATATAGCTTTGTTATGATTAAGCTATGGTATTAAGAAGTCACACCAAATTAACCACGCTTCCGCAAAGCCAGGGTGTGACATTTGACTGCTTTACCCATTAGAGAAGAGTTAATGGCTATGACATCCTCGCCTTGTTTGTCAAGGGTAATATTTTTCCAAAAATCTCTTTCGGTTTTCAAGTAAATTGGAGCATCTGTTGTTAACAAAGTTTTGTACTTTGATGCAGACATGAGGTCAATGATGGAATCGAAAGCATCGGTGGTGCCGGGTTTTGTAAGAAGACCAAGATAGTTGTGAGGAGCTTCGTATGGTATTTCGATGGGTGTGGTAGCCTTTTGAGAGGCCTTTTTAGGAGATGATGTTGAAGTGGATTTTGCAGATGACTTTGATTTTGTCATTTTGGAGAAGAAGATCGATGAAGAAATTGAAGGATTTGAGAGAAGAGGATGGAAACTGTTTTGAGAAAGGAATTTTTATGAATTCGATTCGACAGTAAAACCCTGTTTGGGGGTTTTGAAGGGGGTTTTATGGAGAAAAAAAAGTGAATGCTGATGCGGCAGCGGTTACAAAAGGTCTGACCACTATGTACTGTCCACGTGCCAGCCCCTGATGAAATGAAGGACAAGTACTTTATGAAAACCACTGATGGAAGAAGATCAGTGGTTGTAACGGTAACAAATGAAAGCAGTGGGTGATTTTTACTATCAGTGGATAGAAACACTGATTTTGAACAACAGTGCTTATCAAGGAAATGAGAGAACAGGGGTTGACTTTCAGCAGTGGACAGACTTTTAAGTAGAAAAGACTTTTGAACAAAGCAGTGGTTATGGCAGACTTTTAAGGATTTTAATGAAAAATTCATTTTTAGCTATTTTTAAGGATGGATTTTTGAGTTTCTGAAAACATTTTAATGCTTTTATTCATAGAAAAACAAGATTTTGCCTGTTATTCCATGTTTAGCATGCCAATCCTAGAGATCAAGCTTTCAAAGGTGGATGTGTCTAATGCTTTGGTTAGCACATCTGCCAGCTGATCCTTAGTTGGAACATGGTGGAGAAAAATCAAACTTTTTTCATAGCAATCCCTCACAAAGTGATGTTTGATGTCAATGTGCTTGGTGGTTGAGTGGGAAACTGGATTTTTGATGATATTTTCTGCTGCCTGACTATCCAACATGAGTGGTGTCTTTAAGGCAGTGATACCAAAATCCAGCAACTGATTTTGAAGCCAAAGCAGTTGGGCTGTACAGCTTGCAGCAGCTATATACTCTACCTCAGCAGTGGATGTGGAAACAGCTGCTTGCTTTTTGCTTTGCCAAGACACTAAACAACTGCCTAGGAATTAGCACCCTCCTGAAGTGGACTTCCTTGTCTTGTCACATCCAGCAAAGTCACTATCTGAGAAACCTAAAAGCTCAATTTTACCATCAGCTGGATACCAGATACCAAGTGTGGGAGCACCTTTGAGGTATCTAAATATCCTTTTTACAGCAATAAGGTTTGACTTTCTAGGGGCTGATTGGGATCTTGCACAAACACATGTTGCAAACAAGATGTCTGGCCTAGATGCAGTTAGGTACAATAAAGACCCAATCATGCTTCTATATAAAGTTTGATCAAACAAATCATCCTTCTCATCAGACATGAAAATTTTGTTGGTTGCAACGGGTGTACTGCATGGTTTACAATCATCCATCTCAAATTTCTTCAACAATTCTTTGGCATATTTGCCTTGATGGATGAAAGTACCATTTTGAGTTGCCTTACTTGGAGACCAAGAAAGCACTGGAGTTCACCCATTGCACTCATTTCAAACTCAATTGTCATGAGTTGTCTAAACTCCTCACGCATTTTATTACATGTGCTTCCAAAGATGATGTCATCCACATAAATCTGGACAATCATCAAATCATTTCCTCTCCATTTTAAAAACAATGCTTTATCTATTTTACCTCTGGTGAAACCAATGGATAGTAGGAAAGTGGAAAGAGTTTCATACCAGGCCCTTGGTGCTTGTTTCAGGCCATACAAAGCTTTATTTAGCTTGTAGACATGATTTGGATTAAATGGATCCTCAAAGCCTGGAGGTTGACAAACATAAACCTCTTCTTGAATCTTACCATAGGGGAATGCACATTTAATGTCCATTTGATACACCTTTATTATGTGGTTGACAGCAAAGGCCAGAAATAGTCTGATAGCTTCAAGTCTTGCTACAGGGGCAAATGTTTCATCATAGTCAATACCCTCTTCTTGTCTGAATCCTTGAACCACAAGCCTGGCTTTATTCTTGACAACAATGCCCCTTTCATCAATTTTATTTTTGAAGACCCATTTTGTGCCAATAGGACTTACAGCCTCTGGCAATGGTACAAGCTCCTAAACTTGTTGTCTTCTAAACTGTTGGAGCTCCTCTTGCATGGCTTCTACCCAACTGTGGTCTTTTAGTGCCTCTTGGTACTTGACTGGCTGATGGAGAGATAGAAAAACCAGCAAAAAGACAAATGTTTTGGGATTGACTTCTTGTGAGCACCCCTTCATTGATGTTGCCAATGATTTGGTCTGGTGGATGAGATTTCAAGAAGATGAGCTCTCCTTGGTATGGAACAATGGCATTGAGTGGGGAGGGCTGCAGATGTGAATCATCTGAGCTAACCACTGCTGGTGACTTTGATAATCCAGCAGTGGCTTCAAAAGGTGGGGGAATAGGTGGTAATGGTGTGGACACATGCTGACTTTTATCCACTGTTTGAGGACTTTTATCAACAGTGTTTGATGATGTGAAAGAGGGGTTAAAGGGCTACTTTGGTCAACAACTGTTGAGGTAGCAGTGGTTGAGCTTTGACAGCTGTTTTGAACATCTGCTGCTCTTCCCATTATGACTGACTTTTGTTGAGGAATGATGATTTCATACCCATAGTCTGGTGATGATTCTTTTGATGGACCTGCACTGTTAGTCTTCAGTAGTATTTTCAAAAGTAAATTTATCAAGATCAAACAATTCTCCAGGGTTTGCTGGGATTTTCATTGATGAAAGTTCATTGAACTTTACATTCAAAGTCTCCTCCACTATTTTGGTCTTTGTGTTAAACACTTTGTAGGCCTTAGCAGTGGTTGAGTATCCCAGATGATAACCACAATCAATTTTGGCTGCAAACTTTGAGATAGAATCTTTTAAGTTTAAAATGAAGTATGGGCAGCCAAAAACCTTGAAATATGAAATCAATTGCTTTATTTTTATACAGCAGTTCATAGGCAGTCTTTTGATGTCTGGGGTTGATTAAAACTCTGTTTTGGACATAGCAAGCAGTGTTTACTGCCTCTGCCCAAAAAGTTAATGGCAAACCTGAATCAGCAAGCATGGTTCTGGCAGGCTCAATCAAAGTCCTGTTCTTTCTTTCAACAACTCCATTTTGTTCTGGTGATCTTGGAATGCTGTATTGCCTCACAATTCCTTTTGACACACAGAAATTATCTAATTCCTTGTTCCTGAACTCTGTGCCATTATCACTTCTGAAGATTTTCACTGGAAGGTCAAACTGCTTTTCAACCTGTTTCACAAAGTCTTGCAGAATGCCTGCAGTCTCATCTTTTGAGTTTAAAAAGTAAGTCCATGTAAACCTAGAAAAGTCATCAACAATAACCAAACAATATCTCTTTTTCTTAAGACTCGTGACTTTAACTGGGCCAAACAAATCCATGTGAAGCATTTGCAAACATTTGGTTGTTTTGGACTCATCAATTGATTTGTATAAGCTTTTATGTTGTTTTCCTTTTAGGCAGGAAACACAATGCTCAGGACAGGTGAACGTAAACCTCTTACTAACCCCTGTTTTGAAATGGCAGTGATTGTCTTGAGATTTGTGTGCCCCAATCTCCTGTGCCATAATTCTGTCTCTTTGTTTGATGCAGCTGAGAACAGACAGGCATCCTTTCTGGGGCTCTCTTTTGACATATCCACCACATAAACATTGCCACTTCTTTGAGCAACAAGTTTGGTTTTTCCAGTTGTTATTATTGCTTCAATCTTTTCAACCATTTCTGGTCCAACAATCCTACAACACTCCTTTGTTGAACAAAAACAACAGATCTCCAACATCCAGTATTCTGTTGAGCAAGGATGTGACCCATCCTTCTCTCCCAGATGTTGTATTCATTACGTTTAAGCATAGGTGGTTTGAAAAGTGAGCCGATGTTATTCTTATCATCTTGTGATTGTGACGTCATCCTGGTTGTTTTACAGGCACTGATTAATCAACTTTGATGGTGATTAAACCTTGCTCTGTTTTTCAACAAAACAAACAAACTATCAGTATCAACGATCGTGAGCTGAACTATTTATGTCAAAATGATTGTTAAATCAAATTTGACTATCCGAGCTCTGATACCAATTGTTAGGATTCTAGTTTGGTTTTGATTGTGATTTATGTTTGAATTAAGATTAACAATGAACAAGTAGTGCAGCGGAATATAAATGGAAACAAACTTTTCATAATCAAATAGGAGAATTGCTTTCAACACACATTTTCAACAAAGAACCGAATGATTGAATTTATTTCATCAACGATTACAATTGCATGCATGTAACAAACTCCCCCTCAGCCCGAGCTCACAGTGATTTGTTCGTACAGGAAGAAAGATGGTGAAGAGCTAATAGAACAGTACAGAGTACTGTTCTATTTATAGGCACGCAAAAACCACTGTGGCATCTTTGCTGACGTCACCATGAAAGTGACATCTAACCTCCTAACAAACTCTAACACCTGATCTATACAAGTATTGCTATGCTAACAACTGTTATACATTACATTACATAAAGACAAACTAAACTACTGCTGAATCCTTCCACTGATGTGAACCCAGCAGCAGTTGATATATTCAGCAGTGCTTGACCCAAAGCAGCAGATTGAACAGCAGGGCTTTAGTCTTCATCAGTCTTTGACTTGATCAACAGTTGTAAGTCAGCAGTTGTAATTATCAGTAGATTGGAGGTCATCAGATGTTGTAATCACTTTCAAGAGGAGAGACTTGAATACATAACATCTGCTTATTCTGGATCCACTGCCCTGATCCAGTTTTGGCTTTAATTATCTGTTCCTTTGATAGGGTTCAATCCCAACACGTATGTTATGAATGATTGTTATCCGTTATGCGATGATCCTTGCTAGGAATACACACTATGAACATACATGAACAACGTGAACGTAAACTGATTTCGTGTACATGAACATCATAGGCTTTGACTGATTATGTATGAACAAGTAAATAATCCTACCGAGCAAACCAAGGTGAGTTTGTTGGTACACTAAATGTCTGTTGATTACGTTTGTATTGAGTCTTAGGTCTAGATAGGTTGTACGGAGTCGAAAATCAGAAATTAGGGTTTTAGAAGGTAATTTCGCTCCAGATGACACTTGTGTCATTCTGAGCGAAATCAGTTAGTCTTGTAATTTCGCTCCAGTGTACACATTAGAGGTAATTTCGCTCAAGTGTACATAGTCACTAGGGGGTTTTGCTCATAAGGAAATCATGGGGTTTCGCTCTGGGTGTTTGGAGCGAAATCAGAAGCCTATATATACCAGGATGTGATTTCGCTTATGTATCAGTTGGAGCGAAATCAGAGTCGAGGTGCTGTCGGATTTTTGTCAGAATTCATTATAAAATGACTCAGAAAGTGTTTATAAAGAAGAAATTAAGAGGAACGTCTGTGTAACTTCATTTACATTGATTCCGCCTTTGTATCTGAAGATGAACTGCCTTAACTGACTTATTAGGGTCATAGATCGGTCCAACAAGTGGTATCAGAGCTCAGGACGAGGAGTTCATACTACTACAGCTTGATTCTACCAGATTCTCTTACTTCTACTCACTTCTTCTCTTACTTTTCTGATTTGAACTGGTTCCTACGGTTGAAATGGACTGAATTTCGAGTATAACGTGTAAAACATACAATTAACAAACCCTAGAAAGAATCAGGTTAAAATTCGGACTAAAAATGGTGAAAATTAGCTAAAAACCTGATTTCGCTTTTACGGTCATCGAAGGGGTTTCGCTTGAAACTGTTGATTTCGCTCGAAAACGTCCTGGTCATTTGGAGCGAAATACTTGATTTCGCTCGTAAGGACATAAAATTCTAATTTCGCTCGTGGGAACACTTGCTTATTTCGCTCGAGATTCACATGGTCATTTGGAACGAAACCTAATTTCGCTCATAGAGAAATTCTGATTTCGCTCTTAGGAACATAAGTTCTGATTTCGCTCTTGAGATTTCGCTCGAAATCAGTTCTATCTGATTTCGCTCATATTGCTTCTGTTTGATTTCGCTCATAGGTGATTTCGCTCGAAATCACTGTTTTCAAAATTTCAAAAATTTTTCTAAGTGTTTGCTGATTTTGCAGGTACGCTCAAGATGGATGACATTTTCTTGAACCCGTTTAGCGATATGTATGCATTTGCTGGAAATTCGGGAGATGATACATCTACAAGCAACAACAATGAGAACCCGCCAAATGCCAAGAAGAAATTATCGGATGCTTTGGAGGTTGAAAGTGCTTTCGGAACTTACAACAAACCACCGAAGTTGATGGCTATAAAAGATTATAGTCGGTGGGCGAAAAAGTTCGAAGACTGGTTGATGGATTTTGCGTTCCTTAGCTGGAAGAGTCTTAAAAATGGATACGATAGTTGTGGCAAAAGGGGAGAGACCTTATCATCATCTGAAGAGATAGAAGCATTTGTTGCAGAGCAGAAATGTGTCGCGTTACTATTTCGGTCAGTTGGAGAAGATATAATATCTTTGATTGAATACTCTAGTTCTAAAGATCTCTGGGATAAGTTGAAAAATAAATGTATAGGTAGTGAAGAAATCAAGAAAAACAAAAAGAAATTACTTAGGAAAGAGTTTGATATGTTTGGGTGTTTAAAGAACGAATCAGTTTGTAAAATGATCGAGAGATTTGGGCACCTAAAGCTGGAACTAGCTAGACATGGAATTAATTATCCTAAAGATGAGCTAGTAGACAAATTGTTCGATTCGTTGCCAGACGAGATGGATTGGCGATATTATGCGCTGATGCTGAAAAATACTATCAAAGCGCCAGAAGTGTTGACTGTAGATTTGCTGATCGAGAAACTCGAGAGTCACGAGTTGGAATTGAAGAAGACATACAAATTCAATCACTCATCTTACCAGCAGAACTTGGATTTGTATTATCCAAAGTGCATGATGCCAAAAACAACATCTCCCAAAACTGCGTTTTCTCTTGAGAATGTGTCTACAACAAGCAAAGAAAGTCAAAGTAGTCAAAGCAGTGGATATCACAGTGGATCGTCATCATCTGCAAGTCATTCTGATGCAAAGAACCTTTTTCAATGTAACATTGCTGTAGACTTAAAGAACGCTCAGAATTTCAGCGAAGAGTCAGCGAAGCAGCAGATGGTTTTCTTGGCGTCGGTGTTAGAATCTTATGAAAGCCTTGTAGCTGGGAAGATAGGCAACACCAACCTGACGAAAGAAGATTATGATCAGATTGATCCCGAAGAAATGGAACTGATCGACATACGGTGGTGTATGGCCAGTGCAGTTCGTCGTGCATAGCGTTTTATGGAAATCACGGGAAGGAAGTCAATTGGTGGACCATCTGCCAGATTGGGGTTTGATAAGTCCAAGGTGACATGCTTCAAGTGTAAGCAGAAAGGTCACTTCAAACGTGAATGCAGAAACGTGTATGCTGATGAGTCTGAAAACCCGTTCAAAGAAGATTACTACAAGAAGGCGATATATCATCAAAACAAATCGGAGCCGCCAAGAATGAAGCAGATTGAAGAGAACAAAGAAAAATCTAGAGCTCTTGCGGCGATTTATGATGATGAGGGTCATGACTGGAGTGATTTGTTACCTAAGGAGGATGCGGTTGGATATGCTTTCATGGCAAGAAATGAACCTATTCCTTGGAAAGACAACAGAACTGAAGAGCAGAAGTATAAATACAGAAAAATGTTAGCTGAAAACAGAATGATTAGAATATCTGGTATCTATTTGGAAGCAAAAAGAGCAAGAAGATGGGATCCAGACAGGGAGTGTTGTCTTGACCCAGATGGAAACATTGCTGTTGATCACAACACTCTTGATATAGAAGCCATAATCAAAGAGTTCAAAGATGATGATGAGTATTGGCAGAATAAATGGTGGGGAACCGGAGAAGAGAAAAAGAAAGAAGAGAAGGAGAAAGAAGAGAAAGAGTCAAAGAAGATTGATACAGGGATCATTGACATTACTCAGGAGTTGAATGCTGAAAATCTTGGAAAAATGGCTGACAAAGTGCTGGCAGCAAAGGTGCTTGAGGTAGATTCTAAATCCGTCTCTGAGTCCAAAGGCCAGGACAGTTCAAACATGTCAACGACTGAGTCAGGTAAAAAAGTCAATAGTGATGATGTTTGCAAAAATTGCATCAAGGAATGCAAAGTTTGTAACACAGTCTCTTATCATAAAGATAAGAAGATTGAGGATCTGACTGTGAAAGTTAGAAGCGTTGAGGATCAAATTCTTGATCGTGATAAAAGGGTGAAAGCTTCAACTGAACGGCTAAAAGAATTAACTAACAAAATCGAAAATGATAAAATTGACCATGAAAGGGTTAGGCAAGAAAATGAAAAGTTAGTTCTTGAAAACCGTCAGATCACTGAAAAGTTTGAGAAACTTAAAAGCTCAATGAAAGATAATGATGACCGAAACGGTAAAACTTATAAAGTAAATGTTCAATTAAAAACTGTGCTTAGATTAAAAGAAGAATCAATCAACCAACAACTGGATGAAATCGCTAAACTGAAACTTAAAGTTCAAGAGGCTGAAATCGAAAACGAGCGAATCTAGTTGAAGCTTAAGAGTTACAACTCCGCAAGCTTTGTTTTGCAACACATTGTTCCCAAACCCATCGGTAAAAACAAAGCTGGCGAAGATGTTTATTCTGATGGAACTGGGGTGGGTTTTCATCAAGTTCCACCACCTGTTCTTGACAATTATTCGAAAAAACAATCGGGGTTGGTTGAAATTGGAGAAGATAGTGAAGTGAAACTTCCTGATTCAATTGATGTCACATTTTCTTCTTCATCATCTGATGATAGTGTTCAGACAGAGATTGTTAAGAGCACAGCTGAAAGTGTTTTGATGTCTGATTCAGCTGAAGATGATGGATGTTTTCTGGACAAATACATTCCGAAACAAAAATCCAAAAACAACTTAAATGATGAATCTACTCTTGTCATGTACAAGATGTCGGGATCTGATAAGTTGTATTCGGATTCAGAGTTTCCCATTGAGAATGTGAATGTGAAAAAGTTAACAAATGTTTTCATGTTGGTTGAAGTTGACTTGTCCGAAGTGAACAGTCTGAGTCAAACAAAGAGACAAATGAATTTTGACAAAGATAAATCATACTACAAGAAACCTGTTATTCCACCATGTTTTTATAACAACAAGAGTCGAAACAATTGGTCTGGTGGTTATCAGGGTGGTAAGAATTATCAGAGAAGAAATGTTCAAAACAAACGGTTTGTTGAAAAGAAAAAGTTTGTGAACAGTTCAAGTTCACTTACTGATGAAGAGAAAGATTTTTTTTCAAAATCAAATGAAGAATTCTTTGAGAAGAGAGCTTCACAGGCTCAGTCTGAAGGCACAAGTCGGGTAGTTGATACTCGAACATGCTTCAGATGTAATCAAGTTGGTCACATTGCACGAAAGTGTGCCAACGTGAAGCCTAAGACTAAAACTGTGAAGATTCAAAAGAAGAAAATTGATGAGAAGGGTAAAGCACCAATGGTTGTTGAGAAAAAGAGTGTGAAAAATGACAACATCAAAGTGAAAAATGAATCCGTAAAGAAAGCGGTAACTAAAAATGACAAATTTTACAAACGGGTTGCATTATCTCAACATGTTTGGAAACCTAAAACTGAGAAAAAGATTTCACCTTCTGAGGATTCAATTCCGATTGATTATGATGCAAATTTTCCACATTTGAAGGCTGAAAACTTTAAAATTCAAATTGCGAGAGTTAAAAGTGTCAAGGTTACACCCAAGGCTGATGAGGCTTGGGTGGACACAATGCTTGACTAAACAATTTGAATTGCCGGAGCTTCCTTGATCGCGAAGCATGAATCAGCATCTTTATTGAAGTGTTTAAATCATGTTGTGATATGTGCAGGATCTTCCGAGATTAGTTTCACGCTGGATTATGGACAGTGGAGCGTCTCAACATATGACAGGGAAGACTGCATTGCTGTATGATGTGAAGAATATCAATGGAGGTTATGTTGGTTTTGCGGGTAATCAGGGAGGAATGATTATTGGTGAAGGAACGTTATCCAACGGGATTGTGACGTTTGAAAGAGTTAACTACATTGCTGAGCTGGAGAACAATCTGCTGAGTATCTCGCAGATTTGTGACAGGATGTATACCACTCACTTAACTGATAAAGAATGTTTGATCTTGAAACCAGGATTTTTTATCCCTGAGGAATGGATTATCATGAGGGCACCAAGAGTTAATGATCTGTACGTGTTGGACATGAGCGTAGCTACTACAACCACGGGTCAGGCTCATTGTTTTGTGTCCAGAGCAACTGAAAAAGAATCGAGATTGTGGCACCGGAAGATGGGACATATACATCTTAGAAAAATGAATCACTTGGTGCACAATGATTTGGTTACTGGAGTTCATGTCAAAGGTTTTCATCTGGAAGGGGAGTGCATTAGTTGTGTTAAAGGCAAGCAGAAGAAAAAGTCACACCCTACAAAGCAAGTCAATTCAGTCTCAAGACCCCTAGAGAGACTTCACATGGATTTGTTTGGTCCGGTGAACGTCAAGAGTATTACAGGAGACAAATATTGTCTTGTGGTTACTGATGATTATTCCAGATTTTCATGGGTTTCTTTCTTGAAGACGAAACGTTTGACAGTTTGATGGCGTTGTTCAAAAGAATTGAGAATCTGTACCAAAGGCGTATAAAAAGAATTTTAAGTGATAATGGTACTGAATTCAAGAACAGCAAGATGGAAGAATTTTGTGATGAAAGAGGTATTTTGCATGAGTTTAGTGCTCCGTACACTCCGTAGCAGAATGGAGTCGCAGAACGCAAAAACCGAACACTAATCGAGATGGCTAGAACTATGCTCGCAGATTCAAAGTTACCAATAAATTTTTGGGCTGAAGCTGTTTCCGCCGCATGCTATACGCTCAACAGGGTTCTCACTGTCAAAAAGTTCAACAAAACATGCTTTGAGTTAATCAATAACCGCAAACCTAATTTGAAGTATCTTGAACCATTCGGGTTACCCTGTACTGTTCTAGAGCCTTATGGAAAGTTTGGTCCGAAGTGCATTGAGGGTATATTTGTTGGATATTCAAGTCCTTCGCGACGTGTCTTCATTCCAAGTGAGAAGCGGATTATTGAAGCTGCAAATGTTGAATGTCAAGGTTATACTATGCCGCCACAAAATCCAGGAGATTCATGGCGATATCATTATGACAAGTTGTGGGATTCGTTTGATATGAGAGAAGAAGAAGAAGAAGAAGAAGAAGATTTCTTTGATGAGTTGGATATTTTGCGTGAGTATGAGTCACAGCAAAGGTTCCCAGCTGAATATTCAAGGCGACCACGGGAAACTTCAAATGACGATGAAGCAGGTCCGAGTAATGCTGGTGAACACGATGATATCCAACAGAATGAAGTTGCTCAAGATAATCAGATGGTTCAGAATGATAATCAAGAATCTGAGAACATGCCAATATTTGACCATGGAGATTCAGATTCTAAGGGGGAGCAGATTCAGGATTTAAGTCAAATAAACCAAATTGGTGAACAAGGTGCAAATCAAAATGTTACTAGTCTAGAAGGCGATGTGGATGTTCCAAGTGAAGCAATGTCGCGAACTCTTTCATACCATCCAGAGGAGTTGATCATAGGAGAATTGCAAGCAGGCGTTCGCACGAGACGTCAAATTGACCAGGGCCTTACATGTTTTTATTCTACAGTAGCACCTTTACAAACTGAATTATCACTAAGTTGTTTTATCTCGCAGATCGAACCGAGAACTTACAAAGAGGCGCTTACTGAAGACTCTTGGGTTATTGCGATGCAAGAAGAGTTAAGTCAGTTTGAAAAGTTGGGAGTGTGGAAGCTAGTGGATTTGTCGGATGGTCACAGAAAAATCAATACAAAATGGGTATTTAAATGTAAGAGAGACGACAGAGGAGTTGTTGTAAGGAACAAAGCTCGACTTGTTGTTCAGGGCTTTAGTCAACAGGAGGGAATTGATTTTAATGAAGTCTATGCTCCTGTGGCACGACTAGAGGCAATCAGAATTTTCCTTGCATTTGCGTCTTGGAAGAACTTCAAAGTATATCAGCTAGATGTAAAATCGGCGTTTCTTTATGGGAAGGTTAAAGAGGAGGTTTATGTCGGTCAGCCACCGGGCTTTACCGACCCAATCCACAAAAACAAGGTCTACTTATTGGACAAAGCGCTGTATGGTTTACACCAGGCCCCGAGAGCTTGGTACGAGACTTTGTCTCAACACCTACTAGCCAACAGTTTCATACATGGAAAAGTGGATGCCACTCTCTTCACTAAAGAGGTCGACGGACATCTTCTGATAGTTCAGATTTATGTGGACGATATAATCTTTGGGTCAACGAATGAGAATCTGTGCAAAGATTTCGAACAGGTGATGAAGCAAAAATTCGAAATGTCATCAATGGGGAAGATGAAATTCTTTCTAGGATTACAAGTTGAACAACTACCTGAGGGAATTTTCATTCATCAGTCGAAGTACGTTCATGATATTCTAGAGAAATTTGGGATGTCAAGTTCTACTCCAGCTGCTACCTCACTTGCAACAAATCATGGGATTCACCCAGATCTCACCGGAGACAGGGCTGATGAAACGTTTTATCGATCCATGATAGGTTCTTTGATGTATCTAACTGCTTCACGTCCTGATATCATGTACCCAACGTGCCTCGCAGCAAGATATCAATCTAACCCGAGAGCTTCGCATATGATTATTGTGAAGAGGATATTACGCTACCTGAAAGGAACTTCTTCATTGGGGTTGTGGTATCCTAGAAAAGGCGACTTTACGCTCGAAGGGTATTCCGATTCGGATTTCGGATGCTGCAAAGTCAATTCAAAATCAACAACTATAGGATGCTAGTTCTTTGGACCTAGATTGGTTACCTGGCAGTGTAAGAAACAAACGTCTGTGGCGTTATCTACATGTGAAGCGGAGTATGTTCCTGCTAGCAGTTGCTGCTCTCAGATCCTGTGGATACAGCAACAGATGCGCGACTACGGTTTACAGTTTCTTAACACACCTCTTTTTGTTGATAATGAGGCAGCAATAAATATAACAAAGAATCCAAGACATCACGCTAAAAATAAACATATAGAAATTCGTCATCACTTTATTCGCGACTGTTTTGAGAAAAAGTTGATACGAATTGAGAAAATCCACACTGACGAACAGAAAGCTGATTTACATACCAAAGCTTTTGATAAAAATCGGTTTAAATATTTGTTAAAACTGAATGGTATAGCTTCTTTCGGTGTCGGATGGCATTATTGGCGTTGATGAGAATTCTGTTGCGGATGAAGATGAGAAACAATCTGCAATGGTTTGTCGATTTTTTACTTGTTTTGGTATTTAGGGGGAGTAGATGTAAATAGTTTATTTTCAGAAAATACAAAAACAATGAAAAATGCAAAAATACAAAAACATGATAAAATCTCAAAATCTAAAAACAATATAAAATCTGAAAAAGTGCTTGTGTAAAAAGGGAAAATGATAGTACATCGGCTAGACGATTACAGTATGCTAAAGAATTGAAAAGTTTAAATGAGTTAAACAGTCTCGTTGATGATGTGTCGATAGGTTTTCGCACATTTAGTAGATTTATTCGGGATATAAACCTAAAATTTCAAACTTGCGAAATTCGTGGGGAACACTACTTGGATATATAGGTAACCCCTGAAATCTCGTTTGAGAGGTCCCGTATTCTGAGATACTAGGTCTTTATACTCAGTGATATCTGGGGTATTATTCCGGGACTTCTGCTGAATGGAAGTTCTGACCTAGTCCCCGAATAATACTTTCTGCAAATGCTTGAAACATAGCATCGCCCTCAGCAAGCTGATGAAACAATAAAATTGATAGTCGCTGCTGTTGTAACTAAAAGATCCTCTAAAGGGGACACACCAAAAAGTCGAAGCCGTCATCTCTCTACGTATACGGAAGTATCGACCTGAGCTCTCACGGCCCTCGCATTTAACCCTTACAGATATCATCTGTGGTATACTCACCTGTAAGACTGAATATTTGGGATTCTGGATATGGGAGTATATTCAAGAGGTGGGACACATTAATGAGCTAAGTTCATAAGACATCTAAATCGTATCCTGAGTAAATTGAAATTTGTGTGAGAATTTAAGATGGATCAGTATATCGACAATCGACGTGAATTGTTTAAGTCTGTGTATGAAATGAAGCTTAACGGTACTCGTAATTTGTCTGAAAAGCTGATATGATTCCCTGACATGCTCACCAAAAATATGTTTGTAAATAGTTTAATTTCTTTACATTCTGCAATTTAAGTTTCTGTATTTCATTTCTTAGTTTAGAACACTTTATTAAAATTCAAAAAGATTTTTTATTTCTGCTTTATTTTTGACAAACCAAAGTGGAAAGTTAATCGTTGGATTCTCGAAGATTGAAGTAGATGCAGGAAAGTTCTGAGCTGAAGAATGAGGAGAGCTTACTTTGACAGAGTTTTAATGATTTACAAGTTAAAACAAGTTCATTAATTTGATGCTTGTTACATTTTTCTAGAAAATGCTTGAAAATGTTTATCAAAATCAGTTTGTATTGTCAAAAGATCAACCAAGGTCATTAAATTGGACTTGGTAGATTAATTGAGTAATCAGGGTCATTAGCTTGGACCTGAATACTTGAGTGGACTTCTAGAACTGATAGATTGTGTGTTTTTTGTGAAAAGATAAGTTTGTAATGATTGATGTTTGACACACAGGTTTTAGACTTCATCATTCCCACGGGAGCTAATTGTCAAAGCTTGAACCAGATCAAGACCTCAGATTCTAGCATATTGAGAGGGGGAGTCTGTGAAAGGGGGAGTCTGGATCAACAGTCGAAAGGGAAGTTTGAAGATAGAGCTAGGAAGTGATTCTGAACCTGTGAAGATAGAGTTTTTACGATGAAAAGACAGAGTTGGAGAAAAGACCAAGACTGAAGACTCGGAGCTGAAGACTTCGTCAACATCCAAGGGGGAGTCTGTTGGTACACTGAATGTCTGTTGACTACGTTTGTATTGAGTCTTAGGTCTAGATAGGTTGTACGGAGTCGAAAATCAGAAATTAGGGTTTTAGAAGGTAATTTCTCTCTAGATGACACTTGTGTCATTCTGAGCGAAATCAGTTAGTTTTGTAATTTCGCTCCAGTGTACACATTAGAGGTAATTTCGCTCCAGTGTACATAGTCACTAGGGGGTTTCGCTCATAAGGAAATCATGGGGTTTCGCTCTGGGTGTTTGGAGCGAAATCAGAAGCCTATATATACCAGGATGTGATTTCGCTTATGTATCAGTTGGAGCAAAATCAGAGTCGAGGTGCTGCCGGATTTTTGTCAGAATTCATTGTAAAACGACTCAGAAAGTGTTTATAAAGAAGAAATTAAGAGGAACAGCTGTGTAACTTCATTTACATTGATTCCGCCTTTGTATCTGAAGATGAACTGCCTTAACTGACTTATTAGGGTCATAGATCGGTCCAACAGAGTTCACTTCTCTCAAAACAAGCATGTGTCCGGTGGGGACAATTAAATTGACAAAACTTGTAAACGGATTTTCGTAAACCCATATCCTTGCAGGGGATATGAGGCGGTTTTCAAATACCCACATCCTTGTAGGGGATGTGAGGCGGATTTCACATACGCATATCCTTGCAGGGGATATGCAACGGTTTTCAGTAAACGTTAATGTTGGATAATACACGCACTCTCTATCACTTAAGTCCCATCATACTACCGGGTTAGTTGCTTGTAGGGCAACGGGGTTATTAGTTGATAGCGCTATTAGGTTTGGCACCCTCACGACGTACCTGGATAGGACGGGCGTAAACTAATAACTTTAAACCATGACCAATGTTTGATAGAGCATTGGAGAAGGGCAAAAAGGGGCGTCTGCGGTATCGAGTTATTATCAACATAACATAACATGAATCAGTAATCAGTAACGAACGGTTTAACAAATCAGTGAACTCGCCAGCGTCGTCTGACACACTTTTTCTGCATGCTTGCAGGTCTATAGGTATACTTAATTAGAACTTGCAGTCTGGGATGCTGGAGTGGTCATGGGTCAAGATACATGAATCGCAAGACAAGTCTAATGGTTTTTGTACATATGGTTTATGGAATATTTAACAAATGATTTATGTTTCCGCTGTATAAGATGAATTACAATTAATTGTTTTGTAACACTTTATGTTAATGAATGAAAGTTTTTGTTTAAAATATTGTTATGAGTTCAATGTGACTGGTGGCTAGATCCTGGTACGTCACACGTCCCGCGGGGTTCCCGCAGGTGGTATTTTGGGGGTGTGACAGTTTGGTATCAGAGCCACTAGTTATAGTGAACTTGGTTTTAAAAAAATGTTTTTATAAACAAGACTATAACCGAACAGTTCTGAATACGTGAATACGACCATGAAACTCAGCTCCAGATTGCAAGGTTCGTCTTTTTCACCTGTTGCATACATTACTTGGCTAGTACACATATGTTTATGATGTAGCGTACGAACACACACTCGTCACTATAGCATTATTGCATGAATTGCTTGCTTACATTATGATGCGTTGATGGTATGTCGTAGTCTTGGGATTTCTGTGATCTTATCGTTTGATTACCTCTGTTTGGCATTCAAGTTTGAGGAACCATTTGACATGAGTTAGGAGGAACTGAGATGAGCATGCAAACCGCAATATTATTGTGGGTGCACACATAATACTAATGTGGGGTGCATGTGAGTCCCAGTGAGGCTTAACAAGTGAAAAAGGGGTTCCGTTCCGTTATTTGATCGATGTGAAACACGAAATTCTATAGGAGTCGTAGCAGTGATTGAATCCTGCTCGAGCATGATCTTTTCACTTCTCACTGAATCCTTGCGAATCACGAAGCTATCAAGTATTACCTGAACACACATCTGGACGTCTAGCGAACTGTGTAGGATGTTAGGTGCTAGTACGAACATCTCTGTGTTGGATGTCGCAGCGTCGAATGATTGGTCTATATTTTTTTCGCTTATCTTTGTTTGCTGGAACTTAGCGCGTTGACGCCTTAGATCCCGAAGTGCGATCATCTCTGCAACACTCTCAAAACATGCCGTGTATTACTCAATCAGCCTGCTGGATCGATGGACAAGGGGATGAGCGTAGTATCCCACCAACCTCAGTGGTAGGACGACCCTGATTACCGGCAACGAACATCAGCAATTTGACTCCAATCGATCTTTAACCGTAGTCAGCGACTTATGGGAGTCAACTCTTACGAGTTAATCGGGACATAAACGTTGACAATTAACTATGGTGGTGAAGGATCGTAGGGCTCCGTTTCAAGCAAACGACATTAGAGGCAGCAGTCATGGCAACATCAAGGTACTCGTAATCGTATCCTTCAGTATGGAAATGAAGGTGCCTACGACATTGATTGGCCGTTGTTAAATCAAGACGACAACAACCAAGGAGACGACGTCAGTACTGGATATCCTCGTGACGATAACAACAACACTGGAAATGATACTCAAGGAAGGGCATTTAGGATTGGTGTAAGCGATGCGAGACAAAATTGCACCATGGTAGCTTGTATGGGTAGCTAATCGCTTCGTCACTGTTCTGTTTGACCCTGATGCTTCTTGAAACCGAACCTGTTGTGGAATCGGCGGATGGACAGTCAATTGAAACCTTATATGTTCGCTGGGATGGAAACTCGACCTTGTGGGACAAGTGTTCGACATCGACCTCCCTTCTGCTATTCCTGATAGTTTCGATGCGGTAGTTAGTGTGGATTGATTATCCAGATATCACATAGATATACCATGTGGGGGAAAATTTTGTGTATCCCTCCCCTTAGTGGAGGATCGTTATCTGTTCTAAAGCATCAGAGTGGCGCAAAGGTTAGCGTCATTTCAGCAATGAAAGCCAGGAGCGTCTACGGAGGGACTACCCCGCTATGTTAGCAACTGTTATTGATGTTAAGGTTAGGGAAAAGAGGATCGAGAATTCATCAATTGTTTATGACTTCTTCCGATGAGCTACTCGAAGAACTTCCAGGATTACTTCCACAACTGTAATACAGACTCTCAGTTTGATCTCGCGCCAGAGGCAACCCTGATTACTTGTACGCCTTACCGTCTTGCATAAGGAGGGTTGCAAGAACTATCTAATCTACTATAGGAAATTATTGGACAGAAGTTTTGTCGGACCTAGCTCTTTTTGCGTTGGGGAGCCCCAGTTTTATTAGTGAAGATAAGCCTTTTCGTTTGTGTACTGATTATCGAGAACTTAAAAAGGTGACAGTTAAGAACCGCTTGCCTCGACCATGTATTGACAACCTGTCGACCAGTTGCGAGGGACAAGTTTCCATTCGAGGATTGACTAACGAGCGAACTATCATCAGATGGAAGTCCAAGGGGAGAATGATCTTTGAATGGCATACCGAACGCAATGCGGCCATTACGACTTTGTACACCATGATCATTGAGTTAATCAACACACCAGCAGCTTTATGGACAGCAAGAATCGACCGTGTTTGTTGATGACGTTTTGAATCATTACCAGGAGAAAGGAACAACATGGGCGGCATATGTATCCTATTTTAGAGCTCCAGAAGGAGGCGCCACTCCGCGCGAAGTCTTGTTAAAGGTAACTTCTGGATTCGAGAGGTACATTTGTGGTCATATAAACAACGAAGTGAGAATACACGTGGATCTCGCTAGGATCCATTTTGTTAGAAACTGATCGACACCAAAGATCCCTTCGAGGATACAGCAATTTCTCGGTCTCACTAGATACTATCACAGATTCATCACAGGATTTTCGAAGACCGTGCAGCTTAAATCTCTTTAGCACAGCAGGGTGTTGTGTTCGTGGAAGACAAAACAGGAGGACGTCTTTTCAGCTTTCGAATCCCAACTCTGCAATGCACTGAGCATCGTCTTTATCTAAGGGTACAGGTGATCTATGGCATACCATGATGCTCCGAATCAGAGTCTCAGTTATGCACCGATGCAACACGAGAGGGTAATGGCTTACGTGGTAGATTAACTAGAAGAATTGCACGACTCACAACCTGGGGTGGAAGCCATGGTCTTGGATTTAAGTTGGAGGCATTACTTAGACGGTACCAAATGCACTACTTAGACCGATCACAAGGGCCTCTCGTGTACTTTTGTTTCGGAAGAGCTAAACATGTAATAGCTGGATGGAACTTTTGAATGATTACGACTGTGAAACCTGAACGTGCACGAGCTTTGCAGCTCACTATCGGCTCTAACCTACCCGATATGACTCGCTCTGTTCAAACTGGAGAACTGAAGGAAGAGGATTTTCAAGAAAAGCCCATGCGGGGCATGGAGAAGAAACCATTGGCAGGTCGGACGATATTCGCTACCTCATGGAACGAATGTGGGTCTCGTTATACGGCAACTGTAGGGAACTCATGTTGAGCAAAGCACACCAGCCTCGATATTCTAGTCGTGATGATCGGGCATGAAGGCCCACCTAGCTATGCATGGGAATGATGTTTGACTAGTCGGAAAGTCAAGGTGAAGTATCGGCAACCAGGAACACCCATATGGAAATGAGAACAGACTGCCATAGATTTTGTCACTAGTCTACTTACAACTCGAAACGAAAACAATATCACCTGGGTGATCGTTGATGGTCTCACGTTACCAGCACACTTTCTTACAACCAAGGAAACTGACGAGTCTTCACAGCTGTGAATGTTCCTCTGAGAGAGGCGGCTTTTAGGCACGAGGTGCCAACTCCTGTTACCTCTGGTTTTGATCTATACCTTATTTATTACAGGCAACACACAACACCCTTGGCTCATGTCTAGCCATGAGCATTGGACAAACAGTCAAAGTAAATGAACTATCTTGACACTCGAAGATATGCTGTGAGCATGTGTGCGATTGGCTTTAGTGAGAACTGGGAGGACACTTATCTTTGGTTGGGCCAATGAGCTAGTGGTGGAGTGGTAAGGGAGAGACCTTGTGTTCCAAGTGACCCAAGTTCAATTCATGCCCCTAGCATTTAGTTTCTGCGGCACCTGGTGATGATGGGAGACTAGGCGAGTAGGCGGCGATCGCTGGTTCGATCCTTGAACTGAGCGGGTTTTACCTCACCGCACTGTCGTGCCTTCGGGCGAGTGTTCACAGGCTTCGGCCCTAGGTGAGGGTTTTCCCCGGTTCGGAAGGCGAGTGTATCCCGATGTGGTGAATTTCGCCAGTAGCCCATTTGGAGGATTCGTTTGCCGTTCAAAAAAAACTTATCTTTGGTTAGGTTCTACTGCAACAGTTACCATTCTAGCATTCAGACAACTCTGTTTGAGGCATTGCATGGACAATAACACTAATCTCCTTGTTGGACTAAGGTGGGTGACAACCCAATCATAGGTCCAGGACTTGTACTCGAAACTCTAGGGAAGATGGCTTGGATCGGAAATCGTCGGCGACAACGAGTGACCGTCAGGAAAGTTGAGGAAACATTGGGAGTTCGCTGTAGGCGATCGTATCAAGTTGAAAGTCTCACCCTGGGAGGGTTTGGTACGCTTGGGAAGCGTGGCAAGCTTAATTTACGTTACGTTGAGTCATTCAGAATTCTGGAAAGAATCAGTCACGTGGCCTACAAACTCGAGTTACCCGACGAATTGGGTAACGTACACAATGCCATTTATGTCTCGAATATAAGGAAACGTTTATCCGATGAAACACATGTGATATCCTTACTAACGCTTAAGGTTAACGACAAGTTGCAGTAATCGAGGAATCTATGGAAATCATGAACCAGGAAGTCAAGGTTCGATAACCTAGTCTAATTCCAATCGTGAGAGTTCGTTGGAACTCAAGACATGGACCGGAGTTCCCGTGTGAACGCAAAGATCAGAGGAAACTCTGTTACCCCTGATTGTTCAAGCGGTTGAATCAACTTTTGATGTCATTGGCGAATTTCAGGACGAAATTCCCTTTCAAGTTGGAGATGATGTGGCACCCGAGGAAAATCCACAGTGATCCTGATTTAACACCTTATTGTTTTTGGGATACTTATCGAATTTCGGGACGAAATTTCTTTTAAGTTGGGGAAGATGTGACAACTCGGGATTTCAAGGTCTTTCCTTCACGCGTTACTTGTTTACGAGCCTATTTTCGCAATTTGTTTTGTGTTGTAACTTGTGCATAAACAATTGACGTATTTTATGTGTGGATATTGATTAATTACTTAAGACTAGTTTATGTGTTAATACCTCCTTAACTAAAGTCAAACCAACCTCGAAACCCTCCCCGACAAAGAATAGCTCTTTGTCATCATCTAACTAGACGAAGTTAGTTCTTTCGTCATCCCTATATCTTTCGTCGTCCCTATATGCTCGACGAATTATGGTTTTTCGTCGCCAAAAGGGGGCCTCGGCCCAAGTCTTGTCAAGCCCAATCGAAGCCCAAACACCCCTAACTTGTAACGCATGCACATGAGTATTTCACCATTCCGAAAACACACGCACACGGTTTCCAACCCTAATCCTCTCAAGCTTGGCGGCAGGATTTTCCTCCCTCTCTTCCTCGTTCTAGCAGTTGTCTTCACACCAACATTCGGTTAGTATATGTCCCCTCTACTCGATTTACATTGATTGGTGCTTTTGATTTTGTGTGAGTGTTGATGTGTTTTGGTGTGTATAGACGAAACATGATCCTAGGATTCGTTTGGTTACACAATTGAATCTGGACAGTGGTTGATGTGTTACTAACTAATTAGGATGATTGGTTAATTCTCAATAGGGTTCAGTAGTAGATCGATAGTAAGATTTGTATGATGTTATACTTGCATAACTAATAGTCAAGTGTGTAGTGATCTGTATGAATGGTGATTAACATGTTAAATTCTACTAAACTGAATTATGTGAATCAATGCAACATGTATGACGTTCAATTCGTGATTGGGTGCGTATGATGTGAGAAACTGTCACAATGATTGTGTTGGGATTAGGTTAACAATTTAATGGTGGTTAGGAATTTTGTGATTTTATGGAATTGTTGATGATGGTGGTTTGATTGATTATGGTTCTTAGCGGAATGATTAGGGTTTCTGTGTGTGCACGATTAACTGGTAAAGTGTCGAAACTACCCTATTGACGAAACACTTGATACTTCGTCACCCTTATGTCGACGAAACACTTGGTGTTTCGTCACCCAACTTATCGACGAAAAACTTTGATGTTTCGTCGCTCTGAAGGAAACTCATCAACAGACTGTGGTTTTCCAAGTGTATGAAACTTGAATGATTATTATCTGCCTATTCATGATGTTAATTATGATTGAGGAAACATGACTTGCTTATGATGAATAGCTCACTTAACTGTTAAGTACTATCACGAAACATGCATGCAAATAGTGAACTTATCTGTTACGTATGTTATGAATGATTGTTATCTGTTATGCTATGATCCTTGCTACGAATACACACTATGAACATACGTGAACAACGTGAACGTAAACTGATTTCATGTACATGAACATCATAGGCTTTGACTGATTATGTTTGAACAAGTAACTAATCCTACCGAGCAAACCAAGGTGAGTTCACTTCTCTCAAAACAAGCATGCGTCCGGTGGGGACAATTAAACTGACAAAACTTGTAAACAGATTTTCGTAAACCCATGTCCTTGCAGGGGATATGAGGCGGTTTTCAAATACCCACACCCTTGTAGGGGATGTGAGGCGGATTTCACATACGCATATACTTGCAGGGGATATGCAACGGTTTTTAGTAAACGTTAATGTTGGATAATACACTCACTCTCTATCACTTAAGTCCCATCATACTACCGGGTTAGTTGGTTGTAGGGCAATGGGGTTATTAGTTGATAGCACTATTAGGTTTGGCACGCTCACGACGTACCTAGATAGGACGGGCGTGAACTAATAACTTTAAATCATGACCAATGTTTGATAGAGCATTTGAGAAGGGCAAAAAGGGCTGTCTGCGGTATCGAGTTATTATCAACATAACATAACATGAATCAGTAATCGGTAACGAATGGTTTAACAAATCAGTGAACTCACCAGCGTCGTCTGACACACTTTTTTTGCATGCTTGCAGGTCTATAGGTATACTTAATTGGAACTTGCAGTCTGGGATGCTGGAGTGGTCATGGGTCGAGATACATGAATCACAAGACAAGTCTAAGGGTTTTTAAACATATGGTTTATGGAACATTTAACAAATGATTTATGCTTCCGCTATATATGATGAATTACAATTAATTGTTTTGTAACACTTTATGTTAATGAATGAAAGTTTTTGTTTAAAATATTGTTATGAGTTCAATGTGATTGGTGGCTAGATCCTGGTACGTCACACGTCCCGCGGGGTTCCCGCAGGTGGTATTTTGGGGGTGTGACAGGTTAGTTATAACAGTCCTTAGCATGATCAGCTGTTATAACCACTCCATAACCCTTTGAGAAGTGTCGGTCTATTTTGTCACAGCCTGGCTTTGCAGAAGCGTGGTTAATTTGGTGTGACTTCTTAATACCATAGCTTAATCATAACAAGCTATTAAAAATATGCAAGATCATCCATTGATAATAAAAATATTAAACATTGTCTTAACGGGTTAACACCCAACAACCATAACTTTGTCTAAACATTACAAATGCAAACTTAAAGTAAACATGGTTCAGGGACTGTGACTTGTCCAGGAAAGAGTCACAAGTCTCGAACCCTGGATGACCTCGGGCCTAATGCAGCAGAAAACAAGCCATACCGCGCCAGATCGTTAGTTTCCTGAAATACATGTAAGTTGAAAAATCAACAATAATGTTGAGCGAGTTCATGCGAAAGTGACTATATAAACCTTTATCTTTGTCAAAAACCTGGTATGTAGCAAATAAGGAAAAAGAGATCACCAATGGTTTGCAAGGCCATTGATATGTGTGAAGTGCAAGTAGGAAGACTCAAACCTAGCGGATTTATGCGTCGGGCACTAAGTCACCCCGAGGTCCGTTCAGCTGGACCTGGGGCTGGGCTCGCTACACCCAGATAGATCTACCGCTCCTGTCCCTCGGTCCTACTATGAGGATTAATGGCCTCAAGTTTCCGCCTACCCACTCACATGATCTAAGTAACAAACCTCCTTACGCTAATCATACCATGTATAAACATATTCATAATCATTGTAACATGTATTTCACCCCCGCAGTTTAGAAAACTGAAAACAGTTAAGAGAAAAGGGGGACATGAACTCACAGTCAGTGCGTCGCTAAATCAAGCACTCCAAAAGTCCGAAAGCTGTGCAACGACCTACATGTGCTAATTCTATTAGACGGATGGCCGTGCTTTAGCTTCATAGTTTAATTTTCGGGAAACAGTTAGACAACCGTTCCTTGTATATATTTGGTAGTTAATCTCCTTCCCAAGGGTGGGGGAATTAATACATGTGCGTTTATGATATTAAGTCTCACTTAATATATTTTATTTCTCATTCCAAAATATAATTATTTTTCTCAAAAATAATATATTTTCTCTTCGTATAATACTTTCCAAAATAATACGTTGACAATATCCGCATTTATGAATATTTCCGGATAAGGCGTAAGTTACGTTTTGGCGATTTAGTGGTAATAATAATTACCGTTGTAACTTATATGTTTTTCGTGTAGGCGTTGGTATTATTTTGGGTTCGTTACAGTTTGTAAATATTATTTTTACTCTAAAAATAATATTTATATATTTTCACAAAATAATCATAAACAGTGTGGTGAAAAATATATTTATCGAATAAATATTTATCACGTTTAGTTTTTGTGAAAATCCCACCTCCGATTATTTAATAAATAAAGTCATGGCGAAATGTATTTTGAAAACATCTCAAAATAGTTTAACACTTGCAAATAATTCTAAGTGCTAGATTTTAGAAAAATTTCGCCAGAGTTTCCCCTGTAACTGGAGGTGGCCACGCTTTCAAGCGTATCATTTTCTTTTACAAAATCACTTCAACAATTTCTTTAATCAACCAATCAAGTTCCGATACTTCAAACCAGTTTTAACACATCGATCTTGTAGACTAGTATGTAAAGTTGCGTTGTTACATGAACTTGTAATTTTTCCGAAAGTCGTAATGTAGATCACCTTATATTTAGTGGATCTATGTATAAAATAGTTTAGTCTTGTAAAAACCCCGTTTTTGGAACAAATCATCCTTTACAACTTCCCGACAACTTTTATAAAAATTGTTATTTTGTCGGATCTTTCGTTTCACAAGTGTTTATACACTTGTAGTTTGTAAAAATCATATTTGTTAACATGTCATCCAACTTTTATAAAACATGATTTTCTCGACACTTGGTTCTACGAATATACCACTTGTACATACGTAGATCGGCTCGTTTTAAATACTATTTTACAAGTCAAAATACTTTTACACAAGTTCATGTTTCTCGTGTGGTGGAGTTTCACCTTTTAACCCTTGTACCGATAGAAACAAGCGTATGTCAAGATTCGTGATCTTAACAAAGTCGGGTTAAACGATGATAAGAGCCACCACATCGTAGATCGGGCCTCAATAACCAACATATTCGAATACTACGACTTTTACACGCGTTATAAGCTTTTAACCAACAATATTCGAGTTTTAGTAGCCTTTAAAGATTCAAAACGCATGATTCCGACTTTTAACCGTTAAAAATCATATTAACCACTTTAGATACAATCAAGAGCGAGTTTTAAACGTTATACCTCTAGCTCGGGGCTAGGGAAGATCTTTGGCGAAAATGGCGTGGATAAAAGCAAATGGTGAGGTCCTTCAACTTCCGCTTGCTTCAAGCTTCCTTATACGTGACCCGAACACCTTGTATAAGCTTGGAATGGCTAGACAAGAACTCGAAAATGGTGGTGGACAAGTGTGGGTGTTCGGCCGAGAATGGAGCAAGAGGGAGAGAGAGTTGTTTGGTGATTGTGATGGATGATAATCTCTAATGTGTGTGAGTGGGGTATTTATAGAAAGATTAGGGTGCCATAACCCTTGGTTACTAGTTCTCTAGATATCCACGAAATCAAATAAAATAATTAAAAAGAGTACTAGCTAGTTACATGGTGACCAAACCGGCCCAAGGGGGGGGGGATCACTTGGTTCGATTTCAATGGTTTAGTTAGGATTTAGTTACGTTAAGTCGGTTAACTTTAGGGATTAACCCCGTTAGTTGCATGATGCGTTATAAAGCGGGTGTTAGGGTAATCAGGGACCCTAACTGGCTCAGAAAAAGACTAATAATATTTCTGGCAATATTTTTATGTTCCGGGTATAGTCCGGTTGTTCGGTTGGATAGTAATCCGTTAAAGTGCTTAAGTAATCCTTCAAGCGTCGTAAATAATATTTTTAGCGACACAATTTATTCTGCAAAGTGTCAGGAATATTTCCCCATGTTTTGGCACTTTATTAATTAGCTAGAAGCTAGTGTGTTGATAAAAATGTTGTGTTTTGTGCTTAGAGTACGTTTTAGGCACATCCAATCTCTGTATCTTATTCCTAGAGACGCAGTTTAACAACCCCTGTATCCCTACACACACTATGGGTGTAGTAAAATATTTCTGGCTCATTCAGGCCTTTAGAGGCAGTGTCTGCTTGATGCTGGCTATATCAGCATGTTCAATAGGTTATCCGTCCAAATGCTACTGTGCTTTTGTGCATCATGTTTGTCACTAGAGTTCAGTAAGTAAATAATGTAGTGACGGAAAAATCAAAGTATGATGCAGATATGTACAAGTATCAACAATCAGGTAGCAGTTTATCAGAAATCTCAGTTAAGCACAGTAATTAGGCAACAATTAATAGTTAATTAAGTCGTACGGATACCTGGTTTTGTGAGGGTTGTCACATTCTCCCCCCGTTAAATAAATTTCGTCCCGAAATTTTAAATTCTGCTTGTAGAAGCAGGGTTCTCAGGAAATAAGTGGGGGTATTTCTCCTTCATTCGGTCTTCACGCTCCCAGGTGAACTCAGGACCATGTCTAGCATTCCAGCGAACCTTGACGAGCTTGACACTGCTCCGGCGGGTCTTGTTCACTTTCCAATCCGTGACCTCCACAGGTTCTTCAACGAAATGGAGTGTGTCATCAATATGAATTTCGTCGGTAGGAATGGCAACCTTAACTTGAGTTGGACTTCTCTTCAGATTAGATACATGAAATGTATCGTGAACATTATTCAGTTCGGCAGGTAGATCCAACTAGTATGCTACGGTCCCAATTCTTTCCAAAACCTTGAAAGGACCAATGTAGCGCGGATTCAACTTCCCACGCTTCCCAAAGCGTGCCACACCCTTCCAGGGTGATACCTTCAACAAAACCATATCCCCAACCTCAAACTCTTGAGGTTTCCTTTTCAGATCTGCGTAGGTCTTTTGACGGTCACGAGCCGCACTAATGCGATCTCGGATTTGCGCGATCTTATCTGTAGTTTCCTGAACTACATCGGGACCTACCAATTGTCTATCACCTGCGTCAGACCAACAGAGCGGCGACATGCACTTGCGCCCATATAAAGCTTCGAATGGCGCGGCACCAATACTGGTGTGGTAGCTGTTGTTGTATGAAAATTCAACCAGGGGTAAATGCTTATCCCAGCTACCGCCTAAATCCATAACACATGCTCTCAGCATGTCCTCCAATGTCTGAATCGTCCGCTCGCTTTGACCGTCGGTCTGCGGGTGAAAAGCTGTGCTCATATTCAGCTTTGAGCCAAAAGCTTCCTGGAAGGATTGCCATATTCTTGACACGAACCTTCCGTCTCTATCAGAGATAATCGAGAGAGGTACTCCATGGCGTGCAACAATCTCTCTCATGTAGATTTCAGCCAATTTGCTTGTATTATCCTTCTCGCGGATAGGTAAGAAGTGTGCTGACTTCGTTAAGCGATCCACTATCACCCAGATAGTGTCATGGCCTTTTGGCGTTCTTGGCAACTTCGTAACAAAATCCATGGAGATTTCTTCCCACTTCCACTGGGGAATTTTTGGTTGCTGCAGAAGTCCCGAAGGCTTCTGGTATTCCGCCTTAACTTTGGCGCAAGTTAAACATTTGCTCACGTAAATACCAACATCGCCTTTCATCCTAGGCCACCAGTAATAATCTTTAAGATCCTGGTACATCTTATCCGCTCCAGGGTGGATAGAGTACCGCGACTTGTGAGCTTCATCAAAGATAACCTCTCTTAAACCACCAAACAGAGGAATCCAAACCCTTTTCTCAAAACACAACGTTCCTTCCCTGTTTGGCACCAAAATCTTCTCCATCCCACGGAGATATTCTTCCTCAAGGTTTCCCTCCTTGAGAGCTTCCTTCTGTGCTGCACGAACGCGCGAGGAAAGGTCGGTTTGAATTATCATTTCCATAGCCCTAACCCTTATGGGCTTGATTCTCTCTTTACGACTTAGGGCATCAGCGACCACATTCGCCTTCCCTGGATGATACTTGATCTCGCAGTCGTAATCGTTCAACAACTCGACCCATCGCCTTTGCCTCATATTCAACTCCTTCTGATTGAATATATGCTGGAGGCTCTTGTGATCTGTGAAGATTGTGCACTTTGTACCGTAAAGGTAGTGTCTCCAGATCTTCAAGGCAAAAACCACTGCGCCTAGCTCCAGATCATGAGTGGTATAGTTCTTTTCGTGCACTTTCAGTTGGCGTGATGCGTAGGCGATAACCTTTTGACGTTGCATCAACACACAACCCAATCCTTGACGCGATGCGTCGCAGTATACCACGAAATCGTCAGTGCCTTCTGGTAGAGCTAAGATTGGCGCGTTGCAAAGCTTATCTTTCAATATCTGAAACGCTTCATCCTGTTTGATTCCCCAATCAAACTTCTTATCCTTCTGCGTGAGGAGTGTCAACGGTTGAGCGATCTTTGAAAAGTTCTCGATGAACCTTCGATAATAACCAGCCAAACCCAAGAATTGCCGAATCTCAGTTGGTGTCTTTGGCGTTTCCCAATCTTTGATTGCCTCGATCTTGGTGGGATCCACGTGGATTCCATCTCCATTCACCACGTGCCCAAGGAATTGCACTTCTCTTAGCCAAAACTCACACTTAGAGAATTTGGCGTACAGCTGTTCCTTCTTTAGCAGCTCCAGAATGGCTCTAAGATGCTGCTCGTGCTCAGCCTTTGTCTTCGAGTAAATCAATATGTCGTCGATGAATACAATCACGAACTTATCCAGGTATGGCTTACAAACTCGGTTCATCAAATCCATGAACACTGCAGGTGCGTTTGTTAATCCAAACGGCATAACGAGGAACTCGTAGTGTCCATATCGAGTTCTGAAAGCTGTCTTCGGAATACTCTCTTCCTGTATCCGTAGTTGATGGTACCCAGATCGAAGATCGATCTTTGAATAGAAGCTTGAACCTTGAAGCTGGTCGAACAGATCATCGATTCTTGGCAGGGGATACCTATTCTTGATCGTCAGCTTGTTCAACTCTCTGTAGTCAATGCACATACGGAAACTACCGTCCTTCTTCTTCACAAATAAAACTGGAGCTCCCCAAGGCGAGAAGCTTGGTCGGATAAAACCCTTGTCTAACAACTCTTGAAGTTGTGTCGACAGTTCTTGCATCTCAGACGGAGCAAGTCTGTAAGGTGCCTTAGCCACAGGCGCAGCGCCTGGAACTAAGTCGATGCGAAACTCCACTTGCCTTTGAGGTGGCAAGCCAGGCAAGTCTTCTGGAAAGACTTCTGGGTATTCCCTCACGACAGGGATGTCTTCGATCTTCGGCTCAGCAGCCTTTTTATCCACAATGTGTGCCAGAAAAGCAACACATCCTTTCTGCAAACACTTTCTCGCTTTCAGGCAGCTAATCATCCTTAACGGCGTCTCACGCTTCTCCCCATGAACAACAATGGTCTCACCATCATCGGTCGGGATACGAATAACCTTCTCGTGACAAACTATCTCTGCCTTGTTACTCGATAACCAATCCATCCCTACTACCACGTCGAAGCTTCCCAATTGGACTGGTAGTAGACCGAGAGCAAACTCACGCTCTCCCAGTTCGATTACGCAACCTCGAATCACCTCGTTAGCTTCTACTAACTTCCCATTCGCTAATTCGATTGAGTATGGAATATCTAATTTACTAGCGGCTAAACCAAGCATGTTTCTAAATTCTAGCGATACGAAGCTATAATCGGCACCAGTATCAAACAAAACGGATGCATAGCGTTGGTTTACAGGGAACGTACCAGTGACAACATTGGGATCCTGGCGCGCTTCCCTGGCTTCCATGTTAAAAACTCTTCCACGTGCCTGGTTTAATTCTGGGCAATTCCTCTTGTAATGCCCTCGATCTCCACAGTTGAAACATCCGGGCCTCTGCCCGTTTCCACCATTGTTTCCAGCTTGATGGTTTCCCTGGTTCCGATTCATGGCGCCCGCTTGGTTAGCATTATTGGCACGGTTCCCATCACTTCCCTGGTTTCCTTGTGGGCGGTTCCCATTACCACCACGGTTATTCCTATTCCCAGATCCTCCCTGGCCTCCCCGGCCAGCACTAGCCCAACAAAAATCCTTCGTATGACCAGTCTTCCCACATGATTCACAAACTCTTAGGCTGCAACGACCAGAGTGATGTCGTTGGCATGAGTTGCACTTGGGTTGTGCACCCATGTATCCCTTCCCTTTCTTTTTACTACCAGCTGTATCTGGCGCTGGCGCGTTCTGCTCTCCTTTCTTAACCACCATCCCGGTGCCCTGCTTGAAATTCGAAAATTTTCGCTTGTTTCCACCTGACGACTCCACGTGAGTCTCTTTCTTCTTCGGCTCGCCTTCATCAAACTTGTTCAACCGAATTGCCTCTTCGGTGAGAGCCACACTCAAATCAATGGCTTCAGTGATTGTCGCTGGTTTGGAAGAGGTCACCATGCTGATTATTTGAGGAGCTAGTCCCCAAATGAAGCGCTCAATTCTCTTGAACTCCGGTGTAACCATGTAGGGTACCACATGCGACAAATCGTGGAACCTCTGAACATACTCAGCTATCTTGGGACCTTCCATCTTCAGGTGCCAGAATTCAGTCTCTAACCTCTGGATTTCAGCGCGAGAACAGTACTTTTTGCGCATGAGTTCTTTCAATTCAGTCCAGGTCAGTGCGTAAGCCGCAGCTTCGCCAAGGGTCTGGACCTGTAGATTCCACCAGGATAGGGCTCCATCCACAAATAGCCTTGAGATGTAAGTGACTTGTTGATCCAGCGCGCATTTGCTCATGCGAAGTACGGACTCGGTTTTCTCAGCCCAGCGGACGAAAGCAACAGCACCACCTGTGCCATCGAAGTTTATGGGCTTGCAGTCCAAGAATTGTTTGTAGGTGCACCCTGCACATACATTATTTCATAGGAACGGCATTAGCATCTGCTAAAGGAATCCATTTAGGCCATGGTATGTCTTAATGACTTAGGGTTACCATGAGGAGGATTTTGGTTGCCGTTAATGTTCGAGCTACTTCCGCTTGGTCCTCCTTGAGAGGCAGCATATTGAGCAATGGCATTAGCGATAACTTGCTGTAGTTCTTCATGAGTGGTAGGCATCGGCTGTGGCTGACGTCTTGGCGCCATCTTCTAAAGATGTGTACGTTGGTCAGGCCATAGTAAGCATACGATTATAGTAATAGTAATAGCACATAACATCTCATGTTATCAATATATCACACACAACATCCCATGTTATAATCATTATACACACAACATCCCATGTCCCAACATCCCATGTCACAAGTATTATATATACAACATCCCATGTCCCAACATCCCATGTCACAAAAATATAAATAAGAAATCAAGTGCATCAGATATGGTGAGAATACCGCGATTGCTACATATATCGAGACCATAAAGTGTAGTAAGTGTGTCATACAACCATCAATCAAATAGGGGCTACATCACCCCTATACAAAACTATATCATATCAGTATCACATACATCCGGTACATCAAATAAGTATCAACAAAAGTCAGAAATCATCAGATGGTCTCCAAAAGGCTGTGCAGTCACAATCGCTGTCGTCTCACCAACGTCTACCACTATGGCACCGATGAGCTCTATGCGGATGGGGGTGGAGGAGGGGGAAAGTGAGTGTAGAGTAAGCGGCGTAGATGAAGCCAGTCCTCCTCCATCGCCTGCTGAGTGTGAATAACAGAAGCGATCTGCTGCTCTAAAGTCGAAAGTCGGGCAGCAAAGTCCGGGGGTAATGATCGAAAAGGCTGAAAAGATGAGGATGTCTGACCATGATATGGACCTAGTGATAGCTGTGCTCTCTCGAGCTCCTGGAGTCGCTGTGTATGGGACTCATGCTGATGGACAAAGGACATCAAGACGTCCTCTATGGTATGCCCCATATGGAATGGATGATATGGATCAGTGGGTGGCATCGGAGAGGAAGATGACCAAAGCAGTGGCGTACTGGTGGGATCGAATGGTGCTACATGAACAGATGAAACAGAAGATGGAACAGGTGTCATCTGGGGCATGAATGGCATAGGCATCGGTATGTGCCCAAAAGGGTGGGCTGAAGAGCCCTCTCCAGGCCCCGCTGGAGGTACAAACGGTGGGATCTGAAATGAAAAATCAGTATGATGTGCATCAGTGTGATGTGGTGGAAACGGTGGAACATCCTCGTCAGCAGGTATCCAACCGTGCTGAGCCTCCTCATCGGGTGGATCCATATGCTCAGCAAACAGAGCGTGCTCAGGCTCGAGGGGTACAGGATCAAACGGAGCAATGACAGGATCAACGGGTGCAACATGCTCAACTGGGTGGTCAACAGGGATATCAACAATCAAAGGGGGATCAACAAAAGGTGGATCAATAACAGGATCATCAGCTATCAAAGGAACATCACCAACAGGTGGGTCAGCCAAAACGGGCTCAACAGGAACGTCAGCATGTACCAAGTCATGCTCATGCACAGGATCTAGAGCAACTGCCTGCTCTGGGGCCAAGGCAGGCTCTGGGTCATCAAAAGCCATATCGAAATCAAACTCCGGATCAAAGGGATCGATAGGATCAACGGGATCAACAGGGTCCTCCATATGCTGGTCCATAGGAATATACTCAATATCGCGGTCAGGATCAAATCCTGGGGGAAAAACGGGATCAGAATCCTCAATGTCGTCGTGCTCGAACACAAAGCTCGGGATGGGTACGGCAGAAGATGCCTGATCGGGGTCCGAGTCATGTACAAAATGCTGCGTGCTCACCTCGTGAGACGGTACAGATGCCACAGACTCAAAGGAGTCTGGGACTGGCGAATGGGCGGGCGAGTCCTCAACAGGAGCACCAGCAATCATCAAAAGATCGCCAGCGGGAAGAGGGGCTGCATCAGGAATCTCATCCTCGTAAGGCTCGTCCTCAAAGAGATCAATGTCGCCGTCAGCCTCGGCGTCGGGTAGCAAGTCGTATGCTGGATAAGAAGCAAGGGGTATGGGAGCTGGAATCGCTACCAAGGGGAGATACTCAGCAGGTGGGTCATCGATATGCTCATCAGCGCCATCGGGCAGAGCGAAGGGCTGGAAGTCATCATCATCGGTGCTGGTGAAATCGGAGGTATGCACCTCGTGCTCTGAAGACACAATGTTGTCCGATACTATGGGTAAAGGTCCGGTGGTATCTGAATCACCCGTGGCTGGTGAGTCCATGGGTCTGTAACATAAACACAAGCATACACAAAAATCAGTATATCAGGTAATCACACAAGTTACCAAGTAATAATCACATAATCCTCCTAGTCCCACTAGCCTCCCAGACTGTCCTTCCTAGTCCCACTAGCCAACTTTCCCAGCCTCCCAGACTGACTCCCTAGTCCCACTAGCAAACTCTCCCAGCCTCCCAGACTGACTCCCTAGTCCCACTAGACAACTACCTCGATCCATTAGATCGAGCCTCGGCCTCCCAGACCGAGCCTCAGTCTCCCAGACCGAGCCTCACCCTCCCAGACTGAGCCTAGAAATAATAAATAAAATATGCTCAACATTTGTTTATAAAAACGTTTTGGATCTGGACTTAAGTGGTATGCAGTAAAAATGTTTTCGTGAGAGCCCTAGTGACCATAGTCTAGACTCGAGAAGGAATCCTAGTTCGCTATGATCAGAGCTCTGATACCAAGCTGTCACACCCTGGCTTTGCGGAAGCGTGGTTAATTTGGTGTGACTTCTTAATACCATAGCTTAATCATAACAAGCTATTAAAAATATGCAAGATCATCCATTGATAATAAAAATATTAAACATTGTCTTAACAGGTTAACACCCAACAACCATAACTTTGTCTAAACATTACAAATGCAAACTTAATGTAAACATGGTTCAGGGACTGTGACTTGTCCAGGAAAGAGTCACAAGTCTCGAACCCTGGATGACCTCGGGCCTAATGCAGCGGAAAACAAGCCATACCGCGCCAGATCGTTAGTTTCCTGAAATACATGTAAGTTGAAAAATCAACAATAATGTTGAGCGAGTTCATGCGAAAGTGAGTATATAAACCTTTATCTTTGTCAAAAACCTGGTATGTAGCAAATAAGGAAAAAGAGATCACCAATGGTTTGCAAGGCCATTGATATGTGTGAAGTGCAAGTAGGAAGACTCAAACCTAGCGGATTTATGCGTCGGGCACTAAGTCACCCCGAGGTCCGTTCAGCTGGACCTGGGGCTGGGCTCGCTACACCCAGATAGATCTACCGCTCCTGCCCCTCGGTCCTACTATGAGGATTAATGGCCTCAAGTTTCCGCCTACCCACTCACATGATCTAAGTAACAAACCTCCTTACGCTAATCATACCATGTATAAACATATTCATAATCATTGTAACATGTATTTCACCCCCGCAGTTTAGAAAACTGAAAACAGTTAAGAGAAAAGGGGGACATGAACTCACAGTCAGTGCGTCGCTAAATCAAGCACTCCAAAAGTCCGAAAGCTGTGCAACGACCTACATGTGCTAATTCTATTAGACGGATGGCCGTGCTTTAGCTTCATAGTTTAATTTTCGGGAAACAGTTAGACAACCGTTCCTTGTATATATTTGGTAGTTAATCTCCTTCCCAAGGGTGGGGGAATTAATACATGTGCGTTTATGATATTAAGTCTCACTTAATATATTTTATTTCTCATTCCAAAATATAATTATTTTTCTCAAAAATAATATATTTTCTCTTCGTATAATACTTTCCAAAATAATACGTTGACAATATCCGCATTTATGAATATTTCCGGATAAGGCGTAAGTTACGTTTTGGCGATTTAGTGGTAATAATAATTACCGTTGTAACTTATATGTTTGTCGTGTAGGCGTTGGTATTATTTTGGGTTCGTTACAGTTTGTAAATATTATTTTTACTCTAAAAATAATATTTATATATTTTCACAAAATAATCATAAACAGTGTGGTGAAAAATATATTTATCGAATAAATATTTATCACGTTTAGTTTTTGTGAAAATCCCACCTCCGATTATTTAATAAATAAAGTCATGGCGAAATGTATTTTGAAAACATCTCAAAATAGTTTAACACTTGCAAATAATTCTAAGTGCTAGATTTTAGAAAAATTTCGCCAGAGTTTCCCCTGTAACTGGAGGTGGCCACGCTTTCAAGCGTATCATTTTCTTTTACAAAATCACTTCAACAATTTCTTTAATCAACCAATCAAGTTCCGATACTTCAAACCAGTTTTAACACATCGATCTTGTAGACTAGTATGTAAAGTTGCGTTGTTACATGAACTTGTAATTTTTCCGAAAGTCGTAATGTAGATCACCTTATATTTAGTGGATCTATGTATAAAATAGTTTAGTCTTGTAAAAACCCCGTTTTTGGAACAAATCATCCTTTACAACTTCCCGACAACTTTTATAAAAATTGTTATTTTGTCGGATCTTTCGTTTCACAAGTGTTTATACACTTGTAGTTTGTAAAAATCATATTTGTTAACATGTCATCCAACTTTTATAAAACATGATTTTCTCGACACTTGGTTCTACGAATATACCACTTGTACATACGTAGATCGGCTCGTTTTAAATACTATTTTACAAGTCAAAATACTTTTACACAAGTTCATGTTTCTCGTGTGGTGGAGTTTCACCTTTTAACCCTTGTACCGATAGAAACAAGCGTATGTCAAGATTCGTGATCTTAACAAAGTCGGGTTAAACGATGATAAGAGCCACCACATCGTAGATCGGGCCTCAATAACCAACATATTCGAATACTACGACTTTTACACGCGTTATAAGCTTTTAACCAACAATATTCGAGTTTTAGTAGCCTTTAAAGATTCAAAACGCATGATTCCGACTTTTAACCGTTAAAAATCATATTAACCACTTTAGATACGATCAAGAGCGAGTTTTAAACGTTATACCTCTAGCTCGGGGCTAGGGAAGATCTTTGGCGAAAATGGCGTGGATAAAAGCAAATGGGTGAGGTCCTTCAACTTCCGCTTGCTTCAAGCTTCCTTATACGTGACCCGAACACCTTGTATAAGCTTGGAATGGCTAGACAAGAACTCGAAAATGGTGGTGGACAAGTGTGGGTGTTCGGCCGAGAATGGAGCAAGAGGGAGAGAGAGTTGTTTGGTGATTGTGATGGATGATAATCTCTAATGTGTGTGAGTGGGGTATTTATAGAAAGATTAGGGTGCCATAACCCTTGGTTACTAGTTCTCTAGATATCCACGAAATCAAATAAAATAATTAAAAAGGGTACTAGCTAGTTACATGGTGACCAAACCGGCCCAAGGGGGGGGTCACTTGGTTCGATTTCAATGGTTTAGTTAGGATTTAGTTACGTTAAGTCGGTTAACTTTAGGGATTAACCCCGTTAGTTGCATGATGCGTTATAAAGCGGGTGTTAGGGTAATCAGGGACCCTAACTGGCTCAGAAAAAGACTAATAATATTTCTGGCAATATTTTTATGTTCCGGGTATAGTCCGGTTGTTCGGTTGGATAGTAATCCGTTAAAGTGCTTAAGTAATCCTTCAAGCGTCGTAAATAATATTTTTAGCGACACAATTTATTCTGCAAAGTGTCAGGAATATTTCCCCATGTTTTGGCACTTTATTAATTAGCTAGAAGCTAGTGTGTTGATAAAAATGCTGTGTTTTGTGCTTAGAGTACGTTTTAGGCACATCCAATCTCTGTATCTTATTCCTAGAGACACAGTTTAACAACCCCTGTATCCCTACACACACTATGGGTGTAGTAAAATATTTCTGGCTCATTCAGGCCTTTAGAGGCAGTGTCTGCCTGATGCTGGCTATATCAGCATGTTCAATAGGTTATCCGTCCAAATGCTACTGTGCTTTTGTGCATCATGTTTGTCACTAGAGTTCAGTAAGTAAATAATGTAGTGACGGAAAAATCAAAGTATGATGCAGATATGTACAAGTATCAACAATCAGGTAGCAGTTTATCAGAAATCTCAGTTAAGCACAGTAATTAGGCAACAATTAATAGTTAATTAAGTCGTACGGATACCTGGTTTTGTGAGGGTTGTCACATATTTAACTGAGATGAATGATTGCAGTACATCCCTGTTGAAAAACAGAGTCGATAAATTTAGGGAAAATGAGGTTTAAAGATGATAAGACAACAATGGACGATCTCATTCTATAGGTTCGATAAATTCAGGGGTATTCTCAAATAATACTTCCTAGATGCTTCCAAAGAAGCAGCACTTTGGACATTTGTCGATCTTCAAACATCACTTATCTATTATCTACTGTCTATTGTCTATTATCTATCTATTATATATAATAAATGAAAGTTGATTGCTCCACGTGGCACAAAGTGGATCAATTAACTTTCATTTATCATATATAATAGATAGATAATAGATAATAGATATTAGATAATAGATAATAGATGTTTGAAGACCAACAAATGTACAAAGTGATGTTTGTTTGGAAGCATCTAGGAAGCATTATTTGAGAATACCCCTGAATTTATCGAACCTATAGAATGATATCGTCCACTGTTGGCTTATCATCTTTCAACCTCATTTTCCCTAAATTTATCGACTCTGTTTTTCAACAGGAATGTAATGCATTATTACTTTATTTAAGATACCTTCAACAACATCTTCTGATAAATCAACATTCATTTCACTCAAAAGATACGTTGAACTGCATCTTAAATCATGAACTATTTAAAGAGATGGATGAAATCATCCAAAAATACCCAAAATAAAACTAATTCAACCATCCAACCATAAGATACTTGTCGTATTAGAATGGCCATTTTTACCTTATTTCAATAGGGATGAAATCATGAACTATTAGAATGGCCATTTTTACCTTATTTCACAAATTTCATAATATGAAAATAAGTAAAACACAAAAAAAAATGAAACCAAACACCTGATATTTGTCGTCCAAATCTTTTAGTTGGTCCTCATAGTCCTACAACCTTTCGAAGTCGTTGGAGTCGGTCAGTGATGCCAGCAGCCTAATTAACAAACAACAGCAAACAACAATAGCAAGTCACCAAACAATCGACCTCAAAATCATATAGAAGCCCAAAAATAAAACAAACCCTAACCTACAACTCAAGATGGAAAAATGAAAAAATATATTTATAACTAACCCTAAACCTCATAACCATTCAATCGACCTCAAAATGATATAAAAGTCTAAAAATAAAATGAAAATTAGATAATTGAACATCAAAATTGAACAGCAAACCTGACCAAAAATTAACCAAGAGAACTGCAGGCCGCAGAACTGACAACCTCCGATCATCTCCGTCATCAAGTTACCAGCAGAACCCTAGCCAAAGCACAACAATAAGTAAAGACGCATGAAGATCGAATGAGTGAACAATGAAAACAAAGATTGACACTTATAGAACGGAAGTTATTGATAATCTAACCTTGATTCGAAGCATTAATCTGAACATCGATCGGAATAGAGCAGAGCAGAGGGAGAGAGAATGTGGAAAAGCCCTAAATGAGTAAATGAGGGAGGAGATAAATAAAAGAGGGCAGTGGTACTGTTGGGCGGGAAAAGGGGAAAACGATGCCCTAATTAAGTGACACGTGGCCCAAATCACTTTCATTTATTATATATAATAGATATATATATATATATATATATATATATATATATAGAAAAAGTGTATCATACAAAGTGACTTAACATACGATGTGTACGTGATGAAAGTTTGCACGTTAAAAAAGCATGAAATACAACTTCGCATGTTATACAATTTCGCATGTTTATATTGTCGCATGTTATACATTTTCGCATGTTTATACAATTTCGCATGTTGTTCGCATGTTATACAATTTCGCATGTTGTTATGGAAACCCAATTTCGCATGTTAGTCATAAGTATTCGTATGTTGATAATGCATCGCGTACGCGTCATACGTTAAGGCATTTTATACGTTAACCGGCCTATATATATATATATATATATGAAATTTTAACTTGTTATTACTAAAACTTATCATTTACATCCACATTTATTTATAACTTTTATTTTATACATTAAAGTAAACTAATTAAAAATGGTGTAACTAGAAAACTGATTCGGTATCATTTAAATCAACCCAAAACCAAAATATTAATGATGTTTCTATTTTTTAAAGTTCATATGTCAAAAAAGAATGCTAATGATGTTTAGGGATGGCAAAAATACCCGAGTTCGACGGGTATACCCGAAACCTGACATAAATGGGACGGGTATACCCGATACCCGACGGTTATTGGGCCGGGTATGGGTTTAGTTTTAAAAAATTTCGCGGGTATGGGTCGAGTATGGGATTAGGTGATACCCGACCCGATTACCCGAAACCACATACCCGTTTACCCGAACTATATACCCGGATTTTTTAATTTTTATTTTTATTTTCCATTAACCCTTGTCTATTAGATTTATTTTAGTATGTTCATAATGTAAAAAAAATAAAATTTCTTTTAGTATATGTATTTGATAGTAGTATTTACATTTTGTATGTTGTGAAGTATGTACATATAAGTGTATAAGTATTATAAACTTATTATTAATTTATAATAAAACTTATATTGTAATGTACATTTTTTAATTTATAAAAGTTGTTGTATAAATAAAATATAAAATAATTATAATAGTAAAAAAATGTATTTGGAAACCCCAACATATATCTTTTAACAAATTAATGGGTATACCCGATACCCGCGGGTATACTCGATACCCGTAGGGTAATTACCCGACAAATACCCGACGATTATTGGGTCGGGTTGTAGGATCGTTTTCGGCCCTGAATGAGTCGATCAGAAGAATTCCTATCCAAAACAAGAGGCGGAAACTAATGTCTTGGTGCAATTTCAGCGAGATTCACTTTTAACTGTTGTTGTATTGATCTTGATAACGATTACAAGCTCTGACAACACTTCGGCAGCACTTCGTGGCTCACCGGAAGACAACACCTAGAACTATGTGTATGATTTCGCTCTTACAACCCTATATATAGCATCCTGATTTCGCTCCTACATACATGTTCATATGAGCGAAATCAGGTAGTTACCATAAAAACGAAATCAGCATTAAACTATCATATGGGCGAAATCACCTCTAATACAAGTTTCTTGATTTTCGTGCCCTGTTCTATCCTATACAACGCAAGACTCGATACAAGACGTAGTCGACAGACGGATGCACCAACAAACTCCCCCTCGGATGTTGACGGAGTCTTCATTGTCGAGTCTTCGGTTGTCAACTTTCAGTCTTTATCAGTCTTCGATCTTCCTCTGAAGTATTTGTCATTGCAAGAATCCTCATTCTCTATCTTTATCATCAACAAACTCCTCTCCCTCGGATGTTGAATCTTTAAACTTCATCAGCATCAGCAAATCCAGAATCAAAACTGGCTTTCCCTGCTTTATCAACATTGTCTTCAGACTCCCCCTTTCAATCTGTTGGGATCTTAGTCTGGAATTCTCTCCTTCATTCTAAGATCGTGATCAGGCTCTCATCTAGTTCAGGATCGTCACATGGCACACATTTACCTGCATAATCTCTACCCAACACATTATTTTCTTTAAAGATTAATCTTTAAACTTAAGAAACTATGGCAAGCAATTATTTAATAATGATTGATTTTTTTCATTCAGGATCTTATCCTAGCTCTTATCATACAAAATTATCACTTCACATACTCTCTCCCAAACCTGTTCTTCATGTTTAGCACTTGGAATTTCGAAAATCAGCTTCTCAACACCAGTCGTCGAAAATCTTTTTGAATTTTTCAAAATTTATGCTAAAACACACTAAAATCTTTTTGGATTTTCTGAAAGAAAGTAAATGCAGAAACGAAATATTTATAGACAATATTTTTGTGAGTTCGTGCAAAAGGATCATATCAGTTTTTGAGACATATCACTAACACCGTTAAGCTAGATTTCATTTTAAGCTCTAAACAATTCACCTAGATTGTCAGTATGTTTGTCCTCTTAAATTTTCACACAAATTTCAACTGTTTCGAGATACGCAATTAGTGTCTTAATTACTTAGACTTATTCGTGTGTCCCACCACTTGAATATACTCCCGTATCCAGATCCCAATATTCAGTCTTACAGGTGAGTATACCACAGATGATATCTGTAAAGGGGTTAAATTGCGAGGGCCGTGAGAGCTCAGGTCGATACTTCCGTATACGCAGAGAGATGACGACTTCGACTTTTCGGTGTGTCCCTTTTAGAGGATCATTTGATTACAACAGCAGTGACTATCAATTTTATTGTTTCATCAGCTTGCTGAGGGCGAGCTTATATTTCAAAGCTTTTTGCAGAAAGCATTATCCGGGGACTAGGTCAGTATTTCCATACAGCAGAAGTCCCGGGATAATACCCCAGATATCACTGAGTATAAAGACCTATTATCTCAGAATAAGGGACCTTTCAAACAAGATTTCCGGGGTTACCTATATATCCAAGAAGTTGTTAACCCACAGAACAAGCAAGTTTGAATTTAGGTTTATATCTCGTTACAGTTTACTAAATGTGTAAAAACCTACTGACACATCCGCAATGAGATTGTTTATCACATTTTGACTTTACATTTCTTTAGCATGCTGTGATAGTCCACTGATATACTATCATTTCCTCTATTATGCAACAAAACTCATTTTTCAATTTTATCATGTTTTTGGCTTTTTTGAATTTTCTAATGTTTTTGGATTTTCTGAAAATTTCTTACTCCCCCTAAAATTCAAAAACATTTAACAAAAATGAAAACAAACTGTACAGAACATGACAACAAATATCGAATTGCCTCAATTCTCTATTTGCTTGACATAAACAATCAGAACTCCCCCTCACAACAAACTATTTTCCCATTAAGATTTCAAAACACTTAAGTTTGTTTTAATCAGAATGGTTTTTTCGGAAAATAAGTTCGTTTTTGGGGTCATTTCATCACATCGTTTACGAATCTTATGAATGATAGTTAACTCAAGTTCAATTTAATGACCTTGATTAACCACTAGTAGGAACAACCTGGTTCAGATTCTGAACCACTTGTATCAATCACACACAAACATATCAAACCTGTTTTTCAACCAATTACCATCTGTTGGTTGAATTCTCAAGGTGCCGATTCCTACTCCTCGCTTACAAACCTGGGACTTCCGGCAATTCCTGCTTTTCAAAACAAATTTTATAAGCATTTTAAAGAATGATGCCAATTCATGCTCCGCGATTACCAACTTGGGAGCTCCGGCAAGTCAGGTTTTTATTCTTCGAAAAATATATCCACCCAAGCCTGACCTTCCTTGGGTGTAACAACATTTTCTTCTTCATCTTTTCTTTCAACAGACTTGTGAACACGTCTTTTAGAAGCATAAAATTCGTTGACACTTTTGGTCTTACCATTGACCATTTGTCCAAAGATACATTTCACATTTTCATTGAAAGTCTTTTCAACATCAAATTTCTTCTTGTCAGAATAAAATTGATTTGAAATTTCAACTTTTCCAACTTTCTTCATAAAATTTTCAGCACGCAAAGGTGGAAAATTTTCATCGTTCATAGTTGGAACTAATTTTTCATCCTTTTTCTCAACACGTGGCTCCTCTGATTTTATGGAATCAGATTCATCACCAGAATTGTTACCTAAACCCTTCACAACCCATTTTTGATTTATTACATTTTCTTTTCTTTTCAAATCACTCTTTGAACATTCTCCCTTCTCAAAGGTTGAATTTTCAAAGCCAGTAAACTTTCGGGTTTTCAGTTCAGTGTTCTCAACTACTTTCTCTTTCAGTTTACCAGAGAGTTCCTGTTTTGGTTTGAAAGTCTTCGGACAATTCCTAGCAACATGACCAACAGTTTTACACTGAAAACAGGTTCTCTTTTCAATCCTTTTCTGAACATCATTCTTCTTCAACTCTTCTTGCTTCTTGGCAAGGAATTCTCGATTTGTCTGCTTTCTGAACATTTGTTCTTTCTTAGCCTCTGATGTTTTCCCTGAAACAAACACAGTTTTTGGTTTATAAACTTTTTCATTTTTATAATTTTTCGGTTGAATAAAACCAAGACCTTTCTTTTTGAAATTATGATTATGGTTTGGTTTCTTTTGGAAACTGTAACCACAATTGTAGCCCATTTTCTTGTTAATTCTTTGTTGTTCTCTTGAAGTGTATTGTTTAGGTTTTCCAATAAGATTTAAATCTTTTATTTCAGAAATATTAATTTCTGTAATTTTGAAAACCTTTTGAATCATTTCAAATCTGACACTTCTTATTGGAAAAGCTTCATCAGAATATAATTTGTCAGAATCTTTCAAAGTATATGCCACTTTGAATGATTCATCATTCAAATTAGATTTTGATAGCAAAAACTCTTTATCATAAACCCGTTTGTCCTTTATGACTGTAGACTTTGACGTATCGGACTCAGACTTTGACTTGGATTTGGACTCCGGTTTTGACTCCTCTATGTCATCTTTATCTAACACCTGATCGACCACACTTTTTATCAACTTTGACTCATGATTAGTGTCGGATGACGTGTATGTGACATCAATATTTTCTGGCAAGTTATCCGACGGCCCAGACTCCCATTGTAAGTTTATTGCCTTTTCGACTCTTTCGGAATTTGGATTTCGAGGTGAATATCCATTTTCGACCGGGGGCGGACATCTGTTGTAGACCACACTTGGTTTCTTACCAGAAATCTTCACTTTATCTTCGTCTTCTATCACATATTTCTCTTCTTCTGAAGTCTTTACTTCTTCAAAAGTCTTCAAATTCTCCACAACCGGATAAATCCTGTCAACAACAAAAGTAGAACATGAGTAACTTTCTAATAACTTGTTGACTCTTTCAGTTTCGATTCTTTGTGTTTCCAGCTTTAATTCCAGCTCAGCACACTTCTTTATGTGAAAATTGACATTATCAAGCTGTCCTATGTAAGCTCTCTTCAGTGTATTCATTGCCACAGCTTGTTCACCGTTTGAGTCAGTATACTTGTTGATTTCTCTGTTCATTGTATCATAGCATTCTTTCAATCTGTTTATGTTATGCAGCAACTCATTGTTCTGCTTGATTAAAGAATCACAGTTCATGCACTTTTCAGGAACTTTGACAGGTTTTGCATCAACTTTGACTTCAAATTCAGGAACATCCTTGACTGTTCTGTTTGATCGTAAAAATTTAGCTCTTCTCTTTTTCTCGGCTTCAGCTTTTAATCTCTCTTCTTCTTCTTCCTCTTCTTCAAGCTTTCTCCGTTTTTCCTCTGCAGCTTCCATGACTTTTCTGCACTTTTCTGTCCATTTCAGATCGTAGGCATTTGCAATGAAAGCTTTAACATTTGAAGTGTCTTTGGACATCTCTTTGGCCATGAATTCTTGATCTGGGCAAAAATTGTCCCAACAGAAACCTTCAGCCAGTTTTTCATCATCTTGTCCTGCCAAACACACTTTGCTGTTTGTTGGAAGATATTTATCCCAGCTAAAATTATCATATTTGCCCTGATTAACTAGACATGCTCTTTTTGATCCTTCAATCACATCTCTCGTGTGCAGTTTGTGCTTGATGCGATGCTGGTGGTGTTATTTGATGATAGATCGCCTTTTTGTGATAATCGTTGTTTCCGAAAGGGTTCTGAGCTCCACTTGCTTCTCGATTTGTGCACTCCCTCTTGAAATGCCCCTTTTCCCTGTAACGGAAACAAGTAACTTTAGATTTATCAAAACCTAAAGGAGAAACATGAGCCTCACGAAAATCATCTCGGCCTGTAATTTGTTTAAACTTTTCAGCTCTTCTCAACACACTGGCCATGCACCATTTAATATCCATCAATTCCATTTCCTCAGCATCGATTTGATCGTAATCCTCTTTCGTGAGCATTGGATTACCGATCTTTCCGGCCACAAAACTACTATAGGATTCCAACACCATTCCCAACAAAGACATTTGATTTTTAGCTACTTCTTCAGAATAATCTTGATCACTTTCAAGATTTAATACAATATTGCATTAAAGTTTTCTTCCGTTCTTTGTTGCAGAAATGTTTGGATCGAATGATGAAAATCTTGTGCTGCTTGATCCCTGAGATTTCTTTTCAGAAGAGTCTTTCACACTGAAAGCAGTTTCAATTTTTGGAGAATGATTTGTTGTTCCAGTAACACCACTCTTGTAGTACAATCTGATGTCCTGTTCTCCATCATAGTTCTTCATCCTGGCGATCTTCCTCTGTTTCATCTCTTGAGCTTCCAGGTGTTTGATGAAATCTCCCAGTGTCATACTTTTATAGTCTTTTCTGTTGGATCTCAGCATCATCAGAAACGTTCCCCAGATTTCATGAGGTAGCGCATCTGCAAGTTTTTTAATCAATTCATCAGATCCTTTTTAATACCAAGTTTCGACATATTTCTCACCAAGTTACAATATCTCTCGATAATTTGCTTGGTGTTCTCGGATTTCAAACCACGAAACAAATCAAATTCTTTCTTCATGAGAGACATTTTGTTTTTGAGCATATCATCACTTCCAACAAATTTTGCTTCCAATTCTGTCCAGATTGAATAAGCAGTTCCGTCATGTTGAAGCAATATCAAAATATCTTCTTTTATCGCTTGCTGAAGCAGACTCACCATCAATTTCTCATCCCTCTATTTCTTTTTATCCTTAGTACTCATTTCTCTAATTGTTAACTGAGTATTATTTCTTATGGGCCTAACATACGGCTCTTCAGTGTGTTCCCACGCATCCAAATGATACGCCTCAACCCAATTTCCAAACCGTTCGGACCATGCATTGTAATCATAAATTTCCATGAGTTTAGGCGGTTTCTGAGACGTCCCGGTTTCATTTTCAAGTAAAGCATTCTGTGTGATTGTAATCGGACTAGCAAAAGCGTTATAAAATCCGTTGTCCATTGTTCAAATTTCAAAAATTCACAAATTTCCAAGCTTAGGCAAAATTGACCTTGGAGCGAAATCCCAGATCGATCTTTGAGCGAAATCAGATGTAGTGTGTACTTATGAGCGAAATCACACTTAGTCGTTGGAGCGAAATCACACTTGAATGTCCACAAGAGCGAAATCTGATTTACTGGTCCACAAGAGCGAAATCAGGGAGTTTCCTATGAGCGAAATTAGATCTTTTGTTTCTCAAAAGCGAAATCAGCTATGTTCTAGGAGCGAAATAAGATCTTTTGGTCCTTAAAAGCGAAATCACCTATGATCCATGAGCAAAATCAGGCATGACGTCACTTTTTGCACGAGTCACTACGAGCGAAACCTCAAAAATACTAAGTTTTAGGTCGATTTTAGCTTTGAAACTTTCAAGGGTTTATTAATGCATGATTACGAGTGCTGTGTGTGAAATTGAGCTGGTTTTACCGTGAAAAAAATTCAAAAAAAAACAAAGAAGGTGTAGAAAATCAAAATATGCAGCTGAAATGGCAAGAACTCTTCCTCCTGAGCTCTGATACCACTTGTAGGATCATTTTCGGCCCTGAATGAGTCGATCAGAAGAATTCCTATCCAAAACAAGAGGCGGAAACTAATGTCTTGGTGCAATTTCAGCGAGATTCACTTTTAACTGTTGTTGTATTGATCTTGATAACGATTACAAGCTCTGACAACACTTCGGCAGCACTTCGTGGCTCACCGGAAGACAACACCTAGAACTATGTGTATGATTTCGCTCTTACAACCCTATATATAGCATCCTGATTTCGCTCCTACATACATGTTCATATGAGCGAAATCAGGTAGTTACCATAAAAGCGAAATCAGCATTAAACTAGCATATGGGCGAAATCAGAACAATGGGTTTCGCTCCAAATGACCACATGTCATTTGGGGCGAAATCACCTCTAATACAAGTTTCTTGATTTTCGTGCCCTGTTCTATCCTATACAACGCAAGACTCGATACAAGACGTAGTCAACAGACGGATGCACCAACACGGGTATGGGACACGGTTTTACAAGCGGGTATGGGTATGGGATTACTAATACCCGACCCAAATCTGACACATTGTCATCCCTAGGTGTTTATACTTTTAATCTAAATATCAATTTTTATATACTTTATATATATATATATATATATATATATATATATATATATATATATATATATATATATATTGAGGTTCCTGTAAAAAATATCAAAAGTATGAGAAAGGTAAGAAAGAATCTCAGCCATTAGATCTTTGATCTAATGATTGAGATCAATAGGGACCAAATTATAAAATGTGTTTTTTTTAACTGATTTGAAAATTGTAGGGGTAATAGAGTCTTTTAAATCCACTTGAAAATAGGAAACTATAAATCAAATCCCTAGAATTTCGAATCCACTTTCTTTTTCCAGATTTTTTCGAACAACAGCTTCAAATAACGATTTGTTGCTTCAATTAAAACCCTAACACTTCAAATTTCAACAACATGTTCGAATAACAGCTTCAACAACGATCGAATCAATGAATATGCTTCAAACTTCAACAATCAGTTCGATTAACAGCTTCTCCGACGACTGTAGCGATTAATTTCAACATTTCTTCTTCCAGATCTGTGTATTCCAATCCTCCTTCTTCTCCAGATCAAAGATCTCGAATCATCATCATCATCAATCCATCTCGAATCATCGTCATCGTCAGTTTACATCTCGAATCATAATCATCATCGATACAGCAGATTCATCATCATCATCATCATCATCGTCATCATCATCATCATCATCATCATCATCATCATCATCATCATCATCATCATCATCACCATCATCATCATCGATACTGTAGTGTCTTTAATAGTGTTATATACTTATTGAATGGTGTTATATAATTATTGAATGGTGTTATATACTTATTGAATGGTGTTATATAATTATTGAATGGTGTTATATACTTATTGAATGATGTTATATATGTGCTAAATGGTGGTTTGCAGTGTTATTCGTAATGTTTTTATAGAGATCTTTAAAATGGTGTTATATACTTATTGAATGGTGTTATATATGTGCTGAATGGTGGTTTGCAGTGTTATTCGTAGTGTTTTTTAAAGAGATCTTTAAAATGGTGTTATATACTTATTGAATGGTGTTATATACTTATTAAATGATGTTATATAATTATTGAATGGTGTTATATATGGGCTGAATGGTGGTTGCAGTGTTACTCGTAGTGTTTTTATAGAGATCTTTTAAAAAAATCTTGTTCCTATAAATAAGGTGGCGGTTATGGAAGGTTTTGAATTAATTGAATCAATGATACAATTACTTGTTTACCCTTTTGAATTATTTAGATTGAGGACACATGTCATCTCCACAATATTTCTCACACTTTTAACCTTTTTTACAATAACCTTACCCTATATATACAAGTTCAAGTAAGAACTAGCTTTAAAAAGAGAACTTGAAAACTAGTGTGAATACAAACAAAATAAACTTAAAACAAAAGTAAATAAATAAATAAAACGCAAACAATGAACCCCTACCCCCACTTACCAAAAATCTAACACCCCCCCCCCTCCCTCCCCGGCGAGAAATACAAACTTGAAAACAGCGGTATAAATCGTAAACCAAACCGTTCAGTACAGTTTGAAAATATTAGGAATCGAACCGTGAACACCCGTGTTTTATAAAATTCTTAGATATCGTTGCGACACGCTTATGTATATCTATGTTTCGGTGTAAATTTTATTCAAAACAAAGTTGTACGTGATAATGTACGACGGATGTCAGTAATAATTCCGATAACATCGTAACGATACCGACATCACATCAAAATCGTTTTTGTTCGTCATGGCACTGGTACGATACCAACGACCGTTATAGCTACGGCACATAAAGAAGCTTTATTGCGAATACAACTTTGTTTTCAACTAAATTTATATTTAGAAAACTATAAAACCAATAGTAGGTGCGCTACTTAAGTTGTTCGGGCGATAATAGATTAGTTTGATTCGTCACAGTAAAGAAAAAATACTGATAATTATATATGACCCGTTTGATTTTGATTAAAACTTTTAGCGAAACTTAGATAAAAATAAACATGTCGCAACGGTACATTTGGATTTTACAAAGAATGTGAGATAGTTTTGATAACATACACGTTTGTACTTCAGTTTACTTGCACATCATTACTCACACTTGATTTAGAAAAAGAATAAATGTATTGGTGATTTCATATATATACAAATAGACATGTGGCAACGTAAAACTCAGAATTTTGTAAATGATCATATCTTAAAAAAAGTTATTAGAGAATAACAAGACATACTCAAAAATTATTTTAATAATAAAAAATGGGTTGCAAGGATATTATTTAATGCGACTTAGTGGCACTATTCACGCCGACCATGGGCGAACCTAGGCCCAACCCCTATGAAAATTTTAAACTGATACTCATGAAATTTTAAAACCGACTTTCAAGAAAAAAATAATTTTCAGTTTTAAAATTTGACGTATAAAAGTATCATAAACTAAATACATAACTAGTGAACTAAACCCAATAAACAATTTAACCCATTAGTCCATCAGGGGATGGTTTAAACGAAAACCACTTTTAACATGAAAATTCGAAAACTAACTAAAAAGGCCTAAAAACACACAAATTTATTTTTTCAATTTTTTATTAAAAATCGCTAGTTTTGGTATTAAAAAAAACTTTTTTTCAAAAAAAAAAATTTGTAGTGCACATGTGTAATAATTCACATGTGTACTATTACACATGTACACTACAATTTTTTTTTTTGAAAAAAGTTTTTTTTATATACCTAAAATAGCGAAAATTGGTACGAAAAAAAAATCTTTTGGTATGTTTTTTAGGCTTTTTAGTTAGTTTTCGAGCTTTCGCAATTACTAGTGGTTTTCATTTGAACCTTCCCCTAGTCCATCATCCTATTAGTTCATTATCCATTTCTAAAATTTCTGCCCATAAATAAATTAACCAAACAAACTATTTTTTTTTTAAGGTAAACTTCATTAAAACCGGCCGGCCTGACAAAAAGCACAGGACCGCACCACAAAACCAATTACATCATATATATCGGGTAATTAAACCAATCACTCCAAACAAGGTTACGATGTTTGGATCTACATTTAAGCCAGAAGTAACCTAAAGACCTAGCTTCGTTAAAAATATCTTCACTCTCCCCTTTGTCGTTTGAGAAGAACTTTTCATGCCGATTTTTCCAAATAGCGCAGCACGTCACAATAACCAACCCCCTGACAATCGCTTTTGCCTTGTGATCGCCCCCTGCCCCTTTGTGTAAATCCAGAATATCTAAAAAAGAGAAAGCAAAGAAAGGTGGGATTTTAACCCACTCGCAGAACCTATACCACACCGCCTAAGTTGTACTGCAACCCGAGAACAAATGATCCACTGATTCTGAACCTTCTCCGCAAAGAATGCAAGCGTCCGAGTCAATCATGATGTTTCTTTTCAGCAACGCTTGTCTAGTCGGAAGTCTATCAAGAACTGATCTCCAAAAGAAGATCTTGCATTTAGCCGGAACCCAACCGCACCCTTTGAACGAGAATTTCACCTCCACATTACTAACTTCAGTAGCCAAAAATTTGAACGATTTAGTATAGAACAAACCCGCTTTGTTCGTCAGCCACCTCCATTTATCTTTTTCAGCCGATACCGTAACCCCACATAGAACTTCCACGATATCAGACAGCTCGAACAACTCAACTGTAGTAGACGGAGGACTCGCCCAGCTCCAAGAAAAAATATACTCCTCTCCCGGACCCGGGATACGATCCGCCACCTTACACTCTTTGTCCAACTCTAGCGCAAACAATCTAGGCCCTTTAAACATGAGAGGAACATCCCCAAACCATAAATCAATCCAGAATCGAATACTTTTTCCGTCCCCCTTAACCCCTTTGATTAAACTGTGAATTCTATCACCTTTTAATAAAAGTTTGGTCTCCATTCTCGTAATGGTGTTCCATACACCTGAGATAGACGGATTGCAAGGCAAAACCGACCATTTTCTTTTCCTTTCATGACAAGCCGCGATAACTTTTCTCCATAAGCTTTCTTCTTCCACTCTGAATCTCCAAACCCACTTAGCAAGAAGGCTCTCGTTAATCTTTTTAAGTTTACAAATTCCTAACCCGCCATGTTTTTAGGGATAGCACGCCACCCAATGCATTTTTCTAGACTCCTCCGAACCACCCCATAGGAAATTACTCATACGTGATTCCAACTTTTCGATCACTTTAATAGGCGCTTTGAAAATAGAGAAAAAAATATAAAGGAAGGCTCTCCAAAACAGCTTTAATAAGCATTACCCGACCACCTATCGAGAGGGAATTCGCTTTCCAAGACGCCAACCTGTTATCAAAGATCTTCATTATTGGATCCCACTTATTAACCCGGTTCATATTAGCCCCCAAAGAAATACCCAAGTAACTAACCGGAGTATCGCCTTTCTTACAACCCACAACCGAAGCCATATTAGCTAACTCCTCTTCCCCAGTACCAACGCCGTACAGGTTGGATTTGTGGAAATTAATTTTCAGACCAAAACACGCATAAAAAACCCGTAGGATCCTAGCCACCACTTTTAAATTCTCCTCCTCCCATTCCCCCACTATCAACGCGTCGTCCGCGTAAAAAAGGTGTGATATCATCGGACCCCCATTAGGCAATTTAATACCCTTAAAACCCCCCGAATCACTAGCTTTATCAACCATACACGAAAATGCCTCCATAACAATCAAGAAAAGAAATGCAGAGAGCGGGTCACCTTGGCGGATACCTTTTTGACATTGGAACTCAAAAGTAGTGGATCCGTTGACCAAGACAGAGGATCTTGCCGACATTAGCACTCCTTTAACCCACATTCACCAAACCGGAGGAAAGGCCATTTGGTCCATCATACCCAGAAGGAATTCCCAATTGACGTTATCATAAGCCTTTTCAAAATCAATTTTGAAGATGAAAACTTTCCTTCCTGTCTTCTTAATCCATGACCATACCTCGCTCAGAATCATGGGATTGTCAAGAATAAATCTATTTCTAATGAACGCCGATTGAGAGTCCGAAATAACTTTCCCGATAATCCTTTTCAACCGATTCGCTAAGATTTTCGAAATAACTTTACAAATAAGACCAATCAACTTAATCGGTCGATAGTCCTTCAATCCAAGCGGGTCAATAACTTTGGGAACGAGGGCTATAAACGAGGTACTACACCCACACTCGATAGAACCAGTCTCATAGTAGTGAGCCATAATATTCCTAAAATCTCCCTCAAAGAATTTCCAAAAACGTTTCAAGAACTTAAAGTTATAACCGTGAACCGTCCGGGCCGGAGCCTTGTCTGCCCCACATTCGAAAACAGCATTCTTAATTTCGCTATCAGAGAACTGACCAGAAATCCCACCAGCGTCCTCATCCGATAACCGCTTCACATTCAGGCATAACAAATCAGGTCTGTTGATAACTTTTTCCTCAAAGTGCATCCTGAAGAATCTTAGAATTTCTTTCTTAATTTCCTTCGGTTTAGACACCCACTCACCACCAATATTCAGCCCTAGGATACCGTTTTTTCTTTTTCTATTGTTACATAACCTATGAAAAAATGAGGAGTTCTCATCCCCATCAATCGCCCACTTACATCTCGATATTTGCTTTAAATCCAGGTTTACTAAACGGGCCCTTTCCCGAATATTATTAATACATTCCTCCTTAATCCACAATTCCTCTTCATTGAGCTCCCTAACCTCACATAATCTGTCCAACGGATCCAATTCCTCATTGTCTCTCACCGAGTCTTCTTTATCTTTCTTCAGAATTTCGTCTCTCCAACTTTTTATTTTATTCCTTAAATGTCTCAATTTGTTACATAAGATGACGTCAGGCCGAACCCCCGTTACAACAAAAGAATTAACGGCGTTTTCCACCACTTCCTCAAAACCACCCCTCTCAAGTCAAGAGTTGAAGAATCTGAAAGGTTTAGCGCCGAAATTGTTTTGGTTTGAGACAAGAATCAAAGGGCAATGATCAGAGTGAATCCTAGGAAGAGCCCTCAGGCACGCTTCCGGCCATTTCTTAAAAAAATCTTTACACACCAGAATCCTGTCTATTTTACTTAGAACCAAACAAACTAATTAATTGCCTATTGGCTATTGCTGGTCGATGCTCCCGTTTGCCTGCCGCCACTCTCCTTGCTCCCGGTTTCATTGATTCATTTTAATTTGATTATTCGAACTACCTACTCGTAACACTTTTTCAAGAACAGAAAAAACTACCCAAAATTGAGGTAATTTTTTGAATTTTTTCTGAATTATACTTTATTATTTAATTATTTCGCTAGATTAAGTATTAAATTATCTGATTTTTAAACACTTTAATACGTTATCCAACCGAACCGATCAGCCCAAACCATGCAGTTTTTTTTTTTTTTTTTTTTTTTTTTTTGCATATTGCGATAGACAACCTTTAAAATTTTCCAACACCTATAAAAAAAAATTCATGGATCCGTCACTAACACCTACCACACCAAATGCTAATATGTATGTGTGTGTTTTTTGGTTTACTACATTATATCTCAAGTGTTATATCCTTAAAATAATTAAAGATAATAAATAAATAACAGTATTATGTGGGACTTTGTGTGAGACAGTGTCCGTGACATCTATGTGTGAAAAATAAGCAGTTGACTTCTTGTTAAAGTATGTAACATTTGCCTTGACAAAATCGAAGTTTGTTTAAAAGTGTTTATTTTTACCATTGATCGATGCAATGTTATACATTTATAATGATAGATAAATAATTATAGAATTACTTGCATCTGTTTTAAAATAACTTTGTATAATAGAATCCAAATTTTAAAAGTGTTCCAATTAGGTCACTTAAGTTTTAAAAGTGTTCTAATCAGGTCACTCAACATTCATTTTTCATTAAAATTAAGGGTTTTTTTTCATCCATTTCATTAAACTAATGTCGAGTGATGACGCGGATTGTAACTCGTTTTTCTTTTTTAATTTTTAATGTAATTAAAGTGTTTTTATTTTTAATAAATATAATTTCATATATTAAAATAATCTGACCCCAACATCTTATAGTCCATATTTTTCTTGACACATGAAAAAAAAGATATGACTCGATTTGAATGTTAAGTTATGTAATTAGAACAAAAACAATACGAGTAACATAATTAAAACACTTTTAAAAATTTATTACTATTCTGTAACATTTTCCTTATTTTTTTTAATTCTTTACTGCACATAGGAAGTCACAGAAATAACTGTAACAAGATAGAAACATAATGGCACAAGTGTCCATTTTGAGAGTTGATAGTGTTTTTGGGTTCTCTAGTGTTGATGCGGGTGTGTCATGATGGCGTATGGACATTATCATGGTCATGTTGACATCTTTAAACTATGGAATCATGACAAAATATTGTCCATATGTCATCATATGATTATATATTTATTTGTTATCAAAATTATTATATTTTAATTTTTAACATCCCATACTTTCTTATATCTGAAAATTTACTTTTGATACAAAAAGTAAATGTAATATTTACCAATTTAACTTGTAGTATGTTGAACTTAAATCAAGCGGGTGGAGTTTAAGACATCTATGACTAAAAAAGCAAAATTTTGATTTATACTATAATTGGTGTAAGAAAATCTACTTTTAACTTCACATAAGTTAAAATTATGTTCCGATTTATTCATTTTTGTTACTGACTTATAATAGGTGTAAAGGGTCTTAGTATAATTTTGTCTTATTAGACTAGAATATTGTTTAGCATGATTAGGATCAAATACTTGTTTTTTTTATTTCCCCCTTCTGTTCTGTGTAATCGCTCTGTAAACGCTCGTACTATCTAATCTAGGGCATTACCGCTTGTAAGGTGTTAATTGTTTCATACTGCATTCTTTGTGATTTGTTGTGTTGATAATTTGATATTGTGCTATTAGCTGCTCTGATTGCGTATCATTATGTTATTGTAGTTTGATTTAATATTGTAAGATTCTTATTGTTAGGTTGTGTTTGCTTGAATTTGGTTAGTTCTATTTGGTGTATTCTTGTTGAAATCTCACCAACTCAACTCCCTTTCTATACTTGACCTACCATCATATGAGTGGTTTTGGAATCCTGTTCCTACGAAGGTTTCACTGACTTGATTGAGATTCGATTTCAATGGTGTGCTTATTGTGCTTGTGTGTGGATTGGTTCTGATCTATTTCTTATCATAGCTCTATTCCTTTTCCTGATAATTCATCTGTCATCGGATGATAACAATATGTATAATGTTCATGGTGATGTCTTGATATGTAAGTTGGTTTTGGAAACCCCTTTTTTACTTGTATGCAAGTGATACAAGTACCTTATGCATTGTAAATGCGAAACTAAGGTCATTAAATACTATATGGTCTGGGCTAATTCAATGAAACTTGGATTAAGTGTTAAAAACAAGTTTTTTTAACGATAAATTTCATTTTTACTCTTTTTAAGACTTGAATTCATGAACTCCCTAATTTAGTTATTCCTAGAAGATTTGCTTTTTTTACTGGGCTGTGTTAAAAACAAGTTGGCACTTGTACATGGAACTTTTGTGGAACCCATAAAGAATGATGCTTTGTATATGAGGTGGGATAGGTGTAGGGCTGTCCAAATTGCTCGACGATCGAAGATCGCTCGAGAATCGTTCGAGAAAAATGTTTGAAAAATGCTCGTTCGATTCCCGCTCGGTTTGTAAATGAGCCGATCGGATCGGTTCGATTCGATTCAAATTCAATCCGAGCATGAGCAAAGCTCCGCTCGCTCATTGATCGCTCGGTTTCGCTCGAATTATTTGTATTAATAATATATATATATATATAGGGGGTGGTTCAAATGAAAACCACTTTTATTGTGAAAACTCGAAAACTAACTAAAAAAGCCTAAAAAACATACAATTTTTTTTTTTTTACAATTTTTTTTAGAAAAATCGCTACTTTTTATATATGGAAAAAAAATTTCAAAAAAAAAAAAATTTTGGTTGTACTGCACATGTGCACTAATACGGAAAGCCTAAACCACTTAACCCACCCCCTACCGACACCCCCCAAAAACCTAAACCCCCCACCCCCCCCCCCTTAAAAAAAACCTAAATTCACCCTCCCACCAAAAGCCTAACCCCCCCCCCCAAAAAAAAAAAAAAAATCCTAAACCCCCCACCCCCCACCCTCCCGAAAACCTAAAACTAAACATAAACCCGAAAAAAACCTAACCCCCCCCACCCCCCAAAAACCTAAACCCCCCCCCCCCAAAAAAAAAAAAAAATCCTAAACCCCCCACCCTCCCGAAAACCTAAAACTAAACCCTAAACATAAACCCGAAAAAAACCTAACCCCCCCCACCCCCCAAAAACCTAAACACCCCCCCCCCCCACACACCCAAAAACCTAATCCTAAACCTCCAAAAAAACTAACCCTAAAAGCTAAACTAGAATCAAAAAGTTAATTTTAAGCATCTAATGCACATTGTAGTACATGTTATACTGTACATGTGCACTACTATAATAATAGTATTGAAAACAAGACGACACCATAAATCTTTTTTTATGTCATAAAAAATATGCTCGAATATACTTGAATGAAAGATAAGAAAATTTGTGATCTTATGGTACCATTTTTGTTTTAAAATGATAACGTATGGAGAAATGGGAAATATTTGAAAAGTTATATATTTTTTGTTTCAATTTTACCCCTCCTTCATTAAAAGTCTTCCCCCCCCCCCTCCTTTTTAGTGGGTTTTAGTTAGTTTTCTAGTTTTCACAATAACTAGTGGTTTTCATTTGAACATTCCCCTATATATATATATATATATATATATATATATATATATATATATATATATAATGTAAGTATCTATAGAAAACCCACTTTAATTTAGAAAACCCGGGAAATTCAAAGCTCCCGATGTTTTTTTTTCTTGAAAAAATTTACACATGTTATATACATATTTTTAAGGGTTTTGGGGAAAAAAAATCAAAAAAGCGCCAAGTAGATATTTTTAAAAAAAATAAACAAGTTTTGGTGTAACACATGTTACAAATATGTCAGATGAATGTAACATGTGTTACACCAAAACTTGTTTATTTTTTTTTTTAAATATCTACTCGGCGCTTTTTTTATTTTTTTTGCCCAAAACCCTTAAAAACATGTATATAACATGTGTAAATTTTTCAAGAAAAAAAAACATCGGGAGCTTTGAGTTTCCCGGGTTTTCTAAATTAAAGTGGGTTTTCTATACATCTTTCCCCGATATATATATATATATATATATATATATATATATATATATATATATATATATATATATATAGAGAGAGAGAGAGAGAGAGAGAGAGAGAGTGGGGATCCTACGGAAAGTGTGTTTTTCCTAAAAAGTGTAAAAAGTCATAAAACACAATAATTTCAGGCATAAAACACACCTAAAACTCACAAATAATAGAATGACTATTACTAAAACACCATATTCAAACTCTAATAGTCCATAAAAACTTCAAACGCACCATCTTAGAACTATCAATATAAAACACACAATGCTAAACAACATAAAACACAATAATATTTGTCATTCCATAATCAGAGCCTTAACATCTAAAACACAACACAAAACCCACATACATGATGTTTTAGTAATCTTCATCATATTATTTGTGGGTTTTTGGTGTGTTTTATGGTTGACATTATGGTGTTTCATGACTTTTTACACTTTTTAGGAAATTTGGACTTTCTGGCCAACTCCTAGCCTATATATATATATATATATATATATTATAGATTTTATAGATTAAAAACCCAAAAGTGTATAATAGCCCAAAAAAAATTAAAAGCCCAAATAATATTAGCCCAACTTAATATTTAATACGGAAATCTAACCCTAAATCTTATTCCTAAAACAATTTTACTCGTATCATATTCATATCGCCGCAGTCACACTTTATTTTATGCTTCTTGATATTGTTAAGAACATTTTTAGAATCATGATTTGAGTTATGTATTGCTTTTGTTAGTAAAGTGTTGGACATCTTTTAATTAAGTTAGAATTTGTTTTTGTTGAAAGAAGCCTTATCATTCAATCGAGCGAAAACGATCCGCTTGATTTTTTTTAGGATTTGATAAAAACCGAGCGAAACCGAGCCGATCGATTCAAATTCAATCCGAGCATGAGCATCACTTTTGTGCTCGGTTTTGCAAATTTGATCCGCTTGGATCGGATCGGTTGTAATTCAATCCGAGCATGAGCAGACCCTCGATCGGATCGGATCGGCTCATGAACACCCTAGATAGGTGGAATTTTGTTGTGTTGTCTTGGATTCTAAATTATGTATTGGATTAGCTATCATTGGGGCACGTATATTCAAACATTGCGTCAGAATTGGTTGTAGCTGAAAGTCATAAAAAAAAGTCATCAAAGAGTTAAAATGGGTCATCTATATCTAAGTAATATCTTTTTTTTAACGGCTAAGTACTTTCCACGTGTAAACTCACCCTTTCGAAGCTATATCCAAAGGTCGACTACTCGACCACCGCTAGAAAGCGTAGCACACCCCTGATGCGAAGAAACCCCATAGAATAGGTAAAACTGCGCCCCTCCTCAGACTCGAACCCAGGTAAAACCCCGGGCCAAGCCTTCACCGAGATGGAAACAACCACTGCACGCTGCAGTGGAAGTCCCATCTAAGTACTATCATAAGCTGTATTCTTTCATAGTGTTAACAAGGATTAAAAAAAGATAATAAAATGATTAAATTCTCAAATGATGTCTTTTTAAACCCAATAAAGTTAAAAGCTAACTATACCCATTAAGCCGCCAATAGCCCATTTAAATTAGAAAGTTAACCTAATTACTTAATAACTATACCTAGTTAGTGAGTTACCCATTAGGGAGTCTATATTTAAAACCATCTATAACATCTAATAAAACAAAACAATCTCATGCTACATGTCATCCACTTAAAACACTTACTGCCACCCGTCATCTCCTAACGCTGCTGGCTTTGGAAAATGGCGCTCAAAATTTTGCTTTGCCATAACCGTTCTCTTTTCCATTTTCCTTTTATCAATTTTCATTTTCCCTTTCCCTTTCCAAAACCTTAAATTCAACCATGGCCGCATACCTCTTTCCACCATGACACTCTTCGATCTGAAACTTTCCTTCTTGCACAAACCCTAAATTTCTACAAGTCGACCTCTCATCTAATCTCTAGCCGTCTATCTCTCATCCTAAATCTGAACCAGACAATTGACTCCTACAATCAGAACATGCCACTTCTCTTCCATTCCACTCCACAAATCTCTTTTTTTTCTTCAAACCCAAGAATCTATTGTTCTTTGTTGAAGATCGAAGATTGAAGTTTGGCCCTTTGTTTTCCACTCAATTTCACAATGTATGTTTATCTCCATCCTCTTTTCTTCAAAGCCTAAATTCAGGAAGAAAGGTACCATTGATATATACAGGGCTTCTACTATCTAATGTAAAATCATTATGGTCGGTTTTGATTTTTTATTTTGGTTCTTGTGTTTACTGAACCAGATCTGTGTGTGCTTATTTAGGGTTTGTGGTTCAACATGTAGTTTAGGTTTATGTTCAAAGCAAATCAATGGTGACACGGGGACTAAAAAACGCTGCTTCCCTCCATTGATATCTTGACCGCCGGAAGAAGAAATATGTAATGTTCCTGTACCTTTTATGTTTTGATTCACCACTAACTGATTTTAATTGTTTTTTGTGTTTTTGTTTGGATGTCTAAAACTATAATTGGTTTGCCTACAATGAAGTTTCTTGACTTGATTTTGGCCTGATATTGAAATTTGTTGATGATTTTTGTTAATCTCACAAAGTTTGACATTGATATATTTAGGAAAGTGGATGTTATTGAACAATCAAATTAAGTATTTGTGGTGCTTGATAAAATAGATTATCATTCATGTGTGTGTCTAATAAGGTTTTGACATTGATTCCTTTCATGCTAGAGCAAGAAAGTATATGATGTGATTGTTACCTAGGTGTTCATGTCATAATATATGTAACAGTTAATCGGGTATATTCACATTGATTCCGATTGCAGGAATAGGAATCGCTACAAATGAGAGATAATGAGGGAGCCAGTCAAAATCTACGAATTAGGGATTCGGGTTGGAAGGCATGTCTTATGGCATTGGAAGGTCCGTTACATTTTATCTCTGCACATGGGAATTTTTTTCGAGGTAGATAACTTTTGTGTATTAATAGTGCTCATGTAAGATGATATGTATATGTATTTCACCATGTTGCAGCTTCTCCTGTATCCTGAATCTGACGCCTCAGCCAAGTTGTCACAGGTACACGGTACTCTCTCATAACATTGTGGAAGGTTCCATGATATGCTTATTTCACAGGTATTATTTGATTCTAACAGCATATTCGATGGTCTCAGATTGAAACAAGAGAAGCTTCTTGCTGAACTTCTGGAGGCAGAATAAGCAAGCGACAGGTAGGATTATATGAGCCATGAACAACCTTTTCTTCATGGTGTAAGTTTGTTTTCCATTTTTTTGGTTATCAAGCAAAAGGTTCTTTGCCATCCAAATTTGATTGTGACTATGCCTATGTAAGTTTATGTATTAACATGGGTCTGATTAAAAACTCAATCTTTGAATATAAATTTAACAAGGGTTTAATAGAACTTATTTTAGTTTTGATTTGAGAATGAGTACAGGTCAGGAGACATGCTGCAAGTGCAGGATTTCAATATTGTTATGCGTCAATTAGGCAAGCAAAATAGATTCAAGGATCTTTCTCAGGTTCTTTGAAATTTGACGAACTTACTTATTATGTTTGCATAGTTATAATCTGTTCATGACGAATGCATAACACATCTATTATAGTTTCAAAGTCAATCGTTTGTATTGGGTTTGACAGTTTATAAGTTGACTCCAAAAGTCAAAGGGTGTGTTCTTTACTTTTTACATAAACTAAAGATTTCTTTTGGTATTGTTTTTGGAAACACCGCAGGTCTTTGAATGGATGCAACAACATGGAGAGCTAAACTTTACGTCTTATAGTAGTTACATAAATCTCATGGGGAAAAATCTCCATCCTAAAAAGGCACTCGAAATATACAATGGCATCGAAGATAGGTTAAATAAGGTTAACCCGTCTGTTTGCAATTCGGTTCTCGGCTGTTTAAATAGAAACGGCAAAATCGAGAAAAGATTTGAACTCTTTCGTCACATGAAACATGACGGTCTTGTGCCAGATGTTGTTACTTATAGTATGGTATGCCTATAATCCCCCCATGTTACTTATAGTATGGTATGTCTATAATCCCCCCATTTTTGTTTTATTTTCTTTAGCTACTTTCGGGTTGTGCGGAAGTCCAAATGGTTATACAAAAGCAACAAAGCTGGTACAGGAGCTCAAGCACAAGGGGTTGCAAATTCTCTAAATCTTATAATCTGTTATTTATTTATCATTCTTTCACATTTTTAGCATGTAGGCGAATAATCTGAGAACGATGAGGGTCTAAGTATGGGTTCTTACGACGACATGACCCTCTCTCAATCTTTCAACAGCTTTTTGTTTAGGCAAAATCGAGTTTTAATATGACTCTTGATTCAGTATGTTTTCCATGTTTGGTTTTGTTTTTTTTTTCCGACCAGTTTAAGAATCTGACCAGTTTAAGAATCTGAAATTTAGATCCACTTCTGATATATGTTGTATTGATCTTCAATATTTGGTTGAGGATACGCACCAGTAAGCTAGCTAGCTGGGTAGTTCGATTGGCTTTTACCCTATGTTTAGGAACTACTTGATGGTATCCTGTTCAAGGTTCAAGTTTTCACCTTTTTAATTTCTTATTGATTGATAGATTGATTTTTAAATAATTTGCTTATTGAAAGCTATTTTTGTTGATGTTTGATGTGTAGATAGGATGTGGCGGGTACATTTTAGGGTTCTAACTTTTATAGCAAATTTATTTGCAGGTATCGACACTTTAATGGTTGTTTTTTAATCATCAGAGGAAAAGGAATGCTCAACGATCAAGCACCCCCGCCCCAAAAGCTGAGACCGGAGAACTGCCAGGTTGTCGAGGACACGTCTCCATAGAAAATCCCTATAAGCCCATACCATATTTTGCTATAAGAATACAACCATATTTGCCATATGTAATTTTTTTTTTAGAAAATATGTATTTTTTACATTTATGAAGTAATCAAGCATACAAAAAGCGTTAGATTTGATTAAGACCACATTTTTTTAAACAATTTTTGCTTCCTTACTCAGGCGACGAGTCTGCGGGTAAAGGATGGCTGGCATCCTATTTGATCGCTTAACACAATCATGGCCTCAATACCCATTCTTAATGAACGTTGTGACTTCACACTTGAAACCGACTGTAAGTTCACTCATAATTAATCTCTCTGGTTAAAATTTTGATTTGAGATGGAATTAGCCATTTTGTCAAAAAAGAAGACTTTTTTCACTTTTCTTCTTAATCTTGAATTATTTAGCAAATCATGATAAGGGATAAACAAATCATGTTTGGGATCATGAATTATTTAGCAAATCATGATTGGGGATAAACAAATCATGTTTGGGATAAATTTAAGATTAGCTGACCATATGCTCACGTATTTTACCGATTTAGTTACTAAAGTTAAGTGTTAGTGTTCGGTAAGAGTGGTTTCATGGTTGTTTTGTGTGTTTTGATGAGGTTTTTGAACTTTTCAGTGTGAACATACTTCGAGTTTGCAGCAGGTTGGAGTTCTTTGTTTCGCTTACAAAAGTTGTGAGTTGTGAGCAAGTCTCTCTGCAATTAAATTTAAGAGTATAGATACCATGACGAACCAAATTAGTACCGATCAAATGCCCGTCGCATAGAATGATTTGGTTTAACGTGATCGTGTTCTGAGTTGTGTTGTAAAATGTACATGTTATCACAACAAGAATGTTTTGGTTGAGTGCGCCGCAACGCGGGCTTGTGTATAAATTTATAAAAAAAAAACACTGAGTGTCCCTTTTTATAGTTGTCTTTTTTCAGTTACATTTACTGTAAAAACAAAATTTGTGTGCTATATATCTGTGTTCATTTGAGATGAAATGTTACTTTTTTCATTTGGCATTTGTATTAAGATAGGTTCCCAAGTGGATCAATCTCAAAGACCAACAAATGGTAACTCAAGAAGCTTAGAATTAAAAAGAAAGCCATTTTAGTAAGTTGCGACAAGAACTGAGTACGGTCAAACAATTGTATTCTCTTGTGGATACTCAAAAGCGGTAGGCTACATAACCTTATTATAAATTTTATTACACGTTCATAACCCGTGATTAAGTTTATGAAAAGTTTATAACTCTAATGACCTTAAGTTTTTAAAATTCATATTTAATTTAAATTGTTTTTGATATAAGTAACAACTATCAAGCTTTAAATCTATTATGATAATTATCAATAGGCTGAATGGGCCACTAACAAGTGTGTATGAATCTGGTACTTAAAAGATAATGGAAATTGATTTCCCTACTGGTTTGAAAATGAATATTGTTTCTTCAGTGACAATGACCCGTTTCGACCCATACTCATTTTAATCAAAACCTGTTTTGTTAAAATAATCAGTTTTTTTTTTAATTTGTTTGAGACTTCAATATGTAATTACTAATAAACAAAATAATAAATACGATATGTATTTATTTTTATTCAAGATTTATATAACCCAAGTCACGTTCTATGGAGATCATCTCTGGTTGCCTCAACACTGGCATGTCTGGTACGTTTTTCGTTTCTCAAGATCCATTATAGATTTAAGTGATTTTGTGGGTTTTTAGTCAAAATGTTAAGTAAATAGTGCCTCAAAATGATACAGATTTTTGAATGTTTTGAAACTACTTACTGCATTGAATTCAATAGCAAGTACTGGTGTAGTGGAAACAGTATAATAGTGATGTCAAGTTTACAACAAGAAAAAGTTCAACAAACCGAATTAAAAATTTATGGTAGAGAAAAGGAAAAGATGATACTTTAGAGGTTAAAAATGTTATGTTTATACTTTTATTTGTTCTAAATTAAATTTTTCTACCCGAAAAATTTCCGGGTGATAACTAAATGGGTCATTTTTTTTAAATGTATTAGTTTGTTCCGTGTCAAAACAAATCTTAACAAATATGGGTTCATGATCACATGGTGATGGTTTGTTTTAAAAGTATTATTTCAACGATTTTAACTTATATATTTGTGTGTTGGTCCACCCGCGAAACTCGCGGGATCTTAGACTAGTTGCCGATTAAAAAGAAAAAATAAAAGAGTGTGTAGAAGAGAGGGACTGAGTACTTTAGGGCTAAACTTTTATAAAAGTGGCGTGTAAATTTTATTACCAATTTACCCACAAAACATGTCTTGGTAAAAAGTGAATGTCTTTACTCCGGAAATATTGTTTTCTCAGTTCTATATTTTCTGAACTTACAATGTCATACTTTTGATTTACTTCTTACACTAAAAGACAATTAGAATTAGAAATTAACTTACAAAATGTCATACTTTTGATTTTACTTCTTACACTAAAAGAAAAATAGAATTATGGAAGCCATTTAACAAAGAAATTTGGATGGGCCATATTGCCAAGAGGACTGATAAAGAGTATTCTAATGGGCCTCACTTCTTAAATGGATCATTAAATTTAATCTACTTTCTACGATCAATAATGAGAAATTGACAACTGCCTGCCTGGTCTTCTATTAATAATTTAAATTAGAAAGGTAAAACGTCGTGCTGACAAGTTGGTCTAATGGTTAGTCATTTGGTTTCTTTCCTTAAGGTCCCAAGTTCGACTCCCACTAGCATCACTTTAAAGGACATTGGTGGTGGCAATGAAGTTTAGAACTAGGCCTCTTTGTAGGTCGCCAGTTTGAAACCGAGCCGAACCAGGTTTTACCGTAGTGGGCCTTCGGGCGGCGGGTTTTCTCCGGAACTGGTGGCTTGGTGGCTCGGGTATGCATCTAACTCTGATCGTTATGGAGGAGGGGATGCATTTGCTCGATTAATGGCATCCCAGGATGCTTATCCGATGATTTAGTTGGCCATTCAAAAAAAAAGAAAGGTAAAACGTCATCTTCATTCTAAACTTGTTACTAAAGTAAAGTTATAGACTTGTATATAAAAAATGTCTCGAATGGAGTGTAAAATCCCAAACAAAATGTACCAATGACTCACCAGTTGACTACAAGTATGGAGCAAAATAATGTATAAGGTCGGTCCTAAAAATTCAGGTGTTCTGTCTGAGTCTGGAAATACATGCCCTTTAGGTTTTAACAAAATATGTTATGTAAACTAATTTTTTAAAACAATGATTAAAGTCATAGCAATAAACAATGCAATTACCAGAACACCAAAATCAAATTATTCGAATGAGTGAATACCATACCGTAATAGGCTAATAGCTAACTGATGATTTATTTTCTGTTTTTACATGTTTGACATCCGAATGCTCATTTAGGAGCTATTATTTCTGAAAATTAACAAGCCAACAAGTAACAATTAACAAGACTAACAATTTGTCAGTTAACAAATTCTAACAAGTCTAATTTAATCAACAAAACCCCCAATTTCTAACAAAGTCTAATTGAATCAACAAGGGTACAAAACCCCCGGTTTCTAACAAAGTTTCTAAGTTCTAACAATTAACATTCACCTAATTCTAACAAATGATACCCAAATAATCGATAAATAAGGCCAAATAATCATACTACATAGCTGATTAGTGATCTCTTCGGAGCCGCAGAGCCTTGGCCCTTTCGAGTTGCGAGTCAGAGTTACGTGGTGGTGACTGGCAGACGAACAAGGACGCAATTAGACTTCAGAACAGTGGTGCCTTTTGCCTTGCATCGTTTAATGTTTGCAATTGCCGCTTAATGAAACATTTATTATTATTTTATTATTTAGTTATTTTGAAAATTAAATGGGTATTCGGCTAAACTTAATGAACTAAGGGATAAATTTTAAGACTGGCCAAACATATAACTTATGTTTTAAATGGGCATTCTATAGGGGTGTTCTTCGGGTTTTTTAATCGGGTTTCGGGTTTTTCGGTTCGGGTTTTTCGGGTTTTCAAAACTAAATATTTAACCCGATAACCAAACCTTTCTAGGTTTGGTTTCTTCGGTGTTCGGGTTAAATGGTTTGGGTTAGAACGGGTTGGGTTAGATCGGGTTTTGGGTTAGAAAATAAACGAGGTTAACAAATAAATACAACCTTCTAAAATTTAAAATATCAATATTAGTTATTAGCGAACACTACAAAAACAATTTTATAAATCAACTCTTCTATAGTAATTTAATACAGATTATAAATTGTAAATGCATCCTGTCTTTTAATTAGAAACAAATTATTAATTGTAACATGTTTAATTCCATACATTATATATTATATTTACTTTTTCAATCATCATTTCGAATAAAACTATATAGTTATTAAACAAGCTTTTCTTAAATGATTGGAACTAAAAAGCTATCAAGAATAGTTTAAAAGTTAATTATGAAATAAAACAAAACCACAATCCCAAATTGTATCAACCAATTGTTAAAACCAAAACGTATCAATAAAAAAAGCCATTAGAATAAGTTTGATATTCTTCTTCACTTTTCACGGTTGGTCGCATCATGGAATAGGAAAGGATTATTAGTTCCTTTTAAAAGATATGACTATATGTAGAAAATATGCTAATTGTTTTAAAGTTATTTCGGGTTTTTCGGGTTAAACCGTTTACCCTTTATTCAACCCGTTAACCAATCCATAGAACTATATTCGGGTTCGGGTTTACACTTATTCGGTTACTAGTTCTTCGGGTTTTGTCTACTTCGGGTTCGGGTGACTTCGGTTTCGGTTTGGGTTTCGGGTTTCGGTTAAAAAAGACAGCCCTAGCATTCTATATATTAGGGTTCAATAGGGAATGCTAAAAAAGTGAGTAAAACGGGGAACCATACATTTAACATGTAAAAAGTCAATATTTTTTAATTTTTTTTGGGAGCGTTTACATATAAATAAATGTAGAAGCCTTTTTAATAAGAAAATTAAAAAACAATAAAAATAGATTTTTTTTTTACAAAAATGATTTTTTTTATATATTTGAATGACTTCTACACATCTTTATATGCAAAATTTTCAATTTTTTATAATTTTAAATTAAGTTTTTAAGATATATTTAACATGTTAAATATACTACCGGTTCCCTACTTTTTTAGCGTTCTCCATTGAATCTCACACTATGGGGTATGTTTGGCATGAATCTTTTAGAAGCTTCTAGCTTTAAGCTTTTAAGAAAAAGCTCATATTCAATAAAAAATGTTGTTTGGTTGAAGGAGCTTGAAGCTTTTAGGTTAGGAGTTTGAAGCTTTTGGTTGAACGCTCTTACTAGTAGCGTTTAGAAGGAGCTACAAGCTTTTAGGGAAAAAAATGACTATTTTAACCTCTAAAGATAATGAACTTTTTAATGCACAAGCTTTTTAAATTTTTAGTTATGTCCATTTTGGGTATTTTATACATTTTATTAAAAACTCCAGCTACTCTGACAAACACCAAATATATCTAAAAAACTACAACTAATAGCTACCAGCTTTCAGCCATCAGCCACCAGCTACTTTTGCCAAACATACCCTATATATATATAAAAAAAAAAAGGTTGGTGGTCCTACCCGCCCACCCTCAGGGCAGCCCATGATAGCTTACAAGGTCAATAAACAAGTAAGATAAACCAAATCAACACTCAGTGGCGGAGCTAGCCCACTAATTCAGAAGTATCCCCAATTTTTTTTACCGTGCAAGATACAATAATAAAAAAACACGATAATAAATAAAGTAAAACAAATACCTAATAGATTTGTTCTCTTCGTGTTAACAAGAAAACTAGAAAAATATAAGTTTTTGTACAATTTAACTTAACTAAACACTTAAACCCTAACAAAAATAGAAACTACAATTCTACATAATCAATAACAACAACACAAGAAATTAAAGGACAAGAAACACTCACAAATCATCAAGGTCAAACACGGGTCAACGTAGGTCAACATCGATCAGACTTGCAGCAGGGGCGATATCGACAACTTGCAACTCGTCTCCAGCAATCCAGCAACCATCCATTTCCAAAATCTAATTGTCGCCTTAATCTAAACTTGAGTATTTTATTGTTTTGGACTTTGGGGCTTGGGCTAATTTGGGCCTCCTTTCGATCAAACTATTCTTAATTTGGACTAACTTTATCATTTGGGCTTATTAATTATCCAAGTTTGGGTTATAAAATGTTTGAGCTTATAAAAACTTAAGATTTTAATAAATTCAAGTATCCTATTTTTTTTACAAGGGTATCCTCGTATTTGTTCAGAGGTATCCTTTGTATAAAACTGAAAAAAAAAATTACACTACAAAAACGGGATTAAGCCACCGTACTACCTTTAATAACAATATACCTCCGCCCCTGTCAACACTAGTTTAGGTTTCATCATAACGTTATAAGATCAACTATTACTCAGGATACTGTGACCCTTATTAGTTGTTCTTTTTTGCATTTGATTAGGAGTGATTATTTCCAAGAAAATGACAGTCGGAATTGATCATGTTACCATAAGTAGAATTATTTTTTAAGATTGATTTTAAGCGTAAAGAAAACAACTGAAAAAAACAAATTTATTAACATAAGAATCGAAGTAAGAATCATATCAAGACAAACTAACTAGAAATAGAAAACAAAAGACGAAGCATATGTCGAATTTTGTTGTTGAAAAAAAAACATAATAATAATATATTATTTCTGAAACAAAGTTGGAAATTTTCATGTATTAAAAAAAGTCATTACGTATTCTTGTGGTCAATGTTTCTACAAAGACTGACTGCCCAATCCATTGACTCTTTCCATTCTCCGTTTTTTTTGTTATATAAATGCAATTGGTGGGTTTAATTCAACGATCACAAAAACGAAAAGAAGCAATGAGGGGGGAGACGCTGACGCTGATACTGATAAATCTAGCCGGAATAATGGAAAGAGCCGACGAATCGCTCTTACCCGGTGTTTACAAGGAGGTCGGGGAAGAGCTCCACGCTGACCCGACCCGGTTGGGCTCTTTAACCCTTTTCCGATCCATAGTTCAGGCCTCCTGCTTCCCTCTCGCTGCCTATCTCTCTGCCCGCCATAACCGGGCCCACATCATTGCCTACGGTGCTTTCCTCTGGGCTGCTGCCACTTTCCTCGTTGCTTTCTCTTCTTCCTTTCTTCAGGTATTTTCTTATTATAATAATAATAATCCATATCAGATAGATAGATCCATGGATCATTTTGACCCATCTAAATTTTTCAGGTTGCAATATCTAGAGGTTTGAATGGTATCGGCCTTGCAATAGTGGGACCAGCCATCCAATCTTTAGTAGCCGATTCAACGAGTGATGAAAACCGCGGTATGGCTTTCGGGTGGCTACAACTAACTAGTAACCTTGGCTCCATAATTGGTGGTCTTCTTTCATTACTAATAGCATCCACCACATTTATGGGGATTCCTGGGTGGCGGGTTGCCTTTCATCTTGTTGGAATCATTAGTGTCATTGTCGGGATCCTGGTTCGCCTTTTTGCTGACGACCCACTTTACTCGCAACGTTTAGAACCCGAAATAGGTCAAACTTTATGGTCAAATGTTAAAGATTTGATGCGGGAAGCCAAGTCAGTCATAAAGATTCAATCTTTTCAAATTATTGTAGCTCAGGGTGTCATGGGCTCGTTTCCATGGTCTGCGCTGTCGTTTGCACCAATGTGGTTGGAACTCACAGGCTTCTCTCATAAGAATACTGCTTTCTTGATCTTTTTATTTGTGATTGGAAATTCGCTTGGCGGGTTGTTTGGTGGGCGTGCAGGCGACGTGTTGTCGAAGCGGTTTCCAAAATCCGGGCGGATTGTTTTGTCCCAAATCAGCTCGGGATCGGCTATTCCTTTAGGGTGGTTGCTTTTGCTGGCTCTAAAAGATGATCCATCCACTTTTGTTTCCCATGCTATTGTGTTGCTTATTATGGGCTTTTTCATTTCGTGGAACGCTGCGGCTACAAACAAGTAAGTTTCTTGACCCACATTGTGTTTTCTTATATACTGTCACCTCTATTTTCGGATCAACTCATGACTCTGATCTGTTTGGACACATAGTCCTATATTTGCAGAAATCGTTCCCGAGAAATCACGAACAAGTATCTATGCTTTAGATCGCTCATTCGAGTCAATCTTATCATCATTTGCTCCTCCTATTGTCGGGATATTAGCCCAACATGTTTACGGTTACATACCTATTGAAAAAGGTTCTGAAAGTATTGCAACAGACCGAGAGAACGCCACATCCTTAGCTAAAGCACTCTATGCATCAATCGGGTTTCCAATGGCGTTATGTTGTTTCATTTACTCGTTTCTGTATCGAACCTACCCGAGAGATAGGGAGCGGGCCCGGATGGAAGCTCTTATTGAAGCTGAGATGGATACATTGGACTCAGGCACCATGGATGGAAAACAGAGGTTCAGGATTAATGATGATATTTACGACAATGATAGAACGAGTATGGAGATGGAGTATGACGATTCAGTTACGTTCGATGAAAGTGACGAGAAGATGTTGCTTCATAGGCAGCTGACATTCGCAGATATGGTGGTCTAAATGTCGAAGACCCCATGGTGAGCATACGGGTTCGACATGCCTGTTTATGTGGCTCGAACCCATTATATACTTCATATTATATGGCCACTAGATATAGAAACACTTAAAACAGTTGTATAGAAAAGAGAACTTTACCACACAGTTTTGGTGTATTTCTTCTCCCACATTTTAGGCTGTAATATATGGTTTTGAAGTTATTCAGGCTTAATTTCGTTATTTCATTACATGAATAAACAATTCGGGTTGTTTACAAGTGAGTTTTCTTGCATTTTACATAAATCAATTTCCTGGTGAATTATTCATTTACAGCATGATATAATACAAATTACGAAGATTCAACCACGCATGTTCAGTTGGGCTTGCGGGCAGAAATCATAACAAATCGTCTGTTTCTAACGCATGTGTAATCCACCAGCCCACAAGTTGAGCACAGGTCTTTTAATTCACGGTCAGATAGGAAAATGTGGCTCCCTGATATCTGCCCGATATTCTAAAATTACAAAATCAAAAGGTCACACAATTAAACTCAACTCCATTTACTTTTGGTGTGTTTTGAAACGGGCCAGGTCAGACCCAAGAACTTTTTTAGCTTTTTTCTTAAAGATATATATTGAGCAAGTGTTGAAGAAACCCGATAACCTTTTGGCATGAACTATGCAGTTAATATCGGTGATATCGGTCATCTCGGTCCCTTAGTAAAATATCGGTGTCAAATATCGGTACCGATATTATCGGCGATATTGACCGATATTTGACTGATATAACCGATATATGACCGATATAAACGATATATCACTGATATATCACTGAATTATTGTTGTTAAATTGCTATATATATAAATTCTGCATTATTTTAAAATTACCGATATCCCACCGATATCTCACCGAGATAACCTAAATTTCAAATATCGGTCCTTGACCGATATCCGATATTTTACCGCATTAACTGCATAGGGCATGAAAAGGGGTGTACGAAAGCCTACCTGGCGTAAAGGCGACAAAAAAGGTATAAATGAATAAGGGCCGTCTACTACGTAGGTGGTGGCAACAAAAACTCCTCCAGGTCGAAGAATTCGACTTATTTCAGCTACCTGTCAAACACGGTACAGCTAACATTGTGACTATGAGTATGATTATTTTACTTATCAGGTTATGTTTTATCACTAACGGTCCAAAGGGATAAAGTATACACACATATACAGAATACTTACGCCAGCAGAAGGTGAGGGCCAACAATGAAGAGCTGCACCAGCATGCACAGCATCAATAGAATTCGAAGCAAATGGAAGTCGTGCAATATCAGCTCTAACCAAGATTAAGTTCCTAGAAAATCATGTTATCAGAAATTAATCTCAGTTTTATGAAAATTAACTGGCAATATAAACCTTCAGTGTAAGATTTGAACGAAGCTACATACTCTTGAGAAATGTTATCCTCCTGCTTGATGAAGTCATAGCACTGCTTTAACATCGACTCTGAAAAATCAAGTGCAACAACAAGAGAAAATTGACCACTTTTTGCAAAAAGCCTCGAGAACAGCCCACTAGCACAACTAGCATCAATAATGCTTCCTCCGATGGCTGGCTTAAGATAATCTTTCATCATTTCAAACTGTAAATAAATAATTGCAAAAGTAAATATTACTGTTTGACCCGTTACAGATAAAACATAACCCGAATCGGCCAGCTCATAAAACATAAGTAAATGTAATTTAACCGACCCGTACATATTACCTCTTTCTCTGGGCCCGGGAAACCACCCCATATTGAAAAAGCTTGTCGCCAGCCTCTCTCATACAGGAATGATACTACAGGTGACCTGTATTAGCAAATGCATGATTTTTATAGTGGCATAAGGATAAATACTATTTTTTGTAAGAGCGTTATACACAATATGTAGGTGATCATTGGTATTGAGTTGCCTGTATGCTATGTCATACACAATGATTGGACAGATTTGCAGTCAGTTAAATATGCATGTGATTGGAAGTTTGCAAAAGATACCTGAAAAGCTCAGAAGAAGCTGGCACATATTCACTATATTTCTTGGAGCCACTAGTTAATGTTAAGTCAAGATGCGTTTCATTACTGGTGTAAGCCTTTTTACAGGTGGTGCAGTTTAAGATAGACTTAGGTGTAGCATCCCTGCCAGAATATTAATAAAGAAAATTAGTATGTAGACACAACTGATGATGATGATGATAAAACTAAACTAACTTACACTGAGAAAACTGGATCACCATTCCATATTAACATGTCATGACAAATGGGGCAAGCCAGTAGTTGGCTGTTTGCCTTTATTTCATTTTCATTTAAATCGGTTCCCTGCATAACAAGTTAAATTAGATATTTAGATGTTGAATTTGAATGTTACTAATATACATAGGGGCTGTTTGGCAACATCAGAATGGTTAAGTGTTGAACGAGTAAGAGGTCTGAACCATTGAACCATTACGAGCTTGTATAATGCTTAACCGTTCAGAGGCAAATGTTTGACCAATTCAGATGAGAGGTCTTAACCATTCAGACTCTGTATAATGCTTAACCATTCAGAGGCAAATGTTTGAACCATTCAGACATCTGCTCATGAAACAATTAAACAAACAGTCTGAACCATTGAGTGCTGAACCAGTAAGAGGTCTAAACCATTAAGAGCCCCATTAAGAGATAAACAAACAGTCCCGTAGACAGAAAACCAAGAACCCTAACAGGCTGAAATAAGGGCTTTATATATATTCTAGTAGAAGTTGTTCCTAAAGTTAACTTAAGCATTCTGCAACAGCAAATAGACTTAACTTACAAATGAAATTGAATTGAACAAATCACTAAAAAAACTCAATGTTAACAATGAATACAGAATAAAACAGCAATTGAAGTGAAAGACTCCAATTGAGGCACATAATTCAATAAACAAATTAATTTATCGCTTATGTCAGATTACAATTGATAACACAGATGTGGATATATACCGACTTGGTGCCGACGGTGGCGATTGCAGATAAAGCACGGATATTTGTTGAGGAATGCCGGAAACGAGAAGAGTTGAAGATCGAGGATAGAGGTTTGAAGAAACCACGAGTATTGAGTCGACTCGCTGCAGAGAGATTGGCTGCTGCTGCTGCTATCGTCGCCATTTCAGTCTCGTTCGACGGAGTGGTTCGTCGCCGTGTTTCTATATCAATAAAAACAAAAAAGAATAAATAAATAAAATATATAATGATGATATTATAGTTTTTTGGCCTTTACTCTTAATCCTCATATTCGCCCAGACTGAGGGGACCTTGAGCTGTAACGTGTTTAAATAATTGCCAACACCCATTCATTCAAAGTTTATTATGTTTTATATTTTTTAAAAATCTAGGCAATCAATTTCAATTAAAGTATTTTTATATTTTCAAGAAACGATTACGATTTTTATAGTACGCCGTACATCGCTACTAGTAGCTTAGGGTGGAGGGTATAGTCAATCACCCTAAGGTGTTTGAGTGAAATCCTACCTAATAATATTATGTCATGTCAACTCTCCATTCCACTCCCCATTTTGCACTCAATCAGGGGTATAGTCAATCACCCTAGGGTGTTTGAGTAGGTTAAAAAATAAAAAAAATTTGATTGGTTAAAAGGGGTTGGGACCCACCATTTTCTCAATCACTCTCTCTCACCCATTTTCGGTAAACACTCACCGAATTCCCACCCTCTCTCCAACTCAAACACTCACCCACAATCATAAGGTATAGTCACCGATTCGGTGACTCTACTCACCGCACAAGTCCCCGAGGGTTATACCCTCTACCCTTACGATTATTGTTGATCTCACTTGCAAGTGTCGTGATGGACCAAGTTGTTGCTTTTCTCAGTTATCGCATATGATTATTAGCAGCTTACCATCAATAATCAGTATTTGCTAATAATTTCATGTAAATTTCCATCAATCATGCAATGATGCAAATTAGTGCAAACCCGGGTAGTGGGTAAAGCTAGGTGGTGCCAAGTGATAAATTAATTGCTTATTATCAATAACCAGATTCTCCTAATAATAATCAGTTGCTTTTCTTAGTTATCGTCGATGATAATTTTCATGTAATAGCTTTGAACGAATGTGCGCTTCACACCTCAACTCCTAGGGATGCAAGGGGTGTCAAGACTCAAGCAGGTAGGGGGCGGGTAGTTCGGGTACAACAGTAACACCGTCATTCGGATAGTGGGTATGGCTAGGGGGACCAAGTATAACTAGCCACATCGATTTGTTGATGTTTACGTTAAACAACAGAAATTTTGACTATTAAATTTATTTATAAAAAGAGATTCAAACTATTAAATTCTAATTCCACCCAAAATGAAACCATCTCCATTTTTTTTTTCTTTTTACACCCAAAATACCATTTTCATACTCTTATTTCTTCTATCTACAATCAATTTTCCATCCAAATTTTGTATCACAAGATGAAACAGTTATTTCTTCCACCTGAATTATCGTATGAGTTCGACTCAAATGAGGACATCTTTAGAGCATGTATTATCACTGATGTTGTGACCTATAATACACTAAGGGTCTGTTTGGTATGGCGTAATGGAATGGAATAGACGAGGTAATAGAATGGACAAAGGAATGAAATGGATCATTACATTCTATAGTCTTGTTTGGTTACCATGCAGGAAAGGAACAAATCATTACCTTGTGTTGTTTGATAGGTAAGAAAAGAGTAATGAATTAAATCGGCAATGGGTGGTGGTGGTGATCAGTGGCGGCTAGTGGCGGTGGCAGCGATGGGTGGCGGTGGTCGGTGGGTGACGGTTGTTAGCGGTGGTGGCGGCGATGGTCAGGGTTGGCGGTGGTCTGCGGTGGCAGGTGGCGGCGACGATGGTGGGTGGTGGTGGTTGATGGTAGCGAGTGGTGGCCGCGGAGGATGGTGGTGGTGGTCGGCGGAGGGTGGCGGTGGCGGGTGGCGGCGATGGTGGTCGATGGTGGTGGCGACGACGACGGTGAGTGGTGGTCGGCGGAGGGTGGCTGTAACACCCCGTGTTTTCGAATGTCAAAGTCAAAGTCAAAGTCCAAGTCAACTTTGACTTCTTTGACTGTAATTAGTCAAAGTCCAAGTCAACTAACCGGTCCCGAGATTCTACAAGAAACGACTGACAAAATCCACCAGATTCGAGACAACTTGGTAAAAGCTCGAAGTAGACAGAAAAGTTACGCTGATAGAAGACGCAAGCCCCTTGAATTTAACGTTGGCGACTACGTACTCCTAAAGGTATCCCCTTGGAAGGGTGTAGTCAGATTCGGCAAGAAAGGGAAACTAGCGCCTCGATATGTTGGACCTTTTAAGATTCTGGAAAGGATCGGAAGAGTCGCCTACAGACTCGAACTACCGGAGGAACTCAGTAACGTCCACCCGACTTTCCATGTGTCTAACCTCCGAAAATGCCTTGCTGATCATGATCTAATCGTACCCCTCGACGATCTTCAGGTCAACGAAACCTTACACTTCGTGGAAAAGCCTGTCGAAATCATGGATCGCCAAACCAAGCAACTCAGGCGCTCACGCATCCCTATCGTGAAAGTCCGATGGGAAGGCAAGCGAGGCGCGGAATTCACTTGGGAACTCGAAAGCGACATGAAGGCCAAGTACCCGCAGTTGTTTAAATAGATCTGAAGCATCAAATTGGTAAAATGACTCACGGTGATGTGCAGCTTCGAGCCTAATTTCGGGGCGAAATTCCTTAAACAAGGGGAGGCTGTAACACCCCGTGTTTTCGAATGTCAAAGTCAAAGTCAAAGTCCAAGTCAACTTTGAATTCTTTGACTGTAATTAGTCGATTTTGTGTTTTATTTGTACTATGTGGAGTAAGTGTTGTTTCAATGAAATGATCGAATGTTTAATCAATGCGACCGATTTACGACTGTGAATAATAGAAAGTAACAATGCGATAAAGTTAATCAATCAATAATCAAGTTAATCAAATCAATCAATCGAACTCGAGACTCGAACTATGCGAAACTGGTATGGTAATACTTACGTGTGTGTGTGCCTTATGTGTTACTTGTGCATGTTTACTTTATGTTTTGTGTGGTATTCAACCGAATCAATTGAAACTCGAATCGAAACTCGAAAAGCAATCAAACTCAATCGAAACCGACATCGAAACGTGACTTATAGGTGATTGTATGTTAGATATAGTAGTTGGGACTGAAAGTAATTTGACTAGGAACTCTATCGTATTCGTATCATCGTCTATCGAAATCGAAATATCGAAAACCGTCGCGAAACATTCGAAAAGGGTTGCTGATCGAACAGAAAGCATCCTGATCGAACAGGCTAGCCGATCGGCTAGCACTTTCCTGGCCGATCGAGCAGGCCATTCGATCGGAGATCCTGGCCGATCGGTTGACACTTTCCTCTTTGGGAGGCCTATAAATAGCCCTGTCCTTGTCACCCTTTCTATTTTTGGTAAGCTCTAACCGAACCAGCCTTGTTCTTCACCTTTTCTCAGATTTCTCTCAACTCCGGTAAGTTTTCACTCTAATTCTTGTACGTTTTTGATCATTACATGATTCTACACCTTTCTATCTTTCAAAACTTGATTTCTAACTGTGAAATCACCAAGATCTAAGTGTTCTTGGGTGATGTCATCATGATGTTCTTGAAGAACATCATACTTTGGCCTCATTCAACCATGAATAGCTTAGATCTGACCGATTTCCACATAAACAAACTAAGATTTGTAAGAATCTTAACATTTTCATGGAAGGATTTCCAACTTTTCTTCAACATTTTACACTCAAAACCTTAAAAACCGATAGAAACGGAGCTCAAACCAACTAACTAATCATTCTAACGGTTAAAAGGTTCAAGATTCGGATACTATCTACGAGGTTCACCGATTCCGGGTTAAATATCAAACTACCGTTCCGAACAGTTCACTGGCCGGACTTGGGTGATTCCTGTCCAAACCAGGGAAACAAGTAAGAACCCACGTTCTACGGTTTAACTCGCTGTCAAAATACCTTAAAATCATATCAAAACAACCAAAACAGCCAAGTGTTAGACGAAGGGCCGACCAGGTCAGAAATGCTGGCCGAACGGCTAGGCTGTTCGAACGAACAACCCAGCCGATCGAACATACCAGCCGATCTGCCGGGCCAGCCGATCGGCTAGCACATGGTTCCACACTTTTCAAATTTTATGAAGTATGCTATTGACGAAATGATGTTCGATCGAATACGCTACTCGATTGGTAAACATTGACGAACTTCTGCTGATAACCACTTCTGAAGTTCCTAACCGATCGGTTAAGCCGGCCGATCGAATGGACCGTTCGATCGATCGACCTGAAAGGTAAGAACACTTCAGTGTTCTCAAATACTACAACGAAAGCTTCAAAAGTTCAAACCATCACAAACAAACACATCAGAGGAAGAAACAATCCACTCGAATGGTCCAGCCGATCGAGCCTACCGGCCGATCGGACAGGATTATTCAAACGGACTTTCAAGCCAAACGAACAGCCCGTTCGATCGAACCTGCTGTTCGATCGACCAGGCTATTCGATCCATTTACACTTGTTTGCATTTCCGCGTTACTCATTGTTGTGCTATCGAACTATTCAGGCTAACCCTACTCTCAGCGCTCCCTTCAATCCATAACCAATCACTGTGAGTATACTCGAACCCTTTTTGCTTTAGCACTTTTGGGTGTTACATACGTTACTTATCAAAATCACAATCGAACACACTATTCAAACTATTTGAACGCTAACCGATTGCATGTATTACGTGACTAAAAGTATGCTTGTTGTTATGTTTACACGTGGAATGTTGTCTACCTGCCTTAGCAACGTAGTACTATAGTTTGGACTCAGCACCCGTTCACACGGGGGTTGTTAAGGACAATTACTTGCATGAATTACGGTGGTAATCATATATTGCGAACTGTCTCGGACAGTCAACCCACAGTCGTTGGTATCGATAGGTCCATGTCGATAATTAACATGCATCATTTCCCTCTGTGTACGTGCTGGTTATGCGTAAACTATTCGAACTCTATATGCTATTATTAAACTTGTATGCTCACCTTTACATTTCATGTATTGACTTTATTTTAACGTATGTGACAGGTGTTTAAGGTATTTGCTTGCTAGGGAAGTGAAGCTAGAATAAAGCCTTAGAGGCCCCCAACAAATAGTTGTCTGTCGGGAACAAGCAACTAGGGCATAATTGTCTGTAGATCTTGTCAGTCTGGGTCTTTAGGGGCATTTGAACAACATTTATGTTTAATTTGAATCTGAGTCGTCGGAACAGGATTTAATTGTTTGGATGTTATCTGTAATAACTTGTTATTTATTCGGGATACGGTATGGGACGTATCAATTTAAACTGAATTTGTATTAATAGTTGTTGTGGAAACTTCTGGACAATCTGTTTCGCTCAGTGCCGCGCCCCGATGATTCCGCCATCGGTTGGGGTGTGACAGTGGCGGTAGTGGTCAGGCGGTGGTCGGTGGTGGCGATGACGACGGTGAGTGTTGGTGGTCAACGGTAGCGGGTGGTGGCAACGGAGAATGGGTGGTTGTGGTGGTCGACGAAGGGTGGCGATGGTTTATGATGGCGGGTGGCAGCAATGGTAGTCGATGGCGGTGGCGGCGGGTGGCGGAGAACGGTGGTGGTGGTGGTCGCCGGAGGTTGGTGGCGGGTGGTGATGACGGCAGGTGGTGGTGGTGGTGGCAAATGGTGGAGGTGGCAAATGGTGGAGGTGATGGGTAGTGTTTGTGGCGTAGACTGAGAGAGGGAATGGAATGGAAAAAAAACAGGGGGAGTGAATGCAATGAATTTGAGGGAATGGAATGACTTATGTAATGGATGATTCCATTACGTTGACCAACTAAACACCCTTTTTTATTCCCTTATAATAACTAATTCTATTCCACCTCTCATTCCTACATACCAAACACTACCTAAAATATCATTTTGGATGCTTTGGGTTGGATTTGGTTAAAAATGGAGGGGAAAAAAGAATTAAGGTACTTAGGGTTGTGCCTCTACCAATTTGTATATTTTGGAGTTGAATTTGGTTAAAAATGAGGTGAATGTCCTCGTTGGTTAGGGTCATTAGGGTACTGTAGGTACATAGCTCTCGTATCTTAACTCGTATAAGAGATGCTCTCCACGCGGGGAGTGGTAAACTCTTCATGTCAGCCAATCATCTCATGTCATGTCAACTCCCCTCTTTACTTCTCATTTTTTACTTAAACATTGGCAACATTCCACCCAAACAATTTTTCTTAAAAAAATAAGATAAAAGTGATTGGTTGATATAGAGTGTGACCCATCATTAACCCTCTCTCTTTCCTCTTCCCTACGCATTGACTACTCCCTGATCTTTGATAGTGTATACGGGTCGGTGGCGGTGTACCCACTTAGTAAACCCCTATCACCTCAGCACTTCCCACCAACACCCGTATGCCCTAAAGTTTATTCGGATTTTACTTTGGTCATAAGTAAATCCCAATTCAATAAACTAGTTTGATGACACTAAATCACCAAGTCATAAACAAATAACTAACTTTATATTAGTTTATATTGATTGATATATTAATATTAATATCTATTAATAGACCTAGGGAAATGAATAGTTGTTCTAAATTTTAATATATTTCAATTACTATATCATAAAATATTTCAATAAAAAGTTTAGTCGTTTATAACACATGTTTTATTAAGAAAAATTGGTATTTAATAAACCAACCTTTGCCCAGTTGGTAAATAATAATCCAACCTACAGAATTGGTATATAATAATCCTACTTATCAATATGTTGGTTCTCAATGAACCTCCGTTAGTTTTTTTTAACTGAAGTTAGTTTTTAAGTTTTATTTATTACACAAACAGTCCTTGTAGTTGTAATTTACTAGTTTTAACTATGAGTTAATAGCCAAAATGGTCCCTGAGGTTAATAGCCATAGCACCGCCACCACCACCACCACCACCACCACCACCACCGCTGCCACCACCACCACCGTCGCTAGAGCTGTTGGATCTGTGATGTTTTTGGTCAGTCATCGTCTGTTGCTGCATCTGAATTCAAACCCCTTAGGGGTCGATGATCAAAGACAGATGGTGGTGGTGGCGGTGCGGTGGTGGCGGTGGTGGTGGCGGTGGCGGTGCGGTGGTGGTGGTGGCGGTGCTGTGGCGATGGTGGTGGTGGTGGTGGTGGCGATGGTGGTGGTGGTGGCGGCGGTGCGGTGGTGGTGGTGGTGGTGCGGTGGCGGTGGTGGTGGTGGCGGTGGTGGTGGTGGTGATAGTGGTGGTGGCGGTGCTGTGGCGGCGGCGGTGGTGGTGGTGACGGTGGCGGTGGCGGTGCTGTGGCTATTAACCTCAGGGACCATTTTGGCTATTAACTCATAGTTAAAACTAGTAAATTACAACTACAGGGACTGTTTGTGTAATAAATAAAACTTAAAAACTAACTTCAGTTAAAAAAAACTAACGGAGGTTCATTGAGTACCAACATATTGATAGGTAGGATTATTATATACCAATTCTGTAGGTTGAATTATTATTTACCAACTGGCCAAAGGTTGGTTTATTAAATACCAATTTTCCTTTTATTAATGAACACCTAGAAAAGACATTTTCATTGTAAATCATCTAATGATATAGTTTTTTTTATGATAAAAATTTAGTTTTTTAGTAGTAAATATAATGTTTCATCGTGTTAATATGATATTGTCGCAAATGTACAATGCTCAACAATAGAAAAGGACGTTCGGTTTTAGTATACACATTTATCTTTCGGTGATGAGATATATTTTCTTGTAAAACTAATTAATATTTTGTGGTCCAATTATTTCTTAATTCTAAAAATTTTTGGATGGTCGAAATTACCCTTTTCTATTTATGTCGCCTCACGCAAGTGAGATGTAAGAAACGTTTATGGCATGGGGACAAGTGGAGGAGACAAACAACAACATATTTGTTTACATTGCTTTATGTAAACAACACAATAAAATCAAATAATACGATTATGTATTTCGTTTTATTCTTTATTTTAATCTTAATTTCTATAATACAAAACTAACATAGGACAAAACATTTAGTTATGGCCCAACAAATAAATCTTAACCTATAAACTACGATGGCTTCCTGACCTGTCTTATTAAAAAACCCATTATATGATCGCTTGAACATTGTAGCGTTTAGAAACAGAAATTTCTTTTTTCTTATGTTTCTTGGACTACTTTACATAGATATTTCTTTTATCTTATGTTTCCGTCTTTTCTTATATTTTCTTCAACTACTTCACCTGGGTAGGCAAACAACAAGAAGTTACAACACTGGATACCTTTGACGATGGAAAACTTTGTCGGATTGGCATGTTCTAATCAAGTCATAACATGTTAAACACGTTAGAGGGTGATAATATACGGGTTAAACATGGTGTAAACGAGTTGACGGTCGACCTATTTAATTGCAAGGGATTAACGTGTTGATTTGTTTAATTAAACGTGTTAATCCAAACATAACTTGTTTATTAAACATGTTCAGAATGGATATAAGATGAATAAGATATCTATCAATATTAAAAGTTATTTATTTAAATTGAATAAGTTGTGAGAAATTAGGTGGCAAGATACCTATCATGAAAATCGTATTTGAAAAATATTTTAGTATTATTAATGACGCCACCATCTCCACTAATCTCATATTAGATTTGATGCTTGTTTTGACGCGTATATAAGGCTAAAGGGTATGGGGAGCATGAGTTGGGTCATTAATGCCACATAGGATCATTAATGGATTGTTATACCATCCCCTTCCTTCATCCACCATGGTTGGCATGGATTAAACCATGGCAACCATGAGCCTACTTTCCTTTTTCAATGATTCATTTTCCTTTTCTACAAAAATAAATTAAAATAGGAAGATAGTGGTTTGGGTCATGATCACACCCTTAGAGTAGTGGTTTTGGATGATGGATTAGAAGTGAATGACATGGCGCCGATGTGGAGGATCATGGTGACCATGAGGGTCATGACCACACCCTATATCCTAATTGATCAGGACCACCTCAACAAACACACATTGTTTTATAAATTAACATGATTTGTTGTCTGCTTTAGATATTGAAAGCAGAAGATTCAAACGTAAGTTTAGGCTTTCATTTATAAAGATTCAAGCTTTAGTTTAGGCTTTCCATATATAATATAAAAGTTCGGTCCAACAACCTACAACAAAATCGATATATGATAACTATTTGCAATCAATAATTTTAAAGTTATGTACTTGGACGTTTGTATAATATAATTGTGTGATATTAAAATTGTCATCTTTGAATAGATCAACCCTTTTCATGTGAAAATCACAAAAAAAGGCCCTGTTCGAGATAAAAAAAAAAAAATTGGGCTCTATTCGCAAATCTTCATATAACATAAACTTATCAATCATTCAATCACACACACACACACACACACACATATATATATATATATATATATGTATATACTAAAAATTCATAATACTACGATAATTGTTATGAAATAGATAAAACAAATTAACATAAATAGTGTAGCAAAAATGATTAAAGTATCGAACTTACTTGCTAAGCAAACAGTGTGGTTCTCATAGCATTTTTTTGAAGCAAAGCTCTCAATCAACTCCTTATAATCCATAGTATCTTATATTTCACTTTCAATAGATATTGTCGCCAACCCGTTTAGCCTTTCTTGTGACATTGTAGAACGTAAATAGGTCTTCAACAACTTCAACTTTGAGAAACTTCTTTCTGCCGATGCCACGGTTACCGAAAATGTCTTCCAAATTGTAGGATCGTTTGGCGACCTATATGAGTCGTTCAGAGTCAATACTAAGCTGTTTGAAAGGCGGAAACAGTCAAACAACTGAGAATCAGTGATAGAAAGGTGTAGAAACAGAGATTTATACTTAATACTGGTTTTTCATTGATATTCAACTTGATTACACGGTGAAAATTAGGCAGCACTTCGTTACACAGTCACCTATTTCGTACCAAATGAAAAACCACACTGCCATATTTATAGGCAGTTGATTTCGCACGAAATGACCACATATCATTTCGTACGAAATGACAAACTTGATTTCGTACGAAATAGCCACATGCTATTTCGTGCAAAATGACTTTCAATTATACAAAACATTACATTTTGACATAATTAACCCTATTACAAGCTACCGACATGACCTAGACTGTTGACGTAGGCTATAGACATTATGCACCAACAAACTCCCCCTTGGATATTGTCGGAGTCTTCAGTCAGGTCTTCAGCGCTTTCTTTACAATGACTTAAACTTCTCTTCCCTTGGCTTAGGCTTCCTCAGCAACAGCTTCCTAAGCTTTTCATTCTCTTCAACCTTTTTCTTTTCCTCTGCAGCCATTCTTTGCACCACAGTATGCCTTAGCATGTTATCTCTTTCTTCACGAGCTCTCCTTTCTCTCAGCCTTTCGAGCTTCTTCTTTCTCAATCTTTCACCAGTTAGACGACCATTTACTCTCAGCATTAATCCCTTTCTGGAAGCAGATAGATACAACCTTCTGAAATTGCATTGCTTAATCTTTATCTTCAGCTTTAAATCTAATCTTGTTAACAAACAAACACTCTATGTCTTTTGCTGAGCAATTAACCAACCACAAAGGATCATACACTGAGATGTATTTGACTTCATTTTCAACTTTGTAGGTAATCACAGCCTCAGTTGTCAAACAGTTGTACACCCAATACAAGAAACCTGTATGGAAATCCTGCTCCATTTTTGGCACATGAATGTTCTTTATCACTTTCGGCTTCTTTATCTTCAGAATTGTCTCTTCAGCACCTGTTTCAGGATCCACTCTCTTCACTTATTTGGATAGTGAGGTTTCCAGTGCTTGAAGTTTTTGAATGCTTCATACTTCATCAAACCCCAGATAGGCACATCATGCTTTCTGATAGGATAGTTCAAAGTTCTAACTTTTGACAATTCTTCAACATCCCACCAGGGTAGAGACATGATATCCTGAATATATTCAAAATACTGCACTCCATATTCTCTTCTGATTGCGTACACATTCACTTATGGCAAGAATCCCGAGCTGATAATGTCACCAAGTGATACTTCTCTATCTCTCTTATAAAACTTCAGTGGACGTTTGAATTTTCTTTCAGTACTCTTTCTAAACCATTTCTTCCTCTCTTCCCGTTGTTCATCTTTCAACGTACCATCAAAGTTTTTATTTTTAAACATTCTGCAACTTTCCTTCTCAACTCATCTACGTTCTCTTGACTGAAAAATTCAACCAACGTTGGAAAGTTAGAAGTATCTACATTCACGCTTTCTTCATCGCTGCAGTCTTCAATGTAACAACTATCACTAAAATCAATAATTAGGACGATAATTAGTCAATAAGAAAACCCTAATTGAGACACCCAAGTAATTCTGCATTGGCCCTAAAATTTTCAGAACAATCGGAAACAGGATCAGGGCCCCTAAAACTCAAGGGAGCAAACCCTAGTTTAATAATTATCTAAAATAAACGTTGCAAAGTTCTGATTGGCTGAATTGTTGAATCACCAAAGCTATACCCGAGCCTAGGCAGCCTATGAATTAGACTGCTTAGCTTACGGACCGCAAGGGAAAGGGCTTACGGTCCGTAAGCATGTCCCAAAAATCACTATAAATAGCCGACCTTGGGACTTGAACTGAGAAATGAAAACGACGTTTATACCTTCTGTGTACGTCGAGTTATACTCAAAACAGTCCCCAACATACACACGAATCACGAGGTGCTGCCGCAATCAGGGTAATAACTCGATCGCTATTACGATTCGACGTCCGATCGATTATAACTATCCAACAATTGTCTGAGTGCTGCTCAAATTGAGCTGATACTTTGTTATTCATTGTGATTTCGACTTGAATGTTTGAGTGCTATTCGAATTCGGACTATGCTCTGTCATTCGTTGTGAATCCATTGAATTATTAAGTATTGCACTTATTAATTGTTGTGAGGGTTTAATCTCGTGAATTGACGTAACTGCTGAATTAGTTACTAACCCGTTTGTGTGTGCATTGTTAATTAAATTAGGTTAATCACAGGCAAATCAGTAAGGCTTAAACTCTGCTCATAAAATCTGCAATGTGAGTCATTCTCTTTTTATCAACTGTTTTACAATACTTCAAATTATTTTCCAAAAGTTATAATTATAGGGATTAAGTTTATGTAGTCACCAAAGTACAGTCGGTATGTGGGGTTTTGTATACATTACTTGATAATCTTCACCATTGGGGCAGCCAATGGGTGATATGACCATAATCACAGACACCATTGGACAGGTGGGCCAATGGGTCGAGTGGTAAAGTACTGTGGGTAGTTGGTTTGATATCAGAAACATTGTAATCGCTCTTAATACTGTGAATTATAACTAATGTGTCGTTTTAGTAAAAATGAATGATTCACTCAGTATTTCCCCGCTGACAAAACCTTTTTCAAACATGTTTCAGGTGATATGTTGTGAGCAAAGAAAGAGAAGTGCCGTGAAGCACTCCCAGCTTAGAAAAGTGGCTCATTGTAAATAAATAAAAGAAACATGTTTTGAAAATAAAAGATTTCCCGGAGAAATCATATTATTGTAAATTATGGGATTTTATCCCTCAGCTATAAAACGGGCAGTTTGAATTATTAAAAGATCCTATTTTAGAAAGACTTCCGCTGTCGCCTAATATTTAAATACCGCAGGATTTCTGTCCCGCGGCTCCTGAAACGGGTCAAACCGGGTCGAGGGCCGTGACAGAAATAAGGTGGTATCAGAGCCACGGTTTTAAGCTTACTGATTAAGCTTATTGTTCTAATTGATTTAAGCCTACTGAAAAACAATTAGGAAAATTTTATTTGACATTTTGTGAATATATGCTTATTAACTAATTAATTGTTGAAATTACAGTATGGGTAAACAAAAGATTTCTGCTATCTATCGTAAATTAGATAGTACACCTAAAGAACAGGGAACCTCTTCCTCCAAATCTCCCACCAAGTTAGAGGAAGGAATCTTTGTCCGTAAGGCAAATTATGAAAATCCTCTTACCCCGGAGAAAAGGAATTTGATTATTAGGAAAGGTCAAGAGAAAAAGAAACCCCAAACCAAGAGAGTGAGGTTTAACCCAGAGATTCAGGAAATTAGCAATAATCCACCAGGGGAAAATAACCTAGATGAAAAATGGGCAAATCTGTATCTGCTCGCTACCGTAGCAGAAAATGCAAATCTTTAAACTCTAAATCTAGAAATAAGTACTTCTCAGTAAATAAATAAATAAATCTGAGTGTGTTCTGTTTGCTATTATGTTGTACAAATTGGTGTGCAATAAAAATGTTTATTTGTTAAACTTTGTTCCAAAGTTTTAACTTAGCATTTTTGTGCATTTTGCATATATGCTACACAACATGAGTGAGCTATCAGAGGCGTTTTAGAACCTCAACCTCTATCCTGTGCCAATTGAAGTCTCCCACAACTTCACTGGTTACATTGCTGACATAGAGGAACCTCTGGAATTCCAAGCTCCACCGCTGGAAAAAGCAAAACCTAAAAAGAGGAGAAGATATGTAGGGTGGAGAAAAGTGCGCAGAAGGAAACCTGCAACTAGGAGACTCCCTAAAATAGAAAATCCTGTAAGTGTAAGCAAGGGAAAGGAAATAGAAACCGGAGAAAGTTCCAACCCAGCAGGAACAGAAATAGGGATAGACCTAAAGCAAAAGGGAATAGAGATCGGAGAAAGCTCTAAACAGCCGGAGGAGATCACATTCCAGGATGAAATAGACCGTCTACTGGCCAATTGTGATGTCATAGAGCCTGTCAACAATAATCTCTTCTCTTACCCTGCCACAGCCCAACTCCCAATAAATCTAGAACCAATGATTCCAGACCCACTAGTCCACACACGACCATTAGGCCAAATGGAAGAATGGTGGACCAATGACTGGCAATTCCAGAATATAGTCAATAGTCCCTATAGTTTTCTCCCACAGTTTGATCCAGAACCTGTCCCCAATCCGCCAATGAGCTATGAAAACCTGACCGAGCTTCATCAGTTTGGTGAAGAACTGATAGGCACTGGGAATAGGATCAGGGAAATTGGGGAGCAGATTTCCTGGAAGTATGACGAAAGGGAACGTCACTACTGAACTGCCAGTAATCCAAGAATAGTGGGGAGGGTTTGGAAAAGTCTGTTTGTATCATAACTAATATAGTAAAACTAACTCTGTAAAATGGGCAATAAAACAATGTAAGAAAAAAGGTGTGTATTGAAGCAGATATAATATATAAAACAAAGCATAAGTCGAGGCATCGACAATTTTGGTTATATTTGTATGTTGTAATAATCTATGTGTTTATCTGTGCTGATTTTATTACCAATAATTAGATACTAATAATTCCTATCAATATAAATTAGCAGATGGAAAACGCTAGTAATGAACCAGTTAATGAAGAAAATCAATCTGAGCAAAATCAGGAAAACCAATACATGACTAGGCAAGATATTGAAAATATCATCACTCAAGGGATAGCCAATGCTATTCCAGAAATCATGGCTGCTGCTAGGAAACCTGTTGAATCACAACAAATCATTCCTAGTAAACGTACTCAGGAAGATAATTTTAGCCATAGTGTAAATGGAGGCGGCAATCATGATAATCATGATAACAACCCGCAACAGGCCCCATTCCCTAAGAAAATGAAAGCTGCAACGCCTGGTTGCACTTACAAAGAATTTCTTGCCTGTAAACCAGCAGAATTTGCAGGTAATGAAGGGGCAACTGCAACACTGCGATGGTTAGAGAAAACCGAAGCCGTAATTGCAATAAGTAAATGTGCTGAAGAAGATCAAGTGATGTATGCGTCAAACTTGTTCAAAGAAGGGGCGCTAGAATGGTGGAATACAGTGCTACAAGCAAAAGGAAGAAGGGTGGCCTATGCGATGAGTTGGGAAGAATTTAAGAGTCTTGTCGAAAGAAAATTCTGTCCCGAATACGAAAAGGAACAAATGGCAAACAAGTTCCTGAGTCATCGTATGATAGGTGTAGACTGTCGGGGATATACTTCGACATTCTTCGAATATGCGAGAGTGGTACCTAACCTGGCTTCGCCAGAACCGGTACTTATTTCCCGATATATTTGGGGATTAATCGGAGAAATCCGTAACATCGTTAAAGCTGCAAGACCACGCACTATTGACGATGCTGTAGAGTTAGCTAATACCTTAACCGATGAACTGGTGCACACAAGAGAATAAGATCGAAAGAAAGAATTGGCTCAGAAGATTACCCAGGGATTTCGTACGGGTAATAACAACCGCTTTAAAAGAAGAGGAACAGGGCAATCCTCAACCCCGCCATTCTGCAGAAATTGCAAAAGAAAGCATTTTGGAAGATGCTATATAACCTGCAATTTTTGCAAATCAATAGGACATTGTGAAGATAACTGCAAAAAGAAAGCCATAGTTTGCTATAACTGTGGAGACACCGGACATTACAAAACAGAATGCCCTAAATTGGTTAAAGCCGCAGATAATAAAGGCAAGCAAGCTGAAGGGGCAACTAAGAAGAATGCTCGCGCATTCCAGCTAACCACTCAAGAAGCCGAACTCATTCCGGACGTGATAGCTGGTACGTTCTTAGTACATAACGTCTATGCAAAAGTATTATTTGACTCTGGTGCAAACCAAAGTTTTATTAATACTTCATTTTGCCAAGCTCTTAACTTACCTCTAACTACCTTAGGCAGATTTTTACAGTCGAAACGGTAGATGGAAATTCTGTCAACATAGATACGGTATTGCAAGAAGGAAAGATAGAACTGTTAGGCCATAAGTTTTCTGCAAACCTGTTACCTATGAATTTAGCCGATTTGATGTAGTATTAGGAATGGATTGGTTAGTCACCAACCATGCTCGAATCCTGTGTGATAAGAATTCCGTAGAAATCCGTACCCCCACAGGAGAAGTAATCTTAATTACAGGAGATAAACCTCGGAAGCCATTAAAATTCATTTCAGTAATGAAATTGGCTAGTTATTCAAGGAAACAAGAAATGGTGTATATGATTTCTGTAATCATTAATACTAAAAGTAAGGAACTCCAGGATATTCCTATAGTTTCAGAATACCCAGATGTCTTTCCAGAAGAATTACCTGGGTTACCACCAGCTAGGGAAGTAGAATTTAGAATTCATCTAATTCCAGGTACTACACCAATAGCTAAGGCACCTTATCGATTAGCACCTACTGAAATGCTAGAATTGAAAAAGCAGTTAGATGAATTACTAAGCAAAGGATTTATACAACCTAGTTCATCCCCTTAGGGTGCACCAGTGTTGTTTGTGAAAAAGAAAGATGGGTCGATGAGAATGTGTATCGATTATAGGGAATTGAATAAGGTTACAATTAAGAATCGATACCCACTACCTAGGATTGATGATCTTTTTGATCAATTGCAAGGAGCTAGGTATTTCTCTAAGATAGACTTAAGATCAGGATACCACCAGTTGAAAGTACAAGAGGAGGACATACCTAAAACTGCTTTCAGAACTAGGTATGGTCATTATGAGTTTACAGTCATGCCCTTCGTATTAACAAATGCTCCAGCCGCATTTATGGACATGATGAATAGTATCTGTAAACCATACTTGGATAAATTTGTAATCGTGTTTATTGATGATATACTCATTTATTCCAAAAGTCAGGAAGAACATTGTGAGCACCTGCATGCACTCTTAACCTTGTTAAGAAAAGAAAAGCTTTATGCCAAATTCTCGAAGTGTGAATTCTGGCTACAGGAAGTACAATTTTTAGGTCATATGGTGAATCACAAAGGAATTCACGTAGATCCTGCTAAAATAGAAGCAATTACTAACTGGAAGGTTCCACGAACGGCTACCGAAGTTAGAAGTTTTCTAGGATTAGCTGGATACTATAGACGATTTATTAAAGATTTCTCTAAGATAGCTGTACCTTTAACTAAGCTAACCTGTAAGGCAGTTAAGTTCGAATGGGGACCTAGACAAGAGGAAGCTTTTAGGATTCTAAAGCACAAATTGACGAACGCTCTAATCTTAGCTTTACCCGAAGGAACCGAAGATTTTGAAGTATACTGTGATGCTTCAAAATTAGGATATGGATGTGTGTTGATGCAACGCAAAAAGGTAATTGCATATGCCTCTAGACAGTTGAAAAAGCACGAGGAAAATTATACAACTCATGACCTAGAGTTAGGAGCCATAATTTTTGCCCTTAAAATTTGGAGACATTATCTGTACGGAAGTAAGTTTACTATCTATACAGATCATAAGAGTTTAAGGTATATATTTGGGCAACAAGAGCTAAACATGAGGCAAAGAAGGTGGATGGAAATCCTAAGTGATTACGACTGTGATATTCAATATCACGAAGGGAAAGCGAATGTAGTAGCAGATGCCTTAAGTCGTAAGTATCATGAAAAGCAAAAACGAGTTCGTGCTCTTAGGTTAAATCTACAATTAGATTTAATGGAACAATTGAAGAAAGTTCAGGAAACGGCAATCAAGGATGATGCCGAAGGAATGAAAGGTTACCTAAAGGAACTAGAACAAGGAAAAGATGGAATTTGGAGATTCCACAAGAAACGAATTTGGGTACCTAAGCAGGGAAAATTAAGAAATAAGATTTTAGAAGAAGCACATAAATCTAGGTATACTGTACATCCAGGAAACCATAAGATGTACCAAGATTTAAGAAATAATTTCTGGTGGATAGGAATGAAAAAGGACATAGCTGAATATGTAACCAAGTGTCTTACTTGTTCACAAGTTAAGGCAGAACACCAGAAACCTTCAGGACTACTACAACAGTTAGAAATGCCTGTATGGAAATGGGAACTCATAACAATGGACTTTGTTACTAAGTTACCCAAAACCAGAAAAGGTAATGATGCCATTTGGGTAATTGTGGATCGATTAACCAAATCAGCTCATTTTCTACCAATGAAGGAAACCTTTAGCATGGAAAGATTAGCCAAGTTGTATGTAGATGAAGTAGTATCCTTACATGGAGTCCCACTCTCCATTGTATCGGACAGGGATAGTCGTTTCACTTCCCGTTTCTGGACAAGTTTCCAGGAGGCAATGGGAACTCGACTCAATTTAAGTACTGCATATCATCCTCAAACGGACGGACAAAGTAAAAGGACGATACAAAAAATGGAAGACATGCTCCGAGCATGTGTAATTGACTTTGGTGGTAATTGGGATAACCATTTACCATTAATTGAATTATCCTATAACAATAGTTATCATTCGAGCATTGAAGCTGCTCCATTTGAAGCATTGTATGGACGCAAGTGCAGAACTCCTGTATGTTGGGCAGAAATAGGAGAAAGTCAATTATCAGGTCCAGAGATTGTGCAAGAAACTACTGACAAGATATCACAAATCAAGGAAAGACTAAAGACTGCTAGAGATCGTCAGAAGAGCTATGCAGACAATCACCATAAGCCGTTAGAATTCCAAGTCGGAGACAAAGTACTATTAAAAGTATCTCCTTGGAAAGGAGTAGTACGATTTGGTAAGAAAGGAAAACTGAGTCCAAGATATGTTGGACCATTCCCCGTGATCCAACGAATAGGACCAGTAGCTTATCGTTTACAACTACCAGAAGAATTAGCTGGAGTACATGATGTGTTTCATGTATCCAATCTCAAGAAATGTCTATCAGACGAATCCCTGGTAGTACCTCTTCAAGATATAGAGGTAAATGAAAAGCTGAAATTCATAGAGAAACCCCTACAAATAGAAGACAGGAAAGTCAAGTTTCTCAAACACAAGCGACTTGTACTAGTAAAAGTCAAATGGGAATCCAGAAGAGGACCAGAGTACACTTGGGAGCTAGAATCAGAAATGAAGCGAAAGTACCCTCATCTATTTTAGTAAATCTCGAGGACGAGATTTTTCTCAAGGTGGGGACGATGTAACAACTATCACTAAAATCAATAATTAGGACGATAATTAGTCAATAAGAAAACCCTAATTGAGACACCCAAGTAATTCTGCATTGGCCCTAAAATTTTCAGAACAATCGGAAACAGGATCAGGGCCCCTAAAACTCAAGGGGGGCAAACCCTAGTTTAATAATTATCTAAAATAAACGTTGCAAAGTTCTGATTGGCTGAATTGTTGAATCACCAAAGCTATACCCGAGCCTAGGCAGCCTATGAATTAGACTACTTAGCTTACGGACCGCAAGGGAAAGGGCTTACGGTCCGTAAGCATGTCCCAAAAATCACTATAAATAGCCGACCTTGGGACTTGAACTGAGAAATGAAAACGACATTTATACCTTCTGTGTACGTCGAGTTATACTCAAAACAGTCCCCAACGCACACACGAATCACGAGGTGCTGCCGCAATCAGGGTAATAACTCGATCGCTATTACGATTCAACGTCCGATCGATTATAACTATCCAACAATTGTCTGAGTGCTGCTCAAATTGAGCTGATACTTTGTTATTCATTGTGATTTCGACTTGAATGTTTGAGTGCTGTTCGAATTCGGACTATGCTCTGTCATTCGTTGTGAATCCATTGAATTATTAAGTATTGCACTTATTAATTGTTGTGAGGGTTTAATCTCGTGAATTGACGTAACTGCTGAATTAGTTACTAACCCGTTTGTGTGTGCATTGTTAATTAAATTAGGTTAATCACAGGCAAATCAGTAAGGCTTAAACTCTGCTTGTAAAATCTGCAATGTGAGTCATTCTCTTTTTATCAACTGTTTTACAATACTTCAAATTATTTTCCAAAAGTTATAATTACAGGGATTAAGTTTATGTAGTCACCAAAGTACAGCCGGTATGTGGGGTTTTGTATACATTACTTGATAATCTTCACCATTGGGGCAGCCAATGGGTGATATGACCATAATCACAGACACCATTGGACAGGTGGGCCAATGGGTCGAGTGGTAAAGTACTGTGGGTAGTTGGTTTGATATCAGAAACATCGTAATCGCTCTTAATACTGTGAATTATAACTAATGTGTCGTTTTAGTAAAAATGAATGATTCACTCAGTATTTCCCCGCTGACAAAACCTTTTTCAAACATGTTTCAGGTGATATTGTAACACCCCAACCCGGAAGGGCTGACGTGTCACAATAACGGTAACATAAACAAAAGTCATAATTCCATTTATTTATTTGTTAAGGATACAACCACACGACCATAAAAATTAAGATTATTATACAAGCGGAGACAGTTGTCTTAATTAACTAACATCTTCAGATTTATTCCTAGGCTTTATTCTTCTCTCTTTTCCCCTCCCAAAATAATCTGTGGACCTGTATATACAAAAAGTTTACGGAATGAGCCGAATGCTCAGTACGGAATTTTAGGCTCAAATAACAAATAATGCTTCATATGAAATCTTATCCGGATGGAACTTTAGGCGAAAATGATACGATGCAAGAACAAAATTTCATAATCATATCTTACGGATGTACCCATGAGCAAACTTAAAACGTGACAATACACAGGTAGCTACTCCTGCATAATTATCACATGAGATGGCGAATTGGCATACCCGTTATCCACCTCCTTATACTTAAATCCTAGGATCGATCCATACGCCTCCTAATAGCCTTATGTACCACACTTGTACTTAAGAGACGCCGTGAACTGATCTCTCCGTCACGGATGGAGCACATGATGTTGATGCCACAACAACATGCTCGTGGGACACTCCACGAGAAGCGATACTCAGGGTATCAGAGTACAAATGGTCTTATAACTTATAAAACTTATTTTCATAACAAAACGGAACATATATTGGAACATGCGATAATGAGTATAACATAATACTATCGCATGACATGAAAGCTAAATCAAATGATTAGGATAGGAATCGAACGGAATGTCAAATGAATCGATAATCAAAGACGTGAGGAGTTTTAACAGATATAGTAATTTAGTGGTTTTATAACAATTTGAATATGAAGCAATAAAGAGTGGGGTAAGGATCCGTACCTTAATAACTCCAAAGTGAAGCTACCTTGTGCTAATGTTTTAGATTTATACGGGCAGAGTTTAGACTACTGATTAATCTTTTAACCTAATTTAAATAACATGCACACAAACTAGGTTAGTAACTTAATACAACATTTACGTCAATTCACGAGATTAAACCTTCACAACAATTAACAAGTGCAATACTTCAACTCATTTATCGAATTATCGACAAACGACAAAGTATAATACTTAATAATTCGATCGGATTCCCAACGAATAACAGAGCATAGTCCGAATTCAAACAGCACTCAAATACTCAAGTCGAAATCACGATGAACAATAAAGTATAAGCTCAATTTTGAGCAGCACTCGGACAATTGTCGGATAGTTATAATCGATCGGATGTTGAATCGTAATAGCGATCGAGTTATTACCCTGATTGCGGCAGCGATTCGTGAATTGTGTGTGTTGTGAACGATTTTTGCTATAACTCAGCGTATACTGTGAGTTTTTTCGTCGTTCAAGTGCCCAATTTCAAGTCCCAGACTCCTCTATTTATACCCGAAATTTGACCCTGTCGCGTAGCGCGAGGGGTACCCCCATGGGCGTCGCGCTACGCGAGGGGTAACCTATGTTTATAGGGTAGCTACGTGTGTAACTAGGCTTGCTGTGTTGACAGTTTCTTAAATTTCGAATTTGACAGATAGTTATGAGGATAATCGTAACTAGGGTTTTGCCTCCCCTGAGTTTTAGGGGCCCTGATCCTGATTCTGATGATTCTGAAAATTTTAGGGTTAGTGCAGAATTACTTGGGTGTCTTAATTAGGGTTTTCTTAGTGGTTAATGATTTTAAATTTAGGGGCATTACAACTATTACCCCCTTAAAAGAAATTTCGTCCTCGAAATTTTTGCAAATAAGCATATAACCTATCGCATAAGTACTAGAAATGAAAATTTTATAGCAGAGTTACTAATTTATATAACTAGAATCTCCTAACCACACATGTGTATCTGAAATTTATAACTAAGGTCATGACTATACTTGTCAATTATCCTATATATGTGCCCTAATGGTCCTTCTAAAAATATTCTTTCCGTATGAAAAGTTAATAGAGACTTACAGATACTTAGAGTGACTATTAGTACTAACATTTCCTACATAGATATACTTAGTCATAGCTAAAATATCTTCTCATAAGGTATAGCATAAATGACCGTAAACAGAAACAAATGAACATATATCAAATAGCAAGATTTACCGTTACTCGACTAAAATTCTATTGCGAGAATAGATTAGGGTATAGAGAACGAATTGATTCTTCAGATTCCCATGTTGCTTCGTGTTCAGAGTGATTTTTCCAAAGGACTTTAACAAACGGAATTACTTTCCTACGCAAAACCCTTTCTTGTCGATCTAAGATGGCTTCTGGTTCTTCTTCATAGGACAAATCTTCGTGAATCGTAAGTAACGGATAACTAATGACGTGGAGTGGATGATAATTATATCCTCTTAAAGAGGATATATGAAAAACGTTATGAACATGAGAGAGTTGAGGCGGTAAAGCCAGTCGATATGACACTTCTCCAATTCTTTCAAGGATTTCAAATGGACCGATGAAACGGGGACTAAGTTTCCCTTTAATTCCAAATCTACGGACACCACGCCAAGGTGATACCTTTAAGAATACGTGGTCACCAATTTTAAATTCGAGGGGTCGTCTATCTTGATCTGCATAGCTCTTTTGTCTACTCTGAGCTTCTTTCAGTTTTTCTCGGGCTATAGTGACTTTTTCATTTGTAATCTGAACTAATTCTGGCCCTTCAATAATCTTTTCTCCGACTTCATCCCAGCATAATGGTGCGCGACATTTCCGACCGTACAAAAGCTCAAAAGGTGCCATGCCAATACTTGCTTGCCAACTATTGTTGTAAGCGAACTCAACAAGGCATAAATATTCATCCCAGTTTCCAGACCATTCAAGTGCGCATGCTCGGAGCATGTCTTCCAAGGTCTGAATCGTGTGTTCTGACTGCCCATCTGTTTGTGGATGGAAAGCCGTACTAAACTTTAGTCGTGTCCCCCAAGCTGCCTGAAAACCTTTCCAAAATCGTGAGGTGAAACGTGGGTCTCTATCGGAAACAATGGAAGATGGTGTGCCATGGAGTCGAATAATTTCTTGAAGAAATATTTCGGATAACTTATTAACCGAGAATCCTTGCTGAATTGGTAGAAAATGTGCTGACTTTGATAATCTATCGACAACCACCCATACAACATCATTCTTCTTGAATGTCTTAGGTAGACCAGTAACAAAATCCATTGTGATCTCATCCCACTTCCATATGGGAATATCCAATGGCTGCAACAGACCGCTTGCTCGTTTGTGTTCAATTTTCACTTGTTGGCAAGTGAGACATTTACTTACGTATCGAGCAACGTCTTCCTTCATGCCATTCCACCAGAAGTTCTGTCTTAAATCTCTATACATCTTGGTAGATCCTGGGTGAATCGAAAATGGTGAGCTGTGAGCTTCGGCTAATAATGACTCACGAAGGGTGGAGTCATCGGGTACACAAAGTCTTTTGCCGCACCAAATCACCCCTTGATGGTCTATACTAAATTCAGATTGCTTACCCACCTCGAGATTTTGCACAATTGCCCAAAGTTCTCCATCTTGCTTTTGTGCTTCTTTGATCCGGGATATGAGGTTGGGTTCAATCTGCATTCTAGCTAGATATCCATCAGAGTTACTAACCTGAAGCCAAATGTCCATCCTTTCGAGATCCCTCCTAACATGAGGTTGAATTTGTAGGCAAGATATAGTCCCGGAGTTCTTTCGGCTTAATGCGTCAGCTACTACATTGGCTTTGCCTGGATGGTATTGAATATTTGTGTCATAATCTTTTAAAAGTTCTAACCACCTTCTTTGCCTCATATTTAGCTCCTTCTGCGTAAATATATACTTGAGGCTCTTGTGGTCGGTAAAGATGTCACAACTTTCACCATACAGATAATGTCGCCAAATCTTAAGTGCAAAGACGACTGCGGCTAATTCTAAATCATGTGTAGGATAGTTAACTTCATAAGGCTTCAACTGACGGGAGGCATAAGCGATAACCTTCCCATGTTGCATTAGCACACAACCTAATCCTTTCTTTGAGGCATCACTGTAGACTTGGTAACCTCCTGATCCAGAAGGAAGAGCGAGTACCGGAGAGGATACGAGTCGTTTATTTAATTCTTCAAAGCTTTTCTCTTGTTCTTCATTCCATGAGTACTTCACCCCTTTCCTGAGGAGTTTTGTGAGTGGTAAAGCAATTACCGAGAATCTTTCAACAAATCTTCGGTAATAGCCAGCAAGACCCAAGAAACTTCGTATTTCGGTAACAGAAGTGGGTCTTGGCCATTTTGTAATAGCTTCAACCTTTGTTGGGTCTACCATAATTCCCTCTGCTGATATGACATGACCTAGAAATGATACTTGGCTAAGCCAAAAGTCACATTTGGAGAACTTCGCGTACAATTTCTCATGCCGCAAGGTTCCAAGTACTTCATGTAGATGTGCTTCGTGCTCTTCGCGACTTTTAGAATATACCAGAATGTCATCGATAAAGACAATAACGAATTTGTCTAGGAATTTGTTAAATACGCGATTCATCAAATCCATAAAGACTGCGGGTGCATTAGTTAGCCCAAAGGGCATAACCAAAAATTCGTAATGACCATATCGAGTACGAAAAGCGGTCTTGGGAACATCCTCATTCTTGACCTTTAACTGATGGTACCCAGACCTTAGGTCGATTTTTGAGAAGAACTGAGCTCCTTGAAGTTGATCAAAGAGATCATCAATGCGAGGCAGAGGATACTGATTACGAATAGTAATCTTGTTCAGCTCTCGGTAGTCAATACATAAACGCATACTACCGTCCTTCTTCTTCACAAATAAGACCGGAGCACCCCATGGTGACACACTGGGTCTTATGAATCCTAGATCTAACAATTCTTGCAATTGTTCCTTCAACTCCTTTAGTTCCATCGGAGCCATACGGTATGGAGCTTTAGAAATAGGTTCGGCACCAGGGATCAAGTCGATGGTGAATTCTAACTGACGGTCGGGTGGTAATCCCGGGAGTTCATCCGGAAATACATCAGGATATTCACGAACAACGGAGTGGCTATCGATACTCTTAATACTAGCAGAAGTATCCTTAATCGATGCTAGGAATCCAGCACAGCCGTTTGATATGGATTTTCGAGCCTTAAGTGCAGAGATAATTTTAAGAGATTTATGGGCTTGAGTTCCCTGATATATAATATCAGGATGATGAAGATCACCGAAAATAACTCGGCGAGAATGACAATCTATAGTTACACGATGTCTAGACAACCAATCTATTCCTAGAATAACATCAAAGTCACACATATGTATTGGAAATAGGTCTGCCTTACACACAATAGATTCAATACGGATCGGACAATCTTTATATACGTAAGTGATTACGGATGAAGTTCCTATGGGAGTGGAAATGGTGAAAGTGTGATCTAAGAGAGTTGGTCTTATCGGAAGATACTTAGTAAACGAGTGGGATACTAAAGAATGGGTCGCTCCTGTATCGAATAACACATAGATACTACGTTCACCAATCTGAAGGGTTCCAGATACAGTACCTGGAATATTAGCAGCGTCAGTAGCGGAAAGTGCGAAAATTCTTCCTCCAACATTGGGTTGATTATTCTTCTTAGTATCTTTCTTAGGACATTCCTTGATCATGTGTCCAGTTTGGCCACATCTAAAGCATGCTCCTGTACTTCGGTGACATATGCCCTGATGTCTCTTACCACAAGTATTACATAGAGGATATGTAATCTGATTCGGGTTTACTTGTTGATTCAGTGGTTGAGCTCTAATAGGTTCTGCATACAACTGAATCTGGTTTTGAGCAGGCCTCGAGTTTGGAAGTGTAGGTTGCCATGGACGTGCTTGATTTCCAGAGTTTTGATTTCCTTGCACTTTACGATCTTGATGCTGTGGCGTAGTGGATGATTGGCCGATTTCTTGCTTAAATTGGCCTTCCCTATTTCTCTTCTTATTATCCCCAGTTCGAGATAGGAATTCTTTCCTTTCGAATTCAAAAGTTTTGATTGCATCAGCAACTTCGGTGATATCCTTAAATTTCATGTACATGATCGATTTCCGAATTCGATCATTAACTGCCCACTTACATTTTTCTGCCTAGACTTCTGCTGATCCTGCAACATCTCCTACAATACTAGCCAACCTTGAAAATCGAGTAATGAACTCAGAGGCTGGTTCATCACTCCCCTGTCGAATTATTGCATACTCCCTGATATAAGCTTCTTTATCAGCGGTCGAAAAATACTTATCGTAAAAGATATTACGAAAGTCGACCCATGAAAGATTAGCGTCAAAATCATCCCCTCCTTTGACTTGCTTATATCCTTCCCACCAAGTTTGTGCGTCATCTTCAAATTTGTAGGTAGCCAGTCTAACTTTGTATTGCTCCGGAACTCCAAGAACTCCGAAGATCTTTTCAACATGAGCTATCCAGTTTCTTGCTTCGACTGGATTAGTAGCGTGACTAAAGGATTTCGGCTTTTGTTTTTGGAATTTACTAATCCATATGTCTATACTATAAGTAATATTGTTAGTGGTATTCTCACGAGTTTCACCACCAGAGATTGGATTAGTGTTAGTGCGTTCTGGATGAAGAGTTTGTTGAATAACGGCCTCAGCTGTTTGAGCAACCAGGTTTGGAAGCAACCCAGCAACAGCCTGGTTGATAGCATTAATTATGTTTGGATCAACTGGAGTCTCATTCGAAGAAGTGTTGTTACGTTCATGGTTAGTACGAGTATTCCTACGTGGCGGACGACGAGGAGGCATCTATAAGAATAGACATAGGAGTTAAACCAAATAAGGGATCAAGTTGAATCCTATCATAGATATCTACCCATTCCTCACAGGTCTTAATTACTATCTTCAAGTTTTCTACAGGAAAGAGCCTTTGCTCTGATACCATAGCTGTAACACCCCAACCCGGAAGGGCTGACGTGTCACAATAACGGTAACATAAACAAAAGTCATAATTCCATTTATTTATTTGTTAAGGATACAACCACACGACCATAAAAATTAAGATTATTATACAAGCGGAGACAGTTGTCTTAATTAACTAACATCTTCAGATTTATTCCTAGGCTTTATTCTTCTCTCTTTTCCCCTCCCAAAATAATCTGTGGACCTGTATATACAAAAAGTTTACGGAATGAGCCGAATGCTCAGTACGGAATTTTAGGCTCAAATAACAAATAATGCTTCATATGAAATCTTATCCGGATGGAACTTTAGGCGAAAATGATACGATGCAAGAACAAAATTTCATAATCATATCTTACGGATGTACCCATGAGCAAACTTAAAACGTGACAATACACAGGTAGCTACTCCTGCATAATTATCACATGAGATGGCGAATTGGCATACCCGTTATCCACCTCCTTATACTTAAATCCTAGGATCGATCCATACGCCTCCTAATAGCCTTATGTACCACACTTGTACTTAAGAGACGCCGTGAACTGATCTCTCCGTCACGGATGGAGCACATGATGTTGACGCCACAACAACATGCTCGTGGGACACTCCACGAGAAGCGATACTCAGGGTATCAGAGTACAAATGGTGTTATAACTTATAAGACTTATTTTCATAACAAAACGGAACATATATTGGAACATGCGATAATGAGTATAACATAATACTATCGCATGACATGAAAGCTAAATCAAATGATTAGGATAGGAATCGAACGGACTGTCAAATGAATCGATAATCAAAGACGTGAGGAGTTTTAACAGATATAGTAATTTAGTGGTTTTATAACAATTTGAATATGAAGCAATAAAGAGTGGGGTAAGGATCCGTACCTTAATAACTCCAAAGTGAAGCTACCTTGTGCTAATGTTTTAGATTTATACGGGCAGAGTTTAGACTACTGATTAATCTTTTAACCTAATTTAAATAACATGCAAACAAACTAGGCTAGTAACTTAATACAGCATTTACGTTAATTCACGAGATTAAACCTTCACAACAATTAACAAGTGCAATACTTCAACTCATTTATCGAATTATCGACAAACGACAAAGTATAATACTTAATAATTCGATCGGATTCCCAACGAATAACAGAGCATAGTCCGAATTCGAACAGCACTCAAATACTCAAGTCGAAATCACGATGAACAATAAAGTATAAGCTCAATTTTGAGCAGCACTCGGACAATCGTCGGATAGTTATAATCGATCGGATGTTGAATCGTAATAGCGATCGAGTTATTACCCTGATTGCGGCAGCGATTCGTGAATTGTGTGTGTTGTGAACGATTTCTGCTATAACTCAGCGTATACTGTGAGTTTTTTCGTCGTTCAAGTGCCCAATTTCAAGTCCCAGACTCCTCTATTTATACCCGAAATTTGACCCTGTCGCGTAGGGCGAGGGGTACCCCCATGGGCGTCGCGCTACGCGAGGGGTAACCTATGTTTATAGGGTAGCTACGTGTGTAACTAGGCTTGCTGTGTTGACAGTTTCTTAAATTTCGAATTTGACAGATAGTTATGAGGATAATCGTAACTAGGGTTTTGCCTCCCCTGAGTTTTAGGGGCCCTGATCCTGATTCTGATGATTCTGAAAATTTTAGGGTTAGTGCAGAATTACTTGGGTGTCTTAATTAGGGTTTTCTTAGTGGTTAATGATTTTAAATTTAGGGGCATTACAGATATGTTATGAGCAAAGAAAGAGAAGTGCCGTGAAGCACTCCTAGCTTAGAAAAGTGGCTCATTGTAAATAAATAAATGAAACATGTTTTGAAAATAAAAGATTTCCCGGAGAAATCATATTATTGTAAATTATGGGATTTTATCCCTCAGCTATAAAACGGGCAGTTTGAATTATTAAAAGATCCTGTTTTAAAAAGACTTCCACTGTCGCCTAATATTTAAATAGCGCAGGATTTCTGTCCCGCGGCTCCTGAAACGGGTCAAACCGGGTCGGGGGGCCGTGACATTCAACCTCAACCCTATCATAATTATCAGCTTCCGCCACATACTCTTACTGATACTCGGGCTGCCGATTGATATCGAAATCGTTTAATTCTTCTTCAAAGTCAAACTTGAAGTTATTTTCATCAACATGAGTTAACTTGAGGTACTCATCCAGAGTATATGTATGCCTGATTTCCCCTTCCTCTACATCAGGTTCAATACGCAGAATCAACTTTTCATATTCATCAACATTCTGATCATCAACATTCTCCCCCTCACCTTCAGCATTTTCTGGTTCTTCATTAGCATCGTCATGAAGATAATCATCGACATTCTCTTCAGTTGACGCTTCTGTAACTTTAATGCCTGTACCACCTTGACCATCGTCATCATTGTCATCATCACTATGACTACTAGCAGAAAATACATCATCTGCATCATCTGTCTTATCTTCATCAACATCCTCTTCTTCATCATCATCCTTTTCAACATCTTCCTCATCATCATTAACATCATCAATTAACACGTCTTCCTCAAAAATACCAGAAACAGCAGAGATAGGACAAGGATTTTGAACAGGTAACTTAGAAACAGAAGATGGAATTATTGCTCTCTCAGTAATTTCAGAAACACCTTCAACACCTTTACCCTTGTTTTTCATCTCAGCATCAATCGCAGCTTGACGACGAGCTCTCACTTCTTCAACCTGAATTTCTTCAAACTTTTGTTCAACAGAAGTTCCAATCAAATTTTCTAACACTTTATTTATCATAAACATCTCGTGTTCTTTCTTTGCATTGGTAGCTTCTAGCTCTTTGTTCTTCAACTTAAAATACTCCTTCTGCTCATCTCTGCGAGCTTTTTCATCTTCCAACTCAGCAATTCTAGCTTTGAGAATATCAATGTAAACCTGATCAGCTTCAACTTTTTGCAACAATGATGCGTTTTCAGCTTCAACTGACTTGACACGCTTTTCAAGTTTCTTCTCACGATCTACCAACTTTTTGTTCTCACCAACACTTCCTCTACTTTCTTTTCCAACTTCTTTACTTGCTCATCATTCACAAAGCTGAAATCTCCAATGTCTTCAAGAGGAATATTCACTGGAATGTGAGGAAAATCTTTAAAGCCTGAAGAACCAGGAGTGGTTTGAACTTGTGGTTGGGTAGATGGTGGTGTTTGGAAAATTTGCTGTGAAGTAACAACAGGTTGTTCATGTGGTGGTGTAGCAATATGAATTTGTGATAAAGATTGTGGTGATGGTTGATGTGGTGGTGATTGATGTGGTGGTGATAGATGTGGTGGTGATAATTGTTGTTCAGTTTGTGGTGGAGGTGATGGTGGTGGAGTAGGTTGTTTAGGTGGTGTAGATGGTTTTGGTTTGGATGAACGTTTAGGATTCAGTTTGATTATCATCCTTCTTCTTGCTGCTTTGGGAGAAACCACACTTTTTCTTGCACTAGCCTTCTTCCTACCACCAGATGATGGAGGTGTTTGAGATTCTATAACATGCTCAGGAGATGGATTGTACAATTCATCATCTTTATCCTCTCTCCTTTTTCTCTTTAACTGTTTCTCCTTCTCTATTTTAGCTCTAATTCTTTCCGCACGTTCAGTTTCATCAATATCTTCTTCAGATGAGCTTGATGAACTTTTATCTACATCGTCACCTTCTTCATCACCAGCTGCTTTCTCTGTCTCCAAATTTTTTGTAAGAGCTTTCAATAACCTTGCAGATTCAGGAGATAAACGGACTTGATCTCCTTCAGCATCACCTTCAGTTACAGCTTCATCTTCTTTATCTGATTCATCAACAAGCATAGTCTCAACACTCTTCTTTTGATGCTTTTGCTTTGGCTGAGAAGATAAGCCCTCCTCTACTTGAACTTTAGGAGTTGTTTTTATGCTCCTCTTTTTCTTCTCCTCCTTCAAGAACCACTCGTTTCGAGTTTCTTTGAAGTTTGCTAAGTATTTTCAACTCCTCTGCATAACTTGCTTCTTTCATTTCCTTGTCATTCCTCCACTTTTGATGATCAATCGGATCTAGATCTTGGTAATTTTTGTCTTTGATGTACCCAAAGAATTCAGCCTTTTTCTTTGGCTGCGGATGATTTTTGTGATATCTGGCCAGTACTTTCAGCATTTCATTATCCATGTGGAACAACGCCAACAAATCATTGTTTTCATCTTTCTCCAAATCAGGATAAGCATGATCTAACATCATCTGCACAAATCTAGGATAGATCCATGTTTTGCTTTTTGAAATAATATTCTCTACCATGTAGTGAAACACAATCTTTGAAAAATTATACTTTTTGTTTAACACAAGTGCAGTCACCATGCACATTTGATAATCCCGCATCACATCATAACCTCCCTTTCGATGACTAAGAACATGCAACACTGAATGTATAAGAAACTTGTAAGGCTTTGAAAAACATGACTTCAGATAATTTGCACTGTTCAGTGGACCAGTGTAACCCATCCGTAACATGCAACCTTTGACCATCTTTTCAGGAAACTTTGTGGGAGAATTCTCATCGTCCGGAAAGTTTAACACCTCACGTACTAGCTACTCTGTGATGATGATCGGTTTATCTTGGCCATTCAAACTCACAATCGAATTTATCGTTTTGCTTTCTTCGTCATAAGTTGCATTCTTCCAGAAACGCTCAATGTGGGACAGAAAAACAAGATGTTGATTCGTCAAAGCTTTCCGTATAGGTAATCTCTTCATGAATTCCAGAATACTTTTGAATTCGGCCATCTTTGGAATTTACTCATCATAATCACAACAAATGTTGTGTAATAGAACGAACTGCACATTAGAAGCCTGAAATGTCACACCCCAACCGATGGCGGAATCATCGGGGCATGGCACTAAGCGAAACAGACTGTCCAGAAGTTTCCATAACAACTATCATTACTATTCAATTTATATAATACGTCCCATACCGTACCTCAAATAGCAAACCAATTATTACGATAAAATCTAGTCAAATATTCTGTTCCGACAACTCAGATTCAAATATAAATACAGCAATTGTTTATGTGCTTCTAGAGACCCATAATTTGACCACTACAGACAACTATTTGTTGGGCTCTAGAGCTTTATTCTAGCCTCGCTTTCCTAGCAGATAAGCATCTTAAACACCTCTCACATACGTTAAAATAAAGTCAATACATAAAATGTAAAGGTGAGCATACAAGTTTGATAATAGCGTAATAGAGTTCAAAATAGTTTACGCATAACCAGCACGTATACAGAGGAAAACGAAGCATGTTAATTATCGACATGGATCTATCGATACCAATGATTGCGGGCTGACTGCCCGAGGCAGTTCGCAATACATGATTACCACCATATCCATGCAAGTAATTGTCCTTAACAACCCCCGTGTGAACAGGTGCTGAGACCAAACTATAGTACTATCATCGTTAAGGCAGGTAGACAACATTCCACGTGTAAACATAACAACAAGCATTCATTTAGTCACGTAATACATGCGGTAACGGTTAGCGTTTAAAGTAATTGAGTAGTGTGTTCGATTGTGATTTAGAATAAGTAACGCATGTAACACCCAAAAGTGCTAAAGCAAAAAGGGTTCGAGTATACTTACAACGATTGATGGATTGAAGGGAGCACTTGAGAGTAGGGTTAGCCTGAATAGTTTGGTAGTATAACGATAAGCAACGCGTAAAATAGAAAACAAGTGTTGGAGGGTCGGACAGCTGGTCGATCGGACGGTAGTCCGATCGGACGGCTGACCGTTCGGCTGACAGTCCGTTCAGACAGCTGTCCGGTCGGTCGGTAGGCCGATCGGATGGCTGTTCGAGTGGATTGTTTCTTCCTTTTAGAAGGATGTGTTTGTGTATGATGGCTTGACTTTTGAAGTTTTCGTTGTAGCATTTGAAAACATTGAAGTATCTTTACCTTTCAGGTCGGTCGATCGAACGGTCGTTCGATCGAACGGTCGTTCGATCGAACGGTCGTTCGATCGATCGGTCGTTCGATCGGTTAGGTACTTCAGTAAATAGATTCTCAGCAGGATGTCACCTGATCGGACGACTGTTCGATCGGGTGGCACTCCAAACGCGTTGAACATGTTGAAAATCGACTAAGTGTTGAAGCATAGTATCTCATGATCCGAAGAGTAATCCAATCGGACGGTAGTCCGATCGAACAGCAGTTCATTCAATACTAGACTTCAATGAATTGTTCAAGTGTGGGACCATGTGCTAGCCGATCGGCTGGCCTGGTCGCTCGGCTGATTGTCCGACCGGTTGGCTGTCCGTTCGGACAGCAGTCCGATCGGTCAGCATCCTGACCTGGTCGGACTGTTCGTCTAACACTTGGCTATTCTGGTTTGTTTGTCGTTATATCAAGGTATTTTGACAACGAGTCGAACCATAGAACCCTCGTTCTTACTGGTTTATCCTGCTCGGACAGTAATCACCCAAATCCGGCCGGTGAACTGTTCGGAATAGAGTTTAACGTTTAACCCGAAATCGATGAACCTCGTGGGTAGAACCTGAATCCTGAGCCGCACAGCTACTAGGATGATTAGTAAGTTGGCTCAAGCTTCGTTTCTATCGGTTTGAAGGCATTGAGTGTAAAAGAGTTGAAAGAAAGTTGGAAAATCCATCTTTCAATCCTTTTCACCGTGTAAATGTTTAGATCTATAACAGATCTTTATTTGTTTATGTGGAAACCGGCTAGATTCAAGTTATTCTTGGTGGATTGAGGCCAAGACATGAAGTTCTTCAAGAACACCATGATGACATCATCCTAGAACACTTGAATCTTGATGATTTCACGGTTAGAAATCAAGATTTGAAAGATAGAAAGGTGTAGGAGTGCGTGTAGATCAAGAAAGTACAAGATTTAGGATGAAATCTTACCGGAATCGGGAGGAATCTGAGAAAAAGAGGGGAGCACGAGCTGGTCGGTCAGAGGTTTCCAAAAGTAGAAAGTTTGAGAGTGACAAGGGGAATTTATAGGATGCCATAAGAGGAAAGTGCTGCCCGATCGGCCACACAGCTCGATCGGACAGCCTGTCCGATCGGACAGCAGTCCGATCGGCTGGCTGTTCGATCGGCTGGTAGCCTGATCGTTCAGCTGCACGATTCGAGTGTTCGGTGCGACGATTTTTGATATTTCGATATCGATTGCGATTGATAAAGTTTCCTATTCAAATTACTTTTAATGCCAACCACTATATCTAACATACAATCATCTATATCTAATGCTATCTCTTCTCCACCAATTATCATGATTCGATTTCGATTGAGTTCGATTGGGTTTCGATTTCAAGTCGAGTTTCGATTGATTACCACACACAACATAAAGTAGTCACGCACAAGTAACACATAAGGCACACACACACGTATATTAACACCAAAATTTACGTAATTCGAGTCTCGAGTTCGATGATGATTAGATTAGCTCGATTATTGATTAATTGACTTTATCGCATTGTTACTTCTTGTTATTCACAATCGTAAAGCGGTTCGCATCGATAAATAAACTTCGATTAATTCGATTGTAATTAATTACTCCACATAATAAAACTAACGTAAACATAAAATAGACTAACTACCGTCAAAGAAGTCAATCTTGACTTTGACTTTGACTTTCGAAAACACGGGGTGTTAGAGCTTCCCCTTGTTTAGGGAATTTCGTCCCGAAATTAGGCTAAAAGCTGCACAACACCGTGAATCACCTTTTGCTACCTTCTCTCTCTAGACTTTCACTTAAAAAACTGCAGGTACTTCGCCTTCATGTCACTTTCGAGTTCCCAAGTGAACTCTGCGCCTCGTTTGCCTTCCCATCGGACTTTCACAATAGGAATGCGCGAGCGTCTGAGTTGCTTGGTTTGGCGATCCATGATTTTGACAGGCTTCTCCACGAAGTGTAGCATTTCATTTATTTGAAGGTAGTCGAGAGGTACAATTAGATCATGCTCAGCCAGGCACTTTCGGAGGTTTGACACATGGAAAGTCGGGTGGACGTTACTGAGTTCCTCCGGTAGTTCGAGTCTGTAGGCGACTTTTCGATCCTCTCCAGAATCTTAAAAGGTCCAATATATCGAGGCGCTAGTTTCCCTTTCTTGCCGAATCTGACCACACCCTTCCAAGGTGATACCTTTAGGAGTACGTAGTCGCCAACGTCAAATTCAAGGGGCTTGCGTCTTCTATCGGCCTAACTTTTCTGTCTACTTCGAGCTTTCAACAAGTTGTCTCGAATTTGGAGGAATTTGTCAGTCTTTTCTTGCAATAGCTCAAGACTGGTTAATTGCGAGTGACCGATATCGTGCCACACAATAGGCGATCGACATCTCCTTCCATATAGGGCCTCGAATGGTGCCATCTGGATGCTGGTATGATAACTGTTATTATACGAGAATTCGACTAACGGCAGATATTTGTTCCAATTGCCACCGAAGTCTATGACACACGCACGGAGCATGTCTTCAAGAGTACGGATCGTTCTTTCAGTCTGTCCGTCGGTTTAAGGATGGAATGCGGTACTTAAGTTAAGCGACGTACCGAGAGCTGCTTGAAACGTTTCCCACAATCGCGAGGTAAACCGAGCATCATGGTCAGAAATGATGTCACGAGGCATACCATGATTACAAATGATCTCGTCGGTGTAGATTCGGGCTAATCGTTCTACCTTGTAGTCTTCCCGTATTGGCAAAAAGTGGGCTGATTTGGTCAAACGATCAACGACAACCCAAATGCTGTCGTGACCTGATGACGTGGGTGGAAGCTTTGTTATGAAATCCATCGTTATACTCTCCCATTTCCATATAGGGATTGGCGGTTGTTCGAGTAAGCCAGAGGGTCTTTGATGTTCAGCCTTGACCCTTGCACAAGTCAGGCATCTTCCGACATAGAGAGCGATATCCCTTTTCATGCCCGGCCACCAGTACTTGTAGCGAAGATCATGGTACATTTTGTCGGCACCGGGATGAATAGAATACCGGGATTTGTGGGCTTCGTCCATTAAAATCTTTCACAGTTCGGTCCGCTTAGGGATCCAAATTCGGTCCAGAAAATAGAAGATCCCATTCGATTTACTGACAAGCTGAGATCCATCGTGATAGATTCTCTCCTTCTTCAAAGTACGTTCATTAAAGCAAGCATGTTGGGCGTCGCGGATGAGGGTTTCGAGATCGTGTTAGGCTTGGGTATTACGAATGCTGAGCAAATAGCTTCGTCTGCTGAGCGCGTCGGCAACGACATTTACCTTGCCTGGGTGATAACGAATCTCACAGTCGTAATCATTGAGGAGTTCTACCCATTGGCGTTGACGCATATTGAGTTCTTTCTGATCAAAGATGTGTTGTAAACTCCTGTGATCGGTGAAGATCATACACTTGGTACCATACAGGTAGTGTCGCCAAATCTTTAATGCAAAAACAACCGTGCCTAGCTCGAGATCATGGGTTGTATAGTTCTTCTCGTGGATTTTGAACTGTCGATAAACGTAAGCTATAACTTTGTCCCGTTGCATGAGAACACAACCAAGACCAAGGTTAGAAGCATCACAATAGACAATGAAGTCGTTGTTTCCATCGGGCAATGAGAGAACAGGAGCATTGCAAAGCTTATGCTTGAGGGTTTGGAAAGCAGACTCTTGTTCAGTTCCCCAAACAAAAGACCTGTCTTTATGCGTAAGAACGGTAAGCGGCACAGCGATCTTGGAGAATCCCTCGATAAATCATCGATAATAGCCCGCTAATCCGAGAAAACAACGGACTTCAGACGGGTTCTTTGGCGTAACCCAGCTCTTAACTGCTTCAATCTTCGCAGGATCGACATGGATACCTTGACAATTCACGATGTGACCCAGAAACTGAACCTATTCTAACCAGAATTCGCACTTGGAGAACTTGGCGTAGAGTTGGTTCCCTTGGAGTAACTCGAGAACCAAGCGTAGATGTTGCGCGTGTTCGGCCTTTGACTTGGAATAGATCAAGACATCGTTGATGAACACGATGACGAAACGGTCCAGATAGGGCTTACACACACGATTCATCAGATCCATGAAAACCGCGGGTGCGTTGGTTAAACCAAAAGGCATAACAACGAACTCATAGTGGCCGTAACGAGTGCGAAAAGCGGTTTTGGGTATATCTTCTTCCTGAATGCGTAGCTGATGATAGCCTGAGCGTAGATCGATCTTCGACAAACACGTAGCACCTTGCAGTTGGCAAACAGATCGTCGATGCGAGGTAGGGGATAACGGTTCTTGATGGTTAACTTATTCAATTCCCGGTAATCGATACACATCCTGAACGACCCATCCTTCTTTTTAACGAAGAGGACTGGCACGCCCCAAGGAGAGGTGCTCTGGCGAATAAAGCCTTTTTCAAGTAATTCCTGGAGTTGGTTCGAGAGTTCCCACATTTCGGATGGCGCGAATCGGTAAGGGGCTATGGCTACGGGGTTAGCTCCAGGAATGAGGTCGATACGGAAGTCGATATCACTACTTGGCGGTAGTCCAGGAAGATCATCAGGGAACACCTGAGGAAATTCACGGACCACGGGAACGTCTTTAACTTCTGCCTTCCTTTTCTTTTCCTTCTCCGCTACTACAATATTGGCCAAGAAAGCTCTGTATTCCTTGTAGAGATACTTGCTAGCTTGGACACATGACATGAGCTTGAGACCTTTCGAAGCAGTTTCTCCATAGACACATAGTAAATCACCATTCGCGAGCGAGAATCGAATCATCTTGTCGAAGCACACAACTTCAGCATGGTTTTCACGAAGAAAGTCCATGCCTACTATGATGTCAAAACTTCCGAGTTGCATCAGAATGAGGTCGACTGGGAAGATGTGATTGTTGAGCTCGAGGGTACAATCACGAAGAACAGAATTTACGGCGACAGTTCTTCCAGTAGCGACTTCAACTTCGAATGACGAGGGGAGATAAGAGCGTTTACGACTAAGGAGCTTCTCGAATTCAAACGACACAAAGCAGTTATCGGCTCCAGTATCAAACAAACACGATGCATAAATACCATTCACAAGGAACGTACCATTAACCATGTTGTTGTCAGCCTGGGCTTGACGAGCATTGAGGTTGATGGTTTTGGCGCGTGCTGCTTGTTGCTGCTGCTGAGGCTGCTGCTGCTGGGGCTCTTGCTTCACAACCCGGTTCGAGCACATGTTTGCAAAGTGGTTAGGGTCACCACATGAAAAGCAGACTCGAGCATTGATCGCGGGTGCCTGAGCCGCTTGTTGGCCTTGCGGGGCTGGGAGTAGAGCTTGATGAGCATTGGCAGGAGCTGCGGTGTTACGGGTACCATAGCGACAATTAGCAGTGAAATGACCGTACAAATTGCAATGAGCGCAGAAACGACAGGCAAGACCCACCGGATGATGATATGAGCATGTCAGGCAGAGCGGGTGGGGACCTGTGTAAGCACGCTTTGCTGGCGGCGCTTAAGTAACTGGTGCTGGTCGATAGTGAGACTGCTGCTGAGCTGGTACGGCTTGCAGAGGAGCAGTAGTGGTAGTGACAGCACAGTTCTTGTTGCTGGAGCTGCTGTTGTTGTTGTGCTTCTTCTTGCGGCGTGATGACTTGGATGGTTGAGCAGTGGCGGTTTCGGCGGTCGGTGCAGTGGTGGCTTGATGCAGAGACTTGGAGGGCTTATCCCAGAAACTAGCTTTTACTCGCTTGTCGTTGATCTCGGCGGCAAGCAAGTAGTCTCTTCAATTGATGAGGTCTTCGCGGCGTGAACAAAATCGGCAACACAATCGGGTAGAGCTCAAATGTACTTCTTGATGGTCATGTCTGATGTCTTGACTTGATCGGGACAGATGATGCTGAGCTGTTTAAAGCGAGCAGTCAAGGCAGCGTTATCTCCATCCTTCTGCTTAATGTTCCAAAACTCGTCCTCCAGCTTTTGGCGTTCATGGGGAGGGCAGAATGTCCATCATAATGGCTTTCAGCTCTTTCCAAGTCAGCTCATAAGCTGCATCATTTCCGCGTTTGTTTCGCTCGGCCGTCCACCAGTCTAGAGATCGGGACTGGAAGACGCCGGTTGCATTTAGGGTACGGAGATTTTCTGGACAGCCGCTTTGGCGCAGAGTGACTTCGATGGAATCAAACCATTGAAACATACCTGTTGGGCCATCTTCTCCGGTGAATTCCTTTGGTCCACATGCCTTAAACTGTTTGAAGCTAAAAACAGTCTTGGTAGCATCTTTGGGAGCTTCAGTTCTCGACTCCTCAGAAGATTTGCTGACATTTTCATAGACATCGCTCACAGCTTTTGCTACTTGTTTGGCGATGATAGCAGCAAGACGTCAGTCTCTCCTTTCTTGGCGAGTAAGTGGGGTTCGGTGTCCAGATGACAACATGGTCTGCAACAGACATCGTCGTGGGTCTCAGACACATCAAAATCGAATCTCACCTCACACGTCTACTACTTACTAAAGCTCAGGAACACGTTGAGGCACGTGTCACATAAACACATAGGCACTTAACCACAGATTCACGTAGTCACAGAAGCACATAAGCATGTAAGCACGTAGGGCACAGAAGCACAGAAACACAGAGACACAGAAACACATACGTATTCAATCACAGAGGCCGTCAGAATACAGAAACCTATCATTCAAAGCTTGCGAATCGATTGCGTATAATATATCGAATAGTATAGTATAGCGTATAGCATAGCATTATGTCATCTAGATTGGAGCGACTTGTTATCGTTTTGAGATAGGGAAGCAATACGAGTCGTGTGTGTTGATCGAAGTGAGGGCAAAAATCGAGTAAATTTCAAAATTAAATACATAAACAGTCAGCTCATATAAACACATAGACGAGTCATCAGAGTCAGCAGTTGCGGGCTCAGAATCGAAACACATAAAAATCGAGAAATAGATTGTCTGCGGCTATTAGACATTGACTACCCAAAGGGATTCGACTATTCTCAAAAACTTGTCATCACATTCCGACTTTCGGAATCGGCCTCTGCCTCGATTCTTGGGCATTCGGCGCGCATCCCTTGAGCCATACTCGTGAGTTCAGGTTGTTGGAGTCCGTCGAGGCTTTGGTGAGAGTTTTGGTAGAATCACGGGCAAGCTGGCAAGGTTAGGGTTTCACCCCTGGCTTGGCAACTTTCCCTTGATTTTAGTAAAATAGAGGAGATTATTCATCAAAATATAGATTTCACTCCTAATTTGGTATAATGCTCCCGTTGAACAGGCGTTCGTTATTGAAAAGTATAATGAAGAGATCATTGATAAGTTGATAAAACAGCATTGATCCAGCAATTTAGTCGAGAGTTTGCGGTTTTCACACCTAATCTTGACTAAATCGCCTTCTCATTATTGAAAATTCGAGTGCGGTGATGGTGTAGTGTAGGCGAGAAATAGCAGGTCATATAGCACATAAGCTCGGTCTGTTGGTTCCTAACTATAGTCTCGGTCTCTGAGACATCGAACCGGACTAGGTCGAGTCTTGCCTAATTCCCTATAGTTATGGCTCTGATACCAATCTGTCACACCCCAACCGATGGCGAAATCATCGGGGCATGGCACTGAGCGAAACAGATTGTCCAGAAGTTTCCATAACAACTATCATTACTATTCAATTTATATAATACGTCCCATACCGTACCTCAAACAGCAAACAAATTATTACAGATAAAATATAGTCAAATATTCTGTTCCGACAACTCAGATTCAAATATAAATACAACAATTGTTTATCTGCTTCTAGAGACCCATAATTTGACCACTACAGACAACTATTTGTTGGGCTCTAGAACTTTATTCTAGCCTCGCTTTCCTAGCAGATAAGCATCTTAAACACCTGTCACATACGTTAAAATAAAGTCAATACATAAAATGTAAAGGTGAGCATACAAGTTTGATAATAGCATAATAGAGTTCGAAATAGTTCACGCATAACCAGCACGTATACTGTAACACCCCAACCCGGAAGGGCTGACGTGTCACAATAACGGTAACATAAACAAAAGTCATAATTCCATTTATTTATTTGTTAAGGATACAACCACACGACCATAAAAATTAAGATTATTATACAAGCGGAGACAGTTGTCTTAATTAACTAACATCTTCAGATTTATTCCTAGGCTTTATTCTTCTCTCTTTTCCCCTCCCAAAATAATCTGTGGACCTGTATATACAAAAAGTATACGGAATGAGCCGAATGCTCAGTACGGAATTTTAGGCTCAAATAACAAATAATGCTTCATATGAAATCTTATCCGGATGGAACTTTAGGCGAAAATGATACGATGCAAGAACAAAATTTCATAATCATATCTTACGGATGTACCCATGAGCAAACTTAAAACGTGACAATACACAGGTAGCTACTCCTGCATAATTATCACATGAGATGGCGAATTGGCATACCCGTTATCCACCTCCTTATACTTAAATCCTAGGATCGATCCATACGCCTCCTAATAGCCTTATGTACCACACTTGTACTTAAGAGACGCCGTGAACTGATCTCTCCGTCACGGATGGAGCACATGATGTTGATGCCACAACAACATGCTCGTGGGACACTCCACGAGAAGCGATACTCAGGGTATCAGAGTACAAATGGTCTTATTCACATAACTTATAAAACTTATTTTCATAACAAAACGGAACATATATTGGAACATGCGATAATGAGTATAACAACATAATACTATCGCATGACATGCAAGTTAAATCAAATGATTAGGATAGGAATCGAACGGACTGTCAAATGAATCGATAATCAAAGACGTGAGGAGTTTTTAACAGATATAGTAATTTAGTGGTTTTATAATAATTTGAATATGAAGCAATAAAGAGTGGGGTAAGGATCCGTACCTTAATAACTCCAAAGTGAAGCTACCTTGTGCTAATGTTTTAGATTTATACGGGCAGAGTTTAGACTACTGATTAATCTTTTAACCTAATTTAAATAACATGCACACAAACTAGGTTAGTAACTTAATACAGCATTTACGTCAATTCACGAGATTAAACCTTCACAACAATTAACAAGTGCAATACTTCAACTCATTTATCGAATTATCGACAAACGACAAAGTATAATACTTAATAATTCGATCGGATTCACAACGAATAACAGAGCATAGTCCGAATTCGAACATCACTCAAATATTCAAGTCGAAATCACGATGAACAATAAAGTATAAGCTCAATTTTGAGCAGCACTCGGACAATCGTCGGATAGTTATAATCGATCGGATGTTGAATCGTAATAGCGATCGAGTTATTACCCTGATTGCGGCAGCGATTCGTGAATTGTGTGTGTTGTGAACGATTTCTGCTATAACTCAGCGTATACTGTGAGTTTTTTCGTCGTTCAAGTGCCCAATTTCAAGTCCCAGACTCCTCTATTTATACCCGAAATTTGACCCTGTCGCGTAGCGCGAGGGGTACCCCCATGGGCGTCGCGCTACGCGAGGGGTAACCTATATTTATAGGGTAGCTACGTGTGTAACTAGGCTTGCTGTGTTGACAGTTTCTTAAATTTCGAATTTGACAGATAGTTATGAGGATAATCGTAACTAGGGTTTTGCCTCCCCTGAGTTTTAGGGGCCCTGATCCTGATTCTGATGATTCTGAAAATTTTAGGGTTAGTGCAGAATTACTTGGGTGTCTTAATTAGGGTTTTCTTAGTGGTTAATGATTTTAAATTTAGGGGCATTACAACTATTACCCCCTTAAAAGAAATTTCGTCCTCGAAATTTTTGCAAATAAGCATATAACCTATCGCATAAGTACTAGAAATGAAAATTTTATAGCAGAGTTACTAATTTATATAACTAGAATCTCCTAACCACACATGTGTATCTGAAATTTATAACTAAGGTCATGACTATACTTGTCAATTATCCTATATATGTGCCCTAATGGTCCTTCTTAAAATATTCTTTCCGTATGAAAAGTTAATAGAGACTTACATATACTTAGAGTGACTATTAGTACTAACATTTCCTACATAGATATACTTAGTCATAGCTAAAATATCTTCTCATAAGGTAAAGCATAAATGACCGTAAACAGAAACAAATGAACATATATCAAATAGCAAGATTTACCATTACTCGACTAAAATTCTATTGCGAGAATAGATTAGGGTATAGAGAACGAATTGATTCTTCAGATTCCCATGTTGCTTCGTGTTCAGAGTGATTTTTCCAAAGGACTTTAACAAACGGAATTACTTTCCTACGCAAAACCCTTTCTTGTCGATCTAAGATGGCTTCTGGTTCTTCTTCGTAGGACAAATCTTCGTGAATCGTAAGTAACGGATAACTAATGACGTGGAGTGGATGATAATTATATCCTCTTAAAGAGGATATATGAAAAACGTTATGAACGTGAGAGAGTTGAGGCGGTAAAGCCAGTCGATATGACACTTCTCCAATTCTTTCAAGGATTTCAAATGGACCGATGAAACGGGGACTAAGTTTCCCTTTAATTCCAAATCTACGAACACCACGCCAAGGTGATACCTTTAAGAATACGTGGTCACCAATTTTAAATTCGAGGGGTCGTCTATCTTGATCTGCATAGCTCTTTTGTCTACTCTGAGCTTCTTTCAGTTTTTCTCGGGCTATAGTGACTTTTTCATTTGTAATCTGAACTAATTCTGGCCCTTCAATAATCTTTTCTCCGACTTCATCCCAGCATAATGGTGCGCGACATTTCCGACCGTACAAAAGCTCAAAAGGTGCCATGCCAATACTTGCTTGCCAACTATTGTTGTAAGCGAACTCAACAAGACATAAATATTCATCCCAATTTCCAGACCATTCAAGTGCGCATGCTCGGAGCATGTCTTCCAAGGTCTGAATCATGCGTTCTGACTGCCCATCTGTTTGTGGATGGAAAGCCGTACTAAACTTTAGTCGTGTCCCCCAAGCTGCCTGAAAACCTTTCCAAAATCGTGAGGTGAAACGTGGGTCTCTATCGGAAACAATGGAAGATGGTGTGCCATGGAGTCGAATAATTTCTTGAAGAAATATTTCGGATAACTTATTAACCGAGAATCCTTGCTGAATTGGTAGAAAATGTGCTGACTTTGATAATCTATCGACAACCACCCATACAACATCATTCTTCTTGAATGTCTTAGGTAGACCAGTAACAAAATCCATTGTGATCTCATCCCACTTCCATATGGGAATATCCAATGGCTGCAACAGACCGCTTGCTCGTTTGTGTTCAATTTTCACTTGTTGGCAAGTGAGACATTTACTTACGTATCGAGCAACGTCTTCCTTCATACCATTCCACCAGAAGTTCTGTCTTAAATCTCTATACATCTTGGTAGATCCTGGGTGAATCGAAAATGGTGAGCTGTGAGCTTCGGCTAATAATGACTCACGAAGGGTGGAGTCATCGGGTACACAAAGTCTTTTGCCGCACCAAATCACCCCTTGATGGTCTATACTAAATTCAGATTGCTTACCCACCTCGAGATTTTGCACAATTGCCCAAAGTTCTCCATCTTGCTTTTGTGCTTCTTTGATCCGGGATATGAGGTTGGGTTCAATCTGCATTCTAGCTAGATATCCATCAGAGTTACTAACCTGAAGCCAAATGTCCATCCTTTCGAGATCCCTCCTAACATGAGGTTGAATTTGTAGGCAAGATATAGTCCCGGAGTTCTTTCGGCTTAATGCGTCAGCTACTACATTGGTTTTGCCTGGATGGTATTGAATATTTGTGTCATAATCTTTTAAAAGTTCTAACCACCTTCTTTGCCTCATATTTAGCTCCTTCTGCGTAAATATATACTTGAGGCTCTTGTGGTCGGTAAAGATGTCACAACTTTCGCCATACAGATAATGTCGCCAAATCTTAAGTGCAAAGACGACTGCGGCTAATTCTAAATCATGTGTAGGATAGTTAACTTCATAAGGCTTCAACTGACGGGAGGCATAAGCGATAACCTTCCCATGTTGCATTAGCACACAACCTAATCCTTTCTTTGAGGCATCACTGTAGACTTGGTAACCTCCTGATCCAGAAGGAAGAGCGAGTATCGGAGAGGATACGAGTCGTTTCTTTAATTCTTCAAAGCTTTTCTCTTGTTCTTAATTCCATGAGTACTTCACCCCTTTCTGAGGAGTTTTGTGAGTGGTAAAGCAATTACCGAGAATCTTTCAACAAATCTTCGGTAATAGCCAGCAAGACCCAAGAAACTTCGTATTTCGGTAACAGAAGTGGGTCTTGGCCATTTTGTAATAGCTTCAACCTTTGTTGGGTCTACCATAATTCCCTCTGCTGATATGACATGACCTAGAAATGATACTTGGCTAAGCCAAAAGTCACATTTGGAGAACTTCGCGTACAATTTCTCATGCCGCAAGGTTCCAAGTACTTCATGTAGATGTGCTTCATGCTCTTCGCGACTTTTAGAATATACCAGAATGTCATCGATAAAGACAATAACGAATTTGTCTAGGAATTTGTGAAATACGCGATTCATCAAATCCATAAAGACTGCGGGTGCATTAGTTTGCCCAAAGGGCATAACCAAAAATTCGTAATGACCATATCGAGTACGAAAAGCGGTCTTGGGAACATCCTCATTCTTGACCTTTAACTGATGGTACCCAGACCTTAGGTCGATTTTTGAGAAGAACTGAGCCCCTTGAAGCTGATCAAAGAGATCATCAATGCGAGGCAGAGGATACTGATTACGAATAGTAATCTTGTTCAGCTCTCGGTAGTCAATACATAAACGCATACTACCGTCCTTCTTCTTCACAAATAAGACCGGAGCACCCCAGGGTGAAACACTGGGTCTTATGAATCCTAAATCTAACAATTCTTGCAATTGTTCCTTCAACTCCTTCAGTTCCATCGGGGCCATACGGTATGGAGCTTTAGAAATAGGTTCGGCACCAGGGATCAAGTCGATGGTGAATTCCAACTGACGGTCGGGTGGTAATCCCGGGAGTTCATCCGGAAATACATCAGGATATTCACGAACAACGGAGTGGCTATCGATACTCTTAATACTAGCAGAAGTATCCTTAATCGATGCTAGGATCCAGCACAGCCGTTTGATATGGATTTTCGAGCCTTAAGTGCAGAGATAATTTTAAGAGATTTATGGGCTTGAGTTCCCTGATATATAATATCAGGATGATGAAGATTGTCACACCCCCAAAATCCACACGCGGAGTATCACCGCTTGGGAGCGTGACTGACCAGGATCAAGCCACCAATCATATCGAACATGTAATTAATATTAAGTAAAATATATGTAAACCATCCATTCAATACGATAGGTGTTCAAAACATAACCATAGTTTTAAAGTGTAGCGGAAGCATAGTAAATAAACCAACAATAGTTAATAGTTTTAAATGTCATAATAGTTTCAACGTAGAAATCACGATCCTTGCCCACAACGACCCGCTTCCCCAGTGCAAGCTCCAAGTACCTAACGATCTGCAAGGCATGTAACAGAATGATCAACAAACTAGTTGAGCGAGTTCACAGAAAGTAAATGCGTAATAGTAAGTTTGTTTGTAACAGGTGGCTCTACTGGGCCGTTAGTACGTTCTATTGGTGGGGGCTTCCCACGTTGTATAACCACTAGACTATCGTATCTATAAGTATCCTTCACAACCGAGGATAGTGATCAGTATAGGTATCCTTCACAACCGAGGATAGTGATCAGTATAAGTATCCTTCACAACCGAGGATAGTGATCAGTATAAGTATCCTTCACAACCGAGGATAGTGATCAGTATAAGTATCCTTCACAACCGAGGATAGTGATCAGTATAAGTATCCTTCACAACCGAGGATAGTAATATGGTAGTCTAGTCATAGTGTCAGTAGTGTATCTATTCAACCTTATCCTTTCAATCCCATTCCCAACACCCCGGGAATCCCATGCCTTGGTAAGAGTGTGAACTCACCTTGGTTTGCTCGGTATGCTAGGTTATGCACTCACAAGTAATTAATCAAGTCCTATTGTATGCACGTATAACAAATCAGTTCATGTTCACAATGATACGCATGCAATTTAATGTTCACATAACAGTCAGTTTGCATATCGGCACAACACGTATTATTTCACATTTAATCATCAACTATCATTCGATTCACATTACCCATCCTTCGATGCATTGCTCATCCTTCGGTCTAACAACTATCACAATTATGTTTCGACACGTCTTTCGATACACAGTTATCATCTTACGATTCATGGTTATCTTTCGACACATCAGCTATGTTTCGACATAGTTATCACAGTTATCATTCGGACCGAATGCTATGTTTCGAACCAATGTCATCTTTCGGTCAATGCTATCCTTCGGTCAACGCTACTATGGTTCGGTCAAAGCTATCCTTCGGTCAACACTACTATGGTTCGAAGGACAAGTATCTTTCGGTCACAACTATGTTTCGAATAACTACATCTTTCGACAAATAACAGTTACGTTTATTCCAAGTTTCCAAGTTTATCCGATTATCAATTAACACCAATTTCACAAATCAGCTAACATCAACAAGATCAAACAAGCATAATTCCCATGTTTATCAAGAACCCTAATCTGAATAACAAGATCATTCAAACTATCCGATTTACACATAGGTGCCGATTACATAAACATGTCCGATTACAACATTCGGCCGATTATAAACCTGATTAACATAAACATCTTAACAACCATGACAATTCAATTCGTATATTATCCGATCATCGTGCAAATAATGTCCGGTTCTAACAACATTCTAACGATTAACAAGCAAGTCCGGCCGGTTATCAGGCATATCCGACCGATCAGCAAAGCTAAATTAACATGTTATCATCAAATCGTATTATCAATCACCCATTTAACAAACATCAATTCCTATCCGGTCGATCACCCTGACCTGATTAACTAGCCGATTAACAAACCAATTCGTAACATTGAACATGAAATCATTTAATCAATCAAAACAATACAATTAAACACTAACCGGAAATCTGGATTACGGAATGAAATCCTTCGAACAGGGAATGGGTCTGCTATGCCGTCACACACACACACAAGGAAACTAGGGTTTTTGGAAGTAACTCTCGGTTTACATGCATTCACGTTTATAAACGTATCACAGGAATGGGCCAAGCCCATAAGAAAGACTGGGCCGAAAGATGTCGAAGGATAGAGTCCCTGGTCGAAGGATATGTTTCGAGATCCTTCGAACCGAAAGTTGATCCTTCGAATCGAAGGATATGTTTCGAGATCCTTCGAACTGTATGTCATGTTTCGTGATCTAGACTAAGTGTTTTAATAATAATTCTAATATTATTTTCTACCACAGCAAGTAATCACATATAGGCAAAATGACAATACGTTTCATTAAAACACAACGCGTACAATTTCAAGTCCACAATCCAAACAACTAAACAGTCAAAGTCAACGCGCATTTAATGCGAAAGTGAAAGTCAGAAACTCGAGTTGTCACATTATCCCCAACTTAAAAGAAATTTCGTCCCGAAATTTGGTACGCACTCACTGAGGAAGCTAGGTAAGTTACATCGTTCACTGGTTTTCCTGGGGTGTCACATCATCCCCCCGTTGATTGGGAATTTCGTCCCGAAATTCAGTAGTAGTAGCTTCAGCCTCAGAAGTGGATGCATTGGTTTCGAATAGCTGGGGGTACTTTTCTTTCATCTGGTCTTCGCGTTCCCAGGTATACTCTGGGCCACGCTGGGAGTTCCAACGAACTCGAACAAGAGGGATTCTCTTGTGTTTGAGGACCTTAACATCCCGGTCCGTGATTTCAACTGGTTCCTCGACGAACTGCAACCGCTCGTCGATAGTGAGTTCCTTAAAAGGAACTATAAGGGTCTCATCTGATAGGCATTTCTTCAGATTCGACACGTGAAATACATTGTGAACTGCACCGAGTTCAGCTGGTAGGTTTAATCTGTAGGCTACTTTGCCAATCTTTTCTAAGATTTCGAATGGTCCGACGTACCGCGGATTCAGTTTGCCTCGTTTACCAAATCGAACCACACCCTTCCAGGGTGAAACTTTCAATAAAACCCGGTCCCCGACCTCAAATTCCAATGGCTTTCTACGCTTGTCCGCGTAGGCTTTCTGACGGTCGCGTGCTGCCGCCATGCGTTGTCGTATCTGCGCAATCTTTTCTGTGGCGTCCGCTACAATCTTTGGACCCGTAATTTGACTATCCCCCACCTCTGCCCAACAGAGAGGTGACCGGCATTTACGTCCGTACAATGCCTCAAATGGAGCGGCTTGAATGCTGGTGTGGTAACTGTTATTGTATGAAAACTCCACTAAAGGGAGGTGCTTTTCCCAGCCGTTGCCGAAATCGTTGACACACGCTCGAAGCATGTCTTCTAGGGTTTGAATCGTGCGCTCAGACTGCCCATCCGTCTGAGGGTGATATGCTGTGCTCATGTCTAATCGTGAGCCGAAGGATTTGTGCATCGCTTGCCAAAGCTCTGACGTGAATCGTGCATCGCGATCCGAAATAATAGAAGTGGGCACTCCGTGCCTTGAAACAACTTCCTTCAAGTAGATGTCTGCTAGGGTAGAAAACTTATCCGTTTCTTTGATAGCCAAGAAGTGAGCAGACTTTGTAAGTCGATCAACGATCACCCAAATAGTGTCATTCCCACGCTGGGATCTAGGTAGACCTGTAACAAAATCCATGGAAATTTCTTCCCATTTCCATTGCGGTATCTTAGGCTGCTGAAGTAGGCCTGATGGTTTCTGATATTCAACCTTGACTCTCGCACAGGTTAAGCATTTGCCAACATAAGTGACGATGTGGGCTTTCATACTTGGCCACCAGTATGTTGTTTTGATATCGTGGTACATTTTATCCGCACCTGGATGTACCGAGTAGCGAGACTTGTGCGCTTCGTCCATCACAAGCTCTCGTAGACCGCCATAAAGTGGGACCCAAATACGCCCCGCTACATAGTAGGCGCCGTCTTCCTTTTGTTCCATTTGTTGCCTTGAACCGCGTAAGGCTTCAGCTGTGACGTTTTCGGGTTTCAGTGCTTCTAACTGAGCAGCTCGTATCTGTGCAGGAAGACTGGACTGAATAGTAAGCTGTAGCGCTCGCACGCGCTTAGGTAGAGTGTCTTTCCGACTGAGGGCATCAGCCACAACATTGGCCTTGCCTGGATGATACTTGATGGCGCATTCATAGTCGTTTAGAAGTTCAACCCATCTCCGTTGACGCATATTCAAATCCTTTTGCTTAAGAATATGCTCGAGACTCCTGTGATCGGTGTAAATCGTGCACTTGGTACCGTACAGGTAGTGTCGCCATATCTTAAGCGCGAAAACAACAGCTCCCAGCTCTAAATCGTGCGTCGTGTAGTTCCGTTCATGAACCTTGAGTTGCCGCGAAGCGTAGGCAATAACTTTATCCCGCTGCATCAATACACAACCAAGCCCCTGTATCGATGCGTCACAATAAACCACGAAGTCATCCGTGCCCTCTGGCAATGAAAGAATAGGTGCGCTGCAGAGCCTATCCTTTAGATACTGAAAAGCGGTCTCTTGCGTATTACCCCATCTGTAAACGACACCTTTCTGTGTTAGCATAGTAAGTGGTTGCGCGATCTTTGAGAAGTCTTTAATAAATCGCCTGTAGTAACCCGCCAAACCCAAGAATTGGCGTATTTCAGTCGGTGTACGCGGTGCTGGCCAGTTTCTGATCGAATCAACCTTGGATGGATCGACATGAATCCCATCCTTGTTCACCACATGGCCTAAGAAGTGGACTTCACGAAGCCAGAAGTCGCATTTTGAAAACTTTGCGTACAGTTGCTCTTTTCGAAGAAGTTCCAAGATAAGACGTAAGTGCTGCTCGTGCTCCTCCTGACTCTTGGAGTAAATCAGAATGTCGTCGATGAAAACGATAACAAACTTATCAAGATAAGGTTTGCACACCCTGTTCATAAGATCCATGAAGACTGCAGGTGCGTTCGTAAGCCCGAATGGCATGACAAGAAACTCGTAATGACCGTAGCGAGTTCTGAAAGCGGTTTTGGAGACGTCCTCATCCCGGACTCTCAGCTGATGATACCCTGACCTTAAATCAATCTTGGAATAATAACACGACCCTTGCAACTGGTCGAATAGGTCATCTATGCGCGGAAGAGGATAACGGTTCTTCACCGTCACCTTATTGAGTTCGCGGTAGTCGATGCACATCCTGAACGTACCGTCTTTCTTCTTCACAAATAACACTGGAGCTCCCCAAGGCGAAGAGCTTGGACGAATAAAGCCCTTTTCCAAGAGCTCTTGTAGCTGCTTCGACAGTTCTTCCAATTCGGTTGGAGCTAAACGATACGGTGCGCGGGCTATTGGTGCTGCTCCAGGAGCTAACTCAATCTGAAACTCGACTTGACGATGAGGAGGTAAACCAGGTAAATCTTCAGGAAACAGTTGAGGAAAATCACGCACAACTGGTATATCCTCCAGCTTCTTTTCCTTTGCTGATGCGTCAGTGACAAGTGCCAGAATGGCAGTATGCCCCTTTCGTAAACATTTCTGCGCCTTTAAGAAAGAGATGATGCCAACCACAGCACCACTCTTGTCACCTTGTACCTCGAGAGGTTCTTGACTGGAGCGAGGAATACGAATAACTTTTTCTTTGCATAAGATCTCCGCATGTTGTTGGGATAGCCAATCCATACCGATGACGACGTCGAAACTACCCAAAACTATGGGTATGAGATCAATCGAGAAAGTCTGACCCGCTAGAACAATACTACAACCCTTGACTACCTGAGCGGCCTCTACACTTTTACCATTGGCTAGTTCTACGACGTGTTTGGTGTCTAGGGGTGTTGGTGTACGTTTTAATAATTTACTCATTTTCAATGACATATAGCTTGTATCAGCACCCGAATCAAATAAGACAGTAACATAAATATCGTCGAGAAGAAACTTACCCATAACCACATTGGGATCATTCACTGCATCTCCTCGACCCAACACAAAAGCACGACCACGAGCTTCATTGCCGTTGTTGTTGTTGTTTCCCCCGTTGTCGTTGTTACCATTACCCTGATTGTTGTTACGGTTGTTGTTGTTCTGGTTCCTGTTCAACTGAGGGCAATGCCTTTTGAAGTGACCCTCTGCACCGCACTGAAAACACCCTTTGTTACCCTGCTGCTGATTCTGCTGTGCCTGGGGTTGCTGCTGATTCTGGTTTGCAGGTCGAGCGCTTCTACAATCTTTGGCCTCATGACCCATCTTGAGGCATCTTTGACAACGAACCTTGTTACACTGGCCACTGTGATGCTTGTTGCAGGTGTTACACTTTGGGAGATTTCCTCGATACCCTCCCTGTCTGTGGCTGCCTGAGGAGTGCTGACCTGGACTCTGGTAACTGTCTGTCTTTCGCTGTTGAGCTTGCGACTGCACTGAAACTGATCCCTTGCTAGAATCCCCATCCCATTTTCTCTTACTTTCACTGGGAGTAGCATGTGTAGTAGAAGCAGTAGCGGTAGCAGTAGCACTGATACGCTTAGGCAGTTTATTCTGATCCACTTCCTGATCGGTGATGCGATGAGCGAGACGCTGGATTTCCTGGATGTTGTTGAGGTTAGCCGAGGTAACGTGGCTCTGTATTTCTGGTGCCAAACCTTTGAGATACAACTCAATTCGCTTGTATGGAGGGTCCACCATAGTTGGACATAACACAGCCAACTCATTCGATCTCTTGGTGTAAGCTTCGATTTCCGAACCAACCATTTTCAAGTTATACAACTCGTCCTCCAACTTGTGAATGTCTTCTCTAGTGCAGTATTCCCTCTTGATCAGTTCTTTGAAGTCATTCCAGGGTGTGGCGTTAGCAGCTGCCAACCCTAAGATCTGCACTTGTGCGTTCCACCAAGTGAGCGCAATCCCTTCAAGTGTGCCAGTGGCGAACTTCACCCTGCGAGCCTCAGGGCATTCACACATTTCGAAAACCGACTCGAGCTTTTCAAACCAGTGGAGGAGTCCAACTGCTCCCTCCGTGCCACTGAACGAACTAGGACGACATTCCATGAAATTCTTGAAGGTGCACCCAGGTTGTTGCTGAGCGGGTTGACCTATTGTGTACGAATAGGGCAAAGTTAAGTACGAGAATTAATGTAGGATCTAAAGATCCTAGTGTCTATACTGCAGGGTATACTACCTGCTTGGGCGGCTGCAACTGCCGCAGCAACGAGAGCCTCTAGCTGGGCTTGAGTCATGGTAATTCGTGCGGCCATTGATCTTCACATCAAAGGCAACATAAGTGAGAAAGGTTCGCGAATAGTGCGATGACAGAAGAGTGTAAGCACATAAGTATTCTCATGCAATGACAAGTTGTGAGCAAAGTAATGTAAGCATACTACGAGCAAAGTTCTATGCAAATTCTAGCATGTAGGCAATAAACATAAACCTTATTACCTAGGAAGTTGAGTCTTGCACGTGGAGCGAAGCGTCGTTGTGGATCGTTGAGAGCACTGTTCTGGTTATAGTCTGGTTTTAATAAAAACGTTTTTCCATATTAAAACCAAGTTCTCTATAACCAATGGCTCTGATACCAATCTGTCACACCCCCAAAATCCACACGCGGAGTATCACCGCTTGGGAGCGTGACTGACCAGGATCAAGCCACCAATCATATCGAACATGTAATTAATATTAAGTAAAATATATGTAAACCATCCATTCAATACGATAGGTGTTCAAAACATAACCATAGTTTTAAAGTGTAGCGGAAGCATAGTAAATAAACCAACAATAGTTAATAGTTTTAAATGTCATAATAGTTTCAACGTAGAAATCACGATCCTTGCCCACAACGACCCGCTTCCCCAGTGCAAGCTCCAAGTACCTAACGATCTGCAAGGCATGTAACAGAATGATCAACAAACTAGTTGAGCGAGTTCACAGAAAGTAAATGCGTAATAGTAAGTTTGTTTGTAACAGGTGGCTCTACTGGGCCGTTAGTACGTTCTATTGGTGGGGGCTTCCCACGTTGTATAACCACTAGACTATCGTATCTATAAGTATCCTTCACAACCGAGGATAGTGATCAGTATAGGTATCCTTCACAACCGAGGATAGTGATCAGTATAAGTATCCTTCACAACCGAGGATAGTGATCAGTATAAGTATCCTTCACAACCGAGGATAGTGATCAGTATAAGTATCCTTCACAACCGAGGATAGTAATATGGTAGTCTAGTCATAGTGTCAGTAGTGTATCTATTCAACCTTATCCTTTCAATCCCATTCCCAACACCCCGGGAATCCCATGCCTTGGTAAGAGTGTGAACTCACCTTGGTTTGCTCGGTATGCTAGGTTATGCACTCACAAGTAATTAATCAAGTCCTATTGTATGCACGTATAACAAATCAGTTCATGTTCACAATGATACGCATGCAATTTAATGTTCACATAACAGTCAGTTTGCATATCGGCACAACACGTATTATTTCACATTTAATCATCAACTATCATTCGATTCACATTACCCATCCTTCGATGCATTGCTCATCCTTCGGTCTAACAACTATCACAATTATGTTTCGACACGTCTTTCGATACACAGTTATCATCTTACGATTCATGGTTATCTTTCGACACATCAGCTATGTTTCGACATAGTTATCACAGTTATCATTCGGACCGAATGCTATGTTTCGAACCAATGTCATCTTTCGGTCAATGCTATCCTTCGGTCAACGCTACTATGGTTCGGTCAAAGCTATCCTTCGGTCAACACTACTATGGTTCGAAGGACAAGTATCTTTCGGTCACAACTATGTTTCGAATAACTACATCTTTCGACAAATAACAGTTACGTTTATTCCAAGTTTCCAAGTTTATCCGATTATCAATTAACACCAATTTCACAAATCAGCTAACATCAACAAGATCAAACAAGCATAATTCCCATGTTTATCAAGAACCCTAATCTGAATAACAAGATCATTCAAACTATCCGATTTACACATAGGTGCCGATTACATAAACATGTCCGATTACAACATTCGGCCGATTATAAACCTGATTAACATAAACATCTTAACAACCATGACAATTCAATTCGTATATTATCCGATCATCGTGCAAATAATGTCCGGTTCTAACAACATTCTAACGATTAACAAGCAAGTCCGGCCGGTTATCAGGCATATCCGACCGATCAGCAAAGCTAAATTAACATGTTATCATCAAATCGTATTATCAATCACCCATTTAACAAACATCAATTCCTATCCGGTCGATCACCCTGACCTGATTAACTAGCCGATTAACAAACCAATTCGTAACATTGAACATGAAATCATTTAATCAATCAAAACAATACAATTAAACACTAACCGGAAATCTGGATTACGGAATGAAATCCTTCGAACAGGGAATGGGTCTGCTATGCCGTCACACACACACACAAGGAAACTAGGGTTTTTGGAAGTAACTCTCGGTTTACATGCATTCACGTTTATAAACGTATCACAGGAATGGGCCAAGCCCATAAGAAAGACTGGGCCGAAAGATGTCGAAGGATAGAGTCCCTGGTCGAAGGATATGTTTCGAGATCCTTCGAACCGAAAGTTGATCCTTCGAATCGAAGGATATGTTTCGAGATCCTTCGAACTGTATGTCATGTTTCGTGATCTAGACTAAGTGTTTTAATAATAATTCTAATATTATTTTCTACCACAGCAAGTAATCACATATAGGCAAAATGACAATACGTTTCATTAAAACACAACGCGTACAATTTCAAGTCCACAATCCAAACAACTAAACAGTCAAAGTCAACGCGCATTTAATGCGAAAGTGAAAGTCAGAAACTCGAGTTGTCACAAAGATCACCGAAAATAACTCGGCGAGAATGACAATCTATAGTTACACGATGTCTAGACAACCAATCTATTCCTAGAATAACATCAAAGTCACACATATGTATTGGAAATAGGTCTGCCTTACACACAATAGATTCAATACGGATCGGACAATCTTTATATACGTAAGTGATTACGGATGAAGTTCCTATGGGAGTGGAAATGGTGAAAGTGTGATCTAAGAGAGTTGGTCTTATCGGAAGATACTTAGTAAACGAGTGGGATACTAAAGAATGGGTCGCTCCTGTATCGAATAACACATAGATACTACGTTCACCAATCTGAAGGGTTCCAGATACAGTACCTGGAACATTAGCAGCGTCGGTAGCAGAAAGTGCGAAAACTCTTCCTCCAACATTGGGTTGATTATTCTTCTTAGTATCTTTCTTAGGACATTCCTTGATCATGTGTCCAGTTTGGCCACATCTAAAGCATGCTCCTGTACTTCGGTGACATATGCCCTGATGTCTCTTACCACAAGTATTACATAGAGGATATGTAATCTGATTCGGGTTTACTTGTTGATTCAGTGGTTGAGCTCTAATAGGTTCTGCATACAACTGAATCTGGTTTTGAGCAGGCCTCGAGTTTGGAAGTCTAGGTTGCCATGGACGTGCTTGATTTCCAGAGTTTTGATTTCCTTGAACTTTACGATCTTGATGCTGTGGCGTAGTGGATGATTGGCCGATTTCTTGCTTAAATTGGCCTTCCCTATTTCTCTTCTTATTATCCCCAGTTCGAGATAGGAATTCTTTCCTTTCGAATTCAAAAGTTTTGATTGCATCAGCAACTTCGGTGATATCCTTAAATTTCATGTACATGATCGATTTCCGAATTCGATCATTAACTGCCCACTTGCATTTTTCTGCCTGGACTTCTGCTGATCCTGCAACATCTCCTACAATACTAGCCAACCTTGAAAATCGAGTAATGAACACAGAGGCTGGTTCATCACTCCCCTGTCGAATTATTGCATACTCCCTGATATAAGCTTCTCTGTCAGCGGTCGAAAAATACTTATCGTAAAAGATATTACGAAAGTCGACCCATGAAAGATTAGCGTTAAAATCATCCCCTCCTTTGACTTGCTTATATCCTTCCCACCAAGTTTGTGCGTCATCTTCAAATTTGTAGGTAGCCAGTCTAACTTTGTATTGCTCCGGAACTCCAAGAACTCCGAAGATCTTTTCAACATGAGCTATCCAGTTTCTTGCTTCGACTGGATTAGTAGCGTGACTAAAGGATTTCGGCTTTTGTTTTTGGAATTTACTAATCCATATGTCTATACTATAAGTAATATTGTTAGTGGTATTCTCACGAGTTTCACCACCAGAGATTGGATTAGTGTTAGTGCGTTCTGGATGAAGAGTTTGTTGAATAACGGCCTCAGCTGTTTGAGCAACCAGGTTTGGAAGCAACCCAGCAACAGCCTGGTTGATAGCATTAATTATGTTTGGATCAACTGGAGTCTCATTCGAAGAAGTGTTGTTACGTTCATGGTTAGTACGAGTATTCCTACGTGGCGGACGACGAGGAGGCATCTATAAGAATAGACATAGGAGTTAAACCAAATAAGGGATCAAGTTGAATCCTATCATAGATATCTACCCATTCCTCACAGGTCTTAATTACTATCTTCAAGTTTTCTACAGGAAAGAGCCTTTGCTCTGATACCATAGCTGTAACACCCCAACCCGGAAGGGCTGACGTGTCACAATAACGGTAACATAAACAAAAGTCATAATTCCATTTATTTATTTGTTAAGGATACAACCACACGACCATAAAAATTAAGATTATTATACAAGCGGAGACAGTTGTCTTAATTAACTAACATCTTCAGATTTATTCCTCGGCTTTATTCTTCTCTCTTTTCCCCTCCCAAAATAATCTGTGGACCTGTATATACAAAAAGTTTACGGAATGAGCCGAATGCTCAGTAGGAATTTTAGGCTCAAATAACAAATAATGCTTCATATGAAATCTTATCCGGATGGAACTTTAGGCGAAAATGATACGATGCAAGAACAAAATTTCATAATCATATCTTACGGATGTACCCATGAGCAAACTTAAAACGTGACAATACACAGGTAGCTACTCTTGCATAATTATCACATGAGATGGCGAATTGGCATACCCGTTATCCACCTCCTTATACTTAAATCCTAGGATCGATCCATACGCCTCCTAATAGCCTTATGTACCACACTTGTACTTAAGAGACGCCGTGAACTGATCTCTCCGTCACGGATGGAGCACATGATGTTGATGCCACAACAACATGCTCGTGGGACACTCCACGAGAAGCGATACTCAGGGTATCAGAGTACAAATGGTCTTATTCACATAACTTATAAAACTTTTTTTCATAACAAAACGGAACATATATTGGAACATGCGATAATGAGTATAACAACATAATACTATCGCATGACATGCAAGTTAAATCAAATGATTAGGATAGGAATCGAACGGACTGTCAAATGAATCGATAATCAAAGACGTGAGGAGTTTTTAGCAGATATAGTAATTTAGTGGTTTTATAATAATTTGAATATGAAGCAATAAAGAGTGGGGTAAGGATCCGTACCTTAATAACTCCAAAGTGAAGCTACCTTGTGCTAATGTTTTAGATTTATACGGGCAGAGTTTAGACTACTGATTAATCTTTTAACCTAATTTAAATAACATGCACACAAACTAGGTTAGTAACTTAATACAGCATTTACGTCAATTCACGAGATTAAACCTTCACAACAATTAACAAGTGCAATACTTCAACTCATTTATCGAATTATCGACAAACGACAAAGTATAATACTTAATAATTCGATCGGATTCACAACGAATAACAGAGCATAGTCCGAATTCGAACAACACTCAAATATTCAAGTCGAAATCACGATGAACAATAAAGTATAAGCTCAATTTTGAGCAGCACTCGGACAATCGTCGGATAGTTATAATCGATCGGATGTTGAATCGTAATAGCGATCGAGTTATTACCCTGATTGCGGCAGCAATTCGTGAATTGTGTGTGTTGTGAACGATTTCTGCTATAACTCAGCGTATACTGTGAGTTTTTTCGTCGTTCAAGTGCCCAATTTCAAGTCCCAGACTCCTCTATTTATACCCGAAATTTGACCCTGTCGCGTAGCGCGAGGGGTACCCCCATGGGCGTCGCACTACGCGAGGGGTAACCTATGTTTATACGGTAGCTACGTGTGTAACTAGGCTTGCTGTGTTGACAGTTTCTTAAATTTCGAATTTGACAGATAGTTATGAGGATAATCGTAACTAGGGTTTTGCCTCCCCTGAGTTTTAGGGGCCCTGATCCTGATTCTGATGATTCTGAAAATTTTAGGGTTAGTGCAGAATTACTTGGGTGTCTTAATTAGGGTTTTCTTAGTGGTTAATGATTTTAAATTTAGGGGCATTACATATACAGAGGAAAACGAAGCATGTTAATATCGACATGGATCTATCGATACCAATGACTGCGGGTTGACTGCCCGAGGCAGTTCGCAATACATGATTACCACCGTAATCCATGCAAGTAATTGTTCTTAACAACCCCCGTGTGAATGGGTGCTGAGTCCAAACTATAGTACTATCGTCGTTAAGGCAGGTAGATAACATTCCACGTGTAAACATAACAACAAGCATTCATTTAGTCACGTAATACATGCGGTAACGGTTAGCGTTTAAAGTAATTGAGTAGTGTGTTCGATTGTGATTTAGAATAAGTAACGTATGTAACACCCAAAAGTGCTAAAGCAAAAAGGGTTCGAGTATACTCACAGCGATTGATGGATTGAAGGGAGCACTTGTGTAACATCCGGCCCCTCTCATCACCAATATTGTCCACTCTGCCCCTAATGGGTTGCCCCTCTAGGAACTCACGGATTTGTTTTTGGTTGCTCCTGTGGAGACTTCCCAGGAGGTCACCCATCCTGGTACTACTTCCACCTGAGCACGCTTAACTGTGGAGTTTTCATGTGCTCCACAACCAACTAAGTCCAAAACGCGTTGGTGATTTAAGAGGCAGGGCATTACTTAAGAATCGAGGATCTCTCCTGGCCACGGCCGATGTGGGATTGCCTAGGGTATCACAAATGGTCCTGTTAATCTTTCGATAGTCAGTATCCGTATTGTTACAATCACCCCCTTTAGGGACTCATCGTCCTCGATGAGGTTTGCCCCATCATCCCGAACGGCACAGGAGTGGCTCTGATACCCTTTTGTAACATCCGGCCCCTCTCATCACCAATATTGTCCGCTCTGCCCCTGATGGGTTGCCCCTCTAGGAACTCACGGATTTGTTTTTGGTTGCTCCTGTGGAGACTTCCCAGGAGGTCACCCATCCTGGTACTACTTCCACCTGAGCACGCTTAACTGTGGAGTTTTCATGTGCTCCACAGCCAACTAAGCCCAAAACGTGTTGGTGATTTAAGAGGCAGGGCATTACTTAAGAATCGAGGATCTCTCCTGGCCACGGCCGATGTGGGATTGCCTAGGGTGTCACAAATGGTCCTGTTAATCTTCCTCTTGAATAAATTTCGGGACGAAATTTCCTAAAGGAGGGGAGACTGTAACGCCCTGCTTTTTCATACTTTCCATGATTAGAAAGCTCGCCTTGCAATGCTATTTTTGGAAATCTTGTATTATTGTAGTCGTCTTTTCGTTGTAAAATCCGAGACTTGGATCATAAATAAAATTCGTATTTCTTTAAATTCACCATCTACATATTCATACATGTTCATACATTCGAATTCATTGTACATCGAATCCTTATTTGTAATTCATACTTATACGATACTTATTCACGATGCATGTCCATGCTTGTCCTTAAATTGTTGATACCTAAAATCCCCTAATAATATGCTTATTTATACAACGGTTAATCATCTAATATGTGACATATACTTGTCACTTACAAACATGTTACATACTTGTACATTACACTTTTTACCTAGTTAAATCATGTTTTATTTCATATTTCACCTTGTTACAAGTTAGGGGAAACATTGTTGCATATTATTACACAACTTAATTAACAAAATTACTCATTATAATGTTTTAAAAAAAAAATAAAGAAATATGGCAGCCCCAATTCAGCAAAATTCAGCCCCATATAGTTGGGTTTTGTGGGCTAGTTTCAAGGTGTAACCCCTTCTAAACACTTCCAAAGCCCAACCCATTGAAACCCTAATCCTTCCCCCTATAAATGCTACTTATAACCAGCCTCCCTACCACTTTTGCAACACTAAAAACTCTCAAATCATCCTCCAAACCGTAGCTGAAAGCAAAGGTTCGAGCAGATTGACACCCCTTCACGAAAATGGGCATAACTCACTCATTTCTTAACGAAATCACTTGATTCTTTTTCCTACTTACTTGGATAATCATGGGGTTCGATTCCTAGACTTCTCCTTGGAGAAATCAGACTTGGAAATGCCCCGAAATCGTCCATAAACTTTCTGTTTGTTTTTATGTTCATCAAAAACTTGTTTAAACCTATGTAACTTGTGTTCAACACATCTCATACCTATGTCCTAATGCTTACAACTAATCCCATGGTTGGTTAAGCTTAAAAACAAGGTTGAGACATTTAAAATCAGAGGATTAAACCTCATAAACTTGGTGTTTTGTTTAGGGTTTTTAACCCACAAGTCATGTCAAACTTTGTCTTTGATACATGAGTGATTATGGAACAACTTGGGTTGTCCAAATATACAATCCTCACATGATTTGATGATTTCTCTTAGTTAGTGTGTATATTTCTTATTCTTTATTGTATGTTCATGACCCTCCTTGGTTGTTTTTTTTACATCAAGTGTAGTGGTGAACACATAGAGGTGCCTAAATGGAAGAGTTGATCATCCTACCTCCTACATGATTTCTATGACATTTAGAGGTACCAAAACGAAGATTTTAATCTTCTACCTCATGCTTGAACTATTGGACATATATTATATAACCTAAATATATTATTCGAATAATCGAATCTTTGATGATGAACTAGTGTTCATATGTCGGGGTACTAGATTACATCATCCTAGACTATGATAACTTGTCACGATTCTAATGGAATCTTGTTCCATGAAAACATCTAAACTCCTTCGAGTTTCCTAGTGTCAAGAACAAGCATCATATGTACTAAATGATTATTTTCCATGTTATTCTCATATCTTATTTTTATGTTGTTTTAAACACCGAATCTCGACTCTAAACATACTTGAACTTTAACCCTTATACATTCGGACTCTAAATCTCTACTCGTCAACAATTGGATAATCGAAAAGCATATGCAAATTTGTGAGTATACTCGCAACCCCCTTTTTATGTTTACCACTTTTTGGGGTGTAACATGTTTTACTATTTAACTACACTCAACTTATTCTTTATGCAATGCACAAAACAATCCTTATACATGAATACTATGTTATGATACTTGATGCTTACGTGGACCATACTTATGTGATATGTTTTAGTCATTAGCTCTCACGAGCCTCCCTTCGACATGTATAGCGCTATAGGAGTAACGCACCACCCCCCTTAAACTTGGGTCATGTTGAATTAATTAAACTTTCTTGCGTAAACTGAGGTTGGCTAGAAATATTGCATGCCACGTTAGGTTGATCTCGTATAGACTATGTTGCCATGTGGATTCGTTTTAAACTTTTATACTCATACTTATACTTATGCTTAAACTTGTATACTCGCCTTTGCTTTTGCATTAAACTTTATTTTAAACATGTTACAGGTTGAGGATGATGATGCTATGAAATGAAGTAGCGTTGATGCCTAGATACACATATAGACGTTTAGGTTTAATCGTTGTATCAATTTTGATTATGTTGTATAGTTTTTCCTTTGAACTTGACGTTATTTGATTTCTTTGTAATGTTGACAAATGAATTATGAAATGAAATCGGTTTATTAAATATTGTCACTAATAGTGTTATGAAGTCTCTAGCAATCTTCACACTTCGTCTCATCCCGATGTTTCCGCCATTGGTTGGGGTGTGACAACTTGAGAGTAGGGTTTGCCTGAATAGTCTAATAGTATAACGATAAGCAACGCGTAAAACGAAAAACAAGTGTTGGAAGGTCGGACAGCTGGTCGATCGGACGGTAGTCCAATCGGACGGCTGACCGTTCGGCTGACAGTCCGTTCGGACAGCTGTCCGGTCGGTCGGTAGGCCGATCGGATGGCTGTTCGGGTGGATTGTTTCTTCCTTTGTGAAGGATGTGTTTGTGTATGATGGTTTGACTTTTGAAGTTTTCGTTGTAGCATTTGAAAACATTGAAGTATCTTTACCTTTCAGGTCGGTCGGTCGAACGGTCGTTTGATCGGCCGGCTATCCGATCGGTTAAGTACTTCAGTAAATAGGTTCTCAACAGGATGTCACCTGATCGGACGGCTGTTCGATCGGGTGGCACTCCAAACGCGTTGAACATGTTGAAAATCGACTAAGTGTCGAAGCATAGTATCTCATGATCCGAAGAGTAATCCAATCGGACGGTAGTCCGATCGAACAACAGTTCGTTCAATACTAGACTTCAATGAATTGTTCAAGTATGGGACCATGTGCTAGCCAATCGGCTGGCCTGGTCGATCGGCTGACTGTCTGACCGGCTGGCTGTCCGTTCGGACAGCAGTCCGATCGGTCAGCATCCTGACCTGGTCGGCCTGTTCGTCTAACACTTGGCTGTTCTGGTTTGTTTGTCATTTTATCGAGGTATTTTGACAACGAGTCGAACCATAGAACCCTCGTTCTTACTAGTTTCTCCTGCTCGGATAGGAATCACCCAAATCCAGCCGGTGAATTGTTCGGAACAGAGTTCAACGTTTAACCCGAAATCGATGAACCTCGTGGGTAGAACCTGAATCCTGAGCCGCAGAGCTACTAGGATGATTAGTAAGTTGGCTCAAGCTTCGTTTCTATCGGTTTGAAGGCGTTGAGTGTAAAAGAGTTGAAAGAAAGTTGGAAAATCCATCTTTCAATCCTTTTCACCATGTATATGTTTAGATCTATAACAGATCTTTGTTTGTTTATGTGGAAATCGGCTAGATTCAAGTTATTCTTGCTGGATTGAGGCCAAGACATGAAGTTCTTCAAGAACACCATGATGACATCATCCTAGAACATTTGAATCTTGATGATTTCAAGGTTAGAAATCAAGATTTGAAAGATAGAAAGGTGTAGGAGTGCGTGTAGATCAAGAAAGTACAAGATTTAGGATGAAATCTTACCGGAAGCGGGAGGACTCTGAGAAAAAGAGGGGAGCACGAGCTGGTCGGTCAGAGGTTTCCAAAAGTAGAAAGTTTGAGAGTGACAAGGGGTATTTATAGGATGCCATAAGAGGAAAGTGCTGGCCGATCGGCCAGGCAGCTCAATCGGACGGCAGTCCGATCGGCTGCTGTTCGATCGGCTAGTAGCCTGATCGTTCAGCTGCACGATACGAGTGTTCAGTGCGACGATTTTTGATATTTCGATCTCGATTGCGATTGATAGAGTTTCCTATTCAAATTACTTTTAATCCCAACCACTATATCTAACATACAATCATTTATATCTCGCGCTATCTCTTCTCCACCAATTATCATGATTCGATTTCGATTTACTTCGATTGGGTTTCGATTTCGAGTCGAGTTTCGATTGATTACCACACACAACATAAAGTAGTCATGCACAAGTAACACATAAGGCACACTCACATGTATATTAACACCAAAATTTGCGTAATTCGAGTCTCGAGTTCGATGATGATTAGATTAGCTCGATTATTGATTAATTGACTTTATCGCATTGTTACTTTCTATTATTCACAGCTGTAAAACGGTTCGCATCGATAAATAAACTTCGATTAATTCGATTGAAATTAATTACTCCACATAATACAACTAACATAAACATAAAATAGACTAACTACCGTCAAAGAAGTCAATCTTGACTTTGACTTTCGAAAACACGGGGTGTTACATGAAAGAACCAACTGAAATATATGTCAAACACTTAAAATATTTTTCAACATAACCAGTTCATTCAAATGAAATGCCCTCAAGCGAAATGACCTTTCATGCGAAACAACATATTGACACGAAATGACATTTACATACAAAAAAACATTTTCAAGCGAAATGATTGTTTCAAACGAAATCACTTTTCAAACGGAATAGCATGATTTCAAACGAAATCAACTTCAAACGAAATAGCCTGATTTCAAACGAAATCAACTTCAAACGAAATAGTTATTTCGTGTGAATTTGACACTTTCATCAGGGTGCTATTTCGTACGAAATAGCCTGTCGTTTCGTTTGAAAATGATGAAATTACAGTTTGAATAAAACATGAACCGATGATGAAATTGATTCTCTGGGTTTGTTCTATGATGAATTTCGAGCACAAAGGTCCGTTTTATTTTCAATTTCGACCACAAAATTAACCTAGATTTAAGTTCAAAGTTCCGTCTTTCTGGGTTCACACGGAAACAAGTCATCAACATCAAATTTGAACCCTAGATCTGATTTACTATACATTCCGAGTACATATCAGTGTTTTTCGTTCAATTTTATCCACAAACAAACCCTAGATCTAAGTTTAATGTCTTGTTCATCGTAGTACAAACGAAATCAGTTCAAATCAACATGAATCTCACCTTTCCCATGATTATAAGTTGAGTCAACCAACTTAAAATCAGATTACAAACAACAAACGAGCAATATAACGACTTGAAATCGAGGAAATTGGTGTTTTGCGTGAAATCGCTTTGACAGAGTGATTGGTGCGAAATGACGATAATGAATCGTTCAAGCGAAATACCCCCACTATTTATAGACTTGCCTATTTCGTGCGAAATAGGCACTGAGGCATTTTCAAGCGAAATCAGTGGTTCAAGCGATGTCAACTTTGAAACGAAATGGCTATTTCGTGCGAAATAGTCATTTCATTTGAAATCACTATTTTTTTTTTAAAATTTTTAACTTTTTGACGTTTTACCGTCACACCCAGTTAACCAAGTCCAAGTTAATGACCTTGGTCAACTGTTTAGCCTGCCAAGTCCAAGTTAATGACCTTGGCTGACCAATTTATGAAGATGCTGATTTTCTGATACTGATTTTAGTTCAAATTAATGAACTTTAAACTTTCAAGCAATTACCAACACTTTTTCTCAAACTACTGCTTACCCAACCCTCATGATCCAGACTTGTTTAGCATGCAAGACTTTGATCATCAAATCCCCAACGTCTGTTGCCAAAAATAAGATGAAAATCAAATCTTTTTGGATTTTAAAATTGCTAAACAAACAGACAATCTTTTTGGATTTTTGATAAGCAACAAACTGTACATACAATATTTTTGGTGAGCGTGTTAGAGGATTATATCAGCTGTTGACAAGACACAAGTACCGTTAAGCTTTTATTTCATACACAACATTAAACAATTCGCTTTGATTATCGATATACTGATCCTCTTAAATTTTCACACAATTTCCAATCTGTTCAGGATACGAATTTAGTGTTTTAAGATCTTAACTTTTACGCGTGTACCACCTCAGTACTCTCGTATCCAGACCACTATATTCAGTCTTACAGGTGAATGCACACTAATGATATTTGTATAGGGTGAATGCGAGGCCATGAGAGCTCAGGCTAGAACTTTCGTTCAATCAGAGAGATGATGGCTCGACTTTCGGTGGGTTCCCTTTGGGAATCTTTTTTACAACAGCACATGATTAGCATTTTGCAATGTTTCATGATTTTTTATGCTGAGGGGAGGCTTTATGACTAAAGCTGTGCAGAGTATTATACGAGGACTAGGTTATTGCTTCCGCAAAATCAGAAGTCCTGGTATAATACCCCAGATATCATCACGTACAAAGACCTAGTATGTCAGAAATAGGATCTTTCAAACACGATTTCAGGGGTTACCTATATATCTTGGAGATGTTCCCCACATAAAAGCAAGTTATTATTTTTGTTTATATCCCAAACAAATTTACTAAATGTGTAAAAACCTATCGGCACATCATCAACAAGACTGTTTAACACATTTTTAACTATACAATTCTTTAGCGTACTGCATCTTTCTAGCTGATGTACTATCATTTCCCCTTTTTACACATACTCATTTTCAGATTTTCTATTGTTTTTGGATTTTGAAATTTTATCATGTTTTTGTATTTTCTGCAAACTTTCTCCCCCCAAAAAAAAAACATATTTTTGTGTTTTTGTTTTTATCAAATGCAGAAAATAAACTGTACAAAAACTTGACAACATGACGCGGATCACATCAGATCGCCGTCCTCCTCGGCTTCACATTCAACAACCCTCCTAGAAAACAAATTTTTTAACCCATTTAATTTCAAAAGATAGTTAAATCTCTTTTTTTCAAACGGTTTGGTGTAAAAATCAGCCCTCTGATCATCGGTGTGTATATGTTCAATTCGAATCAATTTCTTCTCGTGACAATCATGGATGAAATGATGTCGAATTTCTATATGTTTCGTTTTAGAATGGTGAACCGGGTTTTTCGTTATGTTTATCGCTGCCTCATTGTCCACAAATATAGGCGTGTCCAAGAACTGCAAACCAAAGTCCCTCATCTGCTACTGGATCCAGAGGATCTGAGAGCAACAGCTGGAGGCTGAAACGTATTCAGCCTCGCATGTACAGAGAGCGACTGAGGTTTGTTTCTTGCACTGCCAGGTGACTAGTCAAGTTCCAAAGAACTGACAGCCAGCAGTGGTGGACTTTGCATTTTGCTTGCAACTACCAAAATCTGAATCAGCATAACCTGTGAGAGAAAAGTCACCAGACTTAGGATACCACAAGCCGGTGCTTGGGTAGCCTTTCAAATACCGTAAAACGTGTTTCACGATCGTCAGATGTGACTGTCTTGGGCTTGACTGATATCGGGCGCATAAGCAAGTCGGATACATGATGTCTGGGCGGGAAGCAGTTAGATACATCAAAGATCCAATTATCGACCGATAATATGTCTCGTCCACTTTCTCTCCACCTTCATCCGGACAGATCCCGTGATTTTGAGCCAGGGGGTTGATGTTGGAGTAGATTCAGACATGTTGAACTTATCCAGAACATCGTTCACGTATTTGGTTTGATGAATGAAGATTCCTTCGGGCATTTGCTCCACCTGTAGACCTAGGAAGAACTTCATCTCCCCCATCGAACTCATTTCAAACTTTCTTTTCATCACTTTTTCAAACTCTTTACCTAAATCATCATTTTTCGATCCAAAGATGATGTCATCAACATAAATCTGCACGATCAATAGATGCCCTGCAACCTCTTTTGTGAACAAAGTGCTATCAACCGTCCCTCTGGTGAACCTGTTAGTCAGCAGATATTGGGAAAGCGTCTCGTACCAGGCTCTCGGTGCCTGGTGTAGTCCGTAAAGCGCTTTATCGAGAAGATAGACTTTGTTTTTTGTGTGCTGGATCTGTGAACCCCGGCGGTTGTCCAACGTACACTTCTTCTTTGATTTTGCCATATAGGAATGCAGACTTCACATCTAGTTGGTAAACTTTGAATCCTTTCCTGGACGCGAATGCTAGGAAGATTCTTATCGGCTCGAGTCTAGCAACAGGTGCATACACTTCCGTAAAGTCAATGCCTTCTTGCTGACTGAAACCCTGTACTACCAAACGTGCTTTATTTCTTACAATCACTCCTCTATCATCTCTTTTACATTTAAAGACCTACTTAGTCTTTATCGGCTTCTGATTTTCAGGAAGATCCACCAATCTCCATACTCCTAGCTTCTCAAACTGCTACAGCTCTTCCTGCATAGCGTTCACCCAGCTTTCTTCGGTTAAAGCTTCCTTATACGTTCATGGTTCAACCTGTGAAATGAAACATTTTAATGAGAAATCAACTTGTAAAGGAGCAACAGATGTATAAAAACATGTAAGGGCTCTGTTGATCTGATCCCGCATTTTTACTCCACTCTGAAGATCACCAATTATCTGCTCTGAAGGATGATACGACAAAGTTCTTGGCATGACAGTGTCAGGCACGCTCACTTCCGATTGCAAGTTTGTGATGTCCTGATCACCCGTGTGATCCACAGCTTCTGAAGTTGCAACATTTGGTTCCTCGTCAAAAGTCGGACCAGATTCCGATTCTGAGTCGTCAGATTGATCAAATGTTGGAGCTGATTCCTCTGGGGGTTCATGAGTAGTTCCACTTGGACCGGCCTCGTGATCATTTGAACCCTCGGTGGGCAGAGAAACTACTAGCGGTCTAGGCACTTGTTCTTGTGACATAGATTGCTGATATTGGTACAATAGTGCAAGTTCCTTTATACTTGGCTCAGTCGGCAGTTGGAAAGACTCCTAGAGTTTGTCATAGTTAAACAGCAATCTTTGTCTGGGAAGTTGCGGTGGAGGTGTAAACCTCTGACAATCGACATGCTGAACTTGAATTATCTTTCCCAGGCATGGAACGAACACCCTCTTCAGCGGACTCGCATAACCTACAAAGAAACCCTCGTTACTTTTAGCACCAAACTTACCATCCGGATCAATAAAAGTACAAGGTGATCCGAACGGTTCTAAAAACTTTAAATTTGGCTTATAACGATGAAGAAGTTCAAAGCAGGTTTTCTTGTATTTCTTCACTGTTAGGACACGATTCAGTGTATAATACGCTGCTGCAACTGCTTCACTCCAGAAAAATATTGGCAACTTGGAATCGGCGAGCATAGTTCGAGCTGTTTCAATTAAGGTGCGATTCTTTCGTTCAGCTACACCATTTTGCTGTGGAGTGTATGGTGCACTAAATTCATGAATAATTCCTTTCTCATTACAAAACTCGAGCATGCGATTGTTTCTGAACTCTGTTCCATTGTCGCTTCGTATTCTCCTGATCGGCACTTTGTATAGCGTCTCCATCTTCTTGAACAGTACCATCAACGAATCAAACGTTTGGTGTTTGCTTTCAATACACATCACCCATGAAAATCTGGTAAAGTCGTCGGTGACCACCAGACAATACAAATCTCCACTCACGCTCTTCACATTAACTGGTCCAAAAAGGTCCATGTGGAGTCTTTCGAGCGGTACCCTGATTGAGTTTAAGAGCTTCTGTGGGTGTGTCTTCTTTGTTTGTTTTCCCTTCTTGCACTCTACACAATCATCATTTAAATGAAAATTTTTCAGATTTACACCTTCTATAAGATCATTGTGTACAAGAAAATTCATTTTTCTGACATGAATATGGCCCATCTTTCGATGCCACATTCTTGACTCTTTTTCAGTCGCTTTCATTTTTGTTACAAAACATTGTTTCTTATGATCTGTTGTTGTTGCGACACTCATATCCAGGACATACAAATCGTTTTCCCGGGGAGCTCGCATCAAGACCATGTCCTCAGGAATTTTAAAACCAGGTTTTATGATTAAACATTCATTTTTTGTAAAGTGTACTGTAAAAGACTTGTCACAGATCTATGAGATGCTCAACAGATTGTTTTCAAGTTCGATGATATAGTTCACTTTGTCAAACGTTACGACTCCATTTGTTAGAGTTCCTTCACCAACTATTCTGCCAGCCTGATTTCCTGCAAATCCAACATATCCTCTGTTGATTGATTTAACGTCATAGAGTAGAGCCAGCATTCCAGTCATATGCCTTGAAGCTCCGCTGTCCATGATCCACTTTGATATTATCGACCTCGGAAGCCCCTGCATACATCAAAGAAATTCATTCAAACAATGAAGCCCATGATTTCTTTTCCTTTGGAACACTACCAAACACAAGATCACATGACACATCAACTTTCGGAATGTTAAAGATGACGTTTGGAACAACAGGTTTAGATTTTGGTTTTAAATATCCCTCCTTAATTGGTGGGAATTCCTCAAGCAACTTGTCTAGTTCAAATTCCAGTTTTTCAACATCATTTGCAAAAACTTTTGGTTCAGATTTTAGAACACTTTCCATCTTCTTTTCTTCAACTGATTGTTTTGATTTTGCCACCCATGATTGGTTTTCAAAAATTTTCGTCTTCGGATAAACCTTTGAAGTCTTTCGGATTTTCGAAGATTCACCAATCTCAAAGATTGATTTCGGCTTTTCTTCGGACTTCAAAGATTTACCTCTTTTCAAAATTCGAACGGGGGAAATCATTGGTGTTTTGCCCTTAACATCAGTTGAAATTTTAGATTTGGGTTTTTGCAAAACTGGTTTCTCAAGCTTTTTCACACACTGCTTGGCCATGTGACCAATTTCATTGCAACGGTAACATATTCTTTTGTCATACTGGACAAAAGTTGATCTATAGGTCTCTTTTCTCAATTTTTTAGCCGCTTTCAGCATCAAAACTAGGACCAGCAACAAAAACATCACTCATCTATTCTTTTGGCTTGACATTCTTCTTAGCCATTTTCTTTTCAAAACCAACACCTTTGTTTTTGAAATTGTTTCCGTTTCTCTTGTTATTATCACCATTGCCCACCCACTCTTTCTTTCTTGAGTTGTTTGGTTGTGATTTCACAAAAGACCTTTTTGGTTTTGATAAATACTCATTATTGTTAATCTCTGAAATGTCAATCTCAACAAGTTTAAACACCTTCTTAACATTTTCCAATCTGGCATTTTGAATTGGATACTCAAAATCAGAATAAAGTTTCTCAGTTCCGGTCATTGTGTAAACCACAATGATAGAACCATCATTCACCACTGTATCTGATTTTGGTATGAACTTGTCTAAGAAAGTTGCCATCTTCTTCAGAATCAGAAATGGAGTTTTCAAAATGAGTTTTCACAGTATCAAACTCCGAGTTATCACTTTCTTCATCTAGCACTTGGTCAACAACGGTTTTAATCACCTGTGACTCATTATCAGTGTTGGACGGAGAAAATGTAACATCGATATTCTCTGCTAATTCATTCTCAACGGTTCTCAATTTGATATTCAAAGCAGTTTCCACCCCATCTGGATATTTTTGTGTATAATGATTCCACATTGGGGGTGGAACACTTTTGAAGATAGGTTTCGCATCAGGTTGTTGCGGAACAATTTGATCAATTACATATGATGAAACAACATAACTCATTAGTTTCTTATCAACTCTCTCAGTTTCAATTCTCATTAACTCAAGTTCTTTTTTCAAAGAAGCAATTGTGTCCAGATGGATGTTAATCAACATCTGTTTATCCATGACAGTAGATTTTAGCAAATTCGTGGCTTTATCATTTTCAAAACTTTCTTTTTTAGGGGCTGTTTGGTAGCCTCTGAATGGTAATTAAGAGGCTATCTCTTAATGGAACCATTAAGAATTTTACCAATGAGAATGAGAAGATAGAAGAATGTGACATGTGATGATTTACCATTCAGAGGTTACCTCTTAACCATTCAGACTTGAGGTTACCTCTTATTCATTCAGAGGTTTTAAACCATTAAGAGGTAGCATCTGAATGGTCATTAAGAGGCTACCAAACAGCCCCTTAATCATTTTGATTGATCGAGCCAAAGTGTCATATGCTTCTTTTATCTCACTGAGATCATATTTTACTTCATCAGTAAATTTCTTCAACTCTTGAAATTGTTTGTCTTTTTCAAGACAATCCATGCAGGGTGTTAAGCAGTTTTTGCATGGAATTTCATGAATTGAATCAATCTTTTCAGAACCCTTTTCTCCGTTATCAATTTTAACATCCTTTTTACCAAACCCATCAGACTCTGACTCAGACTCTTCTCCTGATTTGATCTCCTCAATTTCTGATTTCTCGTCAGACTCCTTTTGAACTGACTCCGTTTCGACAGACATATTTTCAACTGACTCTGTTTTGACAGACTCTGTTTCAACAGATTCTGTTTCTACCTCTTTCAGCTTGTCCATCAATGCTTTGTCAGCAATCTCTTTTAGAGTCTCTTCATTCATTTCTTTGGAAACGTCTATTATCTCTTTAACTGGAACTTTCTCAACGTCGTATTATGGGCAGAATCCTGTGGTTGGCTCACTAAAAAATCCTGCAAAAGAATCAAACATGTTAGGAGGCATTATTGATTTGAAAGAACTAGCAATAATCTCCTGTTCAGATTGATAGTAGTAAACTTCTGCAGCTGCTTCTTCAAGATCAGCCAAACTTTCTTCAGATACGACTTCACTGACTTCTTCTGTTTCAACAACGCATTCCGATTCTTCCACAATTTCTGCCATCATGGCCATACCCTCACTACCAGGGATATACTTATCCCAACTAAAACCTTCTGCAACCTTCTCATCATCCTGATTGACTAGAAGAGCTTTTTCAGGCTTGTTTTCAATCTGAGGTCTTTGTGTGAATGGTTGGTGACTTGTTTTGTGATAAATTTCTTGTCTGTAGTAGTCGTTTGTCAACGGATTTTGGTGATTGTTGACTTCTCGGTTTGGACATTCACGTTTGAAATGTCCCTTCTCTTTGCATTTGAAACATGTGACTTTTGATTTATCAAACCTAAGCTTTTGATCAGGTCCTGAAAGACTGTTCCGACCAGTTATCTCCATAAATCTTTGAGCTCTCCTGACCAAACTTGCCATTCCCAATTTGATATCGATCAACTCCAGCTCCTCTGGATCAATCTGATCATAATCTTCCTTTGTCATATCAGGGTTCCCAATTCTACCTGCAACCAAACTTTCATAAGATTCAAGCACCGAAGCAAGTAGTCCTATGTGCTGTTTCGCTGATGATTCAGTAAAGTCTTGAGCATTCTTTATGTTCACCGCTATGTTGCATAGAATTCCTGGACCTTGACTTTGACTGTTTGATCCTGATAAACTTTGAGTATAAGATTGATCTGGTGAGTTTTGAACCTTTGGATTTGGTTCAAAACTTGCAAATGGTGAATTATTGTTGCTTGATGTGCCAGGTGAAACTCCAGATGTCGAAACAGCACTAAAAGCTGTCTGGATCTTTGGACTTAAATTCGATGTTGCTGATGTGCTTCCTTTGTAATACAATGAAACATCTTGTTGCACACTTGAAGACTTCATTTTTCTAATCTTTGTCAACTCAAGCTCATGTGATTCGATTTTCTCGATAAATGTGCTAAGATTGAATCCCACATACTCCAAATTGTTCTTCAACACCAACAAATAAGTACCCCATTCATCGTACGGTAAAGCATCCGCTAGTTTATCAACCCATTCTTCATCCGTTTTGGTTATGTTCAATCTCTTCATCTCAACAACCAGATGGCAATATATTTCAATCAACTGTTTTGTTGTCTCACACTTTATACCCATAAAGATATCAAATTCTTTCTTCAGCAAAGCAGTTTTGCTCTTTATCATAGACACGCTGCCAAGAAACTTTACTTTCAATGAATTCCAGACGGACTATGAATTACCCTGATGTTGTAGCAGAACTAAGATATCCTCTTTGATGGCTTGCTGTAGGATACTCATCATTTTCTTTTCTGCCTTGAAATCTTCTTGTTCAAGTGGAGTCAAACTGCTAATTGTTTTCTCAATTCCCGAACCATTCTTTGGAGGAACATATTTTGACTCGATTTTCATCCAGCATTCGAAATGATTAGCTTGCACCCAGGTCTTAAACCTATTTGACCATCCAACATACTCGTCAATGTTCATCAACTTCGGCGGTTTCTGCATTGTACCGAGTTCATTTTCCATGTTCACATTTTGCACGATACTGGCTGGTGTTTGAACTGCCGTCATTCCCCCACCGACAAACAAGTTGTAAAACTCTTGGTTATCCATTTTACGAAAACAGTTTCGGAAAAATTTTCAAGTTTTTGAAAAACAGTCACTTTCAAACGAAATACCTTCTACACACGAAATGAACTTTCTAACGAAATCACACAAACGAAATGGACTTTTATACGAAAACAGGTTTCGTGCGAAATCAGCTTTTCCAAACGAAATCAACTTTTCATGCGAAATCACACTTTCACGCGAATGAAGTGCCATTTTACGAAATCAGTAATCCAGATGCCTTTTCGTGCGAAACGATCAAACGAAATGAGTTTTTAAGCGAAAAGGCCCATTTCGTGCGAAATGAACGTAATTTTCAAGCGAAATGATGAAAATTCACGCGAAATAGCTCATTTCGTACGAAATCAACTCACTTTTTCAAACGAAATAGTGCTCGTTCAAACGAAATGAGGTTTTTGGCCCATTTTTGTCACTTTTAGTCTGAATTTAGGTCTGATTCTTTCAAGGATTTATTAAAACTGTATTTTACACGTTATATCAAGATCAGTGAATTTTGTCCGTGAATTTGTCCAGAAATCCAAGAATGAGTAGAAAAACAGAATTCTAAGCACTGATTCAAATGAATTGACTCATCCTGAGCTCTGATACTACTTGTAGGATCGTTTGCGACCTATATGAGTCGTTCAGAGTCAATACTAAGCTGTTTGAAAGGCGGAAACAGTCAAACAACTGAGAATCAGTGATAGAAAGGTGTAGAAACAGAGATTTATACTTAATACTGGTTTTTCATTGATATTCAACTTGATTACACGGTGAAAATTGGGCAGCACTTTGTTACACAGTCACCTATTTCGTACCAAATCAAAAACCACACTGCCATATTTATAGGAAGTTGATTTCGCACGAAATGACCACATGTCATTTCGTACGAAATGACAAACTTGATTTTGTACGAAATAGCCACATGCTATTTCGTGCGAAATGACTTTCAAACATACAAAACATTACATTTTGACATAATTAACCCTATTACAAGCTACCGACATGACCTAGACTGTTGACGGGCTATAGACATTATGCACCAACACAAATTTATCCACGGGGCCCTTAACAACATCTGTAACAACTGTCACTAAAATCCATAATTAGGATGGTAATTAGCTATTAAGGAAACCCTAATTGAGAAACCCAAGTAATTCTGCACTAACCCTAAAATTTTCGTAACAATCGGAATCAGGATCAGGGCCCCTAAAACTCAGGGGGGTTAAACCCTAGTGATGTTTATCTTCTAAATTGCTGTAGAAACGAAATTGATTCGTTTAACTTGCTCACCAAGGCTATCCAAGACACGAAACAACCTAGGCTAAGAAATAGACCCGTCGCGCCACGCGACGGGTATGTATGTCTTCTTCGCGTGGCGCGAGGGAGGACAATTTTCAGGTATAAATAAGGGACGTTGGCACTTGAACTTTGGTACAAAATCGACGTCCAAATTCTCTGTAACCATCGAGTTATAGCGAATATCGTTCACACAAAACACACACCGATCACGAAGTGCTGCCGCAATCAGGGTAATAACTCGATCGCTATTACGATTCAACGTCCGATCGATTATAACTATCCAACGATAGTCCAGGTGCTGCTCAATTGAGCTTGTACTTTGATTATTCGTCGTGATTTCGACTTGAATATTTGAGTGCTGTTCGAATTCGGACTATGCTCTGTTATTCGTTGTGAATCCGATTGAATTATCGAGTATTGCACTGATTAATCGTTGTGAAGGTTTAATCTCGTGAATTTGTCGTAACTGCTGTATTAGTTACTAACCTGCCTGTGTGTGCATTGTGTTAAACTAGGTGTAATCAAGGCTAATCAGTAGGCTTATATCTATTGCTCGTTAATCTGCAATGTGAGTCATTCTCCTTTTTAAATTGTTTTCTCACAGTTTGTGAGTAAGTATTACAATACCTCAAGTTATTTTCAAAGTTATAATTACAGGGATTAAGTCTTTGTAATCACCAAATTACAGCTGGTATGTGGGGTATTGTGCACATTACTATTTCTATCACTCTATGTGAGTGAGTATTGCTCTATGTGAGTGATTATTACTCTGTGTGAGTAAACCGTCACTATTAGGGCAACGGGACCAATAGTGATATGACCACAGTCACAGATCCGGTCGAGTGACAAATACCCATTCTTGATAATTGGTTGATAGAAACATTGTAATCGCTCTTAATACTGTGATTTATAACTAACGGGTCGTTTTAGAAAATGGAATGATTCACTCAGTATTTCCCCGCTGACAAAACCTTTTTCAAACATGTTTCAGGTGATCTGTGTGATCCAGGAAAAGTGCAGTAAAGCACTATCAAGCTCAGAGAAGTGGCTCAGTGTAAATAAATGAATAAAACATGTTTTGGAAAATAAAGATTTCTGTGTGAAATCAACTTATTGTAAATTATGGGATTTATCCCTTAAACTTTGTGTAATATATTAAACGAGCATTTTCCGGTGAAAAGATCCTGTTGTAAAAAGACTTCCGCTGTCGCATAAATTAAATACCACGGGTACCACTGGAATCTGCATCGCGGGCCCCGACTCCGTCCAGGGTGGGTCGGGGGCCGCGACAGAAGGTGGTATCAGAGCTAATAGTTAAATTGAGCCACTGATCGAGCCACTGATTAAGCCTAAATTAAGTATTTTGTCCAAATGCTTAATTTTACTAATTGTTATTCGGTGATTATATGTTGTATTAACTGGTTATTTTAGTTACAGTATGGGTAAGCAAAAGCTGTCTGCTATCTACCACAAACTAGATGTGGCATCTTCTTCTAAAAACCTATTAAACCTAGAAGAAGGAATTTTTGTCCGCAAGGCAAACTATGAGAATCCTCTTTCCCCAGAGAAAAGGGATTCGATACTTAAAAAGAGTCAGGAGAAAAAGAAACCCCGAACCAAGAGAGTTAGCTTTAACCCAGAAGTCCAAGAGTTGGGTAATAGTGCACCTTGGGAAGATAAAATAGACGAGAAATGGGCAAATCTCTATATGCTAGCTACTGTAGCAGAAAATGCTAATCTCTAAATATCCGATAAGTTGGGTCTAGTAAGGGAAATCACAATCCCGTAAATAAATAAAGTCCCAGTGTGTTTATTTCCGTTATTTCTGTACAAAAAGTAATATGCAATAAAACTTCAGTGTTTGTTTGTTAAACTTTGTTCCAAAGTTTTAACATTACATTTTGCATATATGCTATGCAGCATGAATGAGATGTCGGAAGCATTCCAGAATCTCAACTTATATCCAGTGCCTATCGAAGTCTCTCACGACTTTACTGGTTACATTGCTGACATAGAAGAACCTGTGGAATTCAAAGCTCCACCGCTGGAAAAAGCCAAACCTAAAAAGAAGAGAAGATACGTAGGGTGGAGGAAAGTACGCCGTAGAAAACCTGCCACTAGGAGACTCCCTAAAATAGAAAATCCTGTGAACGTGAGCAAGGGAAAAGAAATAGAAACTGGAGAAAGTTCAAAACCACCCGAAAAGGAAATAGGAATAGATCTGAAACAAAAGGGAATAGAGATTGGTGAAAGCTCTAAACAGTCTGAGGAAATCACGTTCCAAGACGAAATAGATCGCCTACTGGAAAATTGTGATGTTCTAGAGCCTATCAACAATAATCTTTTCTCTTACCCGGCTACAGTTCAATTCCCACTAAACCTAGGACCAGCTATTCCAGACCCACTAGTTCATACCAGACCATTAGGCCAAATGGAGGAATGGTGGACCAACGACTGGCAATTCCAAAACATAGTCAACAGTCCTTATAGTTTCCTTCCACAATTTGACCCAGAACCACTCCCAAATCCTCCCATGAGTAATGAAAACCTAGCTGAACTCCGTCAGTTCGGTGAAGAACTGATAGGTACAGGTAATAGGATCAGGGAAATGGGGGAGCATCTAACTTGGAAGTACGATGAGAGGGAACATCGTTACTAGAACCGTCAGTTAAACCACAGAAAGCCGTATTGTATAATAGTAACTCAAAATTCTGTAAAATGGGCAATAAAACTCTGTAAGATACGGTGTGTATGGATGCATATACAATATACCATAACAAAGTAAAAGTCGAGAAAATCGACAATTTTGGTTATGCTTGTATGTTGTGATAATCTATGTGTTTATCTATGTGAATTTTGTCATTGATAAGTTAGACACTAATAATTGTTACCAATTAGCAGATGGAAAACGCTAACAATGAACCAATTAATGAAGTAAATCAATCTGAGCAAGAACAGGAAGATCAATATATAACTCGACAAGATATCGAGCATTTTATCGCCCAAGGGATAGCTCATGCTATTCCAGAAATTGTAGCTGCTGTTCAGAAACCTGCCGAACCACAATTAATCCCTAGTAAACGTATTCCAGAAGATAACGGCAGTAACAGCATAAATGGAGGCGACAATCATGACGATCCGCAGCAGGCCCCACTCCCTAAAAGAATGAAAGCTGCAACGTCTGGTTGCACTTACAAAGAATTTCTTGCTTGCAAACCCGCGGAATTTGCAGGTAACGAAGGGGCAACTGCAACACTGCGTTGGTTAGAGAAAACCGAAGCAGTAATTGCAATAAGCAAATGTGCCGAAGAGGATCAAGTGATGTATGCATCAAATCTGTTCAAAGAAGGGGCACTCGAATGGTGGAACACGGTCCTCCAGGCAAAAGGAAGAAGGATAGCCTACGCCATAGGTTGGGAAGAATTTAAGAGTTTGGTAGAAAGAAAATTCTGTCCCGAATACGAGAAGGAACAGATGGAAAACAAGTTCCTGAGTCATCGTATGCTAGGTGTAGATTGTCGGGGCTATACTTCGACATTCTTTGAATACGCAAGGGTAGTGCCAACACTGGCTTCGCCAGAACCGGTACTTATCTCTCGTTACATCTGGGGGTTAATTAGTGAAATACGAAACATCGTTAAAGCTACGAGACCTCGTACTATTGACGATGCGGTAGAATTAGCTAATACCCTAACAGATGAATTGGTACGCACAAGAGAGGAAGATCGCAAGAAGGAATTAGCTCAAAAGATTACCCAAGGATTTCGTGCGGGTAATACCAAGAAAAGAGGAACAGGGCAATCCTCATCACCTCCTTTCTGCAAAATTTGCAAAAAGAAGCATTATGGACAATGCAACATGGTTTGCAATTTTTGCAAAATGAAAGGACACCGGGAAGAAGACTGCAGAAAGAAAACCAGAGTTTGTTATAATTGCAGAGAAAGGGGACATCTTCAATTTGAATGTCCTAAGTTAGCTAAACCTGTAGTTAACCAATCCAAACCAGCTGAAGGAGCAACCAAGAGAAATGCGCGAGCATTCCAGCTAACCACTCAAGAGGCCGAACTCATTCCAGATGTGATAGCTGGTACGTTCCTAGTACATGACGTATTTGCAAAAGTATTATTTGACTCTGGTGCGAACCAAAGTTTTATTAATACTTCATTTTGTCAAGATCTTAAGTTACCTTTAACCACTCTTAGGCAAATTTTCACAGTTGAAACCGCAGAAGGAAATTCTGTGAACATAGGCAAGAAGGAAAAATAGAACTATTAGGCCATAAGTTTTCTGCAAATTTGTTACCAATGAATTTAGCCGGATTCGATGTAGTATTAGGAATGGATTGGTTAGTAGCCAACCATGCACGAATCCTATGTGATAAAAATGCAGTAGAAATTCAAACCCCTACAGGAGAGGTAATTTTAATTACTGGAGATAAACCTCGAAAGCCATTGAAATTCATATCAGTAATGAAATTAGCTAGTTATTCGAGGAAACAGGAAATGGTGTATATGATTTCAGTAATCATTAACACTAAAGATAAGGAACTTCAGGATATCACAGTAGTGTCAGAATACCCAGCCGTTTTTCCAGAAGAATTACCCGGATTACCACCTGATAGAGAAGTAGAATTTAGAATTCATTTACTTCCAGGTACTGCACCAATAGCCAAACCACCATATAGATTAGCACCTACCGAAATGCTAGAATTGAAAAAGCAATTAGATGAATTATTAAGCAAAGGATTCATACAACCGAGTTCATCCCCTTGGGGTGCACCGGTACTGTTTGTAAAGAAGAAAGATGGATCAATGAGAATGTGTATCGATTATAGAGAATTGAATAAGGTTACGATTAAGAATCGATACCCACTACCTAGGATTGATGATCTTTTTGACCAATTGCAAGGAGCTAGGTATTTCTCAAAGATAGATTTAAGATCCGGATACCATCAGTTGAAAGTACAAGAAGAGGACATACCTAAAACTGCCTTCAGAACTAGGTATGGTCATTATGAATTTACAGTCATGCCCTTTGGATTAACAAATGCCCCAGCAGCATTCATGGACATGATGAATCGCATCTGTAAACCATATTTGGATAAATTTGTAATCGTTTTCATCGACGATATACTTATTTACTCCAAAAGCCAAAAAGAACATTGTGAGCATTTACACGTTCTCTTAACTCTGTTAAGAAAAGAAAGGCTTTATGCCAAATTCTCAAAGTGTGAATTTTGGCTACAAGAAGTACAATTCTTAGGTCATGTGGTAAATCACGAAGGTATCCATGTAGATCCTGCTAAGATAGAAGCAATTACAAAATGGAAAGTCCCACAAACAGCTATGGAGATAAGAAGTTTTCTAGGCTTAGCTGGATACTATAGACGATTTATCAAAGATTTTTCTAAGATAGCCGTACCATTAACTAAGTTAACCTGCAAAGCTGCTAAGTTTGAATGGGGACCTAGACAAGAAGAAGCCTTTAAGATTTTAAAGCATAGGTTGACGAATGCACCAATCTTAGCTCTACCCGAGGGAACAGAAGACTTTGAAGTATATTGTGATGCTTCAAAGTTAGGCTATGGATGTGTGTTAATGCAACGCAAGAAGGTAATTGCGTATGCTTCTAGACAATTGAAAAAACACGAGGAGAATTATACGACTCATGATCTAGAATTAGGAGCCATAACCTTTGCCCTTAAAATCTGGAGACATTATCTGTATGGAAGTAAGTTTACTGTTTATACAGATCATAAAAGTTTAAGATATATATTTGGGCAAAAAGAATTAAACATGAGGCAAAGAAGATGGATGGAGATGCTAAGTGATTACGACTGTGATATCCAATATCACGAAGGAAAGGCAAATGTAGTTGCAGATGCCTTAAGTCGTAAGTACCATGAGAAACAGAAACGAGTCCGTGCTCTGAGGTTAAATCTACAAGTAGATTTAATAGCACAAATTCAAGAAGTTCAGAAAACAGCAATCCAAGATGATGCTGAAGGAATGAAAGGTTACCTAAAAGAACTAGAACAAGGAAATGATGGAATTTGGAAATTCCATAAGAAACGAATTTGGGTACCTAAGCAAGGAGAGTTAATAAATAAGATTTTAGAAGAAGCTCATAAATCTAGGTATACCATGCATCCAGGAAACAATAAGATGTACCAAGATTTAAGAAATAATTTTTGGTGGATAGGAATGAAAAAGGATATAGCCAAATACGTATCCAAGTGTTTAACTTGTTCACAAGTTAAGGCAGAACACCAGAAACCTTCAGGATTACTTCAACAATTAGAAACGCCTGTATGGAAATGGGAACTCATAACAATGGATTTTGTTACTAAGTTACCCAGAACCAAAAGAGGTAATGATGCAATTTGGGTAATTGTAGACCGATTAACCAAATCAGCTCATTTCTTACCAATGAAAGAAACCTTTAGCATGGAAAGGTTAGCACAACTGTACGTGGACGAAGTAGTATCCCTACATGGCGTCCCACTCTCCATCGTATCGGATAGAGATAGTCGATTTACTTCTCATTTCTGGACAAGTTTTCAGAAAACAATGGGAACTCGACTAAATCTAAGTACTGCATATCATCCACAAACAGACGGACAGAGTGAAAGGACAATACAAACTCTAGAAGACATGCTCCGAGCATGTGTAATTGACTTTGGTGGTAATTGGGATAGCCATTTGCCATTAATTGAATTCTCCTATAACAATAGTTATCATTCAAGCATCGAAGCTGCACCATTCGAAGCATTGTACGGACGTAAGTGCAGAACTCCAGTATGTTGGGCAGAAATAGGAGAAAGTCAATTATCAGGTCCTGAAATTGTACAAGAAACTACTGACAAGATAACTCAGATTAAGGAAAGACTGAAAACAGCTCGAGATCGCCAGAAAAGCTATGCAGACAATCGTCGCAAGCCTTTAGAATTTCAAGTCGGAGATAAAGTACTTTTAAAAGTTTCTCCTTGGAAAGGAGTAGTACGATTCGGTAAGAAAGGAAAACTGAGTCCCAGATACGTAGGACCATTTCCAATAAGCCAACGAATAGGACCAGTTGCTTATTGTTTACAACTACCAGAAGAGTTAGCTGGAGTACATGATGTATTTCATGTATCCAATCTCAAGAAATGTCTATCAGATGAGTCCCTGGTAGTACCTCTTCAAGATGTAGAGGTGAACGAAAAGTTAAAGTTTATAGAGAAACCACTACAGATCGAAGATAGAAAAGTCAAGTTTCTCAAACACAAAAGACTGGTGTTAGTCAAAGTCAAATGGGAATCCAAGAGAGGACCAGAGTATACTTGGGAACTGGAATCAGAAATGAAGCGAAAGTACCCTCATCTATTTCAGTAAATCTCGAGGACGAGATTTTTCTTAAGGTGGGGAGGATGTAACAACTGTCACTAAAATCCATAATTAGGATGGTAATTAGCTATTAAGGAAACCCTAATTGAGAAACCCAAGTAATTCTGCACTAACCCTAAAATTTTCGTAACAATCGGAATCAGGATCAGGGCCCCTAAAACTCAGGGGGGTTAAACCCTAGTGATGTTTATCTTCTAAATTGCTGTAGAAACGAAATTGATTCGTTTAACTTGCTCACCAAGGCTATCCAAGACACGAAACAACCTAGGCTAAGAAATAGACCCGTCGCGCCACGCGACGGGTATGTATGTCTTCTTCGCGTGGCGCGAGGGAGGACAATTTTCAGGTATAAATAAGGGACGTTGGCACTTGAACTTTGGTACAAAATCGACGTCCAAATTCTCTGTAACCATCGAGTTATAGCGAATATCGTTCACACAAAACACACACCGATCACGAAGTGCTACCGCAATCAGGGTAATAACTCGATCGCTATTACGATTCAACGTCCGATCGATTATAACTATCCAACGATAGTCCAGGTGCTGCTCAATTGAGCTTGTACTTTGATTATTCGTCGTGATTTCGACTTGAATATTTGAGTGCTGTTCGAATTCGGACTATGCTCTGTTATTCGTTGTGAATCCGATTGAATTATCGAGTATTGCACTGATTAATCGTTGTGAAGGTTTAATCTCGTGAATTTGTCGTAACTGCTGTATTAGTTACTAACCTGCCTGTGTGTGCATTGTGTTAAACTAGGTGTAATCAAGGCTAATCAGTAGGCTTATATCTATTGCTCGTTAATCTGCAATGTGAGTCATTCTCCTTTTTAAATTGTTTTCTCACAGTTTGTGAGTAAGTATTACAATACCTCAAGTTATTTTCAAAGTTATAATTACAGGGATTAAGTCTTTGTAATCACCAAATTACAGCTGGTATGTGGGGTATTGTGCACATTACTATTTCTATCACTCTATGTGAGTTTGTATTACTCTATGTGAGTGATTATTACTCTGTGTGAGTAAACCGTCACTATTAGGGCAACGGGACCAATAGTGATATGACCACAGTCACAGATCCGGTCGAGTGACAAATACCCAATCTTGATAATTGGTTGATAGAAACATTGTAATCGCTCTTAATACTGTGATTTATAACTAACGGGTCGTTTTAGAAAATGGAATGATTCACTCAGTATTTCCCCGCTGACAAAACCTTTTTCAAACATGTTTCAGGTGATCTGTGTGATCCAGGAAAAGTGCAGTAAAGCACTATCAAGCTCAGAGAAGTGGCTCAGTGTAAATAAATGAATAAAACATGTTTTGGAAAATAAAGATTTCTGTGTGAAATCAACTTATTGTAAATTATGGGATTTATCCCTTAAACTTTGTGTAATATATTAAACGAGCATTTTCCGGTGAAAAGATCCTGTTGTAAAAAGACTTCCGCTGTCGCATAAATTAAATACCACGGGTACCACTGGAATCTGCATCGCGGGCCCCGACTCCGTCCAGGGTGGGTCGGGGGCGGCGACAACATCCCTATCTCTTTTTGGACCTTTCATAACCAACTCTTTAGTCATGCCATTACTAAGCCTACCCCAATTTCTAGGATCAAAAATATCAATATGGATTAACATCATCTTCACACATAGTATTCTTCATCTACGGTAGTATTAACCTTATCTTCACCTGCGTTCACATTGTCTACACCTACGTTCGTATTGTCTTCGCCCACATTAGCTTCTTCATGTACTTTCACATTGTCTTCACCCACATTATCGTCACCCAAGTTAGAACTAGAACTTTGAGTTTCTTTTGAAAAAACTTGTGTATTTGGTTTTGTTTTACTTCTTCCGCCTTTCTTTTCTCTTCCTCTAGCTTCATCTTCTTACATTTTTGATGGCCGGTTAGGTGTTTGTATTTAGGAACGGGAGGCATAATTTCCACATATTAACGAAAAACATCCATTCAATCACAATTCACACGAAGTCTAATACATTTAAAGTATAATTAATAAACAACAGTTAAAGAAACATACAATTCTTATAATCAATCAATCTATATTATATAAAAATTGAATGCTCAATGCTTCCTTTCCTTTAACAGTTTAACCTTTGTTTATACACATCATAACAGTCTAACAAATTAACAATAAACAACAGTAAGATCATGAATCATGAATGATTATAACAGTCTAACAGATTAACCAACAAACAAAAATCAACGTAACAGATATTGATCGATAACAATACCTCCTGGCTCCTGTTGCGAATCTGCGGATGATGATGAATGATTATGATGTCCTGAATCGCGATGATGATGATGATGATGCTGCTGCGAATCTGCGGATGATGATGAATGATTATGATGTGCAGAACCACGACGTTTGGTTTCCTGAGCGGCAATTGTATTATTGATTTGGGGCTTGTTATCGGTTATGAGATTGGGTTTTTTTACAAAGGTTTGGCCCTGTACTGATTTGGGCTATATATATATATAAAGAAAATTAAATTTTTTTGGGTCCTTTAATGATTTGGGCCCAGTTCTCAAGCCCACATGGCACCTAGGGATAGCCGTGGTATGTTTATTATTACCGGTAGCTCAATCATGCAACTAATGATAGATGTATTGTTAGCTAAATCATGGTCCCAACTTTTAAGGAAAGAGTATTTTTATCATTTCACACCCTCTTAACTGAGAAAACTAACTGATGTTAGACACATGGACTATCCGGGAACGAAAATTGAAAAGCTGGAAACTATTGCTGTAATTTAGAAAGTTAGGGACTAAAGATGAAAAAAGAACAAACCACAGGGATTATCCGGACATTTAAATCCGTTTTTAGAATTATATAACTACGCTGGTGGGCACGTAAATCTGGCATAGGCACGTGCCACTCCAATGTGCTGCACATGCTTCCCCCGTAAGCCCCATTTACAAATTTAAATTAGTTAAGATTAGATAACTTTCTATTTTTTTATTATGGCCTATAAAAACATTACTTTTATGTTTGGTCCCTAACGTTTATTTTGTCATATAAATTAAATTTCCAAATCATGGGTTGTGTATCACGAACCTCACATGATTAACTGATAAGAATAGAAATACTTTCATACACTTCAACAAACATACATGTTGCAACAACATGATCGTTATCGTTCTTAGTGAATAAATAATTATATGATGCTTCAAATCGTTATTGTTCTTAGTGAATAACTAACTATATGATGCTTCAAATAACTTGCATGCAAAACAATCATTAACCGCGTGTTATTAGTTTGACATGCGACCCGTCCCTATATAAGAGTTCATATAAATGCATATTGCATAGTAAATAAGAGTAAACATATCAGAAAACATAAACGGATGGAAATATGGAAATTAATTGTGTTAGGTTGACGGATTTTGAATTAGCGGATTGAATTGGTCAACCAAAATACGACTTGTATATCTATTCTATTCGTGTCAAAAACATCGATCATAACTCGTACACACTTAAAATCATGTAACTCGAAGACGACTCGGTTAGCTCATTTATCTAAAGCGTCAAATATACTAATGGGTTGGTGAGTAGTAATCAAGTTTCTTAATAACACGGGTTTAAAAAAGCCAACCCAAACACGACCTGACCGTTGAACACAAAACATGACTTATTTATTTATTAAAGATGAGTATAATTAGAGATAGAGGGACCAAAAGGGTAATATTTGAGTTTATAATTAGAGATAGGGTTATAGATATAGAGAGAGAGAGAGTAAACTTGGAAGGAATCCACCAAAACCAAAAAACAGGGGCTCTTCACTCACTGCTACTTTGTAATCGTAAACGATATAGATACATTTGTGTATATATAAAGAACCTTACGACGTCGCATCGCAGTCAGGAGAAGCAAAATGGAGAGGAAGACGCCGGTGAGGAAACCACACAGTGCGACCTCAGATCTGTTGAGCTGGCCGGAAACTCCTGTTGCTGATTCGGTGGAGGCACCCTCAGCTGCTGCTCGTTCTCACCAGCCTTCCGATGGGATCAGTAAGGTCGTCTTTGGGGGCCAGGTCTCTGATGAAGAATTCCAAACCCTCAACAAAAGGTAGCAGCTTCCTGTTCCAGATCTATCTCTTAATTATATTTATTATATATTCACTCGTAATTGATTTTAATGATCCAATTCCCAGTATTATCATCTGATCTAATTTGTATCTACTGTTAAAATATTCGAATTTCACATTTTAAATTTGTGACATTTCATACAGTTTACCTAAATGTTTTCTGCTTCATGGTATGATTGTTTGATAAACCAAAAATGTGAATTGTGGTGTGGAATGCAACCCCTTTGACATGTGTATTTTGATTAGCGCTGGCAAATCGTGTCTTATCGGGTTTAACAGGCCTTTGACGACACGTATAACACAAGTATTAAATTTGAATACAACTGGTTTAACTACTTGATATCCGACACATATAACACAAGTATTAAATTTGAATACAACTGGTTTAACTACTTGATATCTCATGTCTATAACACAGTTTTATGTACCAAGAAAAAGAAATTATGGATCCTAAGTCCTAACCTCATAATTTTATTTATTAAAAAAAAAGTAAAAAATCACATTGTGTACTTTTTCAGTAAACAGGTCTAATCGTGTCTTATACAGGTATCTATTGTCAGCCCTAATTTTGATGTAACTTTTTACCTTTTTGGTAAATGTAGGAAACCTGTTTCGGGGTATAAGTTAAAGGAGATCACTGGCAGTGGCATATTTGCAGCTGGTGGAGAGAATGACGAAGAAGAAGCGGATGCTGCAAACCCTACCTCAACTAATAAAACTGGATTACGAATGTATCAGGCAACTATTTTATACTCTCAATGTGCAGATTACTCGTCACTGTTCAGTTTTTATAACCAAATTATATTTTGTTACAAATATATGAGATGACCTGTTATGTGTAGACACGATCATCGTTCTTTAAGTTGGAAGATCTAAAACGGTCATGTTTGTTTGGAAATAAGGTTGTATTATACTATTATATTATGTTCTTACAAGTTTTATGGTTATCAGCAAACGGTTGCGGGGATGAGTCACATTTCATTTGGTGGAGAAGAATCAGTGTCTCCTAAAAAGGCACTTTCTGAGGCTAAGCAGCGGGAGTTAAGTGGTACATTAGATAACGAGTTAGATTCAACGTTGAAAAAACAGTTTTCAACTGCAAAGAACAAGGAACTCAGTGGACATAACATATTTGGAGCACCTCCTGAAATTCAACCTCGCCCGTTGGCTGCCCGCGCATTGGCGTTGAGAGAAAGCATAACCATCGGTGAATCTACTCCAAACAATGTACATAATTCTTTCGTATTCACTTACATGCTTAGATTTATTATCATTTAAAGCACACACAAATAGCGCAAATAACATTGGCACGTTAATAACATTAAGTTTAACTTTAGAAAGATGAGTGCGGCAAGACAGAGTGAGTAACAGAGTAACATAATAACATATCAAATAGCATGGTTTATTAATCATATAACACAGACAGCCCTAATTGACTCATTCATTAATGAACGGGTCGAAGCTGTCATCTTTAATATCTAATGTAAATAAATTGTAATGTGATATGACCCTGGGCCTTAAACATGAAGACCATTAACAGTCTTTAATATAAGTAAGCTGAAGGTCCTACCTTTTTTAATTATTTTTATGAGTATTAATATCTGGCTTCTGAAATGCTTCTTCAATCATCAAGTAAAGAACTGTCTGTCACCTCTCGTGAATATTTAAGCATTCTCTTTACATTAAAATGTGTATTGTCAGAGATAGCATGTTACACACCAGCATTACTTAATTTTTTTAAATGGACTTTTAAAAGAATAAAACTATCTGTCATGCTTTTGCATCCTTACATCACAACCACTTCTTTAACTCTAATATATTGACTAGATCTTTACCATTATTTCACCATATTTTTATCTTTACCATATTATTGTTAGTAATTGTCTTTGTTTTGTCAGACAAATGCTGCAGAACAGGTGAAGACGGCAAAAAAGATCCCGAGCCAGAAATTCACAGAGCTTTCTGGAAACAATATTTTCAAAGGTGACGAGGTGCCAGCATCGGCAGAAAAACATATGAGCTCAGCAAAGCTTCGAGAAATGAGTGGAAGTAACATCTTTGCTGACGGGAAAGCGGAATCTAGAGACTTTCTAGGGGCTCGCAAGCCGCCAGGTGGAGAGAGTAGCATTGCTTTGGTTTAGGTTCTAACACATTTGTTTTCAGTATCATTGTTTCTTTTCATGTCTTTGGTAGTTGGTACTTGGTGGTGCAATTCATATGGATTTGACTGTGGGTTTGTGGCTCTTTATCATCTGTTTTTCTTAGCGTATATGATAGTTTATGGACCCAGTATGTGTTCTTTTGGCTGATTAGTGCGATTATGTTCATAATTATGCCTATCTTCTGCATGGATTTGGTTTTCATAGCCAAATTATGTATTATAATAAAGAGTTAAGTGTCATTTACGTCCCTATGGTTTGGTCACTTTTTTTACAAGTCCCGTAACAGATCTTTCAATGATATCAAATACAAGTTTTGTATTTGTGCGGAAACCAAACACAAAACGATTCAAGAATAATGAACACAATGAATATGAATCAAAAAGCTTATCTTGCATATACCAATATGATGTCGGATACAAGATGATTCTCGGTTTCGGCTGGCTCTAGACTTCACAAAAGCTGATCAACCCTAAATTGTAACAATAGTTTTACATATATACTAAACCAAAACGGGCCTAAAGCCTTTAAACCAAGCCCGGCTGAAACCATCTAAATACCCACAATATCGACCCAAAACTAGTTACATTGCAAGCCCAAACCAGTTAACTACTTAACCCATTATGCATAAACCTTCAGGTTCCAACAATCCCCCCTAGGTTTATAGGTTTATAGCATAAGGGCACTTCGATCTTCAACCGCCTCCGCTGCCGCCAATAGTATCCCTCAAACCAGCAAATCCTTGTTTCTTGATGTGCAACGCACCATCAACAGCTCCAGTCCACTCTTTAGCAACCGTTTCATACTTCTCAATAGATCGAATCTAATAGAGGTTCCAAATAAACTTTACATTCTAAAAAGCATGCATGTTACGAGTGCATCTCGCAGTTTAGGGCGGATATGCTATCTGACAAAATGATGATGGTGCAACCAGTCGGCACAATGTTAACCATCATCCGTTAGCACTATAGAAACAAAGTTGGTGGGTTTTCAGGCCGTTTGTAGGTTGTCAAATGTCCATCCTGGATTTTAACAATGTTATTCATTTATTTATTTTTTGAACGGCCAACGAATCCTCCAAATAGGCTACTGGCGAAATTCACCACATCGGGATTTTAACAATGTTATAAATGGCTTGACGGATTGTAACAAAGTTGTACACTGGTTCACCATTAATTTAAAACCCAACCCAAACACGACTCTTTTATTAATAGGGAGGTCCTTAAAATACGCTGTAAAATAGTACAAAATCTAATTGGTTTGAATTGCTTGCTTATAAATAACATATGACGACGGGCCAGTGGGAAGGCCCACTTTACCCGCTCTGGATTATCCTTACGAGGGTCCAATTATACGCAAGCCCAAGTAATAGAGTTATCTTGCCCATTAAGGTTTCTTTCCCTTTGGAAAAGGCGGGAAAACCACGAGCAGGAAATGCAGGCTTCATTTAATGTTGACAAGAAGAGGATCTCAGCTGGCATATGTGCTTTTCCGGCTAGAGCATTAAATGAGAAGATCATCTTACCGTTAGGGGTCAGACACGTGTCTGCACCCCTCGAGGACTCGCCGGACTCGTTGGATCATTTATGTAAAATATCTCACACGCAAGATAAGAGCTGGGCATTATATAAGGAGAACAATGAAGGACATGAGGTATGATCAGGAAACCATCTCATTTACTCCACTCTCATTTACTACCTCCATATTAATTCCCGACCAATATTCCCACGCATTTATCACCCACATCACATTTATTAGATTCACACCATAGAGGAAACATCCCGGTGATCACACTCATCGGGATAGAACTCCTCTGCTCCTCCGGCAAGTTTACTTACTCTCACGCCGGAGCTTGGTCACGGATCCCCCCTCCGGAGTCCTCCGTGGCGAGGCTAACGGTTTGTTCTTTTGCAGTAGCTAAGGTGAAGGCTCTCAACGTCAGCGAAGATCTATCTAACGTCATCCGGGAGTTGGGTATTCGACATTGGCGCCATCTGTGGGACATCAGCCTGTCCGGTGTTCCCACATCAAACTCCGACGTTAAGAGTAGCTTATCTCACCGACAACAACATGGCAACCCACCCAACTCACGTATCACCCAAACGGCTCAGAATGATCTGGATAGGGTTACTGTAGAAGACATAACCCATGAAGAAGGCAACGAGAACCAGGTGGAAACCCTAGAAAGAACGGTGCATATCACTCCGGATTTTGTGGCCATGCACAGAGAAAAGTTAACAAAGTGTCTTGAAGATTTAAAGAGACAAGAAAAGCTTGACAGCCTCAGGGCTAGGCTTTCTTTCGACACACCTTCCAACCAAGAAGGAATAGACCTTCAAAACAAGAACAACAATGGTGACCCACTGGAAACATTCATGACTGCCCTCAGGCAAATGTCTTCGGAAGAAAGGGAGGACCTCATCACGGGAAAGAAGTCGAAGGAAAAGGGGAGGGAAAAGGATAACCAAAGTGATGATCGCCTGGATCAACCCTATCTACCACAGGATTTAGCTAAGGTCTCAAAGTTCACACAACGGATATCAGAAGCACCAATGCCCCCCAAAACAAAGTTACCCCCAAACTTTGACCGTTATCACGGGACAAGAGACCCTGAAGATCATCTTCATGCCTTCAGGGGAGCGGGGCAACTTGGGCGGTGGTCCATGCCTGTGTGGTGCCACATGTTTGTACAAACTCTGACGGAGGGAGCGCGGCTCTGGTTTGACAGCCTCCCTCCAGGGGGAATCGATAATTATGAAGAGTTAAGCGAAAAGTTCCTCAGGAACTTTGGTCAGCATAGAAAGGTGGTCAGGAATCCAAATGAGATCTTCCACATAAGGCAGAGGGACAATGAGCGAATAGATCAGTATATGGAGAGGTTCGTCAAGGAGAGCATGAACATCAAAGACGTCCCGGAGGTCATGAAGATCAGCAGTTTCATAAACGGGTTAAGACATGCACAGCTGTGCGAGAAACAGGGGGAAGAGTTCCCCCACTCATTTGACAACCTTATGGACAGGGTCAGAGCCTTTGTTAGAGGGAAGGACACAGTCAGCAAAGCCAAGGAGACGGACGTCACGCCTCGGAGGATCGCCCCAGCTACAAAGCTTCTCGACAAAGGTACACCTTACTCCTGAAAGCCCACTTTTGACAGAATGTTGCACGACAGAACGAGGCCCTCATACTCCCCATACAGACCTCGGGGGAGGGGTCCCCCTCCTTACTCTGATAATTTCACCCCTCTCAGCAAGACACCAAGTGAGATACTGGCCACTGAAAGGGTAAAGAACTCTTTCCCGAGGCCACCACCCATAAAACCCGGGCCAAAGGCACGACCAAACGAGTATTGTGACTTCCACAAAGGTTTTGGGCATAAAACCGATGACTGTATGTATTTAAAAAGGGAAATAGAGGCTGCGGTAAAGACGGGAAGGCTGGCCCACTTGGTTAAGGAAATAAAGGAGGGGGGAGGGGACCCCAAGGGAAGAGATATAGGGGAGCCTGGGAGGGCAGATGTTGACATGATTAGAAGGAGGAATGAATTCGATACCGTCCGGAGTGTAAAGGCCAAGATCCTGGGCTCCCCGGACTGCATGAAAGCTCCCATCCTTATGCTACACTTGGAAGAAAACGAAGTGCAACGGCTTCCTCTAAACATCTCAGCCATAATAGCTGGCCACAAAGTGTCTCGAATACATGTGGACGGAGGGTCCGGCGTCGAAGTAATATACGAGCATTGTTTCCTTAGATTTGACAGGGACGTAAGAGATCGGCTCGAAGAAGACTCCATCCCCTTAGTAGGATTCAACAACAGTGTATCACACCCCCTGGGAAAAATCAGGCTTCTGTTCACAGTTGGGGTAGGGGATCGGGTCCGAACGATAAACCCGACCTTCACAGTGGTTCGGGCACCCTCAAAGTACAACACGATCTTGGGAAGACCTGGAATCGGGGACCTACAAGCACAGGCATCCACCCCCCACGGAGCTTTAGTGTTTCAAACACCGAAGGGTTTAGCCTGGGTTAAGTCTGCTTATGAAGTAATCTCCTCCGTATCCGAAGGAGAAGCATCTGAGAAGCCCCGGAAGGAGGGTGTAGAAGAGTGGGTCCTTTGCGACGGGTTCCCAGAACAAACGATCAAAGTAGGAAGTTGTCACACCCCTCCAAGACCCCACCCCGCCTTGGAGGCGTGACATGCCCAGGATCATAGCCACCAATCATATTGAACAAGCATGTAGTTTATTTATAAAATCCAACCACAATACAATTGGTGTCAAAACATAGCTTGAGTTTACAACGGAAGCAAAACATAGGTTTAATATAAGTTTTCCCACAACGACCACGCCTCCCAGTGCAAGCTCCTTAAGCTAGGGACCTAATGACCTGCAAGGCATGTAACAACGAGTCAACAACAAAGTTGAGTGAATTCACAGTTGGTTCACTGGCTTACTAGCCCGTATCGCGGTCTCCCAGACATGTGTGCGAAGGTTAGTATTCATATCGTATCGTATCGTATCGTATCGTATCGTATCGTATCGTATCGTATCGTATCGTATCGTATCGTATCGCATCGTGTCGCGGCCCTACAGGCATGTGTGCGAAGATTAGTGGAGTGGCATCCTACCTCTGGAGGATGGCCGTGCCTTGTAGAAAGTTTGTGAACTCACCTTTGCTTTTGCTTTCCTTGGTTTGCTTATCTTCTTTGATTGTAAGGGTATGGGATATAGTTTAGCCTACTGATAAGCCTAATAATCTAACGCACACGAAATTAGGTAAGTAACCAATACAGCATTTACGACAATTCACGAGATTAAACCCTCACAACGAATGACAAAGTGCAATACTTAACAATTCAGCGGATTCACAACGAATAACAGAGCATAGTCCGAAATTGGATAATACTCAAATATTCAAGTCGAAATCACGACGAATAACAAAGTATAAACTCAATTTGAGCAGCACTCAAACAATCGTTGGATAGTTTCAATCGATCGGACGTTGAATCGTAATAGCGATCGAATTAATACCCTGAATCGTAGCAGCACTTCGTGATTGTGTGTGTTTTTGGACTGTTTCCTCTATAATTCGACGTACACAGAGAGTTTGTGCGTCTTTGTAACTTCCTCAGGCAAGTCCCAAGGCCTGCTATTTATAGCCGAATTTTGGTCTTGCTTACGGACCGTATGCCATATCCCTTACGGTCCGTAAGGGAAGCAGTCTAATTATAAGGCGGCTAAGTTCGGGACTAGGCTTGCTGACTTGAAAATTTCCACCAATCAAAGTTAAACAACGAGTTTTGAGGATAATTATTAGCTAGGTTTTATCCCCCTTGAGTTTTAGGGGTGCTGATCCTAATTCTGATTGTTTTGAAACTTTCAGGGTTTGTGTAGAATCACCTGGGGATCTTAATTAGGGTTTCCTTAATAGCTAATTAACATAATAAATAGGACTTTTATCGAGAGTTGCTACATTCTCCCCTCCTTATAGAAATCTCGTCCTCGAGATTTACTCGAATAAGTAAGGTTACTAGTACTAATCTTTTATGCTCGAGAAACTTAACCTGTCTTTTATCTAAAGTGGTTTCTTCAACAATCTTTAAATTTTTCATTCACTTATATGTCTTGAAGAGGTACTATCAGCTATTCGTCAGATAGATATTTCTTAAAGTTGGATATATGAAATACTTAGGGAAGACTTAACCTTAGCCATAACACTTAAAATGAATATTATAGAACACATTAAAGTATTGAGTCTTGCACTTGGAGCGAAGCATCGTTGCGGATTACTGTACAGGTTATAGTCTGGTTTTATCAAAAAGCTTTTCCTTTTTTAAAACCAAGTTCACTATAACCAATGGCTCTGATACCACTCTGTCACACCCCTCCAAGACCCCACCCCGCCTTGGAGGCGTGACATGCCCAGGATCATAGCCACCAATTATATTGAACAAGCATGTAGTTTATTTATAAAATCCAACCACAATACAATTGGTGTCAAAACATAGCTTGAGTTTACAGCGGAAGCAAAACATAGGTTTAATATAAGTTTTCCCACAACGACCACGCCTCCCAGTGCAAGCTCCTTAAGCTAGGGACCTAATGACCTGCAAGGCATGTAACAACGAGTCAACAACAAAGTTGAGTAAATTCACAGTTGGTTCACTGGCTTACTAGCCCGTATCGCGGTCTCCCAGACATGTGTGCAAAGGTTAGTATTCATATCGTATCGTATCGTATCGTATCGTATCGCATCGTGTCGCGGCCCTACAGGCATGTGTGCGAAGATTAGTGGAGTGGCATCCTACCTCTGGAGGATGGCCGTGCCTTGTAGAAAGTTTGTGAACTCACCTTTGCTTTTGCTTTGCTCGGTTTGCTTATCTTCTTTGATTGTAAGGGTATGGGATATAGTTTAGCCCACTGATAAGCCTAATAATCTATTGCACACGAAATTAGGTAAGTAACCAATACAGCATTTACGACAATTCACGAGATTAAACCCTCACAACGAATGACAAAGTGCAATACTTAACAATTCAGCGGATTCACAACGAATAACAGAGCATAGTCCGAAATTGGATAATACTCAAATATTCAAGTCGAAATCACGACGAATAACAAAGTATAAACTCAATTTGAGCAGCACTCAAACAATCGTTGGATAGTTTCAATCGATCGGACGTTGAATCGTAATAGCGATCGAATTAATACCCTGAATCGTAGCAGCATTTCGTGATTGTGTGTGTTTTTGGACTGTTTCCTCTATAATTCGACGTACACAGAGAGTTTGTGCGTCGTTGTAACTTCCTCAGGCAAGTCTCAAGGCCTGCTATTTATAGCCGAATTTTGGTCTTGCTTACGGACCGTATGCCATATCCCTTAAGGTCCGTAAGGGAAGCAGTCTAATTATAAGGCGGCTAAGTTCGGGACTAGGCTTGCTGACTTGAAAATTTCCACCAATCAAAGTTAAACAACGAGTTTTGAGGATAATTATTAGCTAGGTTTTATCCCCCTTGAGTTTTAGGGGCGCTGATCCTAATTCTGATTGTTTTGAAACTTTCAGGGTTTGTGTAGAATCACCTGGGGATCTTAATTAGGGTTTCCTTAATAGCTAATTAACATAATAAATAGGACTTTTATCGAGAGTTGCTACAGAAGTCACCTGAGCGACAAATGCAAGAGTGCCCTGAAGGAGCTGCTTCTCCTCAATATAGATGTGTTTGCATTCCCACATGGAGACATGACGGGAATCCCCAGGAGCCTAACCGAACACCGGCTCAACACTTACACATGGGCAAAACCTGTAAGACAGAAGAAGCGAAGCATGGGACCCAACAAAAGAAGAGCCGCTTGTGAGGAAACCAGAAAACTGCTCAAGGCAGGAATAGTTAGAGAAGTGAAGTATCCGTCCTGGATCGCCAATCCGGTCATGGTTCAAAAGAAAGACGGGGGATGGAGGATGTGCATCGACTTCCAAGATCTTAACAAAGCATGTCCTAAGGACTGTTATCCCCTCCCAGAAATAGACGTCCAGGTAGACTCTTTGTCTCAGTACCCCTTGAAATGCTTCCTGGATGCCTACAAGGGATACCATCAGATCCAGATGTCAATAGAGGACGAAGAGAAAACCGCATTCATCACAGACGAAGGGACATTCTGTTATACCAAGATGCCCTTCGGTCTTAAAAATGCTGGGGCCACATATCAGAGATTCATGAACGCCCTGTTCAGAGAACAACTGTAACAACCCGCACCTTCGTGCGTTGTTACTACTCGACACACTCGTTACGCCTAGCACCGGAGATTCGGATCATAATGTAATCATACCAATTTTATCGCTAAATCGAAGTATAATCGAATAATTACGCATATTCTATCGCTATTACAAACCTATTTTTGCATAACACTCACGATGATGTCGAATATGGGCCTAAACTACCCTTCTCGATGAGCGTGAGGTGTCAAAATGTGAGTAAACAACGCTAACGAGGGTTATCGGGTGAGTACTATGACTCTAACCGTCATGACGATGATGGCAATATGAGTAAGTGGTGCCCCGATAATCATTGTGGCACATCACATCGAAGAACGCACTCGAAGGCACGCGTAACTCGATCACCGCACTGAGAATTGGATACATAAATACGTATATACGGCCCTTTTGTGATCAATTATAGTAATTAATTAAATAATTATATAAATATATGAAAATATGGCCAAAACAATCGAAATCGCACCAAAAACGGGATCGAAAGGCTTCCGAACGGACCAGTCCAATCAATCAGACCAGTCCAATCGATCAGACCAGCCCAATCAGATGGGCCAGTCCGATCGATCGACTGGGCTGATCGATCGACTGGGCCGATCGATCGAACAGGCCGATCGATCGAGCAGGCTGCTCGATCGACTGGGCTGATCGATCGAACAGGCCGATCGATCGAGCAGGCTGCTCGATCGACTGGGCTGTTCGATCGACTGGGCCAGCCGATCCAGTTGCTGTTTTCCTCCTTTTTCTCCTTCCTTGCCTATAAATACCCCTCATCCACCCTCCAACACTTGTTGTTGCTGCCACTACTCGACCAAGACGTTCCAGACCCTAAACCTCTCGATTTCTCCCAATTCGTGTAAGTTTTCAACCCGAATCTTGTACTTCTTTGATCCTTATGCAATCCTTCATCTTTCTACCTTTCAAATCTCAGTTTTTAACCGTGAAATCAACGGATTTTGGGTGTTCTAAGGTGATGTCACCATAAAGTTCTTCAAAGGTGATGTCATCCCATGAAGAACAACTTAGATCCGAATGATTTCCATACGATTCTTCATGAATCTCACCCAAATCAATGTTTTCTAATCAAGAGGCCATGGATTTGAGATGTTCTGGTTGATTTCATCACAAAGTTCTTATGAACTTCAGGTGTTGACCTCATATCACCAAGAACAACTCAGATCTAAGGAATTCCTCAAGAAAAATCAAGGTTTTCACATCAGATCTATACATAAAAATGGTAAAACCAGAGCTTAGACCGACCTTCTACTCATTTCTTAGTGTCGTGTTGGTCAAAGATCTGATTCTTACCAAAGAGACAACCAAATTCGGGTTAAACGCGGAAAAACCGTCAGGAACGGCCGGTTCTGATGAACGAGGTGATTCTCGGCCGTTAAAACAGGCCGGAACTGATGGGATTTCAGTTGTTTAACACGTCGCCATAACGCCTCGACCAAAAACACCGAAAAACGCGCGAAAACCATCAAAAACGGTTGGACAGGATGGCCGATCGAGCGGCCCAATCGATCGACTGGACCAGTCGATCGAGTGGCCCAGCCGATCGAGCAGCCCAATCGATCGAGCAGCCCAATCGATCGACTGGACCAGTCGATCGAGTGGCCCACTCGATCGAGCAGGGCTGTCCGATCGACTAGGCCCACTCGATCGAGCAGGGCAGTCCGATCGACCAGGCCCACTCGATCGAGTGGCCTGTTCGACTGGGCCAGCCCAATTTCAATTTTTATCCAATTTCAACCCAATTTTCGCCCAATTTCACGCAATTCGACACCGTTTAACACGTAATCCAATACTCACGTAAAATGTCTGAAATCAGGACATTCTCAGGCACCGATCCATCAATCCAACCGATTACGCACTGTGAGTATACTTGACCCCTTTTATCGAATTTTGGGTGTAACATACGTTCCATAAAAACCAAACTTATCAAACGAATGATTCAATTGGACTATTTATCACTTGCGAATAACTGTTTGCATAGATATACGTGATGCTAGTTGCATGTATGCTAGGACTTATACTCGTGACGTCCCACCAAGACTAGTATAGTACTATTTCGCCCGACGGGGTCTAGTTATGCCAGAGTCGAGCATCGAGGACTTAGCTGGTAGTATCAGTTTTGTGAGTATATATGTCGTGTATTACGTTTATGCATGTGGAAATTCGCAGCACTTTTAATCTATCATACTACACATATCAAACCTGTATACTCGCCAATACTTTTGTATTGACAAAGTTTTAACGTATGTTGCAGGTTTAGCCGAAGTTTACATCAAATCAAGCTAGGAAGTCTAGAAACTCATCTAAATTATAGGTTGTCGGATTTGAATTGTTCGAGAGGACAAGAAATCTGTGATAACTTATGTGATTGTATTGTTTGTTAGTATGGGATGACAAATGTAATAAATATTATCGCAATATAGTTGTTATGGATTCTCTTGAGCAATCTGATTCGCCTAGTGCCGCACCCCGATGATTCCGCCATCGGTTGGGGTGTGACAGATTGGTATCAGAGCCATAACTATAGGGAATTAGGCAAAGTTTGAGACTCGACCTAGTCCGGGTCGATGTCTTATGAAAGTGACCTAGTCTATAGTCTAAGTACCAACAGGCCGACTCTTACGAACTCGTTAGGGTTTGTTTGGGCCAACTCGCTACTCTCGATCGAATTTGTTGAAAAGTTACAACTATTGTGTGAACACCGCATACTACAGCTTCACACAAAGAGCCTTTCCTAAGGCTAGAAGGTTACTTAGCCTTTCCTAAGGCTGACACAATACACATGTTTTCAAAACTACTCGCATAACAAAACCGAGTGATCTAGTCGAGACCAGGTGTGAAAACCAATAACTCTCGATAGGATCACTCACTCAGCGTATTTTTCTAGCACGAGAACTCTTTGTTGAGCTAGGAGTGACATCCACATCTCGACAAAAGGTCTCCATTTCGAAATTCTGGTGGAACTCTCGGATTTATTCGATGAGCACAACCACAAATGGGAACGAAGTTGTTAAGCCAGGGGTGAAACCCATACCTTAATCAACTGTTCCACTCCATAAAATGGTTTACAAAAGCTCTCACCAAGGTCACGACCATAACAACGACTCAGGCTACGCGAAGACTAGAGAGACGAATGTCAGGAGCTGCATCCCAGTGGAAGCATGAGTCCCCTAGGTCAACGCGTATGCCCGAACTTGTTGGGTATAGTCGGGTTACTTGGGTAGTCAACGCCTAAACACCCAAGGCATTCCATCTAAATCCTACGTGTATGGTTTACGTCTATGAGTTTTCAAATTTAAGCTTTATGATTTACCGATTTCTCGATTTATCGAATTTACGAACCTCGATTTACAAAGCGCACAACCTGCACAGCCATCGCAATCTAAAACAAAGACCGAATGATCGCAACAAAACAAACGCCTAAGTACTCGAATTCGCTTACGCTATTTCTCTTGTCACGTCCTCACAAATTCTGAATCAATATCTATGTATAACCTACAACTATATCTATATATGTATTAAATACAAAACGAATCAATTATGTGAGAGATTAGGAATCTAGTGTTTTCCTATGTGGCTCCTATATGTTTAATTAATTCTATATCAAGTTTTGATCGAGTCAAATCGCATCAAAGACTCAAAAAAAAAAAAAAAAAAAAATCATTATGATCGAATCTCATTCCGAATCCTTCTGTCTAGATGCCTTCCAACCACTCGATCTCGAGACAAGTAGCTAGGAGAAGAGCCCAACGACGCGCCGATAAGAGGATTGCCTCGATTGTGACCAAGGAAGTGGTCAAGCTCGTTCCTCAAATTGTCGCTCAAGTGCACTCTCTAAGCAACTCTCGAGCCCCAGAAGACGCCAAGACGGGATCCGCATTCCTCTACAAACACTTCAAAGCCTGTGATCCAATGACTTTCACGGGTGAAGGAGATGTCTCTCAATTACTCCAGTGGTTCGATGCCATCGAGGTTACCCTTCGTCAGAGTGGGTGCCCCGAGGATCTTCAAACTACTTGTGCCACCGGAGTATTCCAATCACGAGCACTTGATTGGTGGACCGCCGAACGCAAAAAACGTGGGATCTCCGCAGCTTACGCCCTCTCATGGGGTGAGCTGAAGGAACTCATGAAGAAAGAATACTGTCCTCCTCACGAAGTTCAGAAGCTAGAAAACGAATTTTGGGAAATCAAACAAACCGAAGGTGACAATGCGAGCTATACAACAAGGTTCAAACAGCTTAGCGTAGTCTGCCCGAATCAAGTTGACACTCCAAAGAAAGCCATTGCGAAGTACATACGTGGCTTACCGGAGTGTGTGGGTGATTTCGTCGAAGCTGCAAAACCTACTACCATCGAAGAAGCCTACCGTTTAGCCGCAGAGATCAACAGCAATCGAGTCCTGGACGGATTCTTCTCCAAGAAGCCTGTCAAACGAGCTCATCAAGCGATCATCATCCATTCATCCGACGATTCCTCTGGAGAATCGGTCGATGGTTCATCTGACAGCTCCTCGGAGGATTCTTCTACGGATTGTTCCGACAATGCCTCCGTCAGATCGTCAGGCGAATCCGAAGACGACACTGTATCAACTCAGGAAGCTCAACCGAGCCGCAAACGAAAGACAGTGAGCCCAGACTCTTCAACAACTGGACTGCCGCAACCTGAACCTCTCCGATCAGTCCCAGTTCAATCAAAGCGTGCCTACAATGGATCACATCCCCTGTGTTTCACATGCACGTATCATCACCCACTAGAAGCAGAATGTCGCTATTGCGCAAATTGCAACTGGTATGGCCATTATACGTCGCAGTGCCGTGCAGGACCGTGATCTTGAAGGAAGTCAACAACAACTGCAGTCTCCGCAAGTGTTTCCCACAACAAAGTTATTTTGATTCTAATGTTGTTGTAATAATACGACTTATCGCTATCATTTCTGGAACTTATTTCATATATCATCGTGTGTGGATTCTATTTCTCTTACAATCGAGCACTATCTAAACGCTAGCACTATGTACTATATTATGTATTTTATCCCTATAACACTCTTAGAATGAGGTACGGTATACGTGCAAGGGACAACTAATCACGGGTGCACACGGGATTACCTTGGTCAGTGCACGGAGATCGTAGTGAAGTTCTAATAGTGCCATAACGTTTAAAAGCACGGTCAAGGCCGTGTCAACAAAGTGTGACACCAAAGCACGGGGCATAAGTAGTAGGGGTGACGCGGGGGTACGCTTTACCATACTACCGAAACTTCGTGAAGAAAGTGCCATGTGGAGTTGGACGTTATTAGACCTATTATACTATTATGGTTAATTTGACACTCTACCATCAATCACAAGGCGTAACAAAACCAAATCGCATCACTGCGGGGCTTCTCGTAAGTCCGCGTGCGCAACGCAATTGCCACATCGATGGACTTAGGTAAGTTCACCCCGAAGAGCAATTGGAGCAACGCGAGACTGGTCGTAAAGTCTAGAACGCAACTCAAACGCAGTTTTGCTGGATCTATCTCGCAATCAAATCAATCGATATATGGCTCGGAATCGCAATCGTATCATGTGTTTGTCTCGAAATCTCTAACACTAGTTATTGTCAATTGTGTGAACTTCTATCAGCTGGTGTGGATCGTCTATTGTGGATTCGCTAGACGAGTATCGAGAATCACTCGCCGCCTTCCACTCTTAACGCGCCTCGCACCTAATCCACCAACTCGATACTCTTATCATGGTTCGCTATTACTTATCAATGCACGCATTCTACGTGTCATGTTAGCGCACAAGACCTCGCTTCACGAGACGAAACTAACAAGGTTGAAACATGGTGATGTTTTGACCATATTAGTTGACTTTGTGGAAAAAGGCCGTGTGGGCTAGCCTTAGTACTATTCGTGGTGTAATCAGTTCAATCAATCGTCTATCACTCGCAACGCAACAATCGTCGCTTATCAATCTGTTGAAATCTATTGTCTATCGATGTTCGAATGTTACTTGGAAGTCATCGCAGGTGGTGTAATGTTAGGGTGCATGACATTGCTTCACAAGATAAAACTAATATGGAAAACGTGGCGTTTGACGTATTAGCAAGTCTTGTGGAAACGTGCCATGCGAACCTTGTGTGGAATCAAATCGAAATCTCATTTACTCGAATCAAAATCGTGTCATTCGTTGTCCAACCAAGCATACCATATCAGCGTTTGTGTGACCAAACTACTCGCACCCGCTGCCTACGCTTGGTTTGCATCCAACTTATTTCTATTCAAAACTCGGTCTAGCACCTCATCGCTAGGATCAAGGGAATCGAAATTCTATCTGTGTCTTATCGGCACGCATGACACTGCCTCATGAAACAGAGTTAATATGGGTAAAGCATGGTGGATACGCCGCTGGTACTTCCTATATATAAGTGTTTTAACCATATTAACGAACTTTTGTGGAAAGGTGCCACGTGGGGCCCGATGTAAGTTATTTTTCCATAGTATTAAGGAAAACCTATTTTTATAAAATTTTTACTAAAACCGTTGGACAAATGAAATTCCTTACAACATGGAGAAAACATTGAATCAGTTTGGCTCCGTGCCCAATGAAAATTTCATAAGTCCAATTCTTTTCTTAAAAACCTTTGCAATGACCGACAGGAATCTTCCCGAGAACGAGGGTTCGGCAGTCGAGTTCCGCTCGAACCCACGTTGTAGGAAAGTTTTCTTAAAACTTATTTTGCCACCTGATTCTTTTAAAATGTAAAACTCAAAACCTATTATCAATTAACAAAACCCTCCCCATAGCGCTGGCGTGGACATCGAAAACGGTCAACACCGCGCCGTGAGGAGATTTTTCTTAGTTTACTTCGGAGATTAATCGAGTATTGGTAAGTTTAAAACGCTATGGGATTGCTTTTATATGTGTGTTATCACTTCTAAGTAACCGAATCGTATATTTCCCTCTGTCTTCGCTTGTTGAATCGTAATCAATCGCTCGTTGTCTAGACGCTATTAACCCCTTCCATCAATCGCATCAACCCTCACGACCCTACTATTGGATTAATTTCGGGACGAAATTTCCTAAAGGAGGGGATACTGTAACAACCCGCACCTTCGTGCGTTGTTACTACTCGACACACTCGTTACGCCTAGCACCGGAGATTCGGATCATAATGTAATCATACCAATTTTATCGCTAAATCGAAGTATAATCGAATAATTACGCATATTCTATCGCTATTACAAACCTATTTTTGCATAACACTCACGATGATGTCGAATATGGGCCTAAACTACCCTTCTCGATGAGCGTGAGGTGTCAAAATGTGAGTAAACAACGCTAACGAGGGTTATCGGGTGAGTACTATGACTCTAACCGTCATGACGATGATGGCAATATGAGTAAGTGGTGCCCCGATAATCATTGTGGCACATCACATCGAAGAACGCACTCGAAGGCACGCGTAACTCGATCACCGCACTGAGAATTGGATACATAAATACGTATATACGGCCCTTTTGTGATCAATTATAGTAATTAATTAAATAATTATATAAATATATGAAAATATGGCCAAAACAATCGAAATCGCACCAAAAACGGGATCGAAAGGCTTCCGAACGGACCAGTCCAATCAATCAGACCAGTCCAATCGATCAGACCAGCCCAATCAGATGGGCCAGTCCGATCGATCGACTGGGCTGATCGATCGACTGGGCCGATCGATCGAACAGGCCGATCGATCGAGCAGGCTGCTCGATCGACTGGGCTGATCGATCGAACAGGCCGATCGATCGAGCAGGCTGCTCGATCGACTGGGCTGTTCGATCGACTGGGCCAGCCGATCCAGTTGCTGTTTTCCTCCTTTTTCTCCTTCCTTGCCTATAAATACCCCTCATCCACCCTCCAACACTTGTTGTTGCTGCCACTACTCGACCAAGACGTTCCAGACCCTAAACCTCTCGATTTCTCCCAATTCGTGTAAGTTTTCAACCCGAATCTTGTACTTCTTTGATCCTTATGCAATCCTTCATCTTTCTACCTTTCAAATCTCAGTTTTTAACCGTGAAATCAACGGATTTTGGGTGTTCTAAGGTGATGTCACCATAAAGTTCTTCAAAGGTGATGTCATCCCATGAAGAACAACTTAGATCCGAATGATTTCCATACGATTCTTCATGAATCTCACCCAAATCAATGTTTTCTAATCAAGAGGCCATGGATTTGAGATGTTCTGGTTGATTTCATCACAAAGTTCTTATGAACTTCAGGTGTTGACCTCATATCACCAAGAACAACTCAGATCTAAGGAATTCCTCAAGAAAAATCAAGGTTTTCACATCAGATCTATACATAAAAATGGTAAAACCAGAGCTTAGACCGACCTTCTACTCATTTCTTAGTGTCGTGTTGGTCAAAGATCTGATTCTTACCAAAGAGACAACCAAATTCGGGTTAAACGCGGAAAAACCGTCAGGAACGGCCGGTTCTGATGAACGAGGTGATTCTCGGCCGTTAAAACAGGCCGGAACTGATGGGATTTCAGTTGTTTAACACGTCGCCATAACGCCTCGACCAAAAACACCGAAAAACGCGCGAAAACCATCAAAAACGGTTGGACAGGATGGCCGATCGAGCGGCCCAATCGATCGACTGGACCAGTCGATCGAGTGGCCCAGCCGATCGAGCAGCCCAATCGATCGAGCAGCCCAATCGATCGACTGGACCAGTCGATCGAGTGGCCCACTCGATCGAGCAGGGCTGTCCGATCGACTAGGCCCACTCGATCGAGCAGGGCAGTCCGATCGACCAGGCCCACTCGATCGAGTGGCCTGTTCGACTGGGCCAGCCCAATTTCAATTTTTATCCAATTTCAACCCAATTTTCGCCCAATTTCACGCAATTCGACACCGTTTAACACGTAATCCAATACTCACGTAAAATGTCTGAAATCAGGACATTCTCAGGCACCGATCCATCAATCCAACCGATTACGCACTGTGAGTATACTTGACCCCTTTTATCGAATTTTGGGTGTAACATACATTCCATAAAAACCAAACTTATCAAACGAATGATTCAATTGGACTATTTATCACTTGCGAATAACTGTTTGCATAGATATACGTGATGCTAGTTGCATGTATGCTAGGACTTATACTCGTGACGTCCCACCAAGACTAGTATAGTACTATTTCGCCCGACGGGGTCTAGTTATGCCAGAGTCGAGCATCGAGGACTTAGCTGGTAGTATCAGTTTTGTGAGTATATATGTCGTGTATTACGTTTATGCATGTGGAAATTCGCAGCACTTTTAATCTATCATACTACACATATCAAACCTGTATACTCGCCAATACTTTTGTATTGACAAAGTTTTAACGTATGTTGCAGGTTTAGCCGAAGTTTACATCAAATCAAGCTAGGAAGTCTAGAAACTCATCTAAATTATAGGTTGTCGGATTTGAATTGTTCGAGAGGACAAGAAATCTGTGATAACTTATGTGATTGTATTGTTTGTTAGTATGGGATGACAAATGTAATAAATATTATCGCAATATAGTTGTTATGGATTCTCTTGAGCAATCTGATTCGCCTAGTGCCGCACCCCGATGATTCCGCCATCGGTTGGGGTGTGACAACAACGGGGAAGGAACCTAGAAGTATACGTTGATGACATTGTTGTCAAAAGCTTGACGGAGATGGCCATGATAGATGATATAGCTGAGACTCTCAACACTATGCAAGATGTGAACATGAAGTTAAACCCTGGGAAGTGCTGTTTTGGGGTAGAGGAGGGGAGTTTCTTGGGAGTAGTAGTCACTAAAGGAGGAATCAAAGCAAACCCGGAGAAAACCCAAGGCGTGGCTGAGATGCGATTTCCCAGGTCCCTGAAGGACATTCAACAACTGAACGGGAGATTAATAGCATTAAACCGTTTCTTATCAAAGGTAGCCGACAGGACCCTCCCCTTCATGAAGGTGTTGAAGGACTGCCTCCAAACAAACAAGTTCAAATGGACCCCAGAAGCTGAGGCTGCCTTCCAAGAAATGAAAACTTACATCTGCAAGATCCCAACATTGGCCACCCCAGTGCCCGGGGAGCTCCTGCTCCTATACTTGTCCGCCTCGAAAACGACCATAAGTGCAGTCATGATGGTGGAACGGGAAGGGAAGCAGATCCCCATATATTTCATCAGCAGAACACTCAAGGGCCCCTAGGAACGCTACATGCCCCTGGAGAAGCTGGCATTAGCCCTTGTTTTCGCATCCCGAAGACTCAGGAGGTACTTACAAGGGCACAAGATTGTCCTAATGACTGATCAACCTCTCCAAAAGGTACTTAGGAGGCCGGAGCTGTCAGGACGGTTGGCTAAATGGGCTGTGGAGCTGGGAGAACACTCTTTGGAGTTTAAGCCCCGGTTTGCCGTGAAAGGGCAGATACTGGCCGATTTTTTAGCAGAAGTCCCTGAGGATGAAGAAAGAGAACTTTTAAAATGGGAAGTCTTGGAAAAAGAGGAAAAAGAAAAGGAGGACGAGGCTGTGTGGAGGTTACTCACCGACGGAGCCTCTAGTGAAGAAGGGAGTGGGGCAGGCATCACACTAATAAGCCCCGAAGGGATTGAGATGACATACGCCATAAGACTAGACTTCGAGAACACCAACAACACTGCAGAATATGAGATCCTCTTGGCAGGAATGAGGCTGGCGCAAAAAATGAAAGCAGGGCATGTGGAAGCTAGCACTGATTCGCAACTGGTAGTAAAACAATACCAAGGAGAGTATGAAGCCAAAGACAACATCATGGCTCAATACGTGGAGAAAGTAAAAGAAACATCCAAGGCATTCAAAACTTTCAAACTAGAATACATCCCCCGGGGAAGGAACAGAAAATCCGATGCCCTCAGTAAATTGGCCTTGGTGGCATTCGACCACCTGGCAAGAGAAGTCAAAGTGGAAGTCCTGACCGCCCCCTCCCTCAACATGAAGGAGGTAACCGCTATCGGGAATGTGCAAGAAACATGGATGACACCAATCATAAAGTTCCTCAAAGACGGAACGTTGCCCGAGGGAGACTGGGCAGCCAGAAAGGTAAGGGTCAAGGCCCTGCAGTATGAGCTGATTAACGGGGAGTTGTATAGAAGATCATACCTAGGCCCATCCCTGAAATGTGTCGATGCGGAAGAAGCCGAGTATGTGATTAGGGAAATGCATGAGGGGATTTATGGAATGCATTTGAGGCCAAGGACGATAGTAACAAGGGCAATGAATGCGGGGTTCTATTGGCCACGAATGTATGAAATAACATCCGAGGAGATCAAGAGGTGTGATAATTGTCAGGTGCATGCACCAAATGACCCACCAACACAAACACCCCATGATACCCGTCTCAACGTCCTGGCCCTTCCAAAAGTGGGCTATCGACATAATCGGGCCATTCCCGGAGGGTCCATGAGGGGTCAAGTATGTGGTAGTGGCCATCGACTACTTCACCAAGTGGATCGAGGCGAAGCCCCTGGCAAAAATCACTGGGGAACAGATGAGGAGGTTCGTGTTACACAGCATCATCTGCAGATATGGGGTACCAAAGGAGCTGGCGAGTGATAATGGTGTCCAATTTGCTGGAAGACCTTTCAAGCCATGGTGCGAGCAGATGCAGATTCAGCAAGTGTTTACATCCGTCACCCATGCCCAGAGCAACGGATTGGTAGAAAGAGCTAATCAAAGTGTCATCAAGGGAATAAAGAGAAGACTCGGGAGAAAACAAAAAGGATGGCTGGAAGAACTATCATTCGTGTTATGGGCATACAGGACCACTCCTAAAAGTTGCAATGGGGAGACCCCTTTCAGCCTAACCTACGGGACAGAAGCTGTCATCCGAGCTGAGATAGGATCCCCAACTGCCCGAATGAGGCTCCGGGAGGAGGAAAATGAGCAAGACCTCAGGATGAACTTGAATCTCTTGGAAGAAAGAAGAGAAATAGCAGCAGTCAGGGAGGCCAAATACAAGAAGCAGCTGGAAAGTTACTACAACGCCAGGATGAAGAAGCTCAACCTCGTCCCAGGGGATCTAGTCCTCAGAGCAAATGAAGCCAGCCTGCAAGAAAGCACCTGAAAGCTAGGTCCCAACTGGGAGGGGCCTTACCAAGTTGTATGGGCAAATGGCAAAGGGAGTTGTAAGTTGGAAACACTCGAAGGCAAGGAGGTCCCCAGGACCTGGAATCTCATGCAGTTTAGGAAATATTATATGTGAGGGGTCTGCCCCCAGGGAAAATGGCCAAAGAGCCACTTTTGTAACATTTAACTACTAATATGGGGTTTCCCCAAGGACAGGTCTTTTGTAACAATTTACGCTGAGAAGTATAACCCCAAAGAAGTGAATGAAAAACGAACAGTCAACATGTCCTCTTTTGACAAAATAACGGGTATTATACCTAGGCAGACGTGCCTAGAAACACCATAAAACCTACTTAACAGGTAAAAACACGTGTACAGAGCATATCAAACATGCCAAAGGCCCGGCTGTGGGGCAAAAAGGGTCTAGCTAACCCAAAGAAAACGGACAAAAATGTAAACTATAAACATAATCTCACATTATAAACTTGTCCAGTAATTGGCCTCGAACAGACAATCCATGTTTACTAAACAAACCACAAACACAATATGTCTTTGTAAACCAAACTACAAAAAGAAACCGTGTTTCGTTCATTTACAAAACAAATGTACAAAGAAAAGCCTCAATAACTTTGGCCAAAAAACAAAACAACGAAGCACTACAAGTTCAACCAAAGGAACCAAAGCTCAACCTCTTATAAAATGGTCCAAAAGTCCCCAGGAAGAACACCATCTTGATCCCAAGAAAAAGCCCCTGCAAAACAACAAACATAACAAACAACATACAAATGGCAGGGCAACAACACAAGAAGCATAAACTGCATGATTAGCTACCAGGGAGGGCCCCCACACAAAGGCCCCCAAACACCAAAAGTTTAAAAGTATCCCAAGGCAAGTAGTTAAAGTTACAACCATATCGAAGGAAATAAATGTTCAGAAGTCATTCGGGGGCACCCCCAGACAAAAATGGTGGAGAGGAAGGGCCAGCAGAGGAAAATAGGGCTTTTAACTCGTCAATTGATATTAAGGGATGCTCCAGGATCTTCTTCAGGATAGCAGGGGTCTTGCTTCCAAACTCCTCGTCCAACTTGGACAGCTTCTTCTTAGCTTTGGAATTCTACAACGGAGTCTCTTTCCTACCCAAACTCTGAGCAGAGTAAGCATATCCATCCTTCAGACCGCCTGGTAGCCAACATCCCGGTAAGCCCTGTATATCTCCTCTAAACCACTCTTAAAGTCCTCTGACTGAGCAATGGCAGTAAGGAAAGCTCCAAAACCTTCAGTGATTAGCCAATGCTTCTCCTTTGCCAACCGCTGATTATCATCAGAGGTTACCCCGTAGTCCGCATACATGGTGTTAAGTTGCTCCTGGGAAACGGAGCCAACCTCCTTCAGATACTTCAGCTCAGCAGCCAATTCTTCCTTCTCTCCCACCAGCACCGCCATCTCCTGCTCCCAGGCTCGCTTGTTCTTCTCCAGCATGGCTCCAGCCCCCTGAACAAAAAAAAAGAGTCAGTATATGTATGTAAAAAAAAGAGGGAGGGGAAGGAGGAAGGATTGTACACCTTCTCCTCCTGTAACTTCCTCTCAGCTTCAACCACCCGGCACCTAAGTCCGGCAGCAACAGATTGGGAAGCTTTAAGCTCAGCCTTGAGTCCCTCGTTGGCCCTCCTCAGATCGTTAACCCTCTGCAACATACCAGCACCCCTAAAAAAGCTCTCACAAAGGGACATGCTGTATTGTTCCTCGAAAAGGTCGTCCCTCATAGCAGAATTCACGAATTTATGTGAGGGAGGAACAGCATGGTTCAGGAAGTCCCTAGCAGCTTCTGGAGTCCCTATCACCGAGGAACTAGTCACCTTCCAT